>NC_139025.1:144573038-145173038 GCF_964662115.1 Mustela nivalis
CACAAGTAGGCAGAGAGGCAGGCAGAGAGAGGGGGAAGCAGGCTCACTGCTGAGCAGCACGCTGAGATCATGACCTGAGCCGAAGGCAGAGGCTTAACCCACTGAGCCACCCAGGCGCCCCCATAATATTATTTTTAATAGATCATGATGGTTTACATATTCATTATCTTCTTTTACACAACAAGAACATCTACTTTCTATGACATCAAGTGTCTATACTTAT
This sequence comes from Mustela nivalis, assembly GCF_964662115.1. Lineage (NCBI taxonomy): Eukaryota > Metazoa > Chordata > Mammalia > Carnivora > Mustelidae > Mustela > Mustela nivalis. Next base: position 144,573,262 of record NC_139025.1, read on the forward strand.
CAGAATGATTGGGGTTTTTTTTGTACATAAAGTATAACTTAATTTGTTTTGATAAATTCATATACTTGGATAATTAATATAAGATATAGGATATTTCTATACTCCAGAAAGTTCCCCTACTTTTATCACCCTATAGATAAACTATCTTTTTTATTTTACTAAATTTACTTTTTTATTTTATTACTTACTTTTTTATTTTATTAAACTTACTTTTATCACCCTATAGATAAAATATCATCCAGTATAAATAAACTGTTCTTGTGTTCTTGTGTCTTTCTTCTTAGTGTAATTTCTGTGTTCAGTGTGTACTGCTTTATGTCTTCTTTTTGTGTATTGCTTTTGAGATTCAGCTGTGTTGATTGGCTTATCAGTAATCTCTTCCCTTTTTATTACTCAATAGTAGTCATTAAATGACTATGCCACAATTAATTTATTCATTTTCTTGAGGATGGGCATTTTGGTTGCTTCCAGTTTAGGACTATTACAAATAATGCTGCTCTGAATATTCCTGTACAAGTCTTTTTGTGGACATCCGTTTTTATTTCTCTTGGGGCAAAACAAAAACAAAAACAAAAAACCCAAAACCATGGATTACAATGTGGATATATATGACACTTGATAAAAATTACCAGAGTCCTACAAAATGTGCTTTGTATTGTTTTCCAGGCCTGCTGGCCATACACAAGAGATCTGGTGGCTCTATATCCTGGCCAACATTTGGGATTGCCCATGGTTTTCATTTTAACCTTTCTAGTGAGTATACAGTGCTATAGCACAGAGCTTTTTGATTGAGATACAACTGGCATATAACATTACATTAGATTTAATTGTATAACATAACAGTTTGGTGCTTCTATAATAGAAAACGGATGACCACAATAAGTCTATTTAACATATATCATCATACATAGTTACAAATATGTGTGTGATGAGGAATTTTAAGATGTGCTCTCTTAGCAGTTTACAAATATGAAAGACAGTGTTATTAACTAGAGTCACTATGGTGTCCATTACATCCCCATGATTTATTTTACAACTGGAAGTTTTTATTTTTGATACTTTTCCCTCATTTCACCCACTCCCACTGACAGCCCCCAGCCTCCTGCTTCATCAGGTTTTAAATGGCCATCCTCTGAGACTATTGATGCTGAGTTCTTTTCCTTGGACTTCCTGGACATGCTTTATGAAGTGTCTGTTCAAGGCTTTTGCCCATTTTTAACTGTGTTTTTTAATCTTGCTGTAGTTCCATTGTAGGAATTACTTATATGTTTGGGATAAAAGTCCTCTGTGAGATATTTGATCTGCAGACATTTTTCTCCTACCCTGTGAAATACCTTTTCATTCTTTTAACAGTGTTTCTCAGAGCAAAAAATTTTGGTCTTGAAATCCAAATTCTATTTTTTTCTTTTTCAACTGTGACTTTCTGTGTCCTGACTGACCTCTGTCCACCCCAAGGTCACAAACATTATTCATTTTTGTTTTCTTCTAGAAATTTTATAGTTTTAGCTTATACGGTTAGGTCTGTGACAGACCCAAATTTATGTTCAGCTATGTTTTTAAATAGAGGTAAAACCTTTTTTTTTTTCCATGTAGAGATCCAGTTATTCCTGCATCCTTTGTTGAAAAGAACTCCTCATCTCAATAAATTGCTTTGGCATAGCACTTTTATCAGAAATCAATTGACCATGAAAGTATGGGTCTATTTTTGGATTTTCTATTGTGTTTCATGGATATTTTCTTATGCCAATACTGCAGTCTTGATGTCTGTAGCTTCATAATAAGTCTTAGGATGAGGTAGTGTAAATCCTTCAACAGTGTTCTTATTTTTCAAAATTGTTTTGGCTATTACAGGTTCTTTGAGTTTTATATAAATTTCAGAACAGGGTGTAAATTTTGACAACTTTCTTCACTGAAGTGTGTAGAACCTATAGCCAGTTTAGAGAGAATTGACATTTTTACAGGATTAAGTCCTCCTTCTTTTCTTAATACTACTCCAAAAATAAATAAATAAAACACTTAGACTTTAAAGCTCGACATGGGAAATCAATGTGGGTGAAACATTTCCTAACTTTTAGTAGAAATTTTATTACCTGTTCAAAAAGTCACTTCCTAAAGGCAAGGATTTTGCATTAAAGGGAACCAATAGAACTCACTGCCAAGAGATTTTAAAATAAATATCTTAGGATTTTCACCTTGGACCCATGCTGTTTACTCCCCTTTCTATTTTAGAAATATTTATTGAGCACCTGCTATGGGTCAGACATTCCTCTAGGCACCAAAAACATCACTGTGACCAAAACAGACAAAAAAAAAAAATCCCTGCCTTCATGGATCTCATATTTTTTAGGGAAGACTGGTCAATGTCTTTGTACTTCCAGCCTTTGGAGGAGGTCTCAACATAACAACAGTGCCCCAAATGCTGTCCACTATTAAAAACTGTGTGTGTGGACACAGAAAAGGGAAGGCTGAACATAATCTTTGTGGGTGTATGTATAAGATTTCCAAACTCCCTTTTGTATGATTTTTAGAATAGGAAATCTTTTGACCTTCGCGCCTTGTAGAAGAGCAAAGCTTCAGTTCAAGAAAAAAATAGATGTAATTTCCAGAAACCATAGACATTGGCAACTTTATTGTTTTCATGTAGAGAAGGCATATTTATTGTGGTTATTTGCATATAAACACTGCTTTTTGCTACGGAACAATCCCTATTCTGACAACTACTTTTTGGTATTCTATGTGGATGAAATGGACTATTAAGGAAGAAGGAGATTTCACAAAGGTACTAAATCAAAAGAGAAACTAGACATGGAGGGAAAAAGACAGAGAAAGCTGCAAACTGAAAATAAAAATTACCAGCAAGAATCAGAACTATTTTGACTTCAAATAATTTTCAGGGACAAGTCTTTTGTTGAACCACATATATAGTTCTCAAATTCATACATACTAATTTTTCTCTTTCTTCCCTCAAAGAATATCATTCTCTTTATTAGCCAAGTGCAAAATAACTATTTAGTAATTATTTATTCATTTCAGGGCACTTAATCTTCAAACCTGTAAGAAAGATACATTTTCCTTACAAAAGTTTGCTTGCTTGTTTTCTGATAGATAGGAACAATCATCTTAGGGGGAAAACAAGCTCTGTAAAGCTACTAATACACCCAGCATTGAGCACACAGGCAATCTGTTCTGTGCTTTTAGAAATGAAAAGGAAAGATACAGCTATGCATATGTGTAAATTTTCCATAAATAATCTGCTAATGGTCCTATATTTATAATCCAGAGAAGATATGATTATCCAAACTTCATTCTCTCTAGCAAATGGTACACGCTTCAAATGGGAAATAGTAATCCATTTCTAATAAATTGGCTTTGAACTCACTAAATTTAATAAGACTCTAAGCTCTGGCTGATTGATTTAGTAATATAATGTACTTGGGCTCCAATTTTTAATAATTAATTATTCATTGCAAGGGATTGCTTTTTGGGTCATCCCATCTTTTGGTCATCACCTCGTTACTGCTGGGTTCCTCACATCAATTCCTCATTCGTTCCACATGCAGAAATTAATGAACAACTCAGAACATCTTTTATTTTCTTTGGGGGAAATAGTTACTTTGGCAGGAAATGGGTATGAGCAAATGGAACAACAGTCTAGAGCAAAGTAGCCCTTTTCTGTGTGGGATAAAAGACCAGAGATGAATCATGAAATGCCTCAGAATGGAACTTCCAGAGCAAGGCAGCCTTCCAAGGGCCAAGAGGGAGGAAAGTTGTGACCCTTCCCCTATTTCCAAAATGCAGAAGCTAGAGACGTCAATTGAAGCATCTTGGGAGCCTGATACAAGCTTGCAGGGAGGCTCAGGCGTGGAGTGGGGTTTTCTTCCATGACACAATGATACGGGGTCTATTTTGGAATAAGGAAAAGGCAGCACACAGTTACATAAAACCATCTGAGTGCCAGGGATGACAAAGCATGTGGCAAGGCACGCCAAATACATTTTGCTGAGACAACGTCTGTTTCTATCTCTAGCTCACTTCAATGATCCACTGGGAAATCAAGGCGGAAGATAGAAAATATCCAGTGCACTGTGAGCTACAAAATTAGCAGTGAAGACTTTGGGGGAAAAAAAGAAAATAAAACTTGAGGTCATCTGTTCCAACCTTCTAATTTTACATATTTGTTGAACAACTGAGACATAAAAGAAAGATGGAACCTGCTTTATGTCAAACCAAGTCCATGGCAAGACTGTGTCTAGAAACAACACAGGTCTCCCATTGCCTGAAGTGAGAAGCTATTTCCCCTTGCTTTGTGACACATGGTATCACGTTCCAGGACTACTCAGTTAACTTAAGGTTCAAGTTGTTAGGAGTTGATTGGACACTCCTTGATTGGACACCGGTCCAGGATCCCCAACAAGAAAACAACAACCCAGGACAGCTAAGACCAAACCACACTAGCATCTGGTTTTATAGCTTAGATAAGCCCACAATAGCACCCTGTCTAGCAGCCTCTGCAAAACATCTTGAAACAAAACAATTAACCATAAAACCTGGGTCACTATCACAAGATGAGGCAGTTAGTCTCCAAAGGTCAGCCCAAAAGACCATCAACACGTGAACAATGACCTGATGGGTAGACAGGTACATGACCAAAGCCCTGATTGGAATACCTGAGCAGCCAGTCCCCAGAAGGCCCACTCAGAATGCTCAAGAGAGTTCTGCAGAAGAGCTTATAAAAACCCCAAGATTTGAACTCCACAGTCACAACTCTCTTGGGTCCCCTCCCTCCCTGGGAGCTTTTTACAATAGCACTCAATAAACTTTGCTGTCCACCACTCATAGTCTGGTCTATCTCCTCATTCTTTGAAGTGAGCGTCTAAGGGAACAAAAATCCTGCAACATTGCATATTCTAGAATGCACATGCATACACAATTTCCCAAACATGCTAACTGCCTGTTAGTGGGCTTCTCATGGAATTAGCATCTCATAGAACACACGCTGCTTTGGGAAATGCCATAAATGTCCTATTATTTCCTTAGATTTCTACAGCAATATTTTCTCTGAATGAAGTTAATGTTTACCATTGCCCTTCCCCAATCCCTACTACCACTAACACCACGTGGATTTTTATATAGATGCATATGTTATAACAAAAAATCATTTGAAAAAGTTTCTAAATATTTAGAAAACTATATTTAAAAATTCTATTATCAACTGTCTTGCATATAAGAATCCACATAATAAATCCTACCTGAAAGTTGATGTCAAGAGAAGTTTTACCCTTTTTTGTAAAGGTACATACTCCTTTTGGTACTAAAAGTTATATAACACAACACATTTTTCATTTTTGCCTCACCCCCACAAATTTATCTGAGTGTCTACTCACAGCATATAGTATCTCTGTTTTACACTTGTCCCTGAAACATTATGTTCACTGGCTTTTAAATATTGAATTCGTACATCTATTTTTGCCCTGCCTTCTATGTTCTATTACATTCTACTCAATTCTTACTTGTAATTGGGGCAAGAGAGTATGATTGATAGCCTAATTAATCAATCAATACATAAAAAGCAAAATTAAGTTTTCATATTTTTTTCTAGCTCCATCCTCATCATAGTTAATGGCAAGATTTCATTCTTTTTATGGCTGAGTAATATTTCATTGCATATCTATCTCACATCTTCTTTATCCAATCATCAGTCAATGGAAACGGGCTATTTCCATAGTTTGGTTATTGTAGATAATGCTGCCATAAGCATCAGGGTACACCTATCCCTTTGAATTAGTATTTTTGCATGCCTTGGACAACTACCTAGTAGTGTAGTTGCTGGATCCTTGGGTAGTTCTATTTGATTTCATGCATATGTGGAATATAAGAAACAAAAAAAGCATAGGGAAAGAAAGAGAGAGAGGCAAAGCAAGAAAAAGATCCTTAACTTCCTTAACTATAGAGAACAAACTGATGATGACCGGAGGGCAGGTGGCTAGGGGGATAGGTTAAGTAGGTTATGAGGATTAAGGAGTGTACTAGGTATTATGAGCACCAGATGTTATACAGAAGGGTTGAATCACAAAATTGTACAGCTGAAGCTAATATTACAAGTGTATGTTAACAAACTGGAATTTAAATAAAATTTAAAAAAAAAGAAGAAGAAGAAGAAGCCTAAGGGGGAAAAATATATAAGCAGAATTAATTAATTATTTTTTTCATTTTCAGCTTTTTAAAAATTACTACGTCAAATGAAAACTGTTATACATAATCTTAAAATACATGAAAAGTGGGATTTAAACTGTGTATTAAAAACTCTAGTGTATACATGAAAATTTATGTTGAATAGTCTTGGAAGGGGTTTAGTTTTAAGATATATCCCAGAGCTATAAAATTCAATTCCAGTGACACACGCACATGGCTCTATATCCTTAGTAACTCACCATATGCATTAAGAAACTACAAGCAAAACAAAAACAAAACAAAACAAAAACTTCCAATGGTTTTATACATGAGCTCCTAATTAAAGTCACAAGGACATACCAAATTGCAGGACTGATTTACAGTAGTGTACATTTGTCAAGATGGGCACAGTAAGGGCTGTGTTGCACAATGAGCTGTGATTTATTGAACAACAGTTAATGCTTCTCCAGAGCAAATCTAAAGAAGACATAGAATAAGTAAATTAATTAGTGAGTAAACAAATGGGTTACAGATGAAGCCAGGACGTGTTTGGCCTTGCTCCTTAAAATAAAGCTTAAAACTAGACCTTTTGAGAAGCCCTGATTGGAAAGCTTTATGAATACATGAGAAAAATTTGGTCCAGAGATTTTCAAAGTTGTCTTGGAAGAGGGAATTACTTTTTAATCCCCATATCAAGATTAGAGCCACTTTGAGGCTATTAAATCTGTGCATGGAGCCCACAGAGGAGCAGCAATTGTCTTGAGAAACCATATTCATATTAATAAGAAAAAACTCACTAGAGAGAGGGTGTCCTGAAAGACCCAATTTTTGAAGTTCTTATATTTATAAATGGTTGAGTTGGCCTCCACTTTACTATTATTATTCCCAATGTCAAAGCTGCCTGGGATTCATGGAAGCATGTTTTAAACAGACAGAGATTTACGATATCTGAGAACCCATACTTTCTTCCCAAAGAACTGTGTTGTACCATGTGCCCCTGAGACTAAGGATTGAACAACCTCTTAAAGACTGGCTGAAAGGGGATGACTGGTTTACAAGGATTGGTCAGGTTGTGAGTGTTCAGCTAGGATTCATGATAGAGTAAATTGAAGAACAGAGCAGTCTGAACAGCAAAAACTGAAAGTTTTGAAAGATTCCAGACATTGAGAGAGCCTGAGAAGTCCTAACAGTCCTCTTTTATAAGGGAACCAGATAAACCATGAAGAGACAAATGTGGTCTGGAGAAAGATCAGTGAGGACGTGTACAGGATGGAGGGTGGTTAACCAGTAGGTTAACAAGTAGGTGGTTAACAAGTAGGCTGGATCACAAGTCATGATCACTGCATACACTTTTGATTGGCAGCTCATGTTCATAACCATTGCTGGAGGAAGGGGTGTCCCCCTTAGAAAGAGAAAGAGCAAAGCCAAGGCAGCTTTGGGAGAAGTCATAGTCCATTCTTTGGCAATTCCTGTTCTGGAGTCCATCACGTTCCTGCTGTGATCACTACTGTCCTGTCCTCCTCCATCCCACTCCTCCCTCTGCCTCCTCCTCTCAAGCATCCCTTCCTTACTTACACTGATTTACAGTGTTGTTTAGCTTTGTTCACTCAATGTGGTAGAACCTCTTACTCCTACTTGATGCCACCCCCAATCTGGACTCCATGCCAACTTTCCCACCAAAATGATGCTTGCTGAGATCATAAATCACCTTCATGCTGCTAAATACAAACAGCATCATTTAATTCTCTTCTTTTTTTAAAGATTTATTTATTTATTTCAGAGAAAGAGAGAGAGAGAGAGCATGAGCAGGGGAAATAGGCACAAGAAGAGGAAGAGAGAGAATCTTAACCAGGCTCCAATCTCAGTGTGGACCCCAACGCAGGGCCCGATCTCAAGACCCTGAGATCACAACCTGAACCAAAACCAAAAGCAGAGAGTCTGATGTCTAACCAACTGCGCCGCCCTGGCACCCCAATTCTCCTCCGACTTGATCTCTCGGTACCAACTTTCTAAGAACTATGGTGTGCACTAACCCAACTTCTGACTGACGGGTGCACCCCTCCACTCACCATGCATAAAGATCTACATAAACCACAAAAGCTATATTTCCAAATACTGAATCTGTGATCCTTTTCTAATAGAACTGTTAATGTCTACAAAAGAGTGATGCTTGGGACCCAAGGTGATGATCGGTCAGCCTTAAAGACTCTGAACATTCGTCCAGTGAAGAAACCTACCTTTTTTTTCAACTAGAATTTCCCAGACTAATTTGTACACAGACAGATTCTTTCTTAACTTTTTCATTCTTTGTTCTTTAAGTGAGAGGCAGTGTGGTGGCCTGGAAAGGACTTACAGTAGAGTTATTACAAGCACCAGATCTGGAGGCTGACACTAGCTCAAATCACAGCTGTATCACGTATTAGTTGGGTGGCTTTGGAAAGGCTACTTAATCTATCAGCTTCCTCACTAATAAAATGGCAAAAGCAGTAGCCTCCTTCTATCTTGTATTGTTGTTATAAAAGCTGAGTAGAAGTTGAAAGGTTTATTTCTAAATAGTATTAGAGTAGCCAGTTTTTTATTAGAAGGAAAACACATTGACCTCTGGATCCCACACTATATACCAACTATAAATTTCTAAAGGATTTAAGGTTCAGTACAAAAACAGGAACCATGGCTACAACTACAAAAACTAACAACCTTAGAAGGAAACCCAGCAAGGCTTCCTGGACAATTTTTAGACCAGTAGAACACGTTAATCAAAGCAAGAAACTCAGAAACAAGAAGTTACACACTTTTTTTGCACATATGAAAAGTTGAAAATATTTGTCATAAATATATATCAATATACAAATAAAAGAGATAGAAAAATATTTCAATGCAAATTACAGATAAAGAAGTAATGTCTATATAATATAAAAAGCTTTTACAAACCGACAAGCAAAAAAAAAAAAAAAAATGACTGAGTAGAAAACTTGGCAGAGAAAATGAACAGCAAGTCACAGAAGGGTGAATCCAAATGGTGAGTATATAAAAAGATGCATAAACTCTTTAAAGATCAAGAATATGCTAATTAAAGTAACAGCAAAATAACAGTTATAATCATCAGCTCGGCAAAATTTATTTTTACAAAGTTAACATTTATTGCCAGTGAATAAATGGAAGGACCCCTACTCTCATACTCCATAGGCTGAAATATACCTCAGGTAGACTTTTTGAAAAAGTAACCAAGAAAAATCTATTTTTCTCTTTTGAGAAAAGAGAAAAATTTTTCTTTTGACCTAGCGATCTCACTTTTGGTTGTCTCTTTGAGAGAAAGCAAGGAACCAATGTGTTTACACACCTGACCACACACGCAGTGACAAAGGAAAGGAAATGAAGTCAAAGGCCATCAATAAGACCAGAGCTGAATTAATCATGGTACTTATGTATCAAAGAGAATCCATTGTGAAGAATGTGAATGTCATTGTGAAGAATGAATTGAAGCCAAAACAATTCACCCAGAAGGATTTCTACAAGATGTTGTTGAATGAGAGAGATGTAGTAAGAAAATATTTTTTAGCAAATTATTATAATTTTCTGGTTGCAATAACAGTAAATGACACTCCTACTTTGCCCACGCGTTTCTTGGCATTCTGCTGGCACACAGTCTTCATTCTTGAACTATTTGTAAGGACCATTCAGCAGTCACAATCTGTCACCATCCCAACCTGATCTTAGAAATACACAAATTGCTATTCATCCATGATCCACTCTTCAGAAACAAGTTGGTCATTTGTCTTCTTCCTAGAAGAAACCCTGGTGCTTCTCTAGCAATCAGGGGTAAGAACAGTGATTGAATTCAGTTTGGGTCGTTCTTCATGAGGCACAAATACATTGGCTTCTTGGTGTCTCCTGTAAGAGGCATTTGAAAAAGTAGGCGTTGCCACTTATATTACAGACAAAGCATTATTACCCCAAATATATTAAGAGCTTCTAAAATGGGAAAGAAAAAACCATAGCTTTATTTTTAAAAACTCTTAAGAGATTAAGAGAGAGAGTCCATGGATAAAAAAGGCAAGAGTTTCCTGAACTGCAACAGAAAGATGGTCACCCTTGCTTTGGTGGATTTGTCTTATGCTAACTTGGAGAAGGCTGAATTACAGGTCCCAGATTCCCTTTGCTATGTAGCTCCAGGTTAGTGTGGACCGGAAGAGACATGATACCTGGAACTTGGAGGAGGCAAGACAAGCAGGAGCCATGTTCCTTCTCTCCCCAGATGGGCAGCGCAGGGCACCCGGCAGAGCTGCTGCTCACATCTATTGTCTGTTGGCTGACTAACCTTGTGGTGTGTTCGTAGCCAGCCCGCAGCCTTCCCGCTTCTGCCAGATGCCTGCCTTCAGCTTCTCAATCTCCTGGGCCAAGTGCCTTTTAGTTCTGTGTCAAAGGGAAGCAGTCTCCCCCGCAGCTAACTCACCACTTCACCACTGAAGTCAGAGGCTTAAAAGACGTAATTTGCTTTGCAGTCCAACCTCCTAGATTCTGACTCAGCCTCCCAGGTTCCTGCTTATCTTTGCTTCCTTACTTCACTTTCTTTATTTTCTCAACTGCCTGCCTTGCCGACTCCAGGCTCCAAAACCACACACAGAAGCAATAGCCACATATGAATTGCCTAACCAGCTCTCACAATAGTATAAGGCCAGGTACATCAAATCAAGGCTTATTATACACATTTCCTACCGGTTCTGATTTTTAAAGTGGACTCTATATATATATATATAAATATAGAAATACACAAATTGCTATTCATCCATGAAATATATATATATATATATTTACCAGTGTATATTTGGGATAGATTCCAGAAGCAGTACCTCAGGATCTGAGAGTCAATTTATATACAGTTTCACTTGATGTTAATCAAATTCCTCTCCATAGGTATCACAGTATTTTTAAGTTCTCTTAACAATATATGATTAGGCCTGTTTCCCCACATCTTTCATCCAAAATAAAAATTTGTGGCCAAGCTTTTGGATAGTCACCAATTTTCCAATTTATATATATATATATATATATATATATATATATATATAATATATATATATAATGATGCATGCTCAAGCATGTTCATTGAAGCACTTAATAACAGAAGACCACAATCCCAAATGTGCATCAGTAAGGAACTGGCTGAAAAATTAACAATAAATCAAACCAATGAAGTAATATGAAACCATCAAAGGGAATGAGGTGTATCTCCACATATTATATGGATCAATTCCAGGATGTAATAAATAGTAGAAAGTAAAATATGCAAAGTGGAAAAAAGTGTGGGTAGTGTGTGTCTGCCATGTATCTAAAAATGCAGAATATACATATTTTCATATATATGTGTGTGTATACATAAATATGTATATATATATACATTTATTCATATATACATATATACATATATTCATTCACTGATGGAACAGTAACATAAAAATTGTTAAATATTACCAAGGGGAGAAGGAGGATGTAAGGGATAAAGACAAAAGCCACATTTCTCAGAATATTTACTGATTTGGCATTGAAATCATAATAAAATTTTATGTCATTATAAAACCAAATTAAATTCAAAAAATATTTCCTGGGAATTGAAAACAGAATAAAATAATGTGCCAAACTGCATATTTAGTTGAGGACATAACCATGCAAAGAACTATTCCAATTGACATTGAAACATAGCAATTAAGTGTTCAATCCTACTGTAATACTCTAAACACAAAAGGATTTTTTTTAATCTCAAACTGCTTTCTGCAAGCATATTGTTGTAGATAATAGTGATATCAGTATTCTGAGATTCTTTCACATATATTGTAGAATAAATCTACAACTATTTTGGTCTCGTTGAGAATCCAGATTTTTGACATGAAGAAAAAAGATGCGGAAGTAAGTTGATGAAATTAAGTTAAAAACTTCTATTTCTAAATTTGAATTGAAATATTAGACTGAATGTATCATTTATCTTGAAAAACATAATTCCTAGCTCTAGCCTAGAAAGAATAACCAACTCAATAGCAATGAGAACTGCCAGAACCCAGGTTGTGGAATCTGTGGCAAGAGCTCCACAGTTGAGAACCAGAGCCCTAGACAAAGTATTTAGGAATAATGGACAAGACACAAATTACCAACCTCACGAACATATATATACATATATACATATATACAAATGGATGATATATATATACATGAATCATAAGGATGACATATATACAAACCATAAAGATAGCAAAAGGATGATAAAAAATATTATGAATAATTATATAACAATACATTCAACAATTCAGATGGAAAATGAAAAAAAAACCTTTGAAAAACACAAACTACATAAGTTTATATATATACTTATATACTCTATAAGTATATAAGAACTCCCTTCAAAATAACTAAATAAATAGCCAGAAGAGCTCCACAGTGACGGTTCTCAACCAGGACCTATTTAGCTCAGCAAGGGTCATCTGACCATTTCTGGATACACTTTTGGTTGTTAAAATACATTTGAGGACAATTGACATCTAATAAATAGAGGTAAGAGATGCTACTAGTCATTCTACAATAAATGGGACAGGTCGCCCAAGACTGAATGTGTTAGCTTAACATCTGAAATAAGGCAGGTATGCCCACTCTCACCACTTCTACTTAATGATAAAGTAGAGGTTATAGCCTATGCAATACGTCTGTATAAATAAATAAATTCATATACACATGAATACATAAAGGATATCAAAGCTGGAATGGAAACTATAAAACTGCCTTCATTCATAGATGACAGGATTCTGTATGAATAAAATCCTATGGAATTGACCAAAAAAGCATCTCAAACTAATAAGTGAGTTTAGTGCATTTGCAGGATAGAGCATCACTATATAAAAATCAGTAGCATGTCTCCGTACTGGCAACAAGTAATCCAAAATTATAAATATTTTAAAATTAACCATTTTTATAGCATGAGAATAGATGAAATACTTAGCAGTTTAACAAAACATCTAAAAGACTTCTGGGCAGACACTTAGGGAGAAACAAGATGGTGGAGGAGTAAGAGATCTAAATTTCATCTGGTCCCAGGAGTTCAGCTAGATAGTTATCAAACCATTCTGAACACTTACAAACTCAACAGATTAAAGAGAAGAAGAGCAGCAATTCTATGAACAGAAAAGTGACTACTTTCTGGAAGGATGTGCAGAGAAGTGAATCCAAGGCAATATACCAGAAGACAAACAGCAGTGGAAGGGAGCCTTCATCAGGCACTTACTGGCAAGGGAGAGAGCAACCAAGCACAAAATTGGAATTTTCAGAAGTCTGGTCCAGAATGGGTTGCTGCTCCAGAGGCTAACCAGGGGGTGGGGCTCTCAGGGGGACAATGTGGTCTCAGGACCCTCAGGGTCACAGAAGGATCGGGGGTGTCTGAGTGTAGAAGAGGTCACAGGTATCAGAGCAGGGAAGCCAACTACAGAGATGGAGCTGAGAGGGGGCTCTCAGCTTAGGATCACCTTAAACTGTGATCTGTGGCACAGTCAGATCACTGTTCTTTGAGCAGGGACCCCACAAGTGGCATATCCGGGGAGACTCACCTTTTTCCTTGGGGAACCTGCAGCAGGAATCTGCTGGGTTTGGAGACTCCAAATGGGACCATGCACCAGAGATAGAAATGCTCAGTCACAGACTGGGTGAGCTCAGAGTGCAGCCAGAAACCACAGAGACAGGAGGGATTGTGTGCTTTTCTCCAAGGGCACACTGAGGAGTGGGGCCCTGAGCTCTCGGATCTTCCAGGCAGAGATTGGGAGGCCGCCATTTTCACTCCCATCCTCCAGAGCTCTATGGAAATCATTCAGGGAACAAAAGGTCCCAGCAAACTTGAACAGATTGCTTAGCCTTGCCCCTGGCAAGGGCGGTGCAATTCTGCCTTGGGCAATTACATTTGAGAATCAGGGCAACCGGCCCCTCCCCCAGAAGATCAGCAAGAAAATCCAGCCAAGACCAAGTTCACAGATCAATGAGAGCTAGGGGAAAGCAACATGTAGAATTCAAGGCTTTTCCCCCATGATTCTTTAGTCTTTCAAAGTTAATTTTTTTTTAAATTTTCAATATTTTTTCCTGTTTCTATTTTTTAAAATTTTTCCTCTTTCCTATTTTAACCTATTTTAATAATTTTATCTTATCAATACCTTTTTTAAAATCTTTAATTTTCATTTTTATAGTTATATTCTACCCATTCATTGTATTTAAACTTATTTTTTGTACAGATATAAGTTTTTCTTTCTTTAAAATTTTAGAATACAGTTTCTTCTAACAGACCAAAATATACCCTAAATCTAGCATATGGCTTTGTTCTAGTCTCCAGCCTGATCATATTCCCTCCTTTTTTTTTTCTTTTTCAACCAGCTTCTTACCTTAACAATTCCTTTTTTAAAACCTTTTTTTAATTTTCATCTTTACAGTCATATTCCACCCCTTCATTGTGTTTACCCTTATTTGTGTGTGTGTATAAAGTTTTCCTTCCTTTAAAATTTTGGGAGACAATTTCTTCTAACAGAGCAAAATACACTCAAATCAAGTGTGTGGCTCTGTTCTATTCACCAGCCTAATTATTATTATTTTCCTTTCTCCTCCGCCTGGTTCGGGTCTCTTCTGATTTGGTTAACATGTATTTTGGGGGGATCATTGTTACCCTTTTAGCATTTTGTTTTCTCATTCCTCTATTCTTCTATGGACAAAATGACAAGGCAGAAAAACTCACCTCAAAAAAAGTACAAGAGACAGTACCAACAGCTAGGAACCAAAATAATATGGACATTAGTAAGATGTCAGAACTAGAGTTTAGAAAGATGATTATAAAGATGCTAGCAGGCTTGAAAAAAGCATAGAAGATACTAGAGAATCCCTTTCTGGATAAATAAAATACCTTATTGGAGAAATAAAAGAACTAAAATCTAACCAAGTTGAAATTTTAAAAAAAGCTATTAATGAGGTGCAATCAAAATGGAGGCTCTCACTGATAGGATAAATGAGGCAGAAGAGAGAATTAGTGATACAGCAACCAAATGATGGAGAATAAAGAAGCTGAGAAAAAGAGAGATAAACAACTACTGGACCTTGAGGGGAGAATTTGAGAGATAAGTGATATCACAAGATGAAACAATATTAGAATAGTTGGGATCCCAAACGAAGAAGAAAGAAAGAGAGGGGCAGAAGGATATTGGAGCAAATTATAGTAGAGAATTTCCATAATTTGGGGATGGGAACAAGCATTAAAATCCAGGAAGCACAGAGAACCCCCTTCAAAATCAATAAAAATAGGTCAACACCCTGTCATCTAATAGTAAAACTTACAAGTCTCAGTGACAAAGAAAAAGTCCTGAAAGCTGCTCGGGACAAGAGGTCTGTCTGTAAACATACAATGCTAAAAATATTAGATTAACAGCAGACCTATCCACAGAGACCTGTCAGGCCAGAAAGGATTGGCATGAAATATTCAGAGCACTAAAAGAGAAAAATATGCAGCCAAGAATACTATATCCAGCCAGGCTATCATTGAAATAGAAGCAGAGATAAAAAGCTTCCAGGACCAACAAAAACTAAAAGAATTTGCAAACAGCAAACCAGCCTTAAAAGAAATATTGAAAGGGGTCCTCTAAGCAAAGAGAGAACCTAAAAGTAATAGACCAGAAAGGAACAGAGAAAATATACAGTAACAGTCACCTTACAAGCCATACAATGTCACTAAATTCATATCTTTCAATTTACGTATGAATGTAAATGGGCTAAATGCCCTAATCAAAAGACACAGGTATCAGAATGGATTAAAAAAAGACCCGGGGTGCTTGGGTGGTTCAGTGGGTTAAAGCCTCTGCATTTGGCTCAGGTTATGATCCCAGGGTCTTGGGATCGAGCCCCACATCAGGCTCTCTGCTCCACAGGGAGCCTGGTTCCTCCTCTCTCTCTGCCTGCTTCTCTGCCTACTTGTGATCTCTGTCTGTCAAATAAATAAATAAAATATTTTTTAAAAAGACCCATCTATACACTCTCCATAACAAACTCATTTTAGACCCAAAGGCACTTCCAGATTTAAAATGAGGGGGTGGAAAACAATTTACCATGCTAATGGTCATCCAAAGAAAGCTAGGGTGGCAATCCTTATATCAGACAGATTATAAGCCAAAGACAATAGTAAGAGATGAGGAATGACATTATATCATACTTAAAGGGTCTGTCCAACAAGAATATCTAACAATTTTAAATATCTATACCCCTCATATGGGAACTGCCAATTATATAAAAAATTAATAACAAAATCAAAGAAATACATCAATAATAATACAATAATAGTAGGGGACTTTAACAACCCCCTCACTGAAATGGACAGATCATCCAAGCAAAAGATCCACAAGGAAATAAATACTTTAAATGACACACTGGACCAGATGGACATCACATAATCTATTCAGGACGTTCCATCCCAAAGCAACAGAATACACATTCTTCTCTAGTGCACACAGAACATTCTCAAGAATAGATCACATCCTGGGTCACAAATCAAGTCTCAACTGGTACCAAAAGATTTGGATCATTCCCTGCATATTTTCAGACCATAATGCTCTGAAACTAGGACTCAATCACAAGAGGAAAGTTGGAAAGATCTCAAATACATGGAGGCTAAAGAGCATCCTCCTAAAGAATGAATGAGTCAACCAGCAAATTAAAGAATAATTTAAAAAATTCATGGAAACAAATGAAAATGAAAACACAACTGTTCAAAATATTTGGGATCTGGCAAAGGTGGTCCTGAGAGGAAAGTATATAACAATACAAGCTTTTCTCAAAAAACAAAAAAGGTCTCAAATACACAACCTAACCCTACACATAAAAGACCTGGAAAAAGAACAGCAAATAAAGCCTAAACTGAGGAAGAGGAGAGAAATAATAAAGGTCAAACCAGAAATCAATGAAATAGAAACCAAAAGAATAGTAGAATAGATCAACAAAACTAGGCACTGATTCTTTGAAAGAATTAATAATATAGACAAACCCCTGGCCAGACTTATCCAAAAGAAAAGAGAAAGGACCCAAGTAAAGAAAATCATGAATGAAAGAGGAGAGATCACAACCAACACCAAAGAAATACAAACAATTATAAGAACATATTATGAGCAATTATACACCAACAAACTTGACAATCTGGAAGAAATAAATGCATTCCTAGAGATGTATAAATGACCAAACCTGAACCAGGAAGAAATAGAAAGCCTAAACAGACCCATAACCAGTAAAGAGATCGAAGCAGTCATCAAAAATCTCCCAACAAACAAGAGCTCAGGGTCAGACAGCTTCCCAGGGAAATTCTACCAAACTTTTAAAGAATTAATACCTATTCTCCTGAAACTGTTCCAAAAAATAGAAATAAAAGGAAAACTTCCAGACTCTTTTATGAGGCCAGCATTACCTTGATCCCAAAACCAGACAGAATACATCAAAAGAATTACAGACCAAGATCTCTGATGAACACTCTCTGATGAAAAATTCTCACCAAAATACTAGCCAATAGGATCCAACAGTACATTAAAAGGATTATTCACCACCAAATGGGATTTATTCCTGGGCTGCCAGGTTGTTCAACATCCATAAATCAATCAATGTGATACAATACGTTAATAAAAGAAAGTACAAGAACCATATGATACTCTCAATAGATGCTGAAAAAGCATTTGACAAAGTACATCCTTTCTTGATCAAAACTCTTCACAGTGTAGGGTACATACCTTAATAACATCAAAGCCACCACAAATGTAGTGTTCCGAAGGGGCATGTGTAGCCTAAAGCTTATAGCAGCAATGTCTACAATAGGCAAATGATGGAAAGAGCCTAGATGTCCATCAACAGATGAATGGATAAAGGAAGATGTGAGATATATATATATATATATGTATATATATATATATATATACATATATATATATATATATATATATTGCAGTCATCCTAAAAAAAACCCCGGAATCTTGCCATTTGCAATGATGTGGATGGAACTAGAGGGTATTATGCTAAGCTAAATAAGCCAATTGGAGAAAGACAATTATCATATGATCTCACTATATGAGGATTTTGAGAAACAAGACAGAGGATCACAGGGAAAGGGAGAGAAAAATGAAACAAGATGAAACCTGAGAGGGAGATAAACAATATGAGACTCTTAATCTCAGGAAATAAACAGGGTTGCTGGAGGGGATGGGGGATGGGAGGGATAGGGTGGCTGGGTGATGGACATTGGGGAGGGTATGTGCTATAGTGAGTGCTGTGAACTGTGTAAGACTGATGAATCACAGACTTGTATCCCTGAAACAAACAATACATTATATATTAATTTTTAAAAAAAGACTTCTATACTGAAAACCCCAAAACACTGCTGAAAGAATTTAGAAAAGATGTGAGTAAATGGGGAAATACATCAAGAAGATTTTTATAAAGAAAATGACAAGCTGACTCTAAAATGTATATAGTACGGGACCAATTCACAGGAAATTTATTAGACATACTACCCAGGAAAGCCAAAACAGCTTTGAAAAAGAAAAACATAGTTGAAATACTATCACAATGTGATTTAAGTCCTAACTAAAAAGGCACTGTAAGTCTAATATTGGCATAAAGATAGACCAATAGACCAGTGAAACATAGTAGAAAATGCAGGCTAACTTCTCACTTACATGACAATTGATTTTCAACAAAGGTACAAAGGCAATGCACTGCAGGAACAGGAGTCTTTTCAAGAAATGACACGTTAACAATCAGATATTTATATGCAAAAAGAGAGAAAAAGACTTTCAATTTGCACTTTATTCCTAAAGAAAAATGAACTCAAAATGAATCACAGACCTCAACATAAAACCTAAAAATACAAACTATCTAAAAGATAGGACAAGGCAGTGCTAAGAAGTAAAAACAAGCCACAAAGTGGGAGAATAGATTAGCAAGTCACATGGCTGATAAAAGGTTTGCACAGAATATACAAAGAACTCTCAAAAAGGTAACCATAAGGAAAAAAAATTAAAGCTGTAGAGAAGATTTGAATAGTCCTTTTCCCCAAGAAGATATACAGGTGATAAGCATGTGAAAAGATGCTTAATATCACTAATTATTAGAGAAATGCAAATTAAAGCTGCAATGAGATATGCAGAACATGTCAACTTAAAATTACTGAACATACAAAGTGTTTGCAAGGATGTGAAGCAACTGGAACTTTCAGTCTATACACTGCTGGTGGGAATATAAAATATTATAGCCACTTTGAAAAACAGTTTAAAAGTAAACCTACCCTAACACTCAACCATACGTATTTAACTCCCAAAAGTAGAAACATAGGTCTATACAAAAACTTGCAAATAAATGTTCACAGCAGCTTTGTTTTTAATAGCCAAAAACTAGAAATGAACCAAATGGCCATGAAGAAATGAATGGATAAACAAATTGTAGTATATTCATATAATAGAATACCACTCAGCAAAAGAAAGAACTGTTTTTACAGTTCTTCATACAATTTGGATGAGTCTCAGTATAATAATGGTGAGTGAAAGAAACAAGACAAAAAGAATACACAGATTCAATGTAATCTCTATCAAAATTCCATCAAAATTTTCTGCAGAAATAAAAAGGACAGTAAAATTCATTTGGTGTTGCAAGTGACCTCAAATGGTCAAAAAAAGCTTGAAAAAGAAAAACAGAGTTTGAGAATTCACACTTCCTGACTTAAAATTTTACTACAAAGACACAATAATTAAATAGTATTGACATAACTAATGAATCACTGAACACTACATCAGAAACTAACGATGTACTTACTGTACTGTATGTTGGCTAATTGAATTTAAATAAAAAATGAAATAAAATAAAGTCTTTTTTTAAAAAGATAAAAAAAAAACCTGGAAACAACCTAAGGTTCCAACAATTTCATTTGTTTAAGTAAATTCTGTTAAATTAAAAAAAAAAAAAGTATTGGCATAAAGATAAACTAACAGATAGAATAGCATAAAGAGTCCAGAAATAAACCCATGCCTCCATGTTCAATTGATTTTTGTCAAGTGCATTCAATGGGAAAAGAACAGTCTTTTCAACAAATGGTGGTGGGACAACTGGAGAGTCATATGTAAAAGAATGAAGTTGAACCCCTACCTCACTCCATACACAAAAGTAAACTCAAAATTAATCAAAGACATAAATGTAAGAGATAAAACTATAACATTCTTAGAAGAAATCAGAAGTAAACCATCATGACCTTGGACTATGCAATGGATTCTTAGATATGAAAAGCACCAAACAATAAAAGTAAAAATAGATAAATTATGTTTGATCTAAAGTAAAACTTTTGTGCATCAAAGAACAATTTTTTTTAAAGATTTTATTTATTTATTTGTCAGAGAGAGAGAGCACAAGCAGGGATAGCAGCAGGCAGAGAGAGAAGACAGTTGCCCACTGAGCAGGGAGCCTGATGCAGGACTTGTGATCCCTGCACCCTGGGATCATGACCTGAGCCTCAGGCAGATGCTTAACCAACTGAGCCACCCAGACGGCCCTCAAAGAATACTTTTAAGGAAGTGAAAAGACAACCTAAGAATAAGAGAAAATATTTGCAAGCCATGAATCTGATTAGGGTTTATAATCCAGAATACAGATAGAACACTACAACTCAACAACAACAAAAGACACAACCCAGTTAAAAAATGGGTAAAAGACTTGAACAGACATGTCTCTGAAGATACACAAATGTCACCAATACATGGAAATGTATTGTTAAAGCCACAGTGTGATGTCATGGTGGTTTTACATCATTACTCATCAAGGAAATACAAATCAAGACCACAATGAAATACCAATTCACACCACTAGAATGGCTATAATTTTTTTAGTGGAAAATAGCAGATGTTATTAGAAGATGTAGAGAAATAGGAGGACTCCTACATTGCTGATGCGAATGTAAAATGAGGCAGCCACTATGGAAAACAGTTAAGCACAATTACAATATGGCCCAGCAATTCTATTTCTAAATATATGCCCCCAAATACTGAAAGAAGGTATTCAAAAACCCTTATCCATGAATATTCATAGCAGAACTATCAGAAGAGCCAAAAGGTGGAAACCATCCAAATGTGGAATGAATAAACCATATCTGTACAGTGGAATATTATTCAGACACAAAAGGGAATGTCATACTTCAATGCACTGCAACATGGATATACCTTGCAAACATTACGCTAAGTGAAAGAAGCAGACACAAAAGGCCACATGGTATATGATTCATTTCATATGAAATACTACAAACAGGTAACTCCATAGAGACTGAAAGCAGATTAATGGCTGCCAGGGGCTGGGGAATGGAGGGAAAGGGAAAACACAGACTTCTGCAGAGGGGAGGGAGCAATCAAAATGTTTCAGAGCCAGATAAAAGTTTTGGTTACACAACTGTCCACTGTAAAATGGTTCATTTTATGTTATGTAAGTTTTATCTCAATAAAATCAAAAGTGTATTAAATAAATACACTTTAAAATAAATAAAATAAAAATTAGTTAATTAATCAAAATAAATAAAATAAAAATTAATTAATTAATTAAAATAAATAAAATAAATACACTTTAAAATAAATAAAATAAAAACTGTTTGATTGCACACCTTCCAATCCTGGCTTGACACTAGAGAATGCTAGCTCATCTGTTGAGACAGAAAGCAGATCAGTGACTTCCCTGGGATAGGGGTAGAGGGTATACAGGGAGAGGGATTGCCAAAGGCTCTGGGAAACTTTAGCTTGTGATGGATATGTTCATTATCTTGATTGTGGTGATGATTCCATAGCTATAAACATCTGTCAAAATGTATGTGCAGTTTATTGTATAATTTGCAAATAATCATACCTCAATAAAACTAAAAAAAAAGATTAAAAATAAATAATGAAGTTTTCTATAGATTAAAAGTTACTTAACAAACACATTAACAATGGTACTGTGAAAATCATGTATATCCTTACTATAAAAAGCACATTATAATACATCACATATACAAGAGAGGCACACCTGTCTGTCTCAGTCAGTAGAGCATATGACTAGATCTCAGAGCAGTGAGTTCCAGCCCAATGTTGGGCATGGGGCCTAATTAAAAATCTATTTTTTAAACTTATTTATATTTATATTTTTATATACTTATAAATATACTTCTATGTTACATATTATATATTCCAACATATGATATATATGGTTTATAGTATTTTTATATATTTCCTTGTATATTTAGAAATATATATTAATATATGAATATATATTCTATATAGAGAGAGATAGGCACACACATATGCAGGAAAGTATGAATGCTGACAGATAATTGATAACACTAAGAAGTTGCTGTGAATTTTGTTAGCATGATAATGGCACATGGTTGCATATTTCAAAGCTTTGTCTTTTGGAGATACATACTGAGATAAAAATCTGTGAAGTCTGAGATTTGCTTTAAAATAATCCAAATGGAGTGAAGGGGGAGTGGGTAGGTACCGTGTAGATGAAACCAGATTGCCCAAGAGTTAATCACTAGTGAGGCTTGGTGATAGGTACCTTGTGGGTTTGGAGGAGAAGGTTATCCTCCTTACCTTTATATATAGATGAAATTTCCTATAATAAAAAATTTAAAAACAAAGTAAGCATACATGTATATCCTCCTCACATAATACCAGATATAAAGAGAGTATCTCATACTTTTGTTCCCTTTCCAAGTCATAAAGGAGATTTGACTCCATAGAATGACTCAAGCCTTGTTCTACCATTCTGTTTCCGTGACAGTTTCACTGAGTCCCCATACTAGAAGATGAGGGAGGAACTGAAGACACAAGAACGCCCAAGGTCTTGGCCTGAGGAGGCAAGATTGTCCAGGAGTCTCTGAGCATAATTAGGAGATAGAAGGGATCACTATACTTCACTGAGATTTCCAGACCCTGAATTTGTATGTTTTCAGTATGACTCATCTCTCACTCAGCCATCATGGCACAACGCCAAAGCCCTAGTCTGAGGTTAATCTGAGAAATTTCTTTAAAACACTATTTCTACTTTTATTTCTGAATGATCAGAAATAACTGGATCCTTCAGGGGATAATATAAACTATTTGTCCCATTTTTCTGGGCAGTATATTGGCATTCCTGATGGATGGGAGAAAGTTAAATCCATTTTGGGAAAGAGAAGGGAACTAGAGAAATCAGTGTCTCTAAATATTCTGAATTGTTTTTTCAAAAGTCTAAGAATTTTTAAAAACTGTTAGCCCCTCTGAGATTTTATTTATAAATATAATGTGTGCTTCCCTTCCATTAAAACATCCCTTAAATATTTCTCATCCTATGCTGAATCTATCCTATGCATTTGTCATAAATGGATTTACTGAGGACACCACAGACCCCACAATTACAATGGAAGTTTCTTGCTCAAGTACACCCATCTATTACACTAAAATATACCACAAAACTCTGGGCTATCCCAATGAGACTTCTAATATATATGGATACAAAACAGAGATCTCTGTTATAAGTTGCAGGTAGAAACTGAGTCCTAACATACAAGGTCACTGAAACAATATTCTAGAGTCTGTTCAGCAAAATATTTTGGTCCAGCAACTTTCTACCTCTGCACGGAAGATACAAAACACATACATCAAATTCCTATGTATGTGTCATGTTTATCCATTCTGGTTAATCAAAGTACATAACTTGTGGACAGGACCACAAGCTAAAAAAAACCCAGGAAAAGAAGCATATGTACATTATTCAGTCATACTAGTCTTATCGGTCCTGGCTTGACACTGACCAAATTCATTTTAATAATGATGCCTCCCCAAGAAAAGATCTGAAATTCCCCCCTCTCCCCACCTCCCCCTCCTCTCTGCTTGGCACAGAGACATTCTTAATAGCTGACACACAGATCCTCTTCTTGGTGATAACACCTATGAAATTGTTCAAACACAGAGATACAAGGACATGAATTCATTTCCTTTTCCCACTTACCCCATAACTCACTTTTCCCTAGTAGACCCTTGTCATTTCAGTTCTGCATAATATATTTATTTCTTCACACCTTCCAATCCTATAATAATCACTACCCCTTCTTGAGTGCCTTCTTTAATCTTAGCATTTAGCAGACATGGGCATAAAAAAGGCCAATCTTCTCAAACATCACACAAAGTAGAAATTACTTTTTTAAAATTTATTTATTTATTTATTTATTTATTTATTTATTTGACACAGAGAGAGGGGGAGAAGAGAGCCAGCACAGGGGAGGGAAAGGGAGAAGGCTCCATGCTGAGCAGAGAGCCCAGTGTGGGGCTCAATCCCAGGACCCTGGATCATGACCTGAGCCAAAGGCAGATGCTTAAATGAGCCACCCAGGTGCCCCTAGACATTATTTTTTAACAGGAGGAAACAGGTGCCCAGAGAGAGTAAACCCTGTTCACTCCGCAGTAAATGATAGAGCTAGAATCCCAACCTTGACCCATCTGGCTTTAAATCTTGTGCTCAATCTACTACCTCCTCACCTACCCTTTCCCCCAATCTAGGTATCTCAACAGAACTGCATTCCCACACTCCTGGACTGCCACTTTCCTTGGTAACTTCAGCTTCTGATTTCCCAGTATGGAAAGGCAGCCCCGTCCAGAACCACCCATGCCCAGAACACAGAAGTCGGCCAGCGCTGGAGATTTGCTACTGAGAGGTCCTTTGGTTCTCATTCTCCAGCCACAGTTCATAGTCACCACTTTTGCCAATAATAAGGGTAACATGTTGTTTTCTACCTACCCTCATCCTTAAGCTTCTTTCCCAGTTGGTTCAAAACCCAGATGGGGCAGAGAGGAGTTATTTTCTGGGCACACTCCATGATCTAAACATACTTTAGAATATGTGTTCCTGGGGCGCCTGGGTGGCTCAGTGAGTTGGAGCCTCTGCCTTCGGCTCAGGTCATGATCCCAGGGTCCTGTGATCGAGCCCCCACATCGGGCTCTCTGCTCAGCAGGGAGCCTGCTTCCTCGTCTCTCTCTGCCTGCTTCTCTGCCTACTTGTGACCTCTGTCTATCAAATAAATAAATAAAATCTTAAAAAAAAAAAAAAAAAAGAATATGTGCTCCTAAGCCAGGGTGGCTTTTGCCTTTGCTTATCAAGAAAAAGGGTTCCCCATGCAAATCAATACTGTAAGCAAATATAGTAATTGTTCAACCTGCATACACGCACACACGTACCTGCATAGAGAAATTTGGTTAAGAACACACATGTTAATTTGCCTCCAAGGAACAAGTTTAATTATAAATAAACCTCTTTTATTCCTTAACTAGTCCCAGTAGGACTTCTCTTTGGCAGTACCAACTGTTTTATTTATTTATTTATTTTTAGCAGTTGATTAGAAATGTTCTTTGTAATCGAAAGCAATAAAATTATTTTTATTAAAAGACACAGGAGGGAGATTCAATAAATCAGATTAACATTCTCCCCCATAACAATGAATCATTAAAATTTTATTTAGACTTTTCCAACTTCCTCCCCTGTTTAATTAATATGAGGAACCCTTCCAACTCGCAAGTGGAAAGCAACACAGCTTTCTGTACTAGTAAAACCAGGAAGCCTCACAACGCAAATAGAGCTCACGGTATACACAGCCAAGCAGAGCCTGCTCAGCCACTCCAGGATTCCCCTGAATACAAGTCCCCAGCCAGCAACCAAGATATTTTCTTAGCAGGAGGAAAAATATATTTCACAGCCTGTTCAATTAGTTGTTTTTTTTTTTTAGCTCTTAAGTAATAAAAGCCAATAATCAGTGAAGTCAACATAATGACTTTAAACATATGCGGGGTCAACCAGAAGACACTGAACCAGGTTACCAGTTGCTGCACAAAAAAAAAAAAAGAAAAAGAAAAAAAAAGAAAAGAAAGGAGAGCAGGTTTATGATCAGATGGTTCACAGCATGAATTAATAGCTGCAAAAGCAATAATCAAGATTCATTTCAGCGCTTTACGACTCACATTTACATGTTAACGACCACACGGAGAATCGGAATCATCCTTGAGAAGAGCATCACTGTACCACAGGAGATGGAGCAGATTACCTGGCTTCTGGAGTTTCACCGACAGCAAAGGCATCACTGGGGACCAGGACTGCACATCTCACAGCTCATTTCAAGATGCATCTTCTGTGTTACGGTCCCAGGCTCCAGACTCACCAGGTCAAACACGTAACAGAAGTAAGTGACATGTGCGTCCCAGGGAAACCAGTTCTCATAACCTATCCTTTAAATTCTCAGCAAGAGGGGCACCTGGGTGACCCAGTGGGTTGAAGACTCTGCTTTCAGTTCGAGTCATGGTCCTGGGGTTCTGGGATCAGGCCCCGCATATCGGGCTTTCTGCTCGGCGTGGAGCCTGCTTCCTCCCCACTCTCTGCCTGCCTTTCTGCCTACTTGTGATCTCTGTCTGTCAAATAAATTAAAAAAATCTTAAAAAAAAAATTCTCAGCAAGACTGGCTGCATAATTTGTGGATTACTCCATTTTTTTACAATTTACAATACTCCAAATTACTCCATAATTTGTGGAGTCCGATGCAAGATCAGAATGTCAGCCCCCTTGTTCGTAAAGGCAAAAAAAGTGGTATGAAAGGTACTAAATTATAAAGGTCGTTCCTTCTTCCTCAGTCTCTCTCTCTCTCTCTCTCTCTCAATCTTCTGCCCCCACCCCCAACTCCTTCTATCCGGTAAGACATTTCCTATGTATTAATCAGCTTGCATTTCCCCAACACAGGGACACTCATGAAGTGAGCACAGGTCCCGTGGTGGGTGAGACTTCAAATCAAGGTTCTCTGTCACATGCTGCCTTGACATCTGAAGCCAGGTGGGCCTCCAAAGGCCTGACCACAGGTTCCCTCCCCTCCGCTCCTGCAGATAAGCTCTCCTGGCCAAACATCTTTCTTTATTATGGGGCCAAGCACAGCGCCTGCTTATTCCTAAGTAGGGGGTCTCCGTTGCCTGCCAGCCCACTGAAGTGTTCAAATAAGCAGGAACCAGGGGTCATCCCTACCTTTTTTTACTACAAATTCTCCCTCTCTGAGCTCCTGCTTGTTCATTCTGTTCCACAGGCAACCTCTGGGTGGCCCTGGGTGGTATGTGATTTCTTCCTCCCCAGAGCTGTGATATATGTGATTAATAAACTACTGTCTGTCTCATCTGTCCAGTGTCACGTATTCATGCAGCCCCATAATCCCAGGATGGGGCTCTCTCCCTCACCATGACTTAAACAGGGAGAAAAGGGGGGGCAATCAAAAGAGACT
The DNA here is from genome assembly GCF_964662115.1 of Mustela nivalis. Lineage (NCBI taxonomy): Eukaryota > Metazoa > Chordata > Mammalia > Carnivora > Mustelidae > Mustela > Mustela nivalis. Next base: position 144,600,761 of record NC_139025.1, read on the forward strand.
CTCCCTCCTCATGATTCCATATGCCTGATCTACCAATTGCCAAGGTTCCCCTCCCATAAGCTACTGGACCAGCACCCCATGCCCCACCATGATGGAGGAAGCTGAGGCATGTACCTTCTCTTACCAGAAGCTTACCATTCCAATTCATGAGAGATGGGCAACCACCAGAGCTATAGCAAATCTCTAGGCTATAACATCTTAGGTACCCAGACTGGGGATATATAAGACCCCCACCCTTGCTAAGTCACCCACCAAAAACACTCAGGCACTGCCAACCCAGACTGTAGACAGGCACCACCATGCCCTGCTCCAGAATTCTCTAGGACATGCATGTCCAACCCTAATTCTCCCCATATCCACACTTTGGTTCCTACTAGAAGAAGCAGGGGACAGTAGTCATGAAGCGGGGATAGGAAGGTGCCAGACAAGGCCTGGGGCACCAGGAGGTAAGGAAGTAGGTGACCAAGAATCCTTCCCAGGGAATGGTGGTAGCGAGGCCCTGGACATAGGACTGCCCTTGAGCTGAAACTCCAAACCCGTTGCATGTTTCATTGGCCCATCAGACTTCATTTACAAGTTACAAGTTCAAAGATGAAATTCTGCAGCATTTTAAGATAGCAGCCCCAGAGCATTCAACCCTAAACATGGAGCTATGCCTGTGAAGTTGGTCCTAGTTCTCAAACACTCCACACACATTAGCGGCGACTGAGCTGACATTTGTTCATGACGTGAGACTTCTGCCACACCTCCGTTACAAACTGGCTCTCTCTTCAAAGCTTCAGGACCCAGGAAATTGTTCCATTCTTACCAAATCCTACACCATTCTTATTTTCAATCAAATGTAAAACCTCTTGAAATTCTAGTAATTTTAATTTTAGATCAGCCCATGGTTCTTGATGTGATTATTTCCCAAGGATGTCTTCGATGATGAGGTCACTTTGCACAGATGCAATCGGTGTTCCCACCTCAGAGTACGTCTCACATCTACAGAGAAATGGGATCTCTCCTTTTCTTCCTTGCAACACAGTGCCCTCCCTATGTATCTTTCATTGTTCCACTTTAGATGGAGATGGATAAAGGAAATATTTCAACTCCCTTGTAACTTTATGATGGGGAAAGAGCGCTGGAAGCTTGATTGTCAGTAGTAGTAGTCAATAGAATAGAGGGGCTGGCAGGGAATGGGCTGGGCACCACCGGCAGCATCAGGATGGAGCCTCTACCATTCAGCCATATGGTAATGGGGGCCCAGGGCTGCCAGAGCTTCCAAATTTTCAAGAAAATTCAGCAATTCAGATTTTTCACAGGAAAACAAAACTAATCTGCATGTGCCGACAATAGATTTAAGAAAAAAAATTTCTTTTTCATGCTGAGTTGGCCAACACTGGCAAAATCAAATAAAAGACACATGCTGGTGCCGTTCGCTGAAAGACACCCTCGGATGGTCTGCAATACGCAAGAAGACCTCTGCTCTCATCAATATCCTGTTTATTGCCCTGTTGTGATACATACCATGTCACACAGCCTCCATCTGCTTATCTACCCATCTCCCCCACCCGACCCTAAACCCCCTGTTAAAGAGCGATGTCTGCACCTGGCACAGTGGCCTGGCACACACCAGGTCCTTTGGAATTATCTGTTAAATGATTGAGATTCAGCTAAGCACACTTATTGAGGACCTACTCCCTCCCAGCACCAGGAACAGACAGCAAAGGGACTCGTGTGTTAGGAATGACTCATTCCCTGTAAAGACTTCCTTTTTTGATTCTCAGGGAGACTCTAAATCTCAAAGTTTGTTTTAAAATCACATCTGCTAGCTCAGAGGATCAGATGTCAGGATTTCATTCTACAAAACTGGACCCTCTTGCAAGTACATTAAAGATCCCTGCTGATCTTCGGGTGGAAATCCCTCAGCATCCTTCAAGCTCCTTATTCATGCATCACGTACATGGTACATCACCTAGTAACAAAGGGCTGGAGCCTCTATTTGGTCCCCTGACTCTTGCTTTTAAAGGCAAAATCTGGGGTACCTGGGTAGCTCAGTCGGTTAAAGCCTCTGCCTTCGGCTCAGGTCATGATCTCAGGGTCCTGGGATCGAGCCCCGCATTGGGCTCTCTGCTCAGCAGGGAGTCTGCTTCCCCTTATCTCTTCCCCTGCCTCTCTGCCTACTCATGATCTCTGTCTGTCAAATAAATAAATAAAATCTTTAAAAACATAAATAAATACAGGCGAAATCCTTTGGTTATACCCCATTCCATAAGGTGTGAACCACCACCACAGCTGAGATTGCCAAAACACCCTCTGCCCTGCTCTCCTTCTTGGGGTCCATTCATCATTCTCGATAGCCATTCTTGCAATAAACATTCCTTGAGGACCCAATGACTACCAAATACATACAGGTAAAGCATGAGCTTTTGCAGGGGCGGGGGGACCACAAGACTGAGTAAATATGGTTTCTCCTCTCAAAGACAGTTTTATCCTTACGGACATCTAACATGCTTCTTTGACTCACAAATACCTCCTTGTAAGAGAATCATCTTCATCTTTCCATCTCCCCTTCCCAGTCCTTTTCCCAAAGTGCAGTCCCACCAAACACTGACATGTCACGATATGACAGTTGAGGTCAGTGTAGGGTATAGTAGGCCCATGACTTTACACTAGCCTGGTCTCTGGATATGATGCCATTATGGGGCGCCCATAAAGACATTACTACCTTTATCCCATATAGACCCTTGATCATAGTCCCACCTCTTCTGCAGCTATGGCCAACGAAGCCTGTATTGCTCTTAATCTAAGATAGCTTTCAGACTTTTTTAGATAAAACCCAGAGAGTAAATACACTGGTACTTTCCAAATCAACCACCACCTGCAAACCAATGCCTATTCTCTGTTAGTAGCAATCATGTTAGAGACCATGGACTGACTACTTGCTCTATTCTAGACCTGTACAGAATCTAGAGTAATCCTCACACACACACACAGCGTCTAAGCTAATCTTCACAACAGCCTGGAAAGAAGTCAGTTCAGATGATCTAGGTTATGGCACCAACATTTGTTCAGAATACACACTGTTTATATTTATAGAAGACATGGAATCTTAGTTCTCCACCACCAGAGGATCTCGGATAAGGATCTCTGAGAGACCACACACAGGTCATGGGGATGAGCTCAGATTCTCTCTACCTTATTTACACAAACCCATTTGTACTCACTGACACCCTCAACATCATCTTGCTCTGGGGCATTCTGCTAGATGGACCCCAGAAATCAACTAGGAGGAAGGACAGAGATAGAATATCAATTCCCTCTGTTCCCCCAAACCTTTATCTTGACTTCCCCCATCAATCTTATTTCCTTATCTACCTCACCTTCCTCCAAGTGACCAAGTCACTGGGTCCCTCTGAGCCACATCATAAGCATTTGACCCTGATTCTTGCTGCTTTTGGCTCATCTCCTCCTTTTCACATGGAAGAACTTTCTATCATTCCCATCTAATAGGACAGACCCTTAAACCTTACATTTGCCCCTCTTTGTACTGTTTTGCCCATTCATGGGGGATATGAATGGTATTAAGTTAAACGTTTTCTCTTTCAACAAACCCTAGCTTTCAATGACGAGTCAAGAAAATCTATTCTGAAAACTCTGAGCACTGATCTCCTCGGTCTAAGTGCACCCTAAAAAATTAATGTTTTGGGTAAATGAGTTGCCTTTGGGACAACATCATTTATAGAGAATAAAATGTATTAGTATAATATATTTTTAAAATATTAGCCCAGGATCACTAAAAAAAAAAAAAAAAAAAAAAAGAGGTTGAAGCTACAGTCATTATGTTTCCTTCTCAAAAAATGTTCAAAAGGAAATGATCTTCAGCCTGAATCAAATGCAGTTCATCACCTTCTATCTACACCTACCTTCCTGGATGCCAAAAAATTGGAAGAGGTAAATATGGGTCCTCTACCATTCTGCTTTCCCCTTTAATCCATGCCTCATTCACTCCTTTCTCTAGTTAAAAATTTTAACTAAGTTTCCCAAGACCTATTAGTCTTACATCAGGCCAAGGGTTAACATTTCTAAAGTAAGAGTGATCGATGAAGACTCTTACTGTGTCTTCATTATGTTTATCAAATAATATTTAATCATTTCTGGGCACTGTCAATGACTCGAACTCTTGGACCATGGGTGTCTGGAAATGTATACATGCTTTCTAGCATTAGTCTGTGTTAAAACTAGCCACTTTAAGTGTTTTCACTCTAAACTATGTTCTTCAGGAAATTTTCATTAAGGTGTAACACGGAAAGATTCTCTATCTTTGAGCTGATGAAATTCAGTGTCTTACCTAAGACAACTCGTCTAGTAAAGTAGTACAGCCATGAATCAACCTGTCTTACTTCACTTATAGCTTATGTTCCTCACCACTGGGATTGACTGCCTCTCCGTAAATAGGAACATGGTTCATTCCTACAGTGCCATGCTTTGGAATTTCAGGACAGTTTGTTCCTGATCCAGTATCCTGACACAACAATGCAACACAGAACTGGGATGACAGTCCCAGAACACCCTTTGCCTGTGCTTTCTTAGTTGTTCTCTCCTCCAACATGAAGCCACTTGGAAATGATGACCTGGCAGAATTCTGAAAATCCCAATCTCCAGACCATGTATCAGCAGACAAAGAATGAACTGTCCCGAGGGCATCATAAGTAGGCACAGCCTCAAGGTCAGGACCACATCTAGTATGACCTTAAGTCCAGGAATCTTGGAAACAGGCCCTCAGAACCTTTCTATGCCAACAGTTATGGTATTCAATAATGAGTCCTTGAGATACGCACTTGTGTGTTGACTAACTCCTATTTTCATCTTATTTTCCCATTGCCCCCCATTTAATCTGATGTTATTGCTCTTATTGTATTCCAAAAATGGCTCTTTCTGAGGTAGTAACTAAATATTAACTAGACCATCCTAGACTGCTCATAAAAACTCCAGTAACTATACACCGAATGTTAGTTAGGAACAAGCAACCTAGTTAGGTAATGTCCCTACCTTGGTCACTGAGTGCTATTCACCCACCCCATAAAACTCAGATCCTCCTCAGTGGGAAGCAGGGCAGGACTCATGGGAACAATAGGTAGAGAATTAGATTCACTACCCCATGTCTGAATCCATCCTCCTTTCTATTAACACAGTCAGTGCACACTGCCTTCCTTCTGGGAGCAAGGGTTTCAAAACTCTCCTATGTCCTTTTTCAGTATTGGATTGATGCCATCTCAAATACAATATTATGAACGTTAGATGTCCCTAGGTGTAGTCTGTGTGCGCTATAAATCATGGCACCCCCAAATGCCCCTTACATCACACTCCAATTTCTTTCCTTTGCCAAGTTCTATTAGATTTTCCTACCAAGAATCTCTCACATCCCTCCTCTTCCTTTCTTTCTTTCCACCATGGTCCTTACCACTGCTTGCCCAGATCAGGGTTTCCTTATGACCTGACTTCCTACTTCTGTTCTTCCCTACCCTCCCCCAGTCCCTCCAATGCTAATCACATTATTTCTCAGCTCAGAGCCTCTGGAGCATCCAATCTCTCATCCCTTGCTGCTGTCAGTTTGATGCTGATGTTGGTGCGCTGCTATGTACCCAGAGCTGTCACAGACACTGGAGATACAAAAAAAGAACAAAGCAGAACTCCTTCCCTCAAAGAGATCACTGTATTTTGGAGGATGAAATCCACCTCCAACTCCTGCCATCCACCCCTATTCGCATCACATTCCTGCCATGGCATCTCGAATTCACACTCTCTCCTATCTTCTTGCCTCTGTCTGTCACTCCTCTGCCTGAAAATTTCCTCATCATTCTTCAACACCCAACTCATTTGTTACCTTGGGTATAAAATTCTTCTGGATTCCCTAAACAGAATCTGTTCTGTGTGTGTTCCCAGAGTGCTTTGCATTTCTCTTTGAATAACACTGATCTCACTAATTGTAAATATTTGCTTCAAAATCTTTCTTGTCCACTATAGACTCCATCGGTTTCTCAAGCACAAGAACCACATTCTGTTCACATTTGCAAGTCTCAAGGGCTAATGGAGTGCCGAAATATACAGGGCACAAAAAAAACATAGTTTTAAAAATTCCTTTGTTAATCAATGCATGCATACAGGCGAGGTCTGGGAAGTCAGATTCAAATTTGACCCAACATAACCACAAAAGCATCTGCATTTCACTTAGTGTACTGAAGACTGAAGACAGAATGCCAAGGAAACACCCAGAATGTTTGGCAGGTAAATGGGGGGATTCTTAGTCTTAGGAATGTAAGAGTCATATTTTTAAATGATTTGAAAGGAATCTATCCACCCACAAACAAATTATTTCCTCAAACACATTCAAGTCATATTTCTAATCCTTATCAGCAAGATCATCTATTTCTGTCTCCTTAATCTCTTCATTGGCCTGGTGTTACATTTATTTGAGTAGGTGATTTCCTTCTATCTAATTAAAGGCACATTTCAGAGAGGTGGGAGAGGGTTCAAGCTCTCCCGTGAGCATTCCCCGGCAACGAGAGCTCGGATACCAGAGGCCAAGGGAAAGTCGATAACTGACAGCAAGAAAAGAATCTGAGGCATTGATCATCCTCAGACACGGGAGTTGAGACAAAGCCACAGAATTCAGCACCGCATTAACTCTGCTTGCGCAGAAAGGGAGAAATATTCTTAAATACGTTAAGATCAGAAACACAGGAGAGATTCTGAAGCAGATGAATTTCACCCAGGGTTTCTTGGCAGTACTGACATTCTGGGGCCAGAAAAATCACCTGTCGGGAGGGCGGGGGGAGGGAGGAGCACCGCTGTCCTGAACACTGTGTGATGTTTAGCATCACCCTGACCTCTACACACTAGGGGCCAGCAGCCAGCCCGACATAGGGAAACCAAAAATGTCCCCAGACATTGTCAGCTGTTCCCTGGGATGCTAAACTGAGCCCTGAGACCCACACACAGATTAAAAATGCTTCTAAAAAAGCTACCTTTGCAAATGCCTTACTAATGACAAAATGTCGAATAGCATCCAAGTAATATTTAAACAGATGGCATTGTTCATCTTACTCTAAAGAGATCTCTAAACCCCACTAAATGGGGAACAGTCAGGAACATGGAACAGACTTTGGCATGGCCTCAGTCAAAGGTCTATTCTGGATAAGAAGGGGAGGCAGTTTGCCAGGCAGCCGGGTTTCTCTTTGCTTGACTTCTTTGAAGGACATGTTGTAGCTAGCTCTGTAGCCAAATCGGGAGCATTTAACGTGAGGATTTCTGTTTTAAACAAAAAGCAAGATGCAAAGGAATGTTTTTCCTGTTTTTCATGATGTTTGAATAAGAGAACTCACCGACTGTATCAGTGACTCAAACCTCCCTTGTCCTTTTCACCTGAAATCAGTAAAACCAGAAAAAAAAAAGACCAAATTAATATTAATTTAATAGAAAAAAATATCCTTTTTTAAAAATGACCATTTTATAACCTCTCTGGGCCTTAATGCCCCATCTCTAAAATCAAGTAAGAAGGTCTGTCTCACAAACTTATGAAATGTATGAAATTTGAGACATTGTACAGGAAGGCCATAGTTCATAGGGAACGTATTCAAAATTATTTCAATAATCAATTCAAATATGTTTTTTCAGTCTCTTTCTCTGACATCATGTGAGAACTAAGACTAGAATTCATTTTCACCTTCTCTTGCTGACTGAACAATTCCCAGAGGAAAGAAAAAATGAAAGAATTAAGACACCAATCACTTACTCATGTATGTAGTTATGTTGTGCTTTAGGAAAATACAGAAAATATCGAACAATAGTCTCAGAAGAAAAAAACTTCTAATCCTAATTTCAGATTTGGCAAGCTTGGTCTCTAAGTTGCTAGCTGACCTTTTTTTTTCCCTCCGGATGTTTCATGTCCTAAATTCGTTTGGCTTGTAGGTTGTGCATTATCTTAAAGAATGGCAATTTTAGACATTCAAAATCACACATCCCCTTTCACCAAATATTAACATTAATAAATCAAAACCAAGTCTAGAAGAGCCAACTCTATGCGGAGAGCACCAAAGAAAAGTAACGCTGAAAAAGCTCACTTTTTCAGGCTGTATCAGGCACTAAACCCAACTTTCTACATAAATATGTTGATGTTCTATGATGTGTCATACCGTGATCTTATCTCCCATGGCAATTTTTATTATTCCCATGTTATAGATGAGAAAGTTGAAGAAGAGAGTAACTTGCCCAAGGGCACACCTCTTAAAAGAGCCAGCACTGGAATCCAGGTACTGTGTGCTCTCTTCATCAGGAATTATGCCTCGGGTCGTAGGGATAATGTGTGTGGGTTTCTCTTGCCTCTAAGATAGCACAGAAGCTCTGGATTAGACCAGTCCTGTGAAACATATGACCACCTAGGGATCATGCTGTTTTCAGCACCACACAAATTAGACTCAGGCTGGTCCCAGGTAATAAAAATCTAACTCATGAAACTTGACTTCTCCATAAATAAGCCTATATTCCCCACTGACAAGTCACCAAGCAGAAAAATCAAGATGGAGTCTTCCTTCTCAAAGATTCTCCTCCATTGGAGATTTCTAAGTAAGTCTATCTCTTGCATACACTTTAGGAACTCGATGGACATTGTATTAATATATTCAGAATTATGCATGTATCAGGACCCCAAATTTTTGGCACCAAAAAAAAATTTAAGAAGCACTATTCTAAACCAAAAGAAGTACAAAGATCTAGAAGCCTATTAAGAAACTTGTAATTCCAGGATCCAATGGGATCTGATTCTAAGATGGCTCACTATCCCTACCCAACCCCCAGAGCAGTAGCAATAACCAATAAATATCAGCATGTCACCATTTCATATTCATGAATGGTAAAACCCAAGGAACACATGTGCTTCAAATTTGAAGATGCAACCCCGATTTTTGTCAAAGCCTCTACGAGACAACAGATGAACACAAGAAATTCAAACAGGAATTAAGGTGGAGTTCCTTATTATGGGTGATGTCATGAAAATAGATGTTAATAACAAAACTACACTATGATTTGTTAAATAAAGACATCAACATACTATGTTTATAAATATGTTTTATATTTATATTGTATTAATTTTATGTTTATATAAATATGTTTTCTTCATATTCTATAATATGTATTATAGAATGAATATTATGAATATCCAAATAGCACTATAAATGGTAAGGATTACTATAAAGGTACGTGAAGCATTATTGGATCACAAAGGGGTAGAATGACGAATTCTTCATGTCAAGGAAGCAATGAAGAGTTACAGGAATGAAATGGCATTTGAACAGCATCTTGGCAAATAGACAGGAGCTTGTCTTACAAGTGAGCTAAGAGTCCAGTGATGTCAGATGGGACACACCGTCCTACATCCTAGAAAAGAAATCTATGGAAAAAAGAGGCCAGAGACAGGGCTTGACATGTGGGCTGAGGCAAAAATGCAATGATCCAATTCAAATGTTTTTGGAAATACTCTACAGGTGATAATGAAAGGCATGAGAGAACAAAACTGGGAGAGGAGGGCCCCATCTGTGTTAGAACAAACACTCGGAGAGCACAGGAGAGGCTGAAAGCAGAGACGGCAGGGAAATCTGGGGTGAGGAAGACCAGCTAGGATGCCCCGCGACCATAGTCTAGAACTGTCAGATGCAGGACACCCCAGATAAATAATTGGGGTGCTGGGAGTTCCAAGGGAAAGGGATCAGAGAGAAAAGGGAGTTCCTCAACTCCAGGGGAAACCCGAGGCTAACTGGCCAGTGCAAAGTGCCAACAACAGCTCCCCACCTCATAAGGATTCACAGGCCTTATGTGTATCTAGTTTAAAATGGGGACACACCTATTTGAACTCCCAATAAAAAACTGCTGTGACAACATTGGAGAAGGGCTGTGATGCTCAGGACCATGGACGCTGTGCCAGGCGCCACTCTGGACACTGTGCATGGACTGTGTTAAGGAATGCACGCGGGGCCATTATTGGTGTCCTCGCCCCCTGGTGTCCTTGCCCACTGATGAGGGCAGACACCCGCTTCTTGCCTGGTTCAGCCCTAGCAATCTACCAAGAGCAGCCCCATTTGCTTGTTTTCTCTTGCCTGGCAGTAAAATGCATCACTCTGTTTGTGACATCAGCCCTACAAATCAATCCTATAATGAATTAAAATCGGTCCTGCTAGAACAAAACACAACCCAAGAGTGAAATGTCCTCCCGCGGGCTTGGGCCAATCAAAAACTGCTCCAGGATTCCAGAAGAGAACAGCTCAACCCCACCACCACCCCACCCCTACCCAACACCACATTGGGCTTGCATGAGACCAGACCAACCCTGGGGACGGCCACGACGCTCTTGAAAAGTCCGAAGCAGCCCCACAAGCCTCCTGTCCTCCGCCACCTTCTGTGCGATGGATATTGATTTCAGACACTGTTTCAGAGCACAGCGAAAAGCGTGTGACTTTGCAACTTGTCAGGCGCTCAGCCAGCTTTGCTCCGCGCTCTCCACCCCCACCCCCACCCCCGCACCTGCAGCCTGGGGCGGGGTGCCTTTCAAACCTAGCCAGGCCCTCTGAGGCTTGTTCCCTCCCACCCAGAGATTGGATCAATGACGCAGCCAGTCAGCATTTTCATTATTGTAACAAGCGTACATCAAGAGCTCAGACCAGGAAAAAGGAAGGTTGAAGAAAGGGAAAAGGGAAATCCCCAGGCATGGGCATTGACAAGATTCAAGCAGAGTTAAAATGTTAACAAAACCCTAGTCTTTTGTCTTCGAAATTTTTTTTTTTTTTTTTTGGAGGTGGGGGGGGTGTCTGTCATCCTTTTGAGAAAGTCTGTGCCCACTGTGTAGACATTTATTACAAATCATAGTAGGCTTTGGGGTAAGGAGAAGACGAATAAGGAAACCCTTGTCTCATGGAAATTTACAATTGGGAAAGGAAAAGGGATGTGGGTATAAATGCCATGAGGAATCAAATCAAAGTGCATGAGGAAGTAGGAAGTGCAAGAATGTGGTCTGAGCCTGCCTGATGCTAGGGGAGGACCGAGTTTCAGTCCTGTCCCAGATGGATCACTAAAGGGAGAGAATATTAGGCTCAGAGGCAAGACTTGCTCGGCCATCCAGTCCATGCAGAAACTCTAACACCAACAGAAGGCTTGAATTTGATCTCATCCCCAGGTAGATCATCTACTAGAATATTCTCTTCACATTTTAAATCCAAATGATACTCGAGCAGGTGTGCATACCTCAGAGCTTCAAATTTGAAGCATCCCAAGTTTTGAGTGTAAGATAAAGATCCTGCAAAGTATATTTTCACGAGAAGGCACAGAAGGTGAGAATCAAGTCGCCTGTTAGTAGGAAGGTGGGGGTCTGAGCAGGGAAACTGTCTGATATTGAAAGTGACCTTGAGGTTTCTCTCTTCAACCTCAGAGAACCTCTCTTCAACCACAGGAGGAACAAGCAAAATTAACAGTGGAAATAATGCAAGATAGGTGTTTAAAATGGTCTACAGTGCTATCTATTTTTAATGATCTCGGATGCTGGAAACCCAAGGAAGGAAAGTCAGATTTAAAAATAACCAGTGAGCCTTTGCTTTGGTATGCCATATTTCACAAAGTTTCTAAAGTTGCCTGGATCACCTTTCACAGTATCTTAAGAATGCCCCCAGTGCTTAGGAATTAGACAAAGATGGGGAAAAGAAATGCACAGGGGAAAGCATATAAAAAATATGGCTAAACATAAGCTGAGTGAATGACCGAATGAAGCCAAAGTTCAATCTACAGATTTGCAGGTGCATCCAAGACCATTTGTTCATGCATTTATCTCATTCAGTCAACAAAACCTTATTGAACCAGGATTTGCCAGCAACTGAGCTAGGTTCTTATATTCCAGAAGCTTTTTACCCATAGATCAAGCTAGGAATGTCCATTGAACTAAAATTGTAGGTAAGCCCTGCCATCTTTTTTCCTAAATCAAAAGTACATCATAGTCATTCTACTTCTTTCATTCATTTCATCCTTCAGTTGCATACCAAACAAAGTACTTGTTTGCATTTAATTTGTACTGGGCATTTTCTATCCCTTTGGAGGATACCAAGATTAATAGAATCCAGATCCTGCCCTTAAAGTGATCCAGTCAAATATTTCTAGTAATTCCAGTTATTAGTGACCAATACAATAATGATTACATTAACAAAATGCTATACTGGATACCCGTTAAAGGTGGGAAAGGAGGGATGGATTTTTAAAATTTGGAGAAAAAGAAGACTTGCCTTTGCTCAGGGTCACCAAATTTGTGTGTAGAAGTTTTCCAGGCCAAGAAAGGGCATTCCTGGCAGAGAGCAAGATGTACTAGGGGAGAGTGGACAAGAGTACATGGAGATACCCATGGCAGGTGTTGGGGAATTATGTCCTTTGTACAGGTGACACCTGTCTCCACACCACAGAACCAGGCACCAAGCAGGAAGATCTTGGCAGCAGCTCTGCGAGAAGTTTCACCTTAATGTACAAGGGTGCTTCCAGACACCTGCACCCAAACTTCATCAAGCAAAGCTCAGAACACTTTGGTTTGGCCCAAGAGAAAGTGTGTCAACAAGCAAAGAACTATCTTATTTTGCCAACAGAATTAAACACGACAGTCCTTCAGGTTGGGCTGAATTTTGAATGGACGTGGAAATGTCTGATCTCTGGAGACACACAGAGCATCACTAGAATGATAAACTTAAGCTTCCTTTGTCATTCTTCTGTGCAAATATGTGTTCAATAGCTTTATATCAGTCCCTACAGGAGGCTAGGCCTTGTGCTAGAGCCTCAGAGCCAAAATGATGATGAAAATGGACATCCAGCTCTTTGAAAAAAGAATCAGAAGGCCACAAATACAGTAAGTGAAATGTCAAAGAAACTCCAGAGCAGGAACTCTAGAACTGGCCTGGGAAGATGAGGGTCTAGGCCTTGGAAATGAGGTGCCTCGTGGTATTGCACTGGGCAAGCCCACTTGGATGAGGTCCAAGCAGACCTAACATGTGGCATCCCCATCAAGCTGGTCTTGTCACCGGAGCCCTTCCATCTCCTACAGATATGCTTTTCCATCTGAATGCACACTGACAGCAAGGAATGCAAGTCCCTCCTGCATGTGACAGAACTAATTCCAGAGTCACCGTCTTCTCTTGTCAGTCTAGAGCGACCCTTGAATCTCGTTCATAAGACTCTAATTGGGAAGGAAAACAAATGTGTTTCAGGGAAAGACTGTGACTTGACTCCATCATTTCTGTCAGTAGATAGGAAATTCAAGTGCAACTCCTGTATATAATTACCCATCATGTCTTGAATTCAAAATTACTGTTTTCACAGGGGAGACACATTCCACACACAAACACTGCCATAATGTAAAAGGATAGTTGGACTATAGATTTCGTAAATGAAACAGACAAGCAGTAGAGACTTTTATGCCACTATTTTATTTTATGCCCCATGATGATTTATACATGCTACAAATTTGCAGTCTGCCTTGAGGATAAGATTTTTTTTTTAAAGATTTTTTTATTTATTTATTTGACAGAGAGAAATTACAAGTACACTGAGAGGCAGGCAGAGAGAGAGAGAGAAGGAAGCAGGCTCCCTGCTGAGCAGAGAGCCCGATGCGGGACTCGATCCCAGGACCCTGAGATCATGACCTGAGCCGAAGGCAGCGGCTTAACCCACTGAGCCACCCAGGTGCCCCGAGGATAAGATTTAAAGACTGGATTTCTTTTCCTATGATCACAAACTGTCTCCCATCCTCTCTCTCTCTCTTTTTTTTTTTTTTTTTTTTTTGTTAAGATTTTATTTATTTATTTGACAGAGAGAGAGAGAGATCACAAGTAGGCAGAGAGGCAGGGGGAAGCAGGCTCCCCACTGAGCAGAGAACCCGATGTGAGGCTAGATCCCAGGACCCTGAGATCATGACCCGAGCCGAAGGCAGTGGCCCAACCCACGCAGCCATCCAGGTGCCCCTCCCATCCTCTCTTATTCCCCCTCGCAACTTCCTGGGAACCTGGAAAGAGCACTGAACCAGGAGTCAGGAAAAGTAGCTTCTTAGACTCCGTCACAAGCGACCTTTTGTGGGCAAAGCAATTGCATCCCTGCTCAGACCTCTCCTCTCCAGCATGTGAAAAGCATGTGAATGGGGGTGCCTAGCCGCCAAACTCCCACCCTGCTGGGAAAAACAAGCACAGGATTTAGATGTAAGAGGTCAACCTTGGTGTTTGGTGTTGCTGCCGACTCGCCTGTTACTTTGGGAAGTCACATAAATTCACAGAGGCCAAGTTAATTCACCTGCCTCATAAATTTGTCCTTAAGGAAGTAATCCAAAGTATTGCCTAAACCACAGCGACTTATGGTAGCATAAGGTGTTATTAATTAGGATCAAATAAGATCAGGAGTAAGATCTTATAACTACCACACTCTGAAGACCACACAGTATGTGTGATACCGAATTTCTTAAGCAGCCAACCGTGCTGTGCACCTTTGCCATAATCGAACTTGAAGCTCTAGGACGTTTTAGGGCCACCTCCTTTTATCATCAGCAGAGGAGAGGCTGGAAGATCCTGAGCAGCAGGAGGCTCAGGAAGCCCACGGTGCCTTGCATCAGCACATCCTAGAAAGATTAGAGGACTCTAACAGTATAGAATATTTGGGTCCCCTTGGTGCCCACAGTTCTTAGTCACGCCGCTTCGAAGAATAAAGAGGTCGAGCAGACGAAGAGTGGTGGGCAGCAAAGCACAGTTGACAGAGCAAGAGTATAAAAGTCCCAACAAGGGACGGGGTCCTGAGTGGGTTGCCCCCGGAGTTTCTAAGTTTAGGGGGTTTGATGAGCTCCTTTGCAGAACTTTCTGAAGCAATCAGGGTGTGCTAAGTTGTGCCTATCAGGGGTTTGGTCACTTATCTGTGTACCTATCAGGTTAATGTCCACAAGCTGATGGCCTTTTTTTGCCGATGTCTGGGGGCTTATGTCCTAACTGCCCCTTGCCCGTGAGGGTGACAAACGCTTTGTGGTTAACAGTCTTAATTTTAGGATGTTTGGCAGAAGTCCTTTCTGCAAAGGCTGCAAAGCAGAATGTCAGTGTGGTCTGGTCTAAGAGGCACAACCCGATGTCAGTGCTGTTTGATCTTAGCTGTCCTGACTCCATCTTTTCTTTTCTTTAATATATATTTATTTGACAGATAGAGATCACAAGTAGGCAGAGAGAGAGAGGAGGAAGCAGGCTCCCCGCTGAGCAGAGAGCCCAACTCGGGACTCAATCCCGGGATCCCGGGATCATGACCTGAGCGGAAGACAGAAGCTTTAACCCACTGAGCCAGTCAGGTGCCCTGACTCCATCTTTTCTTGTTGGGGACCCTGGCCCTGACTTCCTAACTGTCCAACTAACTCCTGAAACTCAGACTCAGCGACTAACAAGTGATGGCCTGATGCTCCTCCAAGCTTGGGGAAGGTGGGAGGGAAGAAGGAGGGGATCCTTTCGGTCCCAGAAATTATAAGGTTCAATAGCAAGGGTCAGGGCAGTCAAGCAGGGCACCCATGTAACCTCCCCCTTGCTCTGGTCAAGCCAGTTCAATGCTCAGCCGAAGCTTGTTCAACAAGAACCAAGTGAAACCCTTTTTGGGTTAACAACACATGAGACTGAACTTCAGAGTGGCTTCTGTTTGTCCTTCTAAACTCAAGTGTGTTCCCTTCACTGAGTCCCTCAATCTGTCAGGCATTCTAGAAGCACTCAGCCTTCTCCAAATGGACCCACTGATGCACAGTACACTTGGCCAGAGAGAGAGAGAACATGCCGTCCACATGTCGTCCAGCGTCCCCAGCATGTGGGACATCTTGAGCAGGAGCAGTAGAAATAACACTGGCACCTCCCTGCTTTTGGCCTTGATTTGGGGCATGGGGTGGGCGGCCTTTATAGCACCCCATGCCAAGCCAGAGCACCAGGACGTGGTATGAGCTCTGCTGCCGAGGTTCCCGGGGTAACTTTTATAGTTCTGCTATAGCAGTTACTTTTTTAAAGGTCAAGATTTACATGTTTGTTTTGACTGGTTTTTCTTGGGCTAATCCAGACTGGGGGACCAAAAAAAAAAAAAAGAAGAAATTGACACAAACAGATTAATAGTTTGCAAGTGAAATCTACAGCTCATTTTGGGAACTCTCCCATGAGAGCCTTCTTTATCTCACTGACAAGGTCAAAAAAGAGGGACATTTCTGTGCAGCTCAGGGTGCCCAGGGGGGCTAAAAGCAAGTCCCCAAGAAGAACATCTGGTTGGCGAGCTCAAAGGATCTGAGCACCTGCGCACGCCTCCTGTGTTTACTCTGTGACTGGCTGTCCATTATCTACATAAACTGGGTTTCGGGTCTGGAAACAGGCTGTCTGTGCCAAGAAAGTTGGGAATGATAAGGCAGCCTGTTTAGCTTGGAGTTCTCCCCATCCCAGCATGGGCGGGCCCCGCTGAGCCAAGACAGCTTTGGAACATTTTTCTGCCTCGTGCCTCTTTGCCGAAACCTCTACAAGTTTGGAGCTGGACAGTGGAGGAGAGGCGTTGGGGGCGAGAGTGTGGAGAAGGACGCTGGTTCTCAGGATGCGGTTAGGATATTATTTATTTCTCTGTGATGATTTTCTGGCAACGCTTTTCATTTCTTAGCCTCTGGAAGGAGTTGCACATCTCAAAAACAACACCAAAACAAACCACTTGAACACCCACACTGACAGGAAACTTTACCCCACGGGCCCAGCAGGCTTCTGAAGGAACAAGGAGGCCTGCCATTCACAGCTCTGCCCTTGGCCGTCATGGAGGTCAGCCCTGCGCACAATTTATCCTGCCCTTCTTAGAAGGAAGCATCCCCCACACAGACCCCACTGGAAGCAGCCAGTGGTACCCATGCAGAAGAGGCACCGCCCCACACCACTGCCAAGGCGGCCCCAAACCCGGCCCCATTGCCCGTTACCACCCTGAGCCAAACTGCAGCAGGAATGTGGTAGGAACCCTGAAGGTCATCAGCTTGGGGACCATTTGAAGCCTAGAATGAAGGCGGGAGAAGTGTGTGGAAAAACAACAGAATCCCATTTGTTTGAGTCCTAGCTGAAGGCCAGTCTGGAAGATTAATACTTGACATGCTTTTTCTAGAACGTTCTCCAACAACTCTATTCTCCTTATTTCATAAGCTAGGGAAAGAAGGCTTTGGGAGGTGAAACAGTTCTTCCAGGTCATGTTCCTCTGCCAAACAGAAGCACCAGGTTTACCTGGCTTTTCCCCACTGTATCGAATGGTCTGCCAATTGTTGCCATTCATGGACATTACTTTCACCTCCATATTCAGAAAGACCCAGAGTGGTGCTGAGTTGCTTGTCTCAACGAGCATAGGCTGTCTGGTCTCCATTTCTTGAGAACGAGAAGAAGGTTCCAGAACAGTGGAGGGTGTGCTGCACTAAAAAAAGTGAGAAAGGCTATGTCCAGTCTGCCTCTCCCACTCTGTGCTTAGGTTCTCAGTCCAGTCCTATTTCTCATAAGACTGCAGTGCAAAATGCCACATATGTTGGCTGTGTTCTTTAAGAATGTTCGATGTGACTCTAGAAAATAAGAGAAACAGACCCATGGGGGCAGAGGAGATAAAGAAGAGACTCAAGTAGCTGGTGAGACACATTAAACACAGATCAAGTCTCTGGACCATACTGGTGCATCCTGGTGGGAGGTGGGAAGAATGGAATACTTAAAATTGAACTAAGTATATCTGAAGTGATCAGAATTCACCAGGCCTTAAGTTGGCCATTCATTGGGTCCTCCCATCTTGGCTCTTCCTGTGCTCAGCCTCAAACACACACCTACCTCTCTCTCAAGCTCTCTGTAAAAACAAAAGAAAACAAAACAAAAACAAAAACAACTATGCGCACATACACATACGCACACATAAAAGGGAAGGCCGATGTGTCAGAGAAACAGAAAGAGAAACTGTGAGCCTTGCCTAACCCACGACTCAAGTGTGATCCTTTAACCCGGCTGGTACCCTCCATGGGTGGGTGTGTTACTTCTCCATTCTGTCACTTTCCCCTTGCTTCTCATGGTGTGTTTGAAATGAGTTTATTCAACTACATGATGCAAACAGCTTAATTGGGCACATGGGACTTTCCATTCCTGACCTCTGCAGTAGGTGGCATGTTGTACTTGGAGGGCACCATTGCTTCCCGCTGACCCCATGACCTCCCAGATTCAGCCTACCTTTAACACTTGGTCTCCCAAACATAGGATGTCCTGATGGAGTGAGTCAATGACAAAGAAAAGCAAGTTAACCCGGGGAGAGTAACATGATTTTTTTTATAAAGACAATACTTAGGGATGATTTTCCTGAATGTAATCATACCATTGGAATTTGCATTCATTTACTTAAAAATCCATTCAGTGTACTTTGGGGCTTAGTCTCTGCATAGGTACTTCTGCTACTCACAAAGCCCTCTCAGCCACGGGGAACCTATGAGAGTGTTATGGTGACCTTATGAGGTTCTCCCCACAGATACGGTTGTTCCTATTACAAAGTGAATTTCTATTACAAATGAATAAATGGGCTCAAGTGCGTAGAAAGAATTGCTTAAGGCTAGGTTTGTTACCAAAAGGAGAGTCTGGACTTAGACTCCTAAATAAATACCCTTTCTGCTATGCCACGTACCCATGAAACATAGATTCCTATTCCCATGTGCTAACAACCGAAAGCTAGGGAAGATAAAGAGGCAGAGAAAGAAGATGGGTGGTAACGAACGATATATTTATATTTTACATATATGGCATATATAGTACTGTTTACTGAAGTCCTATTTGGGCTCCAATAATATTCCATGTGTCTTATTCACAGTATCTCTTTTCCTCAAAGTGCCAGAAAATGTTATTCTCAATTCACCCTTGGTGAAAGGAAGATTGAGAGGTATTCCTCTTATGACGTGCCTGTTCTCAAGTAGAAAATCCAGATTTCCAACCTAGGTCAGCTGAGCCTAAGACTTGCTTTCTGAGATGCAGTCATTGTAAATATCATCACTGCCAATTAAGAATCCACAAACTTTTTGAGCTTTTGGGTATTGTCTATGTGCCAGGCATTCTGTGTGTACCATCTTGGTTTTCCTCACACCAATCTTCAGGGACCGTCTCTAATAAGATGTTTCCTTCCCAAAAGAAAAAAATTTAGAGCTTTAGACTTAAGAGATGCAATGGGGGCGGGGCTGACTGGCTCAGAAGAGTATGTGACTCTTGATCTCAGGGTCATGAGTTCAAGCCCCACGTTGGGTGTGGAGGTTATTTAAAAATAGATAAATAAACTTTTAAAAAAATAAGAAAATTCAATGAGTAGCGATCAAAGTACCCTGCCAAAATGGGGATTGTCTTTAATCCTTGACGTTGCCTTCAGATCTCTTCCCAAGTGGGGTCAAGAACAAAAGATTATGAACCCAGGAACCAGGACTTGTCCCAGGAGACTGAATCAGTGAAGGCAGAATGAGTAACCCAGGGGACCAAACACAGCATTCAGACCTTCTTTGGATTCTGCTTCTAACAAACAAAACATAAAAGGACACCAAATATGAAGTAGGCATTAGATGACATTAACCAACTACCTAGTTTTGGTTTTACAAGGTATGACAGTATTACTGTGAATATTTATTAAAATATCTTCATTTTTTAGAATGTTTATGCACTAAAAGGACAAAATTTATAAACAAAAATTCATGATTTCTTGGAAATGCTCTAAGATACTTCAGCAAAAAAAGAAAAAGATGAAGGAAATTTAGCAAAAATGCTAATAATTCAAGGTGATAAGTAATATTGTCATTCCATTCTACTTTCATGTGTTTGAAATTTTTTATTATGAAAAGGAAAGAAAATATGTTGGTGGGGGACAGGGTTTGGAGAGGAAGGGTAGAGAAGACCGCTTGGTAGGGAGTGGTCTGGAATGAAAGTGTTGGGGGCATCTAAAGAGACAGAAGAAATGCTAAAACCAAGAAATGAACTCCATGGGGTGAAGGAAGTTTGTCTGGAGTCACTACGTATGCATATGGTACTGTGACTTATAAATATATATTTGTTCCCATCCCTATTAGCACAGAGCTCCTAAAACCCTGGAAATTTCTTTTAATGAGGTGACATTTGGAAAGCTCCTTGGTAACCTGAGGATGGGAGCTGGTTGCCCATGGAATCAACCCTCTGATTATAGGGTTGAAACTTTCAGTCCCACCCAGAGATTAGGTTCAATCGCCAAAGGGCAATGGTTTAACCAACCTAGCCTTTGTAATGAAGTCATCATAAAAAAAAAAAAAAGAAAGAAAGAAAAGAAAAAGGACAGGCTTCTGAGAGCTTTTGGGATGAGGAAGGCATGGAGGAGAGTGGGCAATCTGGGAGAGTGGTGTGCTTAGGAAGAGTAGGAAAGCTCCACACCATTTCCCCATATCCTGCCCTCTTGCGTTTGGTTGTTCCTGGATTGTATCCTTCTACAATAAACTGTTAATCTAGTATGTGAGATGTATCTCGGCCTTTTGTGAGCCTCTCTACCAAATGAATCAAACCCAAGGAAGACATTATGGGAAGCCCCTATCTATAAGCTGGTTGGTCAGAAGCCTGGGTGATAACTTGGACTTGAGATTGGCATCTGAAGAGAGGCGACAGCCTTGTAGGGGCTGGACCCTTAATCCATGGAATCAGATCCTACTTTCAGACAGATAGTGCCCTGAATTGAGTTGAATTGTAGGACACCCAACCCGTGTCAGAGAATTGCTTGGTGGTGTGGGAAAAAAAAAACACACACACACCATTATCTCATTTAATCTCATCATGGATCCCATAGAGTTTATGGAATTGTGCCCAAAGGACAGATAGGAACACTTGGGCCCACAGAGCTACAGACCTTGGCTTCAGGTCCCCTAGGGCTCTGAGTCACAAAGTGGTGCAGATGGGTGGGGAGGAGAATGGAGAAGCCCATCCAGCTGGGATCTGAATGTCTTTCTATAAGAGCAACACCAAGTGTTTGCACTGACCTTCGTTGAACAAGACACAAAAATCAAAGACTCAGAGAATTAAAGATAAATATATTCACCTGAAAAATGTAACTCAAAGGTTAATGAAAACATAAAGAAGAGGGGCGCCTGGATGGCTCAGTGGGTTAAAGCCTCTGCTTTCGGCTCAGGTCATGATCTCAGGGTCCTGGATCGAGCCCTGCGTCAGGGCTCTCCGCTCAGCAGGGAGCCTGCTTCCTCCTCTCTCTCTGCCTGCCTCTCTGCCTACTTGTGATCGCTGTCTGTCAAATGAATAAATAAAATCTTAAAAAAAAAAAAAAAACATAAAGGAGAGCCACCAATGGGAGTGCCCAAAGGGTGCTTTTTGAAGCTTCCAAACCTGTGTCAACCTCAACCTCACTGAAATTATTCCTAAGATCTCACCCACAACTGTGTGCAATTTGCACCCAGAAATTCCGTCACATTGTAGTAGTCCGGTTATGAACTTGAAATTGCTTGCAGGAAGGGGGGTCAGGGGGTGTGGAGGAGTGTCTGGAAAGGGAAGGATAATTTAATCAGGAAAGGCTGAGCCCCTGAGGTGTGGTCTTTGAAGAAGATGCCAACCCAAAATGCTGCTCCCTTGGAACTGTGGCCTCCAACAGAGGCAGCCTTCCAGTCATGTTCAAGAAGGCCTCTTAACGGGGGCATTTCCTGCTTTGTCTTCTCCCCTTGGGAAACCAACTCATACCCATTCCTTGAGCTCACTCCAGAGCTTGGCATGGAGGCTTCTTGTGTGAAGTCGTCAGGGAATGTGATTAGCATCCCGTTTGCCACAACAACGGAGCTCCCAGACACTATGTGACTGAAAATAAATAAATAAATAAATAATAAGGTTGGGTTTGTGTTTGGCTGAACCCTTTGCTCACTGTGTGGCCTCGGGCCAGTCAGGTGACCTGCTTGTGTCCTGATAAGTCAAACCAGCTGGGAAGTTGAGTAAGAGACAGGGCCCTCATTGGAAAACAGATGCTATGGTGGAGTTGAATGTTTTTCTCGAGTAAATAAATTGGGGCCAGGCCAAGGGGAGGAGGGAGTGGTGAGTTGTTTGAATCAGTCAAGAGCAGCTCTAAGCCAAGGAATAGACAGTGTTTACCAGAACCTCTTGCCAGTATGGTCAGCAGCGGTAGAATCTTGTCTGGTCAACCTGGTTGCCCACTTGGGAGACCTCGCACACAACCCCTTGGCACGCTTACAGTCACAAGAACCTCTGCAAACACTACTGGATCATAGGGGGCCTCCTTCAGACAACTTAACCCCCGAAGTGAAGGTCTCAAGGATCCTGTCTGTTAAAATACCACCTCACTGAGGCTGCCCTGGGGTCTCCTGAGGTAGCAAAGCCTCCTGCACCCCGACACTCTGTACTGTCCCCCCCAGGTATATTTTTGGCCAGCACCTTCTTTGCTACCCAGCATCTCCCATGGATTACTTCTGTTCTTCCCCCACCCCCACAAGGATGTCAGCTCCTCCAAGGAAGTGACTGTATTCCATTTCATTCACAGCTGTGTCCCTAGGGCCACACACGATCCCCACCACTCGTCTGTTTTCTCTGGGCTGCGAAGCCAGGAGGATTGAGGGTCACAGTCAAGATACACAGGAAAGCCACGAGTGTGCTTACTGAACAACGGGTCCAGTCGATCTTTAAGTAAGTGGAGTGCAACCTGTCAGTGTTCTCAGTGTGACAGGACAAATGCGGCTGACTTTGGAGGAACAGAACTACCTGAGGTCCCACGGCTCATGCCTGAATTGCTGGGGCTTTTAGATCCTTGTTCCTGCCTCCCCGATCCACGGCTCATGGAGCTCCAAGGCATTTCCAACCAGCTGTCTGCGGGCTCTTCCTAAAACACAGAACTGACCCTATGGTTCCCCCCACGTGGCTCATCAACCAAAAGATAAACTCCAGCTTCACAGAGGCTCTCCCTGATGGGAGCCCCGTCTACTCATCCTGCCGGTGCTCCTGCCCCTTCCTCTCCCATACCCTCCCTGCCAGCCACACTCCTCCCCCCACCACTTCCACTTTGCTGGACATGCCATGCTCTCCAGGACTTAAAAAGTTTTTTCTGCTCTTCCCTGCTTGAAACTCCTTTGTCAACCGGCCAGTGACTACTGGCTTACCCCACTGAGCTCCAACACCAGCTCCTCCGGGGATCCCTCCCTGTTAATTGCTCCTCACCTCCCCCACCCCTACCCTGTATAGGTCCCTCCAGCATCTGGGGAGAAGCCCAGGACACTGAGCTGTACTGTATTATAATCCCGTGGATTTTCTCTTCTCTACTAAATGGTTAAGGTCTCAAGGCAGGAATAGTCTTATTTATCGCCGCACCAGCCCAGAGCTGGGCAATCGTACAGGCCCTCTGCAGCTATCAAATGAATGAAAAATCAAGTCAGGCTCCTTTCTCAGGTTTAAGAGTTCCCTGGCTTCCTTCGCCTTTACAGATCATCTTACCATACCCAGAGGGTAGCGAGAAGCTGCCGCACCACAGAGAGACGAGCTCTTCTACTGTCGGGAGTTCCCGTCAGGTGTGATAATTCTGTCATTCTCAAATTCCCAGGTAGAAAACTAACATTAGGGGTGTTCAAAGATAAACTGGGGCCTATTAAAAAAAAGAAAAGAGTTTGTTTAGCAAAAATCGATTCTAATCAGCAGCACCAAACCAACAGCAGTTAGGAGCATTCCCCAAACAGGAGCTACAGAAAAGACTTACAGAGTATGGAAACAGGGGCGCCTGGGTGGCTGGGCGGGCTGAGCCTCCAGCTCTCGATTTTGGCTCAGGTCATGATCTCAGGGTCACGAGATCTAGCCCCAGGTCAGGCTCCTGGCTCAGCGGGGAATCTGCTTGGACTTCTCTCCCTCCATTCCATCCCCTGCTTGTGTTCTGTCTCCTTCTGTCGTTTTCTCTTAAATAAATAAATAATATCTTTAATAGATAAAGTATGGAAACTAAGAAAGGAAATTATTTGATTGGCTAGAGTTTAAAGTCTAATTGGCTGTTTGTGATTGATTGTCCTTCGCGTTCAGAATTCCTAACGCCAGGCATTTTCAGGGTCAGAGTTCAGTGTCCTTACCTAGGCCATCACGGCACTATTAGAGCCACCTCCGTCTAATGACCCTCCTTGTTCAACTTAACTGGAGTCTTGTAGGGCTAAGTCAAGCAGACGCTTCCCACTCGGGTGTATTGCTAGAAAGCACAAATGTGGAGGTAGCAGAGGAGAGGGAGAAGGGCGGGGGGTAGGGGGCAGTGAGAAGAGGACTCAGACCAAGCACCACACAGCCCAGGGGAAATCAAGGCCTGTTGTGGGATCTGGATTCAGCCCCTCCCAGCTTCATGCCTTTTGGAAGTCCCCCAGGACTCTTGGGCCTCCTCGAGGTTTCCGAAGATTTTCCCAGCAACCTACAGCAAGGTAAAAGCCCCCGTCTGCAAGCAATAGAAATCTGAGGGTAGATGCAGGCTGATGGCCCACCCGCCCACTGGGCCCTCCATTGAGAACTGGCCCCTTTGGGCTTTGGGAGAGCACAAGGTAATGCCAAGCCAGATTTCACGATGCTAACAAGGGTCTACAAGATTCTTCAAGGCTCCATTTTCACACCTGAGTGTACATACTGCCACACATTTTTAAGGACTTGTTTTTGTCTCAAGATAAAAAGCTGCTCAAAAGAAGAAAAGAAAAGCGTACACACTTTGAAAACTCTCTTTCTTTAAGGTGGGAGGAGAGAACAATCTAGAAACAAAAGAGTAAACTTTACTTTCCCAAATGAAATACATCAAAGAAACACTTGCTTTTGCTCCCATCTTGGGGCTCACATGTTCCCGTCTGACACACAGAGAAGACTCAGCAATGGGAACAAAGACACGGCTATTCAAAGTCCATCCCTGTCTTCCAGAACTCAAAATTGACCAAAGAGGAGCCCGGTTTTCTAGAGGGGGACGCTCACCACAGCAACACATGGATTCAGAAGAGCCTGAGCTGATTCAAAGATGGGCTGGGGCCTTGGTCTTGCCAGCCTTCCAAACCTTCTCCATTCCTTGCTCCCCAGTTTGCCACCACTCAGATTACTAAGACATTATCTCTTTCTGCCTCTCGAATCTGAACTCCCCCCACCTCTTACGCTGCTCAGGTCCAAGCTTGCTCCTGAAATAATGGCTCTATGCACCATGTGAGCAGGGACTGTGTGTTTCTTAGTCAACCATGCATTGGCCCCCGGATCTGGGCCAGCACCTGGAACAGAAGGCACTCCAGAAATGTTTGTTGAAGAGTCCAAGCTGTACGGATTTTCTTTAGGATTCCTGATCCCATTGCTGCATCTTTAGACCATGAAAAGGTAGCCCTATACCCCAGTGTGCATTCTTCAAAATCCTCTGCGACTGTTATTTTCCAATGGACTGTGAAAAAGAATAAAACCAGGAACCAGAGAGAAAGAGAACTCACTTACAGGGTCCCCAGGCTCAGCAAACCCACTGGTGCAGTTGGAACAACTCCCAAAATGCCCAACCCAGGAGAAGGAATTACTTAGTCATCCTCTTTATACAAAGTGGTAGTTTTGCTTGGGCTGGTCTGGACTCATTGACCTACCCAACAGATTATATCTCTGATTTTAAAAATAATCTATGTTTTCAAACTACCTTCCCTGTCACTACACAGTGCCTTCCTTCTGTGCATCCATCTCTGAGTCCAAATTTCCTATCTGCATAAGAACCTCACTCATACTTCATGAGAGTTCCCCATAAAGACCTTATCTTCATATGTTACCTCTGTAAAGGCCTTATCTCCAAATGAGATCACATTCAGAGCTACTATAGGTAAGGATGCCAACATATTTGGGGGGAGGGACCTGATTTCACCTGTAACTGTCTTTCTATATGATTTGAAACACCCAGGTTGAGAATTAGATGGGCAGCAGAGAGAAGACCTTTTTTTAAAAAAAAAAAAAAAAAATCCCCACAATGCTGAAAATTAACTTATTGTGTCACCAACTCCTCCCTCTCCAACTCCCAAACTAAAAGCAATCAATCAATCATACCTACATACATACTACATCCCTAACCGCCTAACTGCCCTTTATTTTTTTTTAATTTCCTTTTAAGATTATATTTATTTGAGAGAGAGAGAGAGTGGGAGTGGGAGGGAGAAGGAGAGAATCTGAAGCAGACACCATGCTAAGTGCAGAGCTCCACATGGGGCTCAATCCCACAACCCTGAGATCATGACCTGAGCCGAAATCACGAGTTAGATGCTTAACCAACTGAGCCATCCAGGCGCCATCTAACTGCCCGTTAGAGAAACCCAAGCTTGCCTGCTGAACGTCCTCATTCCCAAGAGATCGAAAACCCTTTCTCTTTGCTTCTATGTTACCAGACCCAGTTTCTCTACGTCAGGCCTGTCAGCTCAAAGTAAACCAGTGGGCTTGACTATTATTAGGTAAATCCAAGCAAAGACGAGTGCTTTCCTGACCGAGGTCAGTAAATTAGGCATGAATTGCAGTATGCAGCCCACGAAGCCAGGAAAAAAAAACAGGCCCACCCCCAAGAGTTCACACAGAGAGTAGCCAACACATCGCATCTGGATTGAGAGGCCAGAGCCAAGCTGAGGGGGTGAACTGAGTTCAGTGGTCATAGAAAGGCACTGACAAACGATATGCAGCATTCCAAGATCAGAGTCAAGCTCAACCTTCCCTTGGAGAGAGGTTTGAACAGTTGCTGTGGGGACCTCCAACTCCATCTTGTTAGACGGAGTTCTGCCATCGTGGGCTGGTTTAAAAGGCCACTGGGATGTGCTAAATATTTCCCAGATGTCCTTCTGTTTCACAGGTACTTGGCCACTTAGCAGGTGGCTACAAGGAAATTGCACATCTTTGTTAATATCACAGCCCGGGAGAGAAAGTGCCAGGGGAATAGTAACAATGTTCCTGAATCTCTCAGGCACCCAACAGGGCAAACACACACTTGGGGAAGCTCTGCTGTGCCCATCCATGATGATATCAAATTAAAGATAAAAAGCATGAATGAACCCCCTAGTCTACAGATCTTTGCTGGACCCTCAAAGATTGCTCAGAAGATACTGGAAGACATCACAGATGGCTAGTCTTCCGAAATACTGAAGTTTCATTAAAAAAAAAAAAAAAGAAAAGAAAACGTTAGGACAGCAGAGAGCCCATTTCACAGTGTGTTCCTTAAAAGGATGAAGATTAGTAACAGAAGAAACACTGACCATAATCTAACACTTCACAAATGTCATCCTTTGCTTTTGAAGATGGCACTTTGAACAGAGCTGAGCTAGTATTATTACTATCAAATTGCACTCTCCAAAAGAGCTGTTTCCTGATCGAAATAATTTCTATGATAGAAGATGCAGATTTCATAAAACTGAAATGTCTCCATTATTCAGAAAATGCTAGATGCTGATTTTTTAAATTTATTTTAAAAATCTTAATGAGAGACTGAATGAGAGAATATGAGCACACGAATTTTCTTGCATAGAGACAACAATGATAATACTTTGCAATTTCACCAAGCCTTCCCAGAAACTCAAGATTTTCACCTTAGATTGGACCAGTAACCATGAACAAAAATCTAAAAGTTTAAGAGTGAGAATCTCGTGACCTTTTTGGAGGGGAGGTAAAATTCTGCAATGCTTCTAGATGCCTTGAACACGGACATTTTGCTTTGACAAGAACTGTTTTTCCAGAAGAATTCATTTTAAAAAACTGTCTGGCTTTCAAAATCTGCATTTCTATTTTGGGACTAGGGGAAGATATTTTTAATCAGAATTTTCAAGTGTTTCAATGCAGGTTCAAGTTCAGGTGAAGAATCGGTATAAGGTAGGTTTCTGCTTTTCTTTCCTCTACCAGGAATTATAGGCAGGCAATGTCTGAGTCTCCTACAAGATGTGTGTGGGTGTCCTCAGCTGACCATAAAGGATCTTGGCTTATTGGCTTACATTATGGAAATATCTATAGCTTTGGGCTCTAGGGCAGGCTTCTCATTAGAATTATTTACTGCTGCCAAGTCCACACAGCTTATGTCACCAGGACCCCAATTCAATCACTGAATACAAATAAGCAGGCATCTGCCCATGGGGCCAGAGGGGAAGCTCTCATCCCCATTTGCAGAGTCACAGACAGTCTGAAGTTTTCATGCCCGGCTTTGATTTATGTCTCGTGATTCAGGAAAATGGACTGACCTAAGAATCCTTGTCTCATTCAGTTGGCCACCAGTGCCAAATGGATTTGGAAGAAAGGGCAATCTATAATAACCACCCTCCTGTATTAAAGAAAAAAAAAAAAACTTCATCCTTCTCTTCATGGGTCAACTCTGGCCCATTCCAGCTATTATTCCCTCATTACTGCCCTAGCCTAACAGTAACCTTGTAGCTAAACAAAACCAGCAGGGCAATTACATTTCAACCTTCTCTTGGAATCTAGACTCCATGGTAACCCTACACCTCTCACCGCTGACCTCCTGGGGAGGAAATTGGTGTCCTCTGCTTTTGGAGGAAGTGAATTACCCCCTAGAGGCCCCGGGTCACTAGCTGACATTCCATTCTGTTTGTGGGCAACATGGTTTCTTTTTTCATTATTTTGCTATTGACACCAGGAGGCAGTGATTTCATTGGCCTGAAAGTGAAGTCACCAGCATTGTCTCTTTAAGAGAAAACGACTGTTAAAGACGCATTTGAATTATGACCCATAAAGAGATGCCAGGCCTGTTGCTGATTGCCTACAACTCTTTTCCAGCATGTGGCGTGACTTCCTATTAAAGATTTCATCAAGACCTTTGCCAGGATACGCGCAACATATTTGAAACATAGATCCTTAGAGAAATTTAAAGGGAAAAAAAAAAGGCTTTAGCCCCCCAGTATGAGCAAAATGGAAGGAAAGGGCTTGTTGTCTTAAGCCAGGACCAATGGCATCATCTCCAGAGGGTTGACTTTTGTTCCTGCATCTGACCACAGCTATTTTTATTTATTTATTTTTTATTTTTTTGGAGTGTTGGGCAAGTCATTCTCTCCCCATATTTGCAATTAGATCACAAAAGAGACTGAAAAACTGTTTCAGGCACCCGTCAAAAGAAGGTATTTGTGAGGCTTTCTTTCTAAAATAAAGGAATTAAGTCACACTGTAAATGGGTACTGGGTTTCTGTTTAGGGTCATGACGATGATCTGAGATTGTGTGTTCAAAACTCTGTGAATGTACTAAGAAAATAGTATCATATGATATGTGAATTACAAGTCAATAAAGCCACGATGTGGGCAAAAAGAACTAAGTTGTAAGGATGTTGTCGTTATCATACAATTATTTTTAAGAACTAAACAATTCAAACAACCCTTTCCATATTAGGACTACAGTTGGCAAGGAAATACTTGGAAATATAATGGCAGTTTGGCCATAAACTTTTTTATATTTTCCTCTGAAGCTGGTTCAATTGGTGAAGCATGCGACTCTTGATCTTGGGGTTGTTAATTCTGAGCCCCACAGTGGGTGTAGAGACTACTGAAAAATAAAATCTTTTAAAATAATACTAATAAAAATAAAACAAATGAAATTTTCCCCTGAAATGGAAGAATAAATTTTTGATCTGTACATGAAGTTAACACTGTCTTGTATTATTGCTATGATTTTATTCAGCCAGGCCTACCTGCTTATTATAATCTGAGTGAAAAACATGACCCTTTGTGTTAATCAGGTCGGTATCTGCCTGCGAAGCCCAGGATAGTGAAGGTGCCTCCAGCGCCCTTCTTCTGGGGTTAAGGACTCATTGCATGTGGTGTATATATCACTGCAAGACTTGTAACATGATTTTTAACCACGACAGCAGATCTTTTACTTGGCAGGCAGGACTTTAAACAGGTCCAACCCTCTGCAAAAGGGAAATAACAATAGGTATAAAAAAAATCTTAAAAAAAAACTTTAAATCCTAAAAGATTTTAAAAGATATCCATATGCTTGACTCTGTTGTCCCACGGGTAGAGATCCGTCCCAATGAAATAATGCAAAGAATGACGACCAAAAATGTGCATCTAGCGTCACTTCTAGCAACAGACTTTAGGAAATAACCTAAGAAGAACCTATGTATATATGCAGAGGTAGGTTTGGGGGAAAGTTATGAAAATGCACTTTATTGTATATTATGCAACCACGAAAAAGATTTTTATTATGTTAAAAGGAAAAAGTTAAAAAGTAACTGGATATGTACTACAACAGCATGTATTTTAAAGATAACGACGGGCTGGTTTTCAAGGTATACACACACCTTTGCTTCTCTTTCCTTTTAAAGAAGAGGGTAATCCCTCTTTCCCGGCATGTCAGCGGCGCTCAGTGACTTGCTTCTTGTGAGCTGAGTGTGGTAAAGGGGGTAGAAGGTAACTCTAAGCCTGACCGTGGTTTCCATGTGCGGGTTCAGTCTCTCCCCACACTTTCTGCCTCTCGTCACTCACTCGGGAAAAAGCCACACCAAAAGGCTGCCCCGCAGAAATGAGGGGCATGTGCCATGTGGGGATACTGAGGCAGCCTACGGCGATGCCCACAAGGTAAGAGACAGGCCAGCTGACAACCACATGCAGGAGCTCAGAAGCAGATCTTCCACAGCTGAGCCTTGAAATGGCTGCAGTCCGGGCCAACAGCTTGGCGGTGGCATCAGGAGAGAGGCTTCCCAGGCCCCACTCCCTCCCCCAACCCCTAAACCGATTGGGGAGCCTCCTTGAGCAAAAACTCTAGGAAAAAATTCTTCTGCTGATTTGAACCTAGAGCTCGTTTGTCACTGCTGGGGAATGATCCCATGAACTCAAAACCTGTGTCCATCTCCAGTTACCTTGATAGGACTCTATTTTTTTTTTTTTCCCAAAAAATCATCAAATTATGGCAGTGGTTAGTGCCTGTTACTTTAAGCCACTAAACTTCGGACAATCTATTATGGAGCAGTAGATAACTAATACATATACTAGAAGAAAGAATTATGGGAAAATAATGTGCAAACAGGGGTATTGTAGTCAGGTGACAAATCATTTTCCCTCCTTTTATCTCTGCTTTCAAATAACCTGTAATCGAAAGCATTCTGTCCAGCCTGGTTGAAAAATATTTTAGTTCCTGCTTCCTTTAGAAGCAGTTTAACTTCTCCCCAAGTCCTATGTATCTAAAGGATGTAAACTTCATTATTGCTGGGGGAGGGGCTGTCCCTTTAATATGTAATCAGTGAGACACAGATGCAGATGCTGTTCTATGCTGTTCCTTTCTAAAGATGCTACCGACAGAGCAACAGCAGGACAATCTGTGAACTGTTTTCTTGCCGGTTCTGGAGTTTACACTGATGCTATCCAGCCTTTTTTTTTCTTTTTTTTTTTTTTTCTTTTTTTTTGACAAATGCTATGGCTCTGTAAGCTAGCCATCTACTAGCTTTGTAATCTCGGGCTTAACCTCTGAGTACCTTGGGTTCCCTGTGTGTAAAATGGTGATAACCGTACTTTTCTCATAGAGCGGTTGTGTGAATAAAATGAAATATGACACACCAAACCTCTGGTAGGGGGCCTGACATGGAAGAGCCCCCGGATGGTGAGGCTGTGGCTGAGGAATCAGAGCGGAGGGTGGGGCAGGAGTTAGGGAGGGTGGGGGTGAGGTGGAGGGGGTTGTTCTGTCCTGGCAGGTGCTACCAAGCCAGGCTCACTGTGTTTGTAGACACCTCGATCTCTATCACGACGCTTTTTGAGGAAAAATTCTTCTGCTGACTTGCCCCTAGAGCTCATCTGTCAGTGCTGGGAAATGATCCCATGAACTCGAAGCCTGTGTCCATCTCCATCTGCTTTGATAGGATTTTATTTTTTTAGAAAATCCTCAAATTATGGATGTGCATTTTGATCCTATCTAAAATCGATCTCGGTGCTTAGGAGGGTGTAATTCCAGCCCTCACAAAGCCAAGAGGCGTGATAGATCAGGCAGTGAAAAAGTCATTGGGTGAGGGGGTTCACGGGGGGCCAGCGGGATGGGGGAGGCTGATAGGCCACCGAAGCTAATTATTCTTAAGCACTGATATGCATTTAATCACAGCTTGGACTGTTTTCCTCCAAAGGTGGGTGCGTTCATAACAGGGCTTTTAGCCCAATTTGTCCTTGGGGCAAAAGACCTTTTTAGTGTTTCATTGAAGACGTACAAAAAAATGTAAGTGTGCAAACTTGGCTAAAACAGAAACTACTTTTAAGGAATCAGTAAATGCTACCTTTTCTTAGGAAATCACACATATTTGGGCTACACAGAGTGGTAATAATCATAATCATGATGACATCACCAGGAAGATGGGCTGCAGGGTCCGATAGGACCTAACCAAGGAAGACAACCAACGCACAAAGTAGGGACAGAATCTCACCAACTGCCTTTTAGAGAATTGTGCCTTCTGGGGCGTCTGGGTGGCTCAGTGGGTTAAGCCTCTACCTTTGGCTCAGGTCATGATCTCAGGGTCCTGGGATCGAGCCCCGCATCGGGCTCTCTGCTCAGCAGGGAGCCTGCTTCCCCCTCTCTCTCTGCCTGCCTCTCTACCTACTTGTGATCTCTGTCTGTCAAATAAAATTTTTTTAAAAAGAGAGAATTGTGCCTTCTGTTCCCCAGAAAATGGACCATCTAAGCCCAGTGAGTGCTGAATTCTGACCCTCCACAATAAGGAAAAATGAAGATAAATCGAAACTCCTAAACAAAGTAAACTTATCTTTGGAGATACAAGCATTAATCTGCTCTTAAGACAGTATTGATATCCTGGAGTTAATCAGTTCAGCTCACAGACCAGATAGACCTAGGTCTAAGCAAAGCAGAAGACAAGAGAATGTACTGGAAAGAAAAACCACTTCAGGATTCAGGTAACTCGGGCTCTAGTCCTGTTTCTCACACTGACTAAATGTATGATGTTAGTTAATTCTCTTACCAATACTGCTGGGACACGGTTAAATGAGCCCAGAGCTTGGGACCATGACCATAAGCATTGATAGGATTTTATTATTTTAAAAATCCTCAAATTTTGAATGCTATTTTTTGTCCCTAACTAAAATCGACCCCTGAATTTGGGAGGATACGATTCCAGCTCCTGTCTCCCTTCTATCTAAAATGTGATGGGTACGCTAGTTCAGCAGGACTTAAGTATAAGAATCAGAATCTCCAGAAAAATATTCTCAAATGTTATTCTAGATACCTTGAATCTAGCACTTCTGAGCTAGGGCCTTGGCACCTGTTTCTGGAAAACTCTCTCTCTTGGTGGTTCTGAGACACGTTAAGAACCAAAGGCAGGATGAACTCTGGACGCCATCCATTCCCATCAGACTAGGGGTCTAGACCGCCGAGCCCACTGAAGTTCTTGACAGCTCACTTCCCTTCCTCCAAGATTGGTCCTAATGCCCTCCTATCAGGAAGAACTTCACCAGGTGTGGAGAAGGCCGCTCTCTCACCGCAAGGTCAGGGGAGTGTCTGACATTGCCTGGAAAATGTTCAGTCTGTATGAGAACTGGTGACAGGGAGCATTCTGGCCACATGTGCACGTGGGTACACACGCAGAGCTACCGGGAAGCATCGCTCTGCTCAACAGTGTTCTGACGTTCAGTGTCTAGTCAATCGTAAGATCCAATGTCTCATTCTACTACAAGTAGGGATCTAGGACCCAACGACAGGAGGGCAACACGTGAACAACTCCAGAGCATCCAAACACGGCAGGAGTTATTTCTTTGCATCAACAATACAAACCTGAGCTGTCCCTATTTATCAGGCAAGGAAAATGACAAGAGAATGATGGTGCCACTTAACCAAGGTAAGTGGCTCCCATTTTGCAAACAAAGAACACAGACATGAACTATGGAACCAGGATTCTTCTGTTAATATGGAACGTCTGCATATGGAAAGAAACGAGGAGGACTGACCGGCAGTGAGAAGCCTGGGACCCTCACACCTCCATCCATAACACATCAGTCTTACCTGTAGCCTTTTGAATGAATATTAGCCAAGCACCTATCCATGGGAAAGGAACCCACGCCTCCCAAGTAATCCAAAAGGGAGAGGCTATTACATTTGAAAAAAAAAGCTCTCGGTATTCAGGAATACAAAGAGGCATATGACCTTCAAGTGCTCTGTAGTGGTCATAACCAAAGCAAACTTCACGGGCATGTGACGTCAGTCACTCAGGGCACTGCACTCAGAAGGCCCCACAGTTGGCTTCATGCTCTTCCGTCACTGCCTTAAAATTAAAAATTTTTCTAAGGAGGCTTCATGACCACCGTAGAGCCCAACATAGGGCTTGAACCCATGACCCTGAGATTAAGACCTGAGCTGAGATCAAGAGTCAGAGGCTCAGGGCACCTGGGTGGCTCAGTCAGTTGAGTATCTGCCTTTAACTCAGGTCACCATCTTGGGGTCCTGGAATCGAGCCCTACATGGGGCTCCCTGCTCAGTACCCTGAATGGGCAAATCCCAGAAAGAGAGCTCCAGGACTCACAGCAACTAGAAGGCTTCCCCCCTCATAGCTAGCCATTTTGGAGGCCTCCATGTCGGCCTGGCATTGGAGCTTCTTCCCAAAGGAATGCCGCATGTTTCCTATTGGAAAATGCCCTTGAGGTGGCCCAGAGGAGCAGCTCCTTTCAATGAATTTGAGCAAGACGACATTGGATCTTTTTGTGAGACTCTCCAATAAAGTTGCCAGATAAAATACAGGATGCCCAGTCAAATCGGAATTTCAAATACACAGTGAATGCTTTTTAGTATGAGTATGCAACACTTGGGAAATACGTATAATATAAATTGTTGTTACTTGTCCAAAATTCCAATTTGACCAGATGCCCTACTTTTTCATCTGGTACATGTGGCAGTTCTATTCAGGGAAAGCAAACTGCTGTGGCCCTCGACTCTCTTTTCCCTTTGGCCCATGTCATCCCTCAAGTCAGTGAACAGACCTGGACTCTAGTACAGCAGGATATTAAGCCTCTTGGATCCAGGCCGGTGAGACATACACACACTTTGCTCCCTATCCCCCATCAGTTATTGCCACGCCTCCCCACCAGTGTCTAGCGCATGCCTAAAGCTGAACAGTCATGCTTCCCTCCTTGCTTCCTTCCCATGGAAGACTGAAGCCAGCACCCATGGAGGGCTGCCCACTCAACAGCCAAGGCATGGTGAGCCACCTGCTACAGCATTCGGGCTTGCCTTCACTCCTTTCTTCAACAATGGCATTAGAGACAAATGGATGGAATAGACAGACAGATCTGAGCTCATAGGGGACTCAAAATCAAGTTGGGGGAGAAGTCAAATGAATAAACAGGATATTTCTCTAAAGCAGCAACAAAGACAGAAAATTAAGCAGGTTGATGCAACAAAGTGAAGCGGGGGTGTGGCTTTGGGTGAGAGTGGGGGCTACTTTAAGCCCTGTCATCAAGGAGGACACCCAGAGGTGGCGGCAGGCTGGAGCCTAATCAGAAGAGTAAAGACACTGGGGCAAGAAGCTTAGTATGTCCCAGGAAGACTGAAGACCAGCACGTCTGGAGGAGGAGAGAGGGGAACGTTTACTGATGCAGGCAGAGGCCAGATCAAATGGAGGCTTGAGTCCCCGGGACTTCCGAAATAACTGTCTTCCTATATCTGAAAGACCAGCTCCCAGAGAACTCTTTACTTACTCCTTCCACAGGACACATAAGTAACAACTGTAAGGTGCTGTCCACATTGCCTCATGGGGAAGGGAAGGGCCGGGCAACGTCAGGCATCTGATCCCATCCTGAGCTGCCGAGGTCCTCGCTCACTGTACCATAGCTTGCTTCCCACCCGGCACCCCCCCCCCAGCCACCTTACCCCATTCCTCCAGCAGTTCTGGAGTTCGGTGCTGCTTTCCCATTCTGCAGGTAAGAGCACTGAGGCTCAAAGAGGCCAAGCTTCAGAGCAAAGCCACCCAGCCAGCGCTCAAGGAGCAGAGTTAAAGTTCTACAATCCATTCAGGTCTGTAGCCCGTAAGCTCATAGTCTTTCTGCTAGGCTACACCACGGAATTTCTGCCCAGCCACGGGCTTTGACCCCACACCCTACGGGCCCACTGTCCCTATTCACATTCACTTCTCTGGGGTCACACCGCCCCTGGCAATCACTACCTTCCCCCACCCCCATGCCTTTCCAGATCCAAGAAACTTAAAATAATGGAAGAGTTGTTGGGAGACAAAACAATCGTTTTCAATCAACTTGGAAACTCAGTTTCCTCTACTCTTTTATGACCCACAGTGGATCATTAATTTCAGATAATGATGTGGTTTTAGCTCTTACCACCAACCAAACACACCGCTGGCGTATGAGCCAAATTGCCTTGGTGAGGGATCTTATCTCTCTCACCAGTGAGGCCCCCAACCCGAGGCGGCTTCTGGAAAGCTGATGGAAGAAACACTCCCAGCCTCCACGGGAGCTGCTGCCTGGCCAGGGGCCGAGAATCTGGAATAAAGAAGGGCTGTGAGTGGCGATCCACACATGTAAGGCATGGGGATGCAGAAACCTCATTCTACGATGTCCCTGTGTTCTCATCACAACGGGCCCTTTGCCTCGGCGCTTTCGTGTCCTAAAGATTTAGTCGGCTGCAGACTGTGAGAAAGGGCGCAGTCCTCCAATCAGCACACACAGGTGCACGTCCCCACTCTGCCACTCCCTTGCCCAGTGACAACCCTCGAGTCTCTTCCATGCACTGAGGCTCATCTCATGTCAAATAATAACCTCAGGTTCCACCCCAGGCCAGTGCTCCGAGCCCCAGTGGGCTAGACTCCCTGAACCTCCTGTCTGAAACTTATAAAAGCTCTCCCAGGCGTTACAGGTTACGTTGCCCCCATTTAAAAGATTAAGAAACAGAGTCTCCAGGAGGTGAAGTAACTTTCTGAGAGTCTCATACTGAGAAGGTAAATAAGCCAAGTTTCAAGTCAGAGTCAGTTTGCCCACAAAGTCCAACCCCTCCTCAAATTCATGACCTTTACAGAGCCCCCCGAGATGCCTATTTTTTGGAGAAACAGAGGCACACACAGGGAACAGGGGGCCTGTGTGGTCCTCGGAGACCAGACCCCGAGCAGTAGACCCCCATGTATGGGCCTAGCCTGCATGCAGACCCTGAAGAGGTGCAGCTCACCCTCCCAAGACAGCCTGAGCCGGCCATGCTGGCATCACCATCCAGCCTTTCTACGGCCTTCTTCTGCGAGATCTGTAAACACCCTTCCCTGAACATGGCCGGGCCCACACAAGGTCCCAGGTCTCCATGTAAGTGAGACAGCAGTCAGAACTTCTAACATACCAGCTTGGGCTGCGGCAGCCCCGCCAGACCGAGACACTACCCTGCCTCTCGTTGCTCTTAATTTAGAATTCATTCTATCTCGCCTTCCATGAAAGATAAGCCAATGGCTGCCCTTCACAGCTGTTTTCTCCGTGGTCATTCCTTCTTGCCGCCCCAGCTACTCTTTCTTTGGGGATTTGAGCAATGTAATGTTAGTACTATCAGTTTCATTCGGTCCCTCCAAGGTAGTCTGCCGGGACTGGGGAGGCAGCCAAGCCAAAGGCCCTTAACTGTTTGTGTGCTGCGCAAGCCAGAGGGGGCAGGGAACGAAGGACATTGACAGCAAGGTTCCAAAAAAGAAAAAAACAAAACACTTCTAGCACTGCACCTGTGGAAAGGAGACAAGGAAGAACCAAGATGGCACAACTCGGAGTGTGCAAATCAACGAAGAACAGATGGGGCCAGTGGCCCGCCCCCAACGGGGCACGCAGCGACAGAAACACACAGAGTACACACACCCAGCAAATTACTTGCCGGTCAAGAGGGAGTCCAGTCCCCCCTTTTGTACTTTATGTAGCTCTATTTGGCCATTGCATTGTAGACAGGCCTCGGAAGCCCTCTATGAGGGACAGAAAGTGTTCCCACACCGTGGACTGGGGGTGGGGAAGACACACTTGGCGTTCCTGACAACGTAAATGGGCGGCCTTCGACAAGCGTTAGCTCACAGTAGCCCTGAAAGGCAGAAACACCCATCACCAGTTTTCAAGAAGGTGAACTGGGGCTCCTTGGAGTTTTGGTAACTTGCCAAATACTGGGCAACTGAGAAGTTAAAGTGGCTGGGTTTAGAACCCAGGGGAAACTAGTGGTTCTCAAGCTGGGGTGACTTTGTTCCCTAGGGAGCACCGGCAACGTGCGGAGGTGTGTTTCATCATCGCACCCGGGATGCTGCCACCAGTGAGTAGAGGCCAAGGAGGCTGTTAACAGCCCACAATCACAAGACGGCCCCGCAACAAGGAATGACCCAGCATATATGCCAACAGGGTCAGAAAACCGGGTCCAAGGGACTCAAAGACAACGTAGCCACGAGGGTCGGGGAGGCCACCGAGGGAACACAAATCATTCAAAATGACTGTTAAAACCACACATGTTTTTTGATCATTTTAATTTCTGATTGGGGCAGCCTTGGTGCCTCCCCAGC
The DNA here is from genome assembly GCF_964662115.1 of Mustela nivalis. Taxonomy (NCBI): domain Eukaryota; kingdom Metazoa; phylum Chordata; class Mammalia; order Carnivora; family Mustelidae; genus Mustela; species Mustela nivalis. The sequence goes on from NC_139025.1 coordinate 144,639,267, forward strand.
TTCATGGGGCACATGGAGAAGAGAATTTCCAAGGTTCCATGGATCGTTTCCATACATAACTTTAAAGGTTTGTCTCCTGGAAACCATGTGGACAAATCCTTCGGCAAAGCCCTGAGATTTCATCTCCAAGTCCTTCCATGGCCTGAATTACATTTTCTCAACATGAGGCGTTTTTTTTTTTTTTTTAAATGGTGAAAAGGGGAAAACAAACAAATAAACAACACTCCCTGCGTGGAAAATGAAACACTTCCACCCGTGGCCCAGGAGACCTCACCCAGGACTCTTCAGACGCCTCTGTGCTTCTCAGCCCCGCGGGGCTCAAGTCAGCCTGTCGGTTGCCCAGGCTTTCCCTCCTCAGCACCCCAGCACCCCCGCGCAAGTGTGGACCTACTGCGGCATGTCCTTCTCTCCTTGGAGGAGACTGCCAACTTAAGAGACCAGGAAGACAAATCACCTGGAAACAGATTTTGGATAAAGGAGCTGGAAACAGATTTTGGATAAAGGAGTGCTCACACAGAGGTCTGGAAACAGGAGGGCCCATCCAGTGAGGTAAGTAAGCCACGCCCACCTTTGTGATCTAATATCCCTACCCCCATACCTAAAACCCCACAGAGCACTTGTTAAAGTTGAACTCCCCATCCAGCAAAGGGAGGTCCTTCTTGATTGGGCTCCATGCCCACCTCAGATCCCCCCACACAGACTGCTCCCTGACCCCCTGCAGAGCCTTTGGCCATGCTGTGACTCTCTGGAAGGTTCCTTGAGCAACCCTGACTCATCAGCCGGGACAGTCAACGTTCTTTCATCTGTGTTCCTATAGCAGTGGGGTTTTCTGCGGTGGTAGTGCTGGGTTCAGCTGCCCGCCACAAACCTACATGCCCCGGGCACAGAGCCTTGCCCTTGCATGTGACTGTGGGGACTTGTCACAAGTGATGACAGATACCAAATACTAACTTGATGACACTTTCGTGTCAAGAGGCTTGGGCATCAGAAAGCTTCGGCTCACACCTCAACGATGCCATTCACTTTATGCCTGTGACTTAACCCCTCTAGCCCTCAAGTTTCCTCATCTGCAAAATGGAACATGAAAAGCAATGCTCATCTGGTAGGATTATGGCAAGGACCAATGAAATCATGCATACAAAGCATTTAATTAGCCCTAGGCTTGGAGAAAATACTCCCTTCCCGCCACCCCCCAAAAAAGCCTCCTTTTTGGGGAAAGATGATACCATGGATAACAAGTGGCATTTTGCTTTAGCTTCACATCCACAAACAGAGAATTCAACGGACCCACCCAGAACCCCACAGCCCCCCTCTCCTTTGCCACCAGGGGGGAGGGTTTTGCAGCACGGGTTGGCATGCTGTCTGTGGCCGAGTCTGGCTATCAGATGCCCTCAGTAACCAGCCGCTGATTGAAGAAAAGAGAAGGTCCCACACATTTTCTAGCAAGGGCAAGCCACATGTAAGCAATGATTGGGGTAGCTGAGATGTGGGGGGAAGCCCCCCAAATGGGCACAATCTGTCCCGGAAGAAAGAGAATTTCATGTTCTTCAGAGACATGCTCTTTCCTCGGGCATTACCAGTTTCCCTCGAAGAAAGCCATTCCTCCCCTTTTTAAGGGAATGAGTTGAAGCAAAATGATAAAACGCTATTTCTGGAGTCCTACTGCCCCTTTCCTCTTCCTCCCTCCCCTGTGTCCCAGCGACCACCCCTGCCTGCCCCTCTCCCTGCGACCACCTTCTCTGGTATCTGCTGCGGGCTTCTCGGGAGGCAGGGGAACGTAACCAGAGCAGGCAGGTGATGCTATCAGCTACCCCCGGTGACTGGCACTTTGACTAAAAGCCTCCCCCCTCCTTCCTCCACTGTGATTGAGTTTCCCCCTCCCGGCCCTCCGCCCACCCCTCTCCTTAGAGGCCCTGTTAGTGCCAAAGCGCCTGGAGCCCACCCACCCCCAGCCCCACACCTGCCAATGCGAATGCGCAGCAGCCAGCTGGTCTGGATTAGGAAATCTCTCCCAGTGGGGCAGGCAGCCCCGTCAGCCCCTGTCTGGCTTGAGAGTGGGAGCAGGGACCTGCCTGTGGGTGATTCCATGTCCTGAGTCTCTGGGATTCTGGGATTCAAATGCTCCAGGAGGAGAGAGAAGCCTTAATACTGAGAGGTACCTGGGCCGTGTTAAAGGCAGTCCTCGGTGCGGGAATCCGAAGGAAGCAGGATGCCCAGGGAATGCAGGGCAGTTTTCTTGCCCTAGAAAAAGGGGGAGGCAAAGGAAGCCTTGGGGAGAGGGCGGTCACCCCAGGACGTAACCGAAGCCTAACCGAAGCTTGCACCCTTCACCCAAAAGCCTAAAGAATCTGTACCATCAGATGCAATGTTTACTTCTTACCATTTTCCCCAGACAACTCCTGCCAATGGACTTGTCAGCCTGCCAGTGAGGACACTTAGAAAAACGGCTTAGCCCATGCTGAATCAGTGCTAAGAAGGACTTGAGCACGGCCCTGCTTTATTCACCAAAAGCAAGTCAGCAGCAATCCACCCAAATTCCAACAGAAAACCTACCCGTTTCACAAACCCGATGTCTTCATTTTATTTCCACGCCACAATAAACTTAGAACTGACGCTTCCAAGGAGAAAATAAACCAAGATGTGTTGAGATCCTGCTCTGTGCTGGCCTGTCCTGTACACCACCTCACAGAATCCGTGCATTGCTGGGGGGCGGGGGGGGGGGTCGGAATGGGAGAAAGGGGGGGTGGGATGGGGGCAGGAGTTTGTCTCTCTCCCCATATCCCCACAGTCGTATGACAACCTGGCAACTGCTTTCCTCTCTGCAGCCGCCAACACGCTCCAAGCATTGTCAGTTTTACTCCCTAAACTCTTCTTGATTTTATGCTACCCACCCCTCTAACTTCTACAACATTTCAAGACACCGCATAATTACCCCCTCCTCCAGGGGGCCCACAAAGAGGCAGATTCTCCTCTGTGCTCCCTGCCCACAGCTTTGATTGTGTTTTCTTTTGAGTCTGCCAAAGACTTATTTTATTTTATTTTAGTATCTGTAGCCCACCCTGTCCTGCACAGGTCGGGTAAGTAAGGACACTGTGATTTACAGAAGTGAACAGCATGTCCACCCAGGCCTGGATGTTCCCCCCACCCCCGCCCTGGGGCTGACTGCTGCAAAGCCTCCGTGTTCGTGGCCGGTGTGAACCCCAGCGTGATTCTGAACCTCCCCTTCCACAGGTTACAGGAAGGAGTCGATGGTTCTGGGACCTCTGTGATACAGACATGTCCCCAAGGCGGCAAACTACAACCTCAAACACAGACTCCCTTACCAACAGCAAACATGGGGCGACTGTTAAATTGTATCCTACAGCAGGTGCGTAACTCAGCAATTGGGAAAGTTTTCATAGGCTCTCGGAAATCAAGAAACAAAGGTAATCAACCTTGTTTCTGAATTCCAAGTGGTTAATTCATAAAATTTGAGCTCCTGAAATGTTTCCCGTACCTGATGGCCTTGACTGGGACAAGATTCGCTTGACTGATCTTCATAAAGATCCAACAGCAGTGATGTTATTTTCATGCCCTCGTTGGGGGCGAGGAAAGTTAGCCAAGAGTAAGTGGTTCGTCCAAATTCACAGGCTGTAAAGCCACAGAGTTTAGCTCCAAAGGTCCCTCAACCTCTATGCAAAAATTTCCCTTCCTGAGATGTGAATACACTTTATTCAGAAGAAGCCTAGAAAATGTTCTCTGGAAGAGACCCAAGAGAAAATCTAATACAGCTTCCATTAAATCTGGATGAGAAAAAGCAGGCCCTCCTTTATAACCTAGTTACTCTTGATTCGTACGTAATTCTAACAAGTTGCCTTTCTTCCCGATCAACACACACAGAATGCAGGAAACTATAAAGAGGCAGGCAAGCTGTTATATATTAGCTAGCAGCCCAATATGTCAGGGATAAAGAAAAATCAACATGTAACAGCAGGCTGAAAATGCACAGCAATACGGATATTTGTACGAAAGTGAAAGCCCTAGAATCACTTTTGGCACAAGACTTGACAGGTGTCCATCACCATGGTCTCCCATTATCAAGGAAACAGAAAGTTACGTTCTAGTTTATTTAAGAAGTCAGGCATGAATGTACAAGACACGTCTGACAAAGATTTCCATCGACGAAGTTGAGATCCAAAAGAGTTTCTTATTTTAAGGGAGTAAATTCGTGGACTATAATCATAGAATTCGATATATGCCATAGAGCATATGTTAAATAGAAATAAATAAAAATAAAACTTATACGGATGATTTTCTAGACAAAAGAAAAAAAAAGGTATTTAGGGATAATTACCTGTAGTCTTCAGCTGGGCTAACATTGAATGAAGGTTACTAAGCTGAAAAAGTTTTACCGAAAAGAAATGGTCCGTGTAGCTCGGTGCATCTCTCAGTACCTATAAAAGTGGGAAGGGAAGGAAAAACAACAGTTGGATCGGGTAGGGGATTTCAAGAAGCTAATGAAGGGGAGCATCACAGCATATATGTGGGGGGGATTCCTAGCCCTTCCTGGATGATTCTGGTGCCAGCAGTCAATGGTACCTTTGTATGTCCATGTTTAGGTATTAAATTTTATGGAAATGTTGAAATCAAAATTATATTAAAAATACCTGGCAAATATGCATGAGGGGAGCTACGGGAAAGGGGCAGAAGCGGAGGGTAAGAATTAGCGCCTGGGTTATGAAGCCCTCTGTAGGGACTTCTGTAGGGCAGTCTAAGCCTTACCTGTGTCTTTGAAGACTTAACCCTGAAAAGAGATAAGGTTTTTTCAGCATCTCCAAGTACTCATTTCTGATACAAGAATGTTCTGAGTTGAGTGCTCTTGGCTTTTACAACTGTCCATTGGACCACTTGAATTTTAGACTTTAGCTCCATTATAGGATGGAGACTAGTCACTGATTCTTATAGGGGTTTATACCAAAACAGGATTTAACCTGAGAGGCCCCTCCCTGCCATTACCAGCCCCCCCCCATCCCTCAGCCCTTCTAACCCATCCCGGTGGCTCCCCCTGCCTCTACTCACGTCACACCATCTTTTCATCAACCTTAAACCACAGCACACCCCATCTGGTAACTGGGGACATCATAAATGACATCTGAAGGTTACAGATTCCTTGGTACTTTTAAATTCAACATTGAGGAATGCCTGGGTGGCTCCATCGGTTAAGCATCTGCCTTTGGCTCAAGTCACGATCCTGGGGGTCCTGAAATTGGGGTCTGCTTCCCCCTCTGCCTGCCTCTCTCTCTCTTCCTCGCTTTCTCTGACAAATAATACAAATCTTAAAAAGAACTAAATAGGGGCACCTGGGTGGCTCAGTGGGTTAAAACCTCTGCCTTCGGCTCAGGTCATGATCCCAGGGGGATCCGAGGACCTCGGATCGAGCCCCGCATCGGGCTCTCTGCTCAGCAGGGAACCTGCTTCCTCCTCTCTCTCTCTGTCTGTCTCTCTGCCTACTTGTGATCTCTGTTTGTCAAATAAATAAAATCTTTAAAAAAAAATAAATAAAAGAACTAAATACATTTGAAATCAATTAACAAAATAGGATAGGTATATACCCAAAATACATGTAAGATACAAAGAGCCCTAATGAACTCCCATGGACTCACCTCCTAGTTTCAGAAAATGAATAAAATGATCTTCGAAATCCCTTTCGGTCCTTTTGAGATACCGTCCATTCCTTCCTCACCCATGTAACCATTATGCTGAATTTTGCTGTTCTCTATCATTTTACTACACTGTTTATATGCATACAGCAGTTTCATTTTGCATGTGTTTACATTTTAACGATGTGAGTGATACAGTATGTATTCTTCTATTGCTTGCTTTAGGTTTTTTTTTGGGGGGGGGGTTGGTACCTTAATATTACTTTCTTGGAGTTCAGCCAGGTTGCTGCACTTAGCTATAATTCATGCTGTAAATCTGCTATCATACGAATATCCACACTTAACCATCCTACTTTTGATGTTAGAATTATGCTCACCTTTGGCTATTAGACATACTGCAGTCATGATCATTCTTGTTTATTCCTCCTGGCTTACAAATGCAAGGATTTCTCACAACACACCTCCTCTCCCATTACTGTAGAATATTCTCTTCTCCTTGTCCAGTCCCACGAGGTTTTATTAATTTCTTACATAGCCAAAGATTGCTTATACAAAGCCACATATTTTAATACCCTTAATATCCTCTTATATCTCAAATCTTCCCTCTGGGGTCATTTTTCTATATCCTTATGTTATGTTCTTGATATTTTACTAACTTAGGCTACGTCTATTAGGGGGAAAAAAGTTTTGTCTTTATGTTTGTACGAAATATCTTTCATTTGTCCCCCATTTTTATGAAAGATATTTTGCTGTGTATATAATTCTAGTTTGTCAATATTTTAAAAAGATATTTTGAAAGAGAGAGAGACAGCGAGAGATGAAACACAAGCAGCATAGGTGAGGGAGAAGCAGGCTTCCCACTGAGCAGGGGGCTCGATCCCAGGACCCTGGGATCATGATCTAAGCCAAAGGCAGACACTTAACGACTGAACCACCCAGGTGCCCCTCAATTGCTCTTCCATAGCCCACAGAATTATATTTTTTTCTCATGCTAGTACATAATAGTAGAAGTCTGACTGTCATTCAAGATATTCAATATATTCTCTCTTGCTTCTTAAAGATTCTTCTGTCTTGGCAATACCTAATTTTTCTAAGACATCTCTAGATGCAGGTTTGTTTTCTTTTACTCAGAATTCATCTGGCTTTTCGTTGTCTGAGCATTGATGTCTTTCGAAGTTCTTGAAAATTGCTAACCATGGCAAATATTGCTGCTCTCCCGACTTTTCTCTTCTCCTTCTGAAACTTGAATGAGACCTAAACTGGAAGGTCTGTCTATCCTGCATGTGTGTATGTAATCAGCATTAGTGAAGTACAATTTACACAAGGTAAGATTCACCAGGGGCACCTGGGTGGCTCAGTGGGTTAAAGCCTCTGCCTTCGGCTCAGGTCATGATCCCAGGGTCGTGGGATCGAGCTCCGCATCAGGCTCTCTGCTTAGTGGGGGGCCTGCTTCCTCCTCTCTCTCTGCCTGCCTCTCTGCCTACTTGTGATCTCTGTCAAATAAATAAAATCTTAAAAAAAAAAAAAAAAAAGATAAAGTTCACCAATTCCATGTGCATCTCTCAGTGAGTTTTGAAAAATGTACACAGTTGTGTGACCACTATCATGAGGTTACAGGATAGATTCATCACCCGCAAAAGTTTTGTGACCCTTTGTGGTTAATCCCCTACTCCGCCCCTTGGTGCTTTGAAACCACTGGTCTCCTTTCCATCACTATCATTTTGCCTTTGATAGAATTTCACAGAAAGGCAAAATTTCACATACCATGTATATTCTTTTGTGTCCATATTCCTTTCCTTACCATAATGCTTTTGAAATTTATCTATGTCATTGTGTATATCCGTGGTCCCTCTTACCTTTTTGAGAAAAATCCCTTTTCATTGTTATACTACAACATGCTTATCTATTCACTCATTGATGAACATGGGGGGATTGATAGTTTTTAGCTATTATGAAAATAGCTGCTCTAAACATTCAACTACAAATCATGGTCCATTTCCATTGCATAAATTGTTTTTCCAAAGTGCCTGTGCCATGTGGCAATCCCAAGTTCATGTATGAGAATTCTTATTGCTTACCAACACTTGCTCTGGTCAGTCATTTTAATTTTAGCCATTCTAATAATGCACAGTGGTATTTTATTTCATTACGGGTTTTTTTAAGATTTTATTTTTAATTAATCTGTACACCGATGTGGAGCTCGAACTTATGACCTGAAAGGAACAGCCATATGTTCTACCTACTAAGCCAGTCAGGCACCCCATTTCTTTTATCATTTGCAGATACATTTTTTTTAATAAACATATATTTTTATCCCCAGGGGTACAGGTCTGTGAATCGCCAGGTTTACACACTTCACAGCACTCACCAAAGCACATACCCTCCCCAATGTCTTTTATCATTTGATTTTGCATTTCCCTACTACTAATAATGTTCAGCATCTTTTCATGGGGTTATTTTCTAACTGTACATATTCCTTAGTGAAATGTGGAATTCAAATATTTGCCCATTTTTTAGTCATATTTTTATTATTGAGTGGTAAATTTTCTTAATTTGTTCTGGATACAAGTACTTCATCAGATCTATTTGGCATGCATTTTCTCTCATTTCTTGATTGCCTTTGTGTTTTCTTAACAATATCTATTAGGAACCAAAGCCTTTAATTTTGATGAAGTGTGACTTACCATTTTTTTCTTTTATGGTTTTATGTCCAAACTATGAGTTCTTTGACTACTCCAAGATCACAAAAATTCTTTTTTCTTCTGGATGTTTTGTCACCTTTGCTCTTATATCTAGATTTGTTTTCCACTTTGAGTCGTTTTGGTGTTCGCTGTGACATAAGAGTTAAGATTTACTTTTTTTAATATGGATATCCGATGGATCAAGTAAGCATTGTTGAAAAACTGGTCCTTTCCCCATTAAATTATCTTGGCAACTTTATAAAAAATTAACCAAATAAGTGGGTCTATTTCTAAATTATTTGTTGTGTCTTATTATTCTCTATGTTTTTCCTTATGCCAATAGCACATTATCTTGACTACTATAGTTTATAGTCAGTCTTTAAATCAGATTTTGACGTTTTCCCCCATTTGTTCTTTTTCAAAATTTTTCCATCTATTCAACATGATTTGCATTTCCACATATAGTTTAGAATTTGCTTCTCAACTTCTACTTTTGAAAAAGCTTAAAGGGACTGTGAGGTTGCCACGAACATACTGATAGGTCAAATTTTGGAAGGCTGATTATCTCAAGTGTAGTAAATTTTTCAATCTGCGAACACAGTTTTTATATTTGTTTTGTTTTCCTCTAATTTCTCTTGGTAACATTTTGTCATTTTTGGTGCATAGGTATTGCATATATATATTTTTAAATTATCTCTAAGTGTTTTATATATTGATAATAGTTTAAATATTTTTTGATTTCCATTTCTGATTGTGCATTGCTAGTATGTAGAAATACAATGACATTTTCTTTTTCTACAATGGATTTTCTTGTTTCCAGAGACCTTGCTAAACTTATTAATTCTAGTACTATCTCCAAATTCCCTAGTATTTTCTACATAAATTATGTTCTCTCTGGATAAGGACAGTCTTATTTATTTTCAGTCTGTGTGACCTTTATTTCCTTGCTTTGCCTAGTCTACACTGGCTGGGACCTCCAGAATAATATTGAATAAAAGTGACGGTAAGAATGAATAGCCTTATCTAGTTACCAGCTTAGAAAGAAAGCATTCACTCTTTCACCATTAAATATGATGTTAGCTGGAGGGATTTTATAATAGATGTTCTTTATCATGTCAAGAAAGTTCTCTTCTATTACGAGTTTCCTAAGAATTTTTATCATGAATCTATATGAAACTGTATCAATTTTTTTCAGTTTATCTATTGAGATGACCTTTTTTGGCGCTCTGTTAATAGAATGAATTACAATGTGGGTTTTTTTTGTATGTTAAACCAACTACGTCTTCCTGGCACAAAGTCCACTTGGTAATGATGTCTTATTCTGTTTATATATTGCTTAATTTGATTAGCTAAAATTTGTTAAGGACACTTGCATCTATGTCCATGAGGGAAATCAATCTGTAGTTTACTTTTCTTGTGATGGATTAATATTGCTGGTCTTGAGGTCATGTTGGCCTCATAAAGCGAGTGAAGGGTTGTGCCCTCCTCTTCTATTTGCTTAAGAGTTTGTGTGGAATTGTTCACTGAAATAGACAGACAAGTCCTCTGGGCCGATAATTTTTTGTGTTGGAAGGCTTTTCACCATAAATTCACAATTATTTAATAGATACAAAGCTGTTCCACTTATTTGTTTCTTCTTTAGTGAACTCTGGTAGATTGTGTTTAAGAATTGGTCCATTTCGTCGAAGTTGTTGAATACTTTGGCATAAAGTTGTTCACAGTATTATCTTATTATCTCTGTACTCTTTGCAGGGTATCTGTCAATATTTCATCATTCGAGATATTAACTTGAGTTTTTAATTTTGCTTCTTGATCACCCTGGCTGGTGTTATATCAGTTTTATTTCTCTTTTCAAAGAACCAGCTTTTGGTGTTACTGGATTTTAGATTCATCAGTTTTATTTCCCTTTTCAAAAAACCAGATTTGGGGTTTATTGGTTTTCCTCTATTGTTTTTCTATTTTATAGATCTCTGCCTATAATATTTTTTTCTGCTTTCTTTGGGTTTCATTTGCTCTATTTTTATTTTCTTAAGGTGGATATTTAGGTCTTTGATTTGAGAATTTTCATTGTCTTCTGACAAGTATATTGGCTTTGGTAGGGCTTTCATAACATGGCTGTAGAGTGGGTAACATAAGCAACTGAAATTCATAGTCTCACAATTCTGGAGGCTAGAAGATCAAGGTGTAAGCAGGGTTGGTTCCATCGGAGGCCTCTCTCCTTGGCCTGCAGATGTGTCCTCACATGGTCTCCCCCTATGTGTCTGTGTCCTCATCTCCACTTCTTCCAAGGCTGCCAATCCTATTGGATTAAGGCCCACTCTAATGGCTTTATTTTAACTTAATTACATCTTTGAAGACACTATCTCCAAATATGGTCAAATTCTGAGATCCATGAGAATAGGACTTCAACCTATGAACTGGAATTGGAAGCGGGGAGGAGGCACAATTCAGCCCACAGCAAGGCCACACATTTCTGTCCAAATGTTTTAGCCGCATACCTCAAATTTTGATATGTTGTATTTTTAATTCCCTTCAAAACAAATTCAAATTTCCCTTGTGACTCTGTCCTTGACCCATGGTTTATTTAGAAAAATTGTATTTACTTTCCAAATATTTGGAGATTTTTTTTCAGACATCTTTCCCTTTCTTACTTGTAGTTGCATGTTCTATAGGCAGAAAATGCACTTTGTATGATTTCAATGCCTTAACTTTATTGAGAGGTGTTTTGTTCAGTATTATGGTACATCATGGGGATTGTTCCTTCTACACTTGAATGTGTATCTTTCTGGTTTTGATGATTTATGAGTCTCACTTGGAGCACATTGGTTGATGGGGTTGTTCAAGTCTTTCATGTCCTTATTGATGTCCTGTCTACTTGTTCATTCAGTTCCTGAAATATTACTGTTGAAATCTCCAACAATAATCATGCATTTGTCTATTTCTTCTTTCAGTTCTAATAGTTTTTGTGTAATGTGTTTCGAAGCTCTGTTCCCATGAGGATGCACATTTGGGATGTTATATCATCCTAATGAGAAGACGGCTTAATCAATATGAAAATGACCCTTTTTATCACAGGCGATATTCCTTGTTCTGAAATTTACTTTGTCTCATATTAAGATACCAATCCTAGTAGTTTGATTAGTGTTTGCACAGGATATATTTTTCCATTCTTTTGTTTTTAAACTATCTGTATCATTATAATTGAACTGTGTCTCTCACAGATGCCATATATTCAGGCATTGCTTTTGTTAATCCATGGCTATCTGTCTCTTGATTGGAGTGCTTCATTATTTACAGCTCATGTAATCATTAATATAGTTGACCTTAAAGCTGTCATTTGGCTATTTGTTTATTTATTGTCTGCATTTTCTATCTTTATTCTCTCCCTGCTTCTTTTGCTATTTTTATGCCTTTTATCTCCACTTTTAGTTTCTTACCTTTGGTTCCTTGATTTTATTTATTTATTTACTTACTTATTTTTTGGTTGCAGTATGGTTTACAACATCCATCTCTAGCTTAGCACTGATCATCTTTAAGTAATGTTGTAACATTACTTATCATGCAAGAACCTTACAAAGTATATTTTCTGCCTCTCATACCCTTTATGCAATGGCTGCCACCTCTTTAAATATATATTTAAATATAATTAAGTAAATATATAAACCAGAGCACCTGGGTGTCTCAGTCAGTTAAGCTTCTGCCTTCGATTCAGGATCGAGCCCCTCATCAAGCTCCTCATCGGGCACACTGCTCAGCAAAGAGTCTGCTTCTACCTCTCCCTCTGCTCCTCCCCCAACCCATGCTCTCTCTCCAACCCTCAAATAAAATCTTTAAAAATAACACATACTGTAAATCTAAAAATGCATGGTTACTTTTTAAAAAATGATTCTTTTAAGATACCAAAAAATGTGAAATATCATGTTACTTTTTTTTATAATTTTGCCATCTTTTTCTGGGACTCTAGCTATACCTATTTTAGACCAGATGGCTTTTCCCCACTTATTCTCTGTTCACTTTTTAGGGGGAGGGAGTCTTTTGTTTTTTTTTTTTTTTTTCTGTGTATTTCACTTTAAATAGTTTCTAACACCATGTATTCAGGTCCACTGTTCTTTTCTTCCACAGAATCTAATCTTCTATTCACCCCACCCAGTCTATAATTTTTTCTTTTAGAGATTTTTCATTTTCTTAAAGTTTCATATGAGTCTTTCTTCTATCTTCCGTTTCTCCCCTTGCCGTGCTTATGTTTTCCTCTACCTTCGTGAACACATGCAGCGTCATCACTGTTTTCATTGTCCTTCTGTGCTATTTATATCCTTTGTCATTTGGGGATATGTTTCTACTCCATGACATTTATCTTGGCTATCGTTCATATTTCCCAGCTTCTTACAAGCCTGTTAAATTTGACAGGATGCCAGACACTATAAAATTTAAATTGTTGGTTATCTGAAGTTTTTTCCTTTCAATATTGTGGATTGTAGGGGGCACCTGGGTGGCTTATTCAGTTAAACAACAGACTCTTGATTTCAGCTCAGGTCATGATCCCAGGGCTGTGGGATCAAGCTCTGTATCAGGCTCCACATGCTCAGGGCAGAGTCTACTTAAGAGTCTCTCTCCCTCCCTCCATCCCTCTCTCTCATACACGTGTGCTCTAAAATAAATAATTTAAAATAAATAAGTTTCATGGGTTGTATTCTGGTGTACAGTTAGGTTGCTTAGAATCAGTTGCATCCTTTCAAAACTTGCTTTTAGGCTTTGTTAGAAAAGGTGCAGGATGGCCTTTAGCCTATCATTAAGTTAGATCCATTAATAAGGTGATGCCCTTTTGAGGACTTATCTGATGTCTCATGCATCATGAAGGCTTTCCACTGCATTTTGTGGGAACCAGATTATTCCAATCTTTGCTGAGTTCTGGGAGTCCTCGTCTGCCTATTGCTCAATGTCTAAAAACCGTTGTTTCATGTGTTTTGCCTGTTTTTCTAGTTGTTTAAGTACGAAAATCTGTTACCTGTCACTCAATTCTGACTGAAAGCAGAAATATCCAACCCTGGAGTTTCAAATTTCAATTATTTTTTAATTTCAGTAATATCTGATTCTTTTACAAATCTTTCTGTTCTGTATTCAGTTTCAGGTTTTTCTTTTATATTTTGAAATTTAACAGGGTTTTTTTTGTATCTGATAAATTTCAGTATCTGAAATCTTCAAGAATCAGATGTTTCTCTGTGTCTGCTGGCTTCCACTCAAGGTAGTTCATTTCTTTGTGCATTTTGTAATTTTTTTTTTTATTGTGAGTTGATTTTTTTTCCCCAGAATTTAATTGAGAATGAGTTTAAATTCTTCCAGATGGAATCAGTGTTTGCTTCTGCCAGGCACTTATGGAAATTGCCAGAATCACTTAAATTCTCAAACTCAGATTTTTGTAGACTTCTCAGGTGGCAGGTTTGGGAGGCAGTAAACAGGCAAAAGGTCTAGCTTATTACAATTTTTCAGGGAATATTCCCATCTCCTCAATTTGAGTCCAACTTTGTGTCCAATAGCTATTTTTTGCACTCCCCTGCAGATGCAGGAGGTGGCTTTTTGCCCCGAAAATGATATATTTCTTTAGAATCCCAGCGGTATGGAAGATCTCTCCTATTCAAAACTCCAACTTGCATGGATTTTGAGCCTTGGGTCCTACCCATGACATTTGAAAATGTACAAGAAATGGCCTAAGCCAACACCAAATCAAAAGCCAGATAACAAGGGCGTCTGGGTGGCTCAGTCAGTTAAGCATCTGCCTTTGGCTCAGGTCATGATCCTAGGGTTCTGGCATCAAGCCCCGCATTGCGGGAAGGGGTGGTTCTTGCTCAGCAGGGAGCCTGATTCTCCCTCTCCCTCTGCTCCTACCCCTGCTTATACTCCATCAAATAAATAAAATCTTTAAAAACAAAAGCCAGATAATGAGTTCCACTTACTTTTCAAAGATACATTCATTTTATTTTTGCCTTATGTTAGTATTTTATGTCATCGTGTATGCACTTGGGAATTTTTAAAAATACATTTGGTCCAATATTTTTGTTTTCAGAGAACAGCCTGTCTAGGTGCCTCACTCATCATACTGGCAGAAGCTTAAGTATCACTATATTCTTAATTTTGACTGGAGTGTGTTTGACAGTAATATTTCAATGAGGTCAATTTTAACATCCTTTTCCTTTATATCTGCTATCATTGCTTCATACTGCATGATCTGGAAAAATAATTCATCACCTGTTTGCCTAATATTTTATAGCTTCATTATTTATATTTAACTACTTAATCATTTGGAGTTTATTTTCTGAAAGATCCAAATTATGTTTTACAAAATAGTTAACCACTCATTTTGGCACTTCACAGTGAGCAATTAGTTTCTGGTTTGTGTTATTATCTGTATATCCTTCATTGCCATCTAGGCTGTTATCTGCTTCTGCACTATCCATATTGGTTTGCCAAACCATCTTTGGGTCCTTGCAGGATTATTCAGTTTCTGTAAATATTTACAATATTTATGTACCCTCTGGCAGGGTAAGCTTCCCCTACTTATTCTTTCCTGCAATTTTCCTTTCTTCTTCAGTGTACTTTGCAGTGGTATTTCTAAGCTCACTGCAAGATTTAGACTGAGAAGTCATCAAAATGTAGAAGTTCATTGGCAAAATCTGATGTTGGTCTCAGTCACGAAGGAAGTGTACTAAATTCTCACACTAGTCCTTTCATGAGGGGTCATTTTTCATTATCCTATGAAGACAAGTCAGCCATCCCATGACTTTTGTGGTCATCCTTCAGTAACACAGAGTCATGTGGTCAGTTTGTCCTAAAACAGTCTCATTCCAGAAGTTAAAATGTTTCAAAGAATACCTTACATTTCAGTCTTCATCTATATGGACACCTGTCCCGTCACCCCTAGCCAGGGCCTACAACAAGGCAGAAAGCCATGGACAGGACAATGGTGTATGCTCTGCTCTTTCCCTTTTCCTGGTTCACCCCACCCTCTGCAAAAATGTGCAGTGCTGACCCCTCCAGGGCTGGCTGGATGAAACACAGGGGGACATAGGAAAGTTCTTACTGACCTGGCAGTGTGAGAAGCTGGCCTTGTGTTCTGGGTGTAGCTTTTGTGTTTACCTGATTCATTCCCTGATGGGACATTTTCATGATCCCTTAGAATTCATCTCTGGACTGTCTTGCTGACTTTTGTGACTTCTGTGACTGGCTTTTCCAGACGACCACTTCTTCCAGCTGTGGTCCTCCAGAAGCTGGCACCCGCTTCAGCCTCTCTCTACTGAGTTCCAGCTGCCTTCACAGTGAGTCCTTTCAAACGAGTCTGTAGATAACTTCACATCTGGTTTCACACAAGACCCAACTTCCATCCATGGAAATATTTTCTTTGCCCTGACACACCTGGGGAGTGCTCTGCATACAAAGCGACACCCCTGCATCAGCTCATCCACCCTCCCTTGCCTGCCTCGTTTCGCTCCCTTTATCTCAAATGGAGGAGTCAGGCACCAGCCACTGTGGTTCTTACTGAAAGAGACATGTACGAAGTTTTTACATGTTTTGTTGACCTAGAGTAATCAACACTACACACACACACTCTTTGCACTCTATGATGAAGTAGTGTGTTCTCGGCAAAGTTCTTTAAAAAAAAAAAAAAACTCAAAAAAATTTCCTTCAAAACCCCTGTCCTGACTCATTTATACTCTTGAAAGGTTTGAATCATCTAACCAGGAGCACCTGGGTGGCTCAGTGGTTTAAAGCCTCTGCCTTCAGCTCAGATCATGATCCCAGGGTCCTGGGATCGAGCCCCACATCAGGCTCTCTGCTAAGCAGGGAGCCTGCTTCCTCTTCTCTCTCTCTGCCTGCCTCTCTGCCTACTTGTGATCTCTCTCAAATAAATAAATAAAAATCTTAAAAAAAATCATCTAACCAGTTGTCGATCAGCCTCTTTGAAACTCTTCAAGGTGATCTCTTTGGTATGTAGTGTATGTATGTGAATATATATATATGGGGGGGGGCTATCAGGTCTAGTACATTTCTACTCCTCTACTTGTCCCTTTTTCCTTATTGATCTTGGCGTGAAGATGTGTTCTCCATTTGAAATTGGATTCTTAAAGTCTTTGAATATTATCATAAAACTATTTCTCTTTCAATTCAGGCAATATTTACTCTCGTATTTAGGGCATTTTTTAAAAAAGGTTTAAGTAATCTCTACACCCAATGTGAGCCTCAAACTCATGATCCCAAGATCAAGAGTCCCATGCTCCTCTCACTGAGCCAGCCAGGTGCCCCCATTTGGGGAATATTTTCGATACATGTTTTCAAATTATATAAAAATATGCTAAATTCACCTTTATCAGTATATAATGCCTTTGTCTGATAAGAATTTTTGACTTAAAGTCTAGTTATTTTATTTTTTTTAATTATGTATACACCATACAGTAAGTCGTTAGTTTTTGATGTTGTGTTCCATGATTCACTGTGTGCACATAAGTCTAGTTTTTTTTTTTTTTTAATATAGACTCCATGCCTCCCTTTGGTTATGACTTACATAGAGCATCTTTTTTATACTGTCCTCGTCATCCTTTTTCACTGTTATATCTGAAGCAAGTTTTATGTAGACAAGATAAGGTTGGATCTTGGTTCTTCCCTCCATCAGTCACTGCATTTTGGAGAGTTTAACCTACTACTTGGAATCACTGATAAGGACTTCTGCCTTTTTCTCTTTGGTTTCTGCATACCTTCTATTTGTCTACCCCAGTACCATATTCTTCATGGAGTTTCCTTGATTTTGTTGTGAATTGTTTTGATTCTCTTCTTTATTTTCTATATATTTTTGAATATATATATCTGTTTATTTTTGATATTTAGTTCTTAAACGTCATGCAGATTATAACTGATCTCCTAAATTTACAATCTAGTTTGCATTGATAATACTTTAGCTTCAAAACACACACAGAACAAAAGCTTCTGCTCCAATGAAGTACCTATTGCCTTCATGCCTCAACCAGAAATTAGAAGAGTCGCCCTTGACCAGGGTGCTAGGCCAGGGGAGGAAGTGAGGTGAAGGGAGACCAGGTTACACAGGCACTTTGAGAATGATGGGTTTAACCCTCACACGGAGGCTCGTATCACTCAAAATTGTTAACTACACCTGCCCCGAGAAGCCCTAGGCTCTTACTGATCTCAAACATCCCTCTCAGAAGCCTCCTGACCACAGCGCCTGCTGTCCTTCCATACACCCCAACTTCACGCTATTACACCCTTCCTATGCCCCCGCCACCAGCTCCCATTTTCACCCACTACTTCCCCCTTACCCTCAGGTCTGTAAGACTGTCAGGCAGCCCTGCCCCTGGAATTCCTGCATGCCTCATGAAAGAGGCTGCCAAGCATTTTTTAAGCCTCCCCTGACAGGAAGGGGATACTCAGCTTCCTCATCAAATGACTTTCCAATGGTTCCTTCCACATCACCAGAGAAGTGTCCTCTTCCCCAGAGGACACTCACGCCCGCCTCCCAGCAAGTGTCACAGTTCTCGGAATGGCTGCCCAGCCGTCTACAGTCTTGTGACCTCCCCTGCAACAGAACGCAGTTCCGGGGACCCTGAGACCCAGAAAATGTGGCACCTCCAGGTTCGACCTCCAGGACCAGGTAGGAGAATTCACACACAGGGTAAATAAAAACTGTGATTTTTAACATTTACCCAGTCCACATTTAAAAAAAGAAAAAAAAAATAGGATACTAAAGACCCAGAGGGTTCTGATCCTAACCCCACATGTCCCTGCCCGTCTAGAAAGGAAACCGTTGTCCTTTGCAACAACATGCATTTCCACTCATTATCTGTAGACCAGGGTTGATCACTTGGAAGACACAGGTGTGTTGTGGGGGTCAACAGACCTCAGATTAGTCTGTGAAAAACAGGATGTCAGTGGAATGTCTTCTTGGGTCCCTCCCCCATTTAAAGACCCAAACTCCTGATCACAGACACTTTAATTTTCCTTTTGTTTCTTCAATTGGGCCATGAATGAGCATGGACATGAAGCTGAAAGGGAAGGACAAGGACATTTAAAGGACAGGCAGTGAGTTGTAGACCCTCCAGAACCTTCTGGGGTCCCAAGATCCACACCATGTTGTTCATCCTTCTCCATTCAAATCCAAAGACTTGGTGAAATTCCAAAGACGTATTTTGTCTTCAGATTTCTTTCACTTCTCTGATCGTTTGCAGACGGTCCTCTGTGCTGGGAGAAAGTGAGCAAAACAACAGGACAGCAGCGCTGGAAAATCGCCTCCCCAGCTGTGCTTATCGGAGGCCTCTTCCCTTCCATAAACAGCACCAGATGGAGTTGAATTAGGATCTTAAAATGTAAATAACACAAAACCCAAGTTGGTGTTTTTCCTGTCACCCAATGGACAAGAGGCTGTGAGTGGAAAAAAAAAAAAAAAAAAAAGAAAGAACGCTAAACAACACTGCTCTTCCTCGGCTGACAGAGAAGCTGAGGGTCCCGGCCGGGCGGAAGGAAAGCTCTTCAGTTAAGGCTGACTTCGCGCTGCAGGCCCTCTGAGGCAACAGAGTGGCCTCCATTGGCAACCCAAATCTCCTTTTTCAGAGTGCACATGGGTAAACATCTTTTTCCTAAAATATATATATATATATTTTTTACATATATATATTTTTTAAATAGCCTGGGTTTCCTTCAGACCCTGTGGTCATAGACCCAGTGATTTGGTAACTCAAGGATCCACCTAGAGGTTGAGGCAAGTTCTGTCAGCCCAGTTGGCTTACCCCAGACCACGCAACATTCAACTTCTAAGCAAGCAGACCCTTATATACAAAGTCTTCATCGTAAAGCCAACAACAACTGGACGTTATAGAAATATAGCAATCACCGCATCCCTTAAGGGTACCCAGATTAGTCATGTTACGAGGAGAGGTCCTCCATTAAAGGAATCCCTATCGCCCCGTGAGCAAACTGAGGGGTAATGCTCTCAGGGGCCATCTTCTCTGTCACCTGCAAAACCAAGACAAGACATAAAGCCCCCCTTAACCTCACCCCTTCCAGCTTCTCCACAGCAGAAGCACTCACAGCAATCATGGTTCAAGAAAACGATTTGATTAGGCACCCAGAACTTCTGTTTAAAAATGGGAAAGGGAGGGACACCTCGGTGGCTCAGTTGGTTAAGCAGCTGCCTTCAGCTCAGATCATGATCCCAGGGTCCTGGGATTGAGTTCCACATCAGGCTCCTTGCTCGGCAGGGAGCCTGCTTCTCCCTCTGCCTCTGCCTGCCTCTCTGTCTGCTTGTGCTCACTTGCTCTCTCTCCCTCTGTCTCTGACAAATAAATAAATAAATAATCTTTAAAAAAAAAAAAAAAATGGCAAAGGGACACTCTGCTGTTCTACTAAATTCCCAAGCAGGTAAAAGCCGAACATGCAGACACATATTACAGCATAGAGGAGGGGCAGTCTTTTGGTAAACTGAGTGGCATTTAAAAATTTCTGCCAACTTAGGGGCCCCTGGGTGGCTCAATGGTTAAGCCTCTGCCTTCAGCTCAGGTCATGATCTCAGAGTCCTGGGATCAAGCCCCATGTCGGGCTCTCTGCTTGGTGGGGAGTCTACTTTCCCCACTCTCTCTGCCTGCCTCTCTACCTCCTTGTAACCCCCCCCCACTCTGTCAAGTAAATAAATAAATAAAAGTCTTTAAAAAAAAATTCTGCCAACTTAACTGAAAATGAGCGAAACTGGGCATCTTACAACCATATGAAATAATGCTGTTTTGCCTTGTGGGGCTACCCAGTCAGAGCTGGGATCCATCCAAATGGAACAATGGACCGCAATCTCTCTACCACACAATGGATGCCCTTAAGGTGTTCGTCGTGGTACCCTCACTCCCAACCTCTGTGCATCTGGCTGCTCCAGTAGAGCCTTAAAGATCCCAAACAGGAGCCCAGGTAAGCCAGGACAAGGGAAGCAGCTGGAGGATGGGGAAATTCGATGGGGAAGAGTCAGAAACACAAAAACCTTAGGGACCTGAGCTCGATGAAGACTAATTTTTCATTCTTCCAATCAGAGCACTAGAAACACAGGTCCAAAGCACCTGCTGCTGGGAGCCACCTGATGTAATCCAACTTCAGCCACAGATGTCACTGAGGAACATCTGCCCACTCTATAGATTGGCAAATGCTGCAAGTTTGGGAGGAGCATATTCTGGAGAGTTGGGGAGCAGTGAAGAGGGCACTCACACACACAGGCACAGCCCTGCACACTCGTGTACACATAAAGACAAATATTAGGTCTATGTAAATAGATTCACTGACAGGCATTTTGCAGTGTGGTTGATGAGGGTTTGCAATCATTTGAGTTTGCTCTGCATACAGTTTATGTCTCCAGTGTCCTCAGCATTGCATATCCCTGAGTTTGAGTTTAAGCAGTAGATTCAAAAGACCCAGTCATAGCACAGTGGTTCTAGAGTCAAAAAATCAGAATTTGACTTCCTTCATTCTGTCATTTCTTCTGACCCCTTGGGAGTTACCTGTGTTTCAAGTTTACACAGCAAACACAGTGTGATTCTCTAAGGGGTAGTTCGGGGGGTGGGGGGTGCAATTAAAAGGTCAAACATACACAGTTAAGTTCATTGTACAATATTTTACTGAAATTGAATTATTGTCTTGAAAGCAAAATGTATGTTGTTTAAATTGTTCTAAAACTAAAGAGGGAATCATTTCTGGTTGTTGCAGGATTGCTGACATTAATTACTGCATAAAGGAAGAAGTGTAAACACGGATCTGCTTTCAGGTAGCCAATCCTTTGCACCTGCTACACCCACTTCTTGGAACATTCTTCCCCAGATATCTCCATGGCATGGATCTGCATGAGTCTTCAGGCCTCTTCCCAAATGCCACCCTATCCAAGAAGCCTTCCTTGACCACCACCCACATCCAGCAGTTTCTGTCTCCCTGGCCAGATTTATTTTTCTTCATTTCACCAACCACCTGTCAAGTTATAGGTTGGTTTGTTCTTAAGTTCATTGTGTCTCTCCTTCCCTAGAAACTCACTGCTCCCTGGGATGGCAAAGATGTTATGTTCACATGCTGGTTTTCAGCGCCCAGAACCATGCCTGGCCTGCTCCCAAGCAGGTGCTCAGTAATTACTCATTGAAAAGTAATAATAATTTGGTGATTTCTGAGTCGATTGTTGCATGGTTTGCACCTTACTCACTGACTTGGAATGCCACTTTTATTCAGTAACATCACCGACTCAGGATGCTGAAGGATAATCTAGAGGGTGGCCAAGATGGTGGTGGAGTAGTAAGAGATTGGATGAATTTCAGAAAACAGGAAAAGCCTTTGAAGTAGCCATGAGTGATTTTGGAGACCCTGCATCTGCTCCCCCAGCACTGCCGGATGTCAGAGGCTTCACTCTGTCCTCCTTTGCCTTTGTCTTCAAACATTTTAAAACAAAACAAAACAAAACTGGGAGCACCAGCAAGTTAACATTCACAGAATTTGGACAGCTCTCGGGTTTCAGCTATAAAGAACGTTCAGTAACGAACGGAAGATGGCCAACCAACTGGAGACAATGTGACCTGACATGAAACAATGGGGAACTTGGGGTCAAAGAAAAATGGCACTCTTGGCTGGTGACACCCTTGTCCCAGTCTTTGCATCACGATGGCAATGAATAGGAAATTTACTTTGCTTTGCTCCAAACGGTGATGCGTCTCTATCACTCACTGTTCTAAATGGAAATGCCACTCCTCTAAAAGCAGAGAAGGCTAAAATAAACCCATATCTGGGCTTTCTATCCCTTGCCATTGACCTATTTGGCCACCAGCTTTATACTGTTCAAAAGATTTCCGATTTAAAATATGTTTCAAAATCTAACAATGCAAGCTTCTACTTGCTACCTATTGTGTGTGTGTCCAAGTTTTACTTGTTCCTCCAAAATAAATTCTTCCAAATAAATATTAGAAATGCCGTGTCAAGTTTAAAAAATTCCCATTGCAATTTTGATTGGAATTGTGTCAAATGCCAGGATCCATTAGGGGAGAACTGACCACTTGGCCATGTGAGGTCTTCCCTCCGCGAGCTGCAGTGAGTTCCCTCCATTCCTGCTGAGTCTGGAGCCCGCCCGTGAACTGCTGACAGGTGGCTGTTAGCAGAAAAAGAGACATGTGGAAGACAAGAAATGGTCAACCCTTGCCTCTGGGCCCCTCATGCCAGCATGTGCTCCCCTACAAGCCCGAGCAGCTCTGAGCTCACGTCCCAGCTTCCCCTCACCTCTGCAGGAAACAGAGAGTTATTTCTGCTAACACTGAATAAGTTTGGCTTCCTTCTTTGAGATGTTAGGAATCTACTCCACAAAACTCTTGACTTGTCTTGACCCAACTCCTCCGCTGCTTCTTGTTCAAAGCCCTTAGTTTCTCCTGGCTCCTTCTACACTTTTCTATTCCAAATGTCTTCCTTCATCGCTCCTCTTTATCTATACAAGACCATTCATAAAAATTAGCAATTATAGCATTTATAGTTTACAGTTTCAAGAGTCAAAGTCTCTTTTAGCTTGAGAAGGTGTTTTCCATGGACCCCTTTGGAAGTGACCTTGAACATGGGGTCTAAACTCGGCAGGCAATAGCCTCAAAAAGGCCATGGAAAACCTGAAACCCATGGCATCACAAAAATCAGTCTCTTCTCCCTCTGACCTTCCCCTCCAGGATGAAAGAGACCCTCTCTCTCCCTGCCTCCTTCCCTTCCAGAGGGTTCCTACCTCACCCCTTCACCTGAAGGCCACCTAGAACTAGAATGTTTGCTTCAGCGCTTCTGTTCTTTGGAGAGGAACAGTGTGGCTGAGAAAATGTCTTTATCAGAATGTGACCTTCCTATAGGCAACTTCAACATATGCCTCTTTCTCCTTAAACTTTCTCCTTAAACTTTTTCACCAATACAGCAACAGTCAGAAAATGCCATTCAGAAGCTGTAGCCATACTGGCTGACTGGTCATCCATGTCCACAATGACACTGTGACCTAATGAGCAGTGTGGCATAGTCTGTGGGCTTCAGACTGAAGGGGGAAACATGGCAATGGCTGATGCCCCATGTCCAACCTGGGAAGATGCTTCTCCGCAGAGCAGAACATTTCCTGGATTCATTGATTTGTAGCCCTTGTCCTGCTTCACTGTACATGTGAAAGAAGATGTTTTTGCAACCCACAGAGAGTTCTGACCCTGATCTCATGGGACTCCCGTATAGCCCAGAAAATGCAGGGCAGCCTGGCAGTGCTCTCCTTGGATATTTCCCATTTTGGGGTACCCTTCAATACATCAAACATTTGTTGATGATCTACTGGATGGAAGTCACGTTTCTGAGCACCCAGGGAAAAGCACATCTGCATCTCTGTTCCTAGAATTAAATGGCTGCTTGGTGAAGATTAAGTAACATTAACTATGACCTTCTCCAATGTCAGGTCCCAAAAGGGTTTGTGTCTACTGAACACTGAAATACGTTCCAACTTCTCCCACTAAAATTTTCTCCAGATTTTCAGCTTTACAAAAACCTCAACTCTCCCCCCTCATCTCCTATGGCTCAGCTCAGCCATCTCCTATCCAGAAAATCACCTTTGTCTCCATTCCACACCCGTCTCTCCTTGCACTGCTAACCATAACATCACGGTCATGTCTTCTCAACATGACCTTTAGCCACTGTGCCTCCCAAAGAGACCTCTGTGTACTATAGTCCTGTCATACACAGGAACCAAATTTAATGAATAGAAAAAGTGAAAGGAATTGATCAGTGCGTTCTTTCCTCATGGATTCTTTTCCGTGCCTCTGTCTGTGGTTAGCAGAATTCCTTAACATTGTTTCATTTTATCCTCACACAGGCTCAGTTGTGGTCAGTTGGATAGGTAGGCTTATCCTCATTTTACAGATGTAGAAATCAGTGCACACAGAATTCCCTGAGATTACCTAATTGGGAAAGGAAATCACCTTCCAATCCAGAATGCTCTCCTCACCTCCTAAACACTTCCCTAACCACTTCTGAGTGGCCAATCGTTGGCTTCACATCAACTTATCAGAGATTTTCATGATCTAAAGTTAGGTACCTCCAACCTCTTATTCCCATTGGGGTTTTTCCCCTTCTTAGCATTAATCGTAATTTGTAATTATTTTTTTAATTTGTATCTGTCTCCACAACAGAGTCATCAGCTCTGCCAATGTAAGTACCATTTCTATCACGATGGCCACTGAAGTCCAGCCTGTAGAAGATCCTAGAACAAATATTTGTGGTCTTCTGACACCTAACTCTCCACCTTTCTACTCTAATAAGTATTCATGGAAAACTTCTTCAAACTGATCCTAATATGTAATCCTAAATTTGAACCTTATCATCACTGCTATTTAATCATTAAACTGGAATGCCTCTTTGTTGAGCAGCATCGAGTCACATCAATAGGTGTTGTTTGTGACCCCAAAGTCCAATAATTTCATGTAAATGGAGAATGCCTCACGAAATCATGATAGTAGTTACTAGCATTTGGGATGTGACTGGCTTTTCTAAATATTCTGTGCAAAAATTAACTCACAGAACCCTCAACGACTCTCTGAAGTAGAGGCTATTCTCTTATCTCCATTTTACATGTGGGGAAATCGAAGCCTGGAGGTGCAGTGCTGTCACCCCCCATCCTTGGGTCAACCACTCCAAAATTATCCCTTCAGGGTAATGGTGGCCCCCACTGGTATCCACCCTGATTTCCTGTTTCCCCCCTGAAAACCTACTTCTTTGTCTCAACAGATGTCTTGCCTTGGTAGGCATGAGGAAGCCACACCCCAAAGGGGGTCCAAAATTGCTCTTTCTGCCCTGTCCCCCCAACCCCCCACCTTCTCTCTGGCCATGGTCTCAAGCAGGCACCTTGGCAGGACTGCCCTGCCTCAATGCCGTAGGGCTTAACCATGAGGGATTCGAGTTGGAGGCTACCTGGAAAAGTCAGGCACAAAATGGTGGCCAGACACTGTCTTGGCAGGGGCGAAGGAGCCTGGCAGCGCTAGCTGTGGAGAATGGAGTGTGGAGATCTGATGTAGTGTAGAGAGTGAAGGAGGATATCTAATGCATTGCCTCTACCTGCTGAGGTTGTCTTAACTTGTGGCCCACATTGACCCTCCTGGCTTCTCTCAGCCTACCTCTCCACTGCCCCTTTTCTCTGGGCCGTTTGCACGCTCTAGATGCTCTGACAGCTCTAAAAAGTCTGGACGGGCTTCAAAGATGTTCTCAGAGGCCACATACATTTGGAATAACAGTCCTGTTTCGCTGACCTGTTCCCTTCAGGGACCTCCAGAGCCTCACTGGTTTTCCTTATGGTATCCTGTCCTCCCCTCCGACTGTTCTCTTACCTTTAACAGTGGCAAACTCCTCCTGCTTCTTGCTTCTCTAAAAAACATGCCCATGCCAGGAGAAGCACTTCTCTCTATCTCAAGACCCAACAGGTCATGGAAGCTGGCCTTGCTCTCCCCTCAGACCATCTCTCCGAACCTCCAAAGAGACTCTTCATCTCCTGTCCCCTGATCTCCTTTTAATGTCCCTAAACTCACAGACCATGGGCCCATGCTCCCACCCAGCCTTGAATTTCCACAAGCTTCTCCATGCCTGTCCCTCGATTCTCAGATGTACATGTCCCTGCCGCCAAATCTAGTGGAGTTTGTCAGAGCCTTCCTTGGCCCTCCTGATGGTACTTAGAATGCTTGCATACCCCTCCCAGACAGCATTAGCTCTGGTTTCCCACTCTGCTCCCTACATGCCACATTCAGGAGGAAGGAGATGTGTTTGTCATGAAGGCAAATGGTTGTGGAGAGAAAACAGAGATATTCTCTCAAGGCCTTAGTGACACCATGACTCCCCGGCGTCCCTCCTCCTTCTCTGATTGTTCCTCCAAAGCCTCCTTTGAGAGATTCTCCTCTCTGCCCTGAAGGTGTCCTCACTTTCGAACTCTTTCTCCCCATCGAGCTCTGCCCTTCCTACGGAAGAGCCGCATAAAGCATATAATTCACCAATGGCTATCTACAGGCCACATCTCTCCCAGGAGCTCCCTACCCGAATATCCCCTCCCTTTAAAGGCACCTCAACTCAATAGCCCCAAACCTGTCTTAAGTCGTGTCCCTCCTCCGGTGTCTGCATTTGGGTTCCCCAGCCCCCCAGTCGACCCCCATGGTCTGCCATCCCCCTCCACTCAGGTTATGCTTTCCACCACTCCTCCCCATGCCCCCTCAACCCTGGCCACCAGCATTGCCCAAGGGGCTCCCCACCCGATCCCCACTCCCCTTCTTCTAACGGGTGTTCCACAGAACTGCTAGTGTCTTTTGCAAAAAAACACAAATGTGATGTGACCAGGTCTCTCCTCTGCTTAAAATCTTTGCATGGCTCCCCAAGGCTTCTAGGACAAAAACTCAAATTCTAAAGCCAGTCTGCAAGTTCTCATGGCATCCTGGCTTTTGTCCCCAGCCTTACTTAGCTTGCACCCTGAGGTCACGTACCTCCCTGCAGCCAGGTGCCCCCTTCACACCGGTGGCCCATTAGATTGGATGCTCTCTAAGGGTGAACATCCATTTCTATATGCCTGGCACTTTTGGTAGCCCCGGTACCTAGCTAGTCCCTGGTATATAGATGTTCAACAGATACTAAATGAATGAATGGATGAATGAATTAATGTAATAGAGGAACAAATGTGCCCCATCCCAGAAGCACGAAGAGTGGCCAAAGTAAGACCTGGGACCACTGGATGGGCCTATACTTCCAGGTACAAGCCATCATTATGATTGAAGACATAATCAAATAAAGACAGGAAGCCCCAACTTTCCCATTTGAGACAGAAGCCCAGAAGAGAGTTGGCTGAGCCTGAGTGATTTGAGGGGATGGGGGATACAAGTTCATTTTTCTCAAAGACAAACACATTGGTGACGAAGGGGAAGCCACTCCAAGTGCCACCTTGACAGTGTCTCTTTGAGCCATGAACATGGTCTGCTCTCCCTCTTAAGGCCGGGCCCCCTCTTGGTGGGGTACAGAAGCCGAGGTGGTTACAGGCTTGGAGGGGGAGCCGCTCTAGTGCACCTGCAGCCTGGGGTTCGAGCTGCCCTGGGGGCCAAGCCAAGTGAGGTGGGCAAGAAGGGCTTTGGCCCCCAATTTCCCTCAGCTGGGTCTGCCAATGTACCCACAAGAGGGTTCTTCTCAGCTACAGCAGGGAAAGTCCCATGAGGTTGTGAACCAGGCCAGAGGGGTCCAGCAGGCAGCCATGACTGCCTTGAAAAGTTGGTAAGAATTTGGTTAGAAAATCCAGTCACCATGCATTGCTGTGTGCTTACTGCAGACTGAAGGCTGAGCCAACTCAGAAGGCAAAAGCCTGGGCTTTGGGCTCCAAGTCTTATCCTCCCCCTGGCTGCTAAGCCCCAGCACCAACCCCTGCGAACTTTAAGGACAGAATATTCTGGTGGCAGTTGAAGGCAACAGTTGAAGCCAAGGCCCAGGGCAGGACAGAATCACAGTCCAAGGAGGGACACAGACATCCCAAAGAGGAGCTCAGAGCGGGGCAGGCCCTTGAGGCCCCGCAGCCAGGGCTAGAAAGGGTTACTGGAGACAGAGAGAAGCAGGTATAGGAAACTACCAGAATATGAAGGAAGATCTGAAGGCCCAGGGCACCTGAGTGGGGTGAGGACCTAAAGGAGCCCAAGGGCCAGAAGGCAAACTGACCACCCTAGGGTTCTGCAGGGGGCCTACTGTAATAAAGGAAAAGGCTCAGCCTCTTCCCCAGCCATCAAGCTAATGGGCTCTTTGTTCAAGGGGCAGGAACCCCTGTCTCTGGAGCTTTGCTCCAGAGTGTGTTCACGGGGAATCAGGACAACACCAAGTCCAGATGCTTCCTCTCTTATAGGCAAAGAATTAGGTACTCCTTTGGCTTGGGGTAAACCCTTGCCCTTTTCTACGTTATCATGTTCTCAGCATGAATTACTTTAGGGAGATGCTGATCTCTGAGCATCCAATGTGAGCTGACTGTCCCTCTGATCTAACTGATGAGGTGTAACAGAGGGAATTTTCGGGAGATAAGAAGGTCAGCATTTTGTACCGTAAAGGACTTTCTTAGAGTGGAGGACTAAGATATTCTCTTTATAATTACAATGCAGTTAGAACAGAACCTTTAAAAATTAATCAACTTATTCATTAATTAATTAGACGAACTTATTAACTGAAATGTAGAGACGTAAAGTCATTGGTCTGAGACTTAGCTCAAGTCTAATTCCCCACCACTCAAATCCTAAAACTCATATTCATACCTTTTGTTCCCCTAATTGAGGTAAAAAAACGCATGACATGGAATGTACCATGTACATAAAATAGGGCCTCCCAGATGCACCTATTTTATTTTATTTTTTGACCACTTTAGAGATCTCATATGAGGGGACTCATAATATCTGGTGTGTGTGTGTGTGTTTGTGTGTGTGACTGGCTTATTTTGCATAAAGCAATATCCTTAAGTTTCATCCATATTGCAGCGTGTGACAGAATTTCCTTCTTTTTAAAGAATAATATTTTCTTTACTCATTCACACCACATTCTCTCAGCCCATCCATCCATCCGTTGGTGGGCCTTTGGATGGCTTTTTCTCATGGGCTACTGGGAATAGTGCCCTATGAACCTAGAAATGCAGAAACCCCGTTCAGATCCTGATTTCAGTTTTCCGCAATACAGAAGTGGGATTACTGGATCATAGAGTATTTTTTAATTTTTGGAGGAAAGTTTGCACCATGTTCCACAGCAGCTGCACTGTTTCACATTCCCACCCATCTGCGCTCCAAATTTTTTCACATCCCTCCACAGCCCTGCCCGCTACCAGACGTCTTCGTGACAGGAAGGGTAGGCTGATGCAGCAACCTTGGTAGTCATCATCTTTGAAGAAATTGCCACAGTTTTGTATCAACCACCACCCTGATCAACTTGCATCAATACTGAAACGAGACCCTCCTCCCAGCTAAAAGATTACAGCTTGCTAAAAGCTGAGATGACGGTTAGCAGTTTTCAGCAAGAAAATATTTTTTAATTTGGGTGCCTGGGGGGCTCCGTTGGCAAAGCAATGGCCTTCAGCTTGGGTCATGATCCCAGAGTCCTGGGATCGAGTCCCGCATGGGGCTCCCCGATCCACGAGCAGTCCGCCTCTCCCTCTGTTCTTCTCCCCTCTCATGCTCTCTCTCACTCTCACTCGCTCTCTCAAATAAATAAAATCTTAACAAAACATATTTTTTAAACAAGGCTTAATTTTTATTTTTTTAGAGATAATGCTATTGCACACTCACAAGACTGCAGTGTCGTGGGATAAACACCTTTTATATGCACTGGGAAACCTGAAAAAAATGATTTCCAGAAAAAATATTAATTATTGAATTATGTGCTTCATGGTGACATTTGCATTATTGTGGTGGCCTGGAACTAAATCTGCCTGCCCTGGGCCCTGATGGCACCACTTTCCCCCTCCTCCCTCCAGGCAAGCCCAAGGCAAGCTCCCCCTGTTGTTAGCATCTGGGAATCTCCCTCTGCTTTTTGCCTTACTTTATGCTTCCACAGCTCCAAGGAAGGAGCATCTATCTGATACATTGGGCAATTCTCCTTTTGTGTATATACGAGCTAGGTATATTTTGCGTATTATACAAATTGTGTGAACATCATTCCTTTCTCTCTTTAAAACTGTTTTAAAAATTGGCAGCCTTCTTTACTGTTCTATTACTCTCTGTTACCGTCAAACTGACTTGTAAACCCCATGGGGAGGACTGTTTGCTTGCCATCTCTGAAAAACTTTTATTTTCGCTACATAAAATTGAGAAATAATCTAAACATTTAGCAAACAATATCTTAAACAAAAGGAAAAAGTTTTTAAAAGTTAACAAAGGGAGAAAAAATTGTAACTTTAAACTCTGCTAAGATAATCAAAATTTTATGAAGTTGGAATAGGAAATTGATGTTTAGGGTTTTCTTTTCCCCAGTTTTTCAAATCAAAATTTATTCAGATACATATTAATTTACTTGTGCAGATGTCTGATACAAGCTTATGTGTATGAAAGCAGCACACAAAAATGTTCATGCCATAGAAAAATGTTCTTAAAAAAAAAAAAGTTGATTATTTTAAATGTTTGTATCCATGCCAAATTTTGATGATTGTTAAAGTAACTGGAGATCTTTAACTTAAATCTCTAACTTAATATTTTCTAGTTCTAGAGGGTCTGGTGAAAATAATACATCTGTAAGAATTACAGGAAATGACACTTTAATGGAAAAAATACTATCTGAAAACTATAATGCTAAATCTACTTGAATAAAAGTAATTGTAATATCAATTAAATAACTATATAAATAACTACCTAAATAATACCTAAACTAAAAAGAGATAAGTCCAAATAACTTTAAAGACAGAAAACACATGCGGATGTTATGCTGTGGTTGTGGGAGTTCAGGACCGGCCTGCTGTGAGCTCAGTCAAATCCGCAGGGGTCCCTGGTGGTGTGGCCCAGCTCCCTGGGCCCTCAAGTCCTGGTTCTTCTCCTTCCTGGGGGTGCTGATGATCCAGGGGTTCTCTGACACTTCTGGGCCTCTGTGGGCAGCTGGTGGAGGAGCAGGAGTAAAAGGGCCACTTGGGAAAAGCTGGAAGTTGGACTCTGCTTTGGCCAACATTTGCCTGTTGTAATCACTTTCTTTCTTTAGCTCCTTGAGGCTTCTCTCGGTCAGCACAGCTGCCATCCAGCTTTCCTGAGCTCTCTTTGCATGGAAGAGGATCCCCTGGGTGATTTGAATGGAAACCCTCCTGATCTACCTCTAATAGTGCATGCTATTTCCCTCCAATTCTCTCCCAGTGTCTTCAGCAATCTCCTTGTAGAAGTCTCGAGTCTGAGACATGGCCTTGATATTTCTACGTGTGCAGGAAAGATTCCACTTAATGTCTGCACACTGCTTTTCTGCCTCAGACCATTTTCTCTCAACGGGGCTGATGCATTCTTGATATAATTTAGGCAGAGTTTGAAGCTTCTGTTTCAGCTGCTGAATCTCTTCAAGCTGTGAATTTTCACGCTGCAAAGAGGCCTCCTTAGCTTGAAGATCTGTTATTTGTCCCATAAGCTCCTCATTCATTTGCTTTCCTTCCTGCAATTGTCTGGCTAGTTCCTGCTTTTTTGCTTCAGCACTTTGAAGGGACACATTGGAATCAGCATCATCAGTGGCACCCTTCAGATCACCCTCTGACCCGTGGATGGGGCCATCGTCATTTTCTGTTTCCCTCTTTTCCTCGACCTCACAGTTGACATGACCCAAATGATCTCCAAGTTGAGTGGGCCCGGGGAAGGTCTTCAGCAGGTTTTCACCCACCGGTACTAACTGGCTGACTTTCTCGTTCAGGGCCTGCTGGAATCCTGCGTTTGACTGTTCTAGCCTTTCTTTCTCCTGCTCCCATTTCTTGGAGTCTCTGCTTCTATCTCGCAGTTTCTTGGGCAAGCCGTTCTGCACTCTGTAAATCAGGAGGGTTTCCATTCAAATCACTCAGGGTTTTCTTCCAAAGCTCTTCTCCATTCTTCTCTGATGATTTGAAGATGGGTCTCTCACCAGTCTCTTGAGACGATTTAGGAGGCTGCCCATTCAGTAACTTTGTCAAGAAGTCAACAATGTTCTGAAGAGACAGCCTACAATGGTTTATATTTATTGTTGATAAGCACGAGGTTTTTAATGGGATGACTGGCCTCCGCCCCGGGCAGACCTCGGGCATCATCAGCTTGTGTCAGTGGTTCCATATTCTCAGTGCCTTTCCCACACAACTGTTAGTGGCTTTTGCAAAAAAACCCCAAATGTGATGTGACCAGGTCTCTCCTCTGCTTAAAATCTTTGCATGGCTCCCCAAGGCTTCTAGGACAAAAACTCAAATTCTAAACCCAGTCTGCAAGTTCTCATGGCATCCTGGCTTTTGTCCCCAGCCTTACTTAGCTTGCACCATGAGGTCACATACCTCCCTGCAGCCAGGTGCCCCCTTCACACCGGTGGCCCATTAGATTGGATGCTCTCTAAGGGTGAACATCCATTTCTATATGCCTGGCACTTTTGGTAGCCCCGGTACCTAGCTAGTCCCTGGTGTATAGATGTTCAACAGATACTAAATGAATGAATGGATGAATGAATTAATGAAATAGAGGAACAAATGATGCCCCATCCCAGAAGCACGAAGAGTGGCCAAAGTAAGACCTGGGACCAATGGATGGGCCTATACTTCCAGGTACAAGCCATCAGGGTCTGATTGAAGACATAATCAAATAAAGACAGGAAGCCCCAACTTTCCCATTTGAGACAGAAGCCCAGAAGAGAGTTGGCTGAGCCTGAGTGATTTGAGGGGATGGGGGATACAAGTTCATTTTTCTCAAAGACAAACACATTGGTGACGAAGGGGAAGCCACTCCAAGTGCCACCTTGACAGTGTCTCTTTGAGCCATGAACATGGTCTGCTCTCCCTCTTAAGGCCGGGCCCCCTCTTGGTGGGGTACAGAAGCCGAGGTGGTTACAGGCTTGGAGGGGGAGCCGCTCTAGTGCACCTGCAGCCTGGGGTTCGAGCTGCCCTGGGGGCCAAGCCAAGTGAGGTGGGCAAGAAGGGCTTTGGCCCCCAATTTCCCTCAGCTGGGTCTGCCAATGTACCCACAAGAGGGTTCTTCTCAGCTACAGCAGGGAAAGTCCCATGAGGTTGTGAACCAGGCCAGAGGGGTCCAGCAGGCAGCCATGACTGCCTTGAAAAGTTGGTAAGAATTTGGTTAGAAAATCCAGTCACCATGCATTGCTGTGTGCTTACTGCAGACTGAAGGCTGAGCCAACTCAGAAGGCAAAAGCCTGGGCTTTGGGCTCCAAGTCTTATCCTCCCTATGGCTGCTAAGCCCCAGCACCAACCCCTGAGAACTTTAAGGACAAAACATTCTGGTGGCAGTTGAAGGCAACAGTTGAAGCCAAGGCCCAGGGCAGGACAGAATCACAGTCCAAGGAGGGACACAGACATCCCAAAGAGGAGCTCAGAGCGGGGCAGGCCCTTGAGGCCCTGCAGCCAGGGCTAGAAAGGGTTACTGGAGACAGAACAGAATAGAGAAGCAGGTATAGGAAACTACCAGAATATGAAGGAAGATCTGAAGGCCCAGGGCACCTGAGTGGGGTGAGGACCTAAAGGGGCCCAAGGGCCAGAAGGCAAACTGACCACCCTAGGGCTCTGCAGGGGGCCTACTGTAGTAAAGGAAAAGGCTCAGCCTCTTCCCCAGCCATCAAGCTAACGGGCTCTTTGTTCAAGGGGCAGGAACCCCTGTCTCTGGAGCTTTGCTCCAGAGTGTGTTCACGGGGAATCAGGACAACACCAAGTCCAGATGCTTCCTCTCTTATAGGCACAAAGCCAAGTCTCAAATACTAGACCCACTCATTCACTCATTCATTCAACAAATACTAATTGTGTTCCTGTGGTATGCTGGAGAGTAAGACTATAACAGTGAGCACAAGGACAGCCCCTGCCTGAGGGAGAGCACAAGTAATTCTCTCCCGCTTCACTGTGGTAGTTGTTTTGAAAGGAGCAGCTGGTGGCAGTAGGAGAGGCTAAAGCCCTAATCGAATCTGGGTATGATGGAGCTGGAATCTGAAAGATGAGTAAGAATTACCTAGCTGAAGTGGGCAGGAGAGGGGAGGGAGGCCAGCGCTGTTCTCAGCAGGAGGAACGGCAGGAGCAATGCCCAAAAAAACATGGCGGATTGAAGACGCCCACAGTGGGCCGGGAACCCGGAGCTCTTGAGAGGCCTGGGAGAAATGAGGCTAGAGGGGTGGGCATGGCCCAAACCATGAACGTTTTTGGAGTTCATGGTGAATTGTCCTGGTCTTGATGCTAAAGGCAAAAAGCACAGGCAGCCAATGGCAAGACCGAGGCAGGAGCCAAAAACGCAAGGTCCTAGAACTAGCACATCGTAGGAAAGGATGAGTGAGTGTGTTTCTCTTCATAAGCCGGGGCCACATGCCAAAATCTACCCATAGTAAAGAGTCCCTGTTCTTGCCCTTGATGCCAATTATGGAGTAAAAATGCCTGGCATCTCAGGCACAGAAGCTTCGTTGTTCTTCTCCTGTGTGTGCAGAATTCTCCACCCCAAATCTACATATCAAGGTAGAGAAGTGCTGGGCTGCCATCCCATTTTTCAAATAAAGAATTAAGGCTTAGGACAATTGAATGGCTTGCCAGAAGTCACACAGAAAAGGAGAGAATGAAGACAATTATCTTCTAGCTCGTCTCCTAACATGCGTTCTCTAAATACACGACCCGACAATGCTGGGAACTGATAGCTCAGAAGAAAGTAACATAAGATAAATGTGTTTCCACAACAACGACTGCATTCCTACATGCTTATGAAAGAGTTGGATAGTGACAAAGTTCCCCTCCCAAGTCTGTAATGAAAGATACTAAATAGTGGGTAATTTACTCATCTTCAAAGTAAAGTGATTCGCTGAATGCAAAGACATTCTCAAAATTATAAAAGGGAAAAAAAAAGAATCAGGGATCCTTGGAGAGCTAAATGTAGTAAATCATACTGATGTAAGTACATTCAACTATGACATGGGTAGAAGGTACTAACTGATACTCAGACTTGCCCATTAAAGGACTTGAAAACGTCATGCTGAAATTCATCTGGAAGGCGAAGTTGTCACATCTCTCAGAGAACGGATGCCCTGGCCAGTCTGGGTTGCGGACTTGGCACCTTGAACGTGACAATCACCATTTAAGCCATATTTAAATGGGCTGATGAGGGAGGGGGAGGGGACTGGCAACGGTTTGAAAAAGAGAGTCTGAGAAATGCAGGCCATGACAGCGCATGGATGAGAACAGGGGACAGGCAGGGGACTCTACTCCCAGTCCCGGGCCTTCCTACTCACTCCTCCCTAACAGTTGACCCTGACATATCCCCGAAAACACATCCACGCTGTCACGCTGACAGAGCTGCTTAGGACAAGCTCTCCAGGGGCTCCCCGGTGCACAGCGCCGCACAGCCCAGGGTCGTACACGCTCCTCCGATGTTGACAGCCTCACCTCATCTTTCCCCAAATCTAGCCAGCTGCTCCTCTCCACTCTTCCTTCAAGCCCCCAGCTCGCTTCCCTTCTTCCGGCTTACACAGACTGGAAGCTATGAACACCCCAAGGAAACAGATTATGTGGACCACGTGTCCATTCACAGCTAAGCCCAGAGGTCTCCTAAAGCTACCAGGGCGTGGCCCTTTCCAACCCGGGCTTTCTGCAAGGGTTCACAGCTTGTTTTGAGTTCTAGAAAGTGGGAGCAAGTGAACCTGCGGGCCCGAAGCAGCTGTTCTAGGAGGAGACCGAGGTGCTGTGATTTCTCTGTCCTGACATGTTCCCAAACTGGGACTGGCCCCACTCTGTGTTACTCCAAAATAAGCTGGATTCGACTGGGATGCTCAAGGAAATGAAGCACATCCCCTTGACTTCTTTTAAGAAGTAGAGAATCTCACTTGATTCTCTACTAGGAGAGACCCTTCTCCCCCTTCTAGTCCCCAGAGGAGTGGGCTGGGAGGCATCTGGCCGTTCTATCACGTAGGGAGCTGGACAACCAGCAAAGTCTCCGGGAGGCCAGGCTGGGCGTGGAATCCCGCGGCCCGCATCCCTCTCCATGGCTGTCTTCCCTGAACCTCTCTCCACCGGCCTCTCTTCCTGATGTTTATGACTTAGTGGCGCGCCCACAGCTCTGGTGGGAGGGGAGTGGGGAGTGGACAGGGAGGTGTGGGTACGAGGAGGAGGAAGGGAAGGCGCCACTCCATTCCCCAGGAACACCCTTTCCGCCAGGCAGAGGACCCCCATCAGTTCCCAACCCCTCTTTTGCATCTTATCAAGTGCTGTCATAACCGAGCCCATCCCTGACCCCGAGAGTCCAGAGGAAGGCAGCTTGTCACCCACACTTCTGCACCTTCATTGATCCTTCCAGTTTCTTTCCCCCACCGACGACGACCCAGAATCCTGCCAAAGCGGCTGCATGTTCTGTTCCTGGCTCCCTGCTGTTGGATGAATATCTTCCCCTTCTCTTTCCTCCCCTCCCCTTTCCTCTGATTTTATGAGATGCTAGAAACTCAAAAAGAAAGACATTGATCCTGCTCGTGGCTCTTATTTTCCTTGGCACACATCCCCACCCCATCCACGCTTCACTGCCCCCGAGAAATACTCAGCATTGAGCAACATGACATTACCTGCCAGGGCCAGAGCCTGGACCAATGGTATCTTCTAGAATGCTTTGGGTCCTTGCTTACGACATCCTTTCTTCTCAATCTTCTTTCAAAACCCAGGTGTGTGTATGCAACGTGGGGCACAATGAGAACTTCAGCCATCAGATGGGGTTTGATCATTTCTCTTACATATTTAAACGGTAACATTCTTAGATATTTCAAGTTGAAGTAAGTCCCCAGACATTCTAGAAAACCTTTCATTCCTCACGCTGTCCTCCACAAACATGACTAAGCAGGAGACTTCACCGAAGGGCCTCTTGGGGAACTCAAATTGCTCATCACGCCAGAAGAGAAACTCCAGAGTTTCTCAGGAGCAGGGTTGGGGCTTTAAACACCTTTGACCACCTGCAGTAAAAACTTCACTGGGGTTTAGTTTAGCAAACACTTG
Source organism: Mustela nivalis (assembly GCF_964662115.1). Taxonomy (NCBI): domain Eukaryota; kingdom Metazoa; phylum Chordata; class Mammalia; order Carnivora; family Mustelidae; genus Mustela; species Mustela nivalis. The sequence continues at coordinate 144,676,268 of NC_139025.1, forward strand.
CTTTCTGAGCATATACGGTGGGCATGGTACAATTTTTTATTTTGAAAACTATGAGGCCTTGAATGTGGGAATGTGTCTGTACCTGGAGAAAGAGTCATAATTGTAAAGTCAAATACATAAATATTTTCTCCTGCCACACACAGATCTCCTGGCAGACGGAAGACGGAGAGTAGGCTCTCGATTTGTTTCAGTGTTTTCATCTCGTGGTTGAGTAGTGCTCCCCCTTGCCTTAAGGGCAATGAGAATGAGACACTGTGCAATCCTTAAATGTTTGGAAGCCCGTGAACAAACATTCAGCCACATCTCCCAGATCCAATCCACTGGCATGATACAGCCTAATGCCAACATCATAATTCCTCCCTGGAAAGTAGAGGCCCTTCATGGTCTCCACTGGCCCCAGGAAGCCAGCCCTCTGTCTTCCTGGCTCCCTAGCTACCCAACTCTGGGATGGCCTCCAGGGCCAGGCACCCTGGGACCCAGGTCATTGACTGAAGTGCCCTTTGGCAATTGCCATTGGGTAAGAAGTGGGGCAGGAATGGGATAGGGGAAGGTAGAAGCAGAATGAAGTGACCTGGAAGAAGGTACCCTTCAGTGAGTCCCACCACCACCACGCCCCCCCCCCCCGCTCCGGGGGGATGGCCAAGCCCTACTCCTCTGTTCATGAGCTGCTCTTTCCAAGGCAAAGTATCTTTGGGGTGGGTTCCTTTGTGTCTTTTCTGATGAACTGACTTTGATGATGTGTTGGTCCTGTTCATCAAGAGTGGACCTCCGTGGGCTGATGCTGGAGACAACTCCAGCATCTCGTCATAAAACGCTCAATAGCTAGAGCCTTCCTCTTGCTCCCTTGGAGGGAGGGTTCTACAGAAGTGCCTCAAAGCAAATGATGAGACTCCATGCAAATAGCAGCTGCTGCAACCAGCTGAGAGCAGACGATCAGAGTTCAGCTCAATGCGTCCCATGCTGAGACTAGGGGAGGAGGTCCAGCCTTCAGAATCTTGATCCTCCTGAGTCAGGCACCTGCATAGGCCTTTCTAGAAAAGAACTCAGGCAGCCTTCCTCCAAATACTCCACCATACATGTCTCTCAGGATTGTTTTTGTATCCGGATGGGCTCGACCCCTTGCTGGTACAAAGATCCCATGTCTCTTGTCAGCCTCTGAATGAAGGAAAGGGATGAAACCAAGGGTGTACATGGTAGAGTTTGAGAAGGAAGGAGCTCTCTGGCCTGGATCTTCCTTTGCATAATACATAGAGATTAGGGAGCAAACACTCCAGGGTATGCCAGGAGTTACATTTTTGCAACTGAGGAAAACAAACCAAAAAACCCCATGAAAATCACAGAAACTGTAGGTCCCTTTTCCTTGCATGTAAATTAGAGGGTTTGGAGTCTTGATGGTCTCCAGGTTCCCCTGCAACCCCTGCAACCCAGACTGAGAAGCCTGCCCTGTGGGGACCTCTGCAGTCCTCTCTCTATGCGTTCTGGGGGCAGAACGTGTCTAACACCATATGTCAAGGTCAGGGCCTAATGTTGCCCTTCCTAACCAAACTTTGTTTTAAAATGTGTGTGCTCTGAAGCAAGAAGCCAGAGCTTCAAACCCTAAACTCGTGGAATTTGCAAAGCATTTTCATTCCACGAATACTTACCATATACTCTAAGGGCCATGTGTAAGGATGGACTGTGGGTTCAACAAAAGTCCCTGCCCCCGAGCAGTTCACAGTCTAATTGTGAAGAAGCAGGAGCAGGAGGGTCTACAAAAAATGGATCCATCTCAGAGGGGTTGACCCAAGGCAGGAAGCGACACCCCCACCTTCAATTAGTAGGTAACTGGGAGAAGTCGCCATGCCGCACAGAGGTTTTAGGAATGACCATCCCTTCCCTAAGTGTCTTTGCGATTTGCTATGAGCTACGTGAAGGTGTGCTCTGAAGTCTTAAGGTTTTGAATGATCAGAATACTTTCAGTAAAGAAATAGAGAATTTAGATTTAATAGGGAAAGATATTTGAATAGCACTTGACTCTCTTTTGCTTTTCCCAGAGTACAAAACAGATCAGCAATTGGGCTTTTGCACCAAGGATAGGACAACACGGAGCTTGGGTGGCACGGGATTTACTGGAACCAGTTCACTGAAGCACCTTTACTACCAAACGCTGCTGGAATGGGGGCAAGGTACTTTACGCAGAAGCTTACAAGGAATTTACCCCGAGCTCTGAAAGCAAGGGTTTAGGAAGTAAATACTTACACACAATTCTGACATGAATGAGGGCTTCTGCCCGATGTCCAAGGATGCCTATCAGAGCAGGAATCACAGACCTTAAGAGTTATAAATGCTTTTGTTGGTTTTTTTCTTTTTTATGCAGATTCACCAGATAAAGACATTAGTCCGGCTTAAGTAGTATATTTCAGAATCCTGAAAATAGAACTAGAAGTTTCATAGAGCTGCCCCATGCTTCTCTCTCTCTCTCTCGGTCTCCAACTTTCCAATTCCCCCTTAGAATTTCCCTCTGATCTGCTCCATCAGAGCCTCCAAGAAGCTATAGGGTTCTGTCCTGCTCCCTGGGAGAGTGTTGGTTTCCAGTCCTTCCCGAGGCTGTCTTCCACTCAGAACTTTTTCCCCATTCACTGTTCTGGATGCCTTCATCATCTTACCCAGGATCTACCTCTTGCTACCCTCCTCCTCAGCCCAATTTCCTGACAACCCAGGGCTTGGTGGGGCGGCTGCCTCTGCCAGCTCAGTCTCTCATGTCTGCCTCTCCCGCAGCTTGGCTTCCAGGGGCCTTTCTCCACAACCCCCTTACCCAGCACCCAGCAACCAGCTGTCCCTGACTTGGGGGTGGAAGGGTGGGTGGGCAGAGCCTTAAGAGGTGGTCTTCCGACAACTCCAATGCCCCTGCTTCTGGAAGCCATCCCCATCTTCATTTCCAAATGACACAAACCAGGCTCCTCTCAGCCCAGCCTCCTGTCCTTCCAGTAAGCTCTGTGCCTGGCCATGTGCCCAAGCCAGGCCTCATCCTGCTCAGCAACACAAACTCTGGGAGAGCATCTGTCCGGCTGTCCAAACGTCAGACCTTGTGACGGCCCCCACGACATAAGTCTTGCCCATATGCCTCACCTTTTTAGAATGAAGGGGAAATAAGAAGACTCCCAAGAGAAACCCCATTGCCTTCCCTTGGCAACAAGCAGTGGTCAGGCCAAGTAACCCATCAGCTTCCCTGATGAAACTAGGTCTCTGTAGGCAGGGGACCTCCCTAGGGGAAGCCCTGGCATCCGCCAGCCCAAAGTCCCACTGAGGCCCTACAAACGCCTTGAGATCCTGAACGGGGCAGTATCCCCACCCCGAGCCCAGGGCACACAGAGGATGCAGTGAGCCGGGGCAAACCATAAGCCTGGGGACACCGGGACCTCAGGCAGGGTCTAGCGCGATGATAGAACGAGAAACCCGAAAACCAGCCAGACTCGCACTTAGAAAAGAGGGCTTCCTTTTAAGCAGAAAGGAGACTATCACAGAACAGAGAACAGAAACTGGAAGCCTCGGCCTCTCCGCGTGCCTCACACTAGGCTTACAGGTCTGCTCCAAGGCAAGGCCCCTTGGGGCAGAGGAGTTGGACTTCCTCCCCGCCTGCTGATTCCCATGTGGGCAGCCGTGTGGGGTGGCCTGTGGCAATGGGTCCACGGCTGTCTCTATTTCTCAGATTCTCCAGGGAGAGGCCCTGAGCCCCAGCAGTCCCCCCACCGAAAGACTCCTCCTCCCCCGGGATCACATGTCGGCCCCAGCAGCCCAGTCCCTCAGGGAGAGGACGACAGGATCACCTGGTAGGAATGTGGCCCAGAAGGTGACCCAGGAAGGGAGGTGGGAGACGGGAGCTCCCCTCTAAATGAAGGAGGGGAGCATATCGGGTCAACTGCCACGTGGCCCGACCACACGAGGCTTGATGCCACCCCCCACTGGAGTCACGTGGCTGAAGTCACAGGCAGCCCTCGAGAAAGGAGGAGCCACCAGGATGAACCGCGGCCAAGAAACCAAGGAGCCTGAGCTGCTATCTGGGAAAGAAAGGCCTCAGAGTCTTGGCCCAGAGAAAGTCTTCCTGGGCTTTGATGGTGACAGGCAGAGGCGGCAAAGGGAAAAAGAGAGACGGGGCCAGCCACCTGGGCAGAAACCAAACAAGGCAGGAAGGGAGGGGTGACCTTGAGAGGCTGAGTGAGAACTTTCTGGAGAAAGAGGAGGTGGAAATGAAGATGGGAGGCGTAATGCTTTCCCAGAGGGGAAACTGTCCCCTGGAGGAGGGACGGCATTGGGATTTGAACCTTAGTTCTGCAGCTAACGCTGAGGCTCCACTCTGTGCCTCAGTTTCCTCTTCTGTAAAGCAAAAGCAGCTCATATTTCACAGGGATGGCATGAGGATCATACATGTCCCTTGCTTGGCCTACGCCAGCTTCATGATAAGGGCTCAATAAATGAGGATGCTTCCCGCATGTGAGAAGTGACTCCCTTCTCTGGGCACACATCACCCGCGCTGATTTTCTCTCAGACCTTAGTTCAAGCCACCCCGGGCTCTCCCAACTCCCCATCCAGCTGGACCAGGTGGAGGGTCCCCACCTTGGGGGCTGTCCCACCCTCATCCAGGGGTCAGGCCGGGCGCCCGGCATATGCGGGTGCAGTAACCTGCTCAACCCTAAAAGGCGATCGAGATGGGGAACGAGGGAGCCTCCTCCTGAGCCCCAGCTTTGGTCCAGTCTCTGGCCACATGCAAGTAAAAAATGCATGTCAGTGGAACAAAGTGTCCTTGTCTGTCAAAAGGGGACGCTTGGCCTTGAAGGCCTCTGGAGGCTTCTCTTAGAAAAGAAGATGATTTTTTTTGCTTTTTTCTTTTTTTGCTTTTTTCTTTTTTTTTAAGGAAAAGACTCATCTTTCTGGATTTAATACATGGAGAACTGTGGGAAAGTCACACTCCCAGAGACATCCATTTCAAAAGTGCCATGAGATTACCAGAAGGGGTAAAGGTGACTCCAAGCAGCTCCCGCCCCCCTCCAACTTGGAGAAGCATTCTCGTTAAAAACAAAACGAAAACAAACAAACAAAAACAAATAAAACAAAAAAACTACCCTGGAGCAGGCGATGTGTATCAAGAAGGAAAACATTCGGAAGTGAAGCTGGCTGGTTTTCAGTGAGCCCACTCATGGCCCTGCTCTCCACGGTCACACAAGCCTCTGCGTGGGAGGGGGGCACTTCAAATCCCACACAGCCTGGGCCATGGCTGCAAATGGGGGCTTCCAACGTCTGGGGAGTCCCCAGTCCCCGGGCAGCACTGCCTGGTCCTCAGAGAGGCCTTGCCTGGACAGAGCCACTGTTTGCTCTCCTGGCCTCCCTTCCCCCAGCCGTGCTCGGCCCCACCACCCAGGTCCTGCCGTTGTGTCCCCCGCGGGCTCGCATGTCTGCTGCCCCCGCTAGACTGTGAGCTCCTTGAGGGCGGGACACCATCTTCCTCTCTCCCTCCAAAGAGTACACACACTTTCAGACAGCGACCTAGAGAAATGACTAATATTTAGGACGTCGTTGAATGAGGTAACTGACTTTGAGAAGTAGTGGTGCCCACTCATGGGACTAAAGATACAGACAGGGGACGCCTGGGTGGCTCAGTGGGTTAAAGCCTCTGCCTTTGGCTCAGGTCATGATCCCAGGGTCCTGGGATTGAGTCCCACATCGGGCTCTCTGCTCAGCAGGGAGCCTGCTTCCTCCTCTCTCTCTGCCTGCCTCTCTGCCTACTTGTGATCTGTTTGTCAAGCAAATCTTTAAAAAATAAAGAAAATAAAAATAAAGATATAGATAGAAGACATTTAAGGGGTGAAATGGGAAAATGTTTGGGGGAACCGATGTGTTGGCTCTGCACAATGGGCCTGTATGAGATGAGCATAGGAGAGAAAGGTGACCGGGGCACTGAGGCTGTGATTCTGGAGAGGTCCCCTCTCTTAGAGGACAGGAAGGTTGGCGTCAAAGAGCAGAGAAGCAGACAGAGAAACAAAAGGAACGTGGAAGCACAGAGAGGAGGGAGTCAAGAAGAAAAGGCTGAAAATTGAGTCAGGGTCTTTAACAGAGTGGCTTTGAGAAAGATGTCATAGGCAAGGGCAGGACAAAGGCCAGTGAAGGAGCAGTGCCAGTGGTAAAATTCTGCCCCTCCACTCAAGAGAGTAATGGAGGTTGATAGTAATACAAGGAGGAATAGGGGACGCAGCAAAGATTTCTTACAAACAAAAAAAAAGCAGGCATGCGAGCCTTAGCAAGCCCTCCTTTGTATCTTTCTTTTTACAGGGAAAGTAAGATTTTCTGCACCCTAATAACCAAGCTTTAATCAGCAGACAAGGAGTTGAGGTCTTCCAAGACTTCCTTAAACCCCTCATTGGTCAGCCCCCTCTCCTTCAAGTGTGACATTTATCTCATGGGAGAATGGCAAGAGCCAGAAACCCCCAATTACGCAAAATCTCCTCAAAAGGATAAAATATACACCCCCAGATTCTGCTTCTCACAGCACCAGGCACAAGGAAGTGCAGGTTCTTCCAGAGGCTAACGTGGAAGTGTTGCCTTCCTCATATCACAAGCGTAATCTGCGTCCACAGAGGGAAAGATGGCCTCCCGTGTACTCAAGAGAATTCTCAGAGGAAACTGAGCATGAGGGAGGTTGGGGGAAGTAGGGACAGCAGCAGAACACCTGCCCCCCAAACCACAGCCCACATGTGTTCTCTGGAGCTCCATGCAAAAGCACCAAGTTTCTCTTCGAGTTTGGGAATCATCCAGACCTGAATCTGGGGACATGGGCCCCATTGACCGCTAGCCTTGACTAAGAGACATTAACTGCCAGGGCCTGTTTCTCTGCCTATAAAACAGGAGGAAATGTGCACTTTTTTTTTTTTGTGAGCACTGGAGTAAGGTCCTCCAAGGGGCTGGCATACACTCTGAAGGAAGACTTGCCCGTGGGGAGGGAGTTCATGCCAAATCTGGCAAGGTGGGCAGAGAAAATGGAAGGGGTCTCTTAGAGGAAGTGGAAATTAAAATTAGTCTTTCAAAAATAAAAATAAAAAATAAGATAAAATTCACCTTTAAAGATACACGGGTCTTTACCTAAACAAAGGGATGGCTGGGAAGTTTCCTCTATTCATCCATCCATCCGTCCGTCCATCCATCCATCCATCCATCCCTCCCTCCCTTCGTTCATTCATTCATTCAACAAACATTTTTGGAGTGCCTAGAATTGGCCAGGTACACGAGGAGCCTAAGTAACATTCACAGCATTTCATTGAATCTGCATTGTGCAGACATTAAGGCTTGAGTACTTGGTCCAGGGAACACAGTTAAGCAACTGTGATTTTTCAATAAAGTAGAAGAAAAGAAGCAAACCTGCCAGTCTCCTGTTCCTTCTACACATCAGAAACACCATAGAGAAATGATCTGTGGCCAGGATCTCGAGAGCCAATCATGCTTTCTCTTAGTGGAAGTTTCCTTTTCTTTTCAGCAGCCTTAGCTTTTCATAAAGAATTGAATGCACACATTGTAGAATTTCTGTTCAAAACCTCTTTCCTTCTCACATATAATGAATGGTCTTTAGAGTGTTTCTTGAGACGTCCTTTTGTTGGGTTTCTTCACTGGAGAACCAGTCTTTGCTCCCCACAGGGAGCTTATTCTCCCCAACAGAAGCAAAGAAACATAAGACTGGGGATGATTGGCAGAAGGGGCGCTAGGGATTTGGGGGTGCCCTTTTTCTGGCCAGACCTCACTTTTGAAGATAAAACACAAGTACACAAGTACTTAACAAAGTTTGACTGATTCATTCATTCTTATCCAGTCTCATATGGCCGTTTTTTCCAATTTCTCTCTAAAATTCAAGCCCATGCTTTCTTGTGGGTTCCTCCCAATTCTAAGAGAAAGCCAGCAGGTTGCTATCCCAACCCAAACAGGACCCATAGCTAAAATCCCTGCAAAGAAAAAGGGGTAGAAGCTGCTCGAGGATGTCCTGGACCTGTTGAGCCCAAATTCTAGGGTGTAAAAGCATCCTCAACTGTCTACTTACCTCTTCCTGAAGCTTTTTGCACATGGAAATCCCATGTTTGACTCAGAAAGGAAAGGCTAGGTCCTGTCTTCCAACTTTCTGTGGGACCTGGAAGAGCTGCAGCCCTACTTTTGTCAACTTGGGGAATCAATTTTCCTGTGGCTGAATGGTACGGCCCATCGTTGTGGGTGGCTTGGAGTCACCCTCCAGAGCAAAGCCACACTAACCCTCTGCAGGTATCTGGCCAGAAAGGGAGCTTACATACCACGTCAATGTCTTTAGGAAACTTTCTAGTGGGCGAAGCACATGTAGAGCAACAAGGGAGTTCTATTTCTAGTCTTTCTTACGGAGCCTCGGAATGACTACCTCTTATTATGCCAAGCCCTGCCTAGGGTGTTTATTACATGTGTCGTTTCATATCATCTTCAAAACAGCCATGAAGAGCCTTAGTCAGGGAGCCAGCAGCATCACCACCAGCTGGGAGCTAGTTAAAGATGCAGAATCCTGGGCTCCACTAAAGGCCGAGTAAATCAGGATCCGGGCCGTAACAAACAAGGTGATGGGGGTTTATATTTCAGTTGGAGACGCTCTGCTCTAGTAACTCCTCGTGTCCCCATCTGATAGATAAGGAAACCATGACACAGAGAGTCTAGGTAACATGCATTAAGAATATGGGAACAGTTAAGTGGCAGAGCCAGGATTCAAACCCAAGAACCTCAGGGGTCAGAGCCCATGACCCTCACACTATACAACCCTAACTTTGATCACAAGTGAGGTATCTTCCCAAAGTAATTTCTTCTTCACAGCCCCTTCCATGAGTCAGAACCCCCTTCCCTTTGTTGCCAGAGTCTATCCAAGATACTGCTTTCATCTTACTTCCTTAGAGTATGTTCACTGTCTCCCCAAGACTTGCAAGACCAGGTCTAAAGCCTATCTCCTAGGACAAGACCTCTGACAAGATGTCCCCAAGGCTACCCCTTGCCAATCTCATCTTTCAGCTCTTCCTGCTTCCCCTCTCGTCTCACCCAAATTCATGGTAACTTGCATCTTCTCGCTGACTGGCTATGCCCTCTACCGAGAATGCTCCTCCTTCGACACCTGGCAAAAGCCGGATCCATCAACAAATGCCAGCCCGAGTAGTCTTTCAACATGGGAGCATTTCCCAATTGCCTAGACCAAATACCACCACCTCAGGCCCCCTGCTCTCACAGCATCTGGTTCGCACCACTCTGGTAAATCTTACGTGTATTTACAGATCTGTCTCTCCTCCAAAGCCACGATGTGATCTCCACATTCAAAGGCCACACTGTGTGTGTTTTTGAGCTCACTGTGCCCACCACGGTGCCCTACCCCCACAGCGGGAAGGGTTTTCACTGAGAGTCCATGCGGAGCGCCGACTGCCTGGTTCTGTGGATAAATGGGAAAATGGGAGCCTCCTACAACAATGAACCCTCTGCTTGGTAGGGGAAAAAGTGCCACATTTCAGACTGTTTTCACTCTGACAAGCCCTGGAAGAAGAAGCCCAGACTGACCAGTGAACAGCCTCCTCTTAAAAGGCATCAACCCGTAGAGCAGAGGTGGGAGAGGGTCGTCTTATTACCATAGAAATTTTCTCTGTCCTGAAGTCTCAGACCCTGACAGGAACTCCCTCAATGCCCCTTCAGATGGAATGTTCTGTGAGTCAAAGATGACCTTGTGTATGAAGCCACCACCCCCTAGGCCATTTGGCATGGGGCCCTTTAGGATGGTGAGGGAATTACTTCAGTTGTTCATAATGTGGGGTCGCTGGTTACTCCAAGGTCCACTTCCTTTTACCAGATTTCAACATCTTATGCCCAATCAACTTGCCCTTCACAAGAGGTTTTGGGAAAGCCTGCACCCTTTTAGAAGCTGTCCTGAACACAAAACCAATTCCTTGACCAAATTAATTTGTATGGCAGCATTTGGCGCTTTGTTTTTGTTTTGTTTTGTTTTTTGGAAAAATCTCAAGATGCCAACACTCCCTCTAAAATATTTCAAAGAAAAGCCAAAAAAACAGGCCAAAGGCTGTGTCAGAAGAGGGAGCCCAAACAGCTTCCACATTTTTTCTTTAGCACCAGAGAGTATGCCGATTTGGAGAGAGTCTCTCTCCTCTGTCTTGTAAACAGCATGTTCACCTCCCCTTGAATTTTCAAGGCTTTATTATATTCCCATGTGACCTCAAAAGAAAGTGATCCTGGAGGTTGTGCAGGATGAATTTCTAACTCTCCCCTCCTGCTACGTAGAGACCACAGGAGTGGTCTGTTCATGTCAGCCATGGAACATTCCCTCGCCCAGTGCCACTCTGGGCCCCCCATGCTGTCAGCCCCTCTCTCCCCGGCTCTCAGCCTGGGTGATGACAGACTGGATAACTGACTGAAGGCCTTTACCAGCACTCCGCTAGGTACCCATGATGCTGTCTCACACCTGCCTCTTTGTCACTATTCTAAATCCAACCAGACCCTCAAGGCACAGTTCCTCTGCCGGTAGGGAGTAGGCCATCTGGAGAGCTCTGCCATGAAAGGCCACCCCCACCATGCCCACCACGAAGCTCTCCCTCCCACCCCCTTCCCTGGTAAAGAATTTTTGAAACTCAGCGGTAATTGACATTTAACATACTTGACCCCACGTTTCCACCATACTGATGGCGGGAGCTAAATTGTACTCCATTGTCTCTCCCCACAGGGCCTGGCACCTTAGCAAGTACTCGGTAAATGTTTGCTGGGTTAGTTGGAGGATGGAAAGTTCCCTGCTCTTACATAAATACGAGTCAAGTTTGTGACTATACACAAATACATGTTTACATGTTTAATAGTCCTTCCTAAGTGCAAATTTAAATTTTGCTGTATTAAAGTAGGACAAATTCAAAAGAGTGAGAATTGTCACAAGAGTTTGACCCCAAATCTTTTTCTGTTAGTTTCAGGAAAGTGCTAGTAAGTTTCCAGTAAAATATAGGGCTTATGTCCCCCCACGCAATGGGTATGACACAGTAAGGCAGAAAGCCCAGGTGAGCCAGAATTTTGCTGCACAAAGGCAGCTTTTAACCTCCATCACTATGGCTGACACAGGGTGGGGGGAGGGGGGCAGGGGGTGGATTTGCAAGGATTGAAAAATAGAGGAAAAGGTTTTGAATTCGAGTGAACAAATCTTCTGTGGGCAGCCCTCTGACAGAGGGTCTCCTCTTTCTTTTATGTTTCCTTTTTAACTAAAAGAAGATTACAAAGTGTTCCTCAGTACCGCGAGGAGTACTGACAGCTCATAAGAATCTGAAACACCTTACTCACTGGGGACTTTGAAAGGTATGAGTATGAAAATACCCATAACGGCAAACAGCAATAGGAATAACTATGAAAATAAGGATCTAATGTTTTGGGTGTCTGAACCCCAATGCTCCTGTTCCTATAAAATTTTGAAAATTCATTTCAAAAAACCACAGCCAAGTAACTGAGATCCCTTCCAGCAGACAACTTGCGGTGAGAAGCACACATTAGGGGTTAAAGAGTTTGGAGACAGGCTGCCTGGGCTGGAATCTGGATCCCCCAACGACCATACGATTTTTAGCAAGTAACCTAGCCCCGCTCTGCCTCAGCTTCTTCCTCTGTAAAATGAGGATAATACCTTATAAGGTTGCTTTGAGAACTAGAGAGGTTACTACTGAATAATCAGTTAGCATAGTCAAGGGCTTAGAACATGTTTGGCACATTTAAGCACCACTGCTTAACAAAGAGCAATTTTCAACCAACAAGGGACAAGGGCAAATCAGAAAAAGATACAAAACCAAAGATACAGTATTCATATTGTCTTCTTTTGTGAAGTGTCTGTTCAAGTCTTTTGCCCATTTTCATGGGGTGCTTTGTCTTTTTATTACTGATTTCTAAGAGTTCTTTACATATTCTAGATGCAAAGCCTTTGTCAGCTGTGTGTATTTGAAATAAATGCATTAAAAGGGGCTTGATATCATTAGTCATTAAGGAAATGCAAATTAGAACCACAATGACGACACTGGCGCACTGGCCCAGCTTCCATTAAAAAGACAGATGGCGCCAAGTGTTGGTGAGAATGATGAGTCCCTGTGGCTCTCAGTGGACTGCTGGTGAGAACATAAACTGATATGACCATTTTGGAAACCAGTCTGGCAGTTTGTCACAGAATTAAACATTCACCTACCATATGACATGGATATTTACCCAAGAGAAATGAACACACAGGTTTACCCAAAGGCTTGTACCAGAATGTTCGCAGCTGCTTTGTTCATAATAGCCAAGCACTGGAAACAACCCAAATGCCCATCAGCAGGGGAATGGATGACGTCCCTTGGTAGACTGAGATAGTGGCACTGATTTGCACGACAACCGAGATGAATCTCATGGATATGATGCTGAGCTAAAGATGCCAGACATAAAACAGTATACACTGTATGCTTCCATTTATGTAAAGTTCAAGGACAGGCAACACGGATCTGTGCAGCTAGAATGCAGCATGTCCTTACCTAGGAGATCAATGGGAAGGGGCCAGAAAGCAATGTTCTACGGCAGTGGTTCTAACCGGGGGAGATTCTGTCTCCCAGGAAATGTTCAGCAACGTGGATGCTGACATTTTTAATATGGTGCTTCCAGCAGCTAGTGCACAGATGCTGTTAACTGTCCTGCAATACACAGACAGCTCCCCATGACAAAGAATGATCCAGCCCCACATGTCAATAGTGCAGAGGTTGAGAAATCCTGCCCCAGGATAACAGAAACCCTTATTACATGGGTGTCCTAACATACTCGTCAAACTCATCAAGCTGTGTATGTTGCTTTACGTAATTACACCACAGCTGAGAAAGACACCTGAACAAAATGACCAAAGACAAGGAACCAGACCAGGAGAGACGTTCCCCTGGGCACATCTGGCTTCCTGACTAACTTCCGGAGAAAGATTTGTCAAGTTTTACTACACCTGTGCTGTACCTGTACCAATATTGTAATTTTTTTTTAATTTTGCTTTGCTTAACCATTAGTAAATGTATATCGTTCACATAGAGTGTGAGTTTATTTACTCTCCACTAATCATAGCGCAGCCCTATGAAATCCTGCACTGACCACCATTCCTGTGGGGTTAAGAAAAGGTCTTAACTGGGAAGAGCCAGCCCACTGATACCCTGGTGATTAGAAACCTCACACACAATGAATGTAACTAACGTATGGAACACTTTCCCCTAGCAGCTTGGAAGATACTAACCGAGTTCTGGGTAATTTTAAAACATTTCAGAAATAGGTCTACAGATGAGCACAAAAAGCTAGCAAGAGAAAAATTTTTGGGAAAACGTCAGAGTACAAGCAAGCCCTACCACAGAGCACTTGCCTTGATACAACAGTCAGGGAAGTGTCCATAGGAACCATCCCATCAGACTGCATATGGCTGAAGCATTTATCCCACTAATGTATTCATAGATCATAAGTTAATTGTCACAGCAACTCTCCCAAGACAAGTCAGGTATTAATTTTGCCATGAATATGCTGAATCTTAAGAGTTCAGATGCTTTACTGAAGTCCAAAGGAGGTTTCAGAACACAAATCTACTCTGCTCTGGCTGGGCATGGATGGAGAAAGTATGGAGCAAGGAGCACACGGGGCCAGGAAAACATGCAGCCTGGAGCCTGAGCCTCCCCTCCCCTTCTACTTAGGGACCGCACTCTGGGCACCTGGGAACCCAAGCTCCCTGTGCAGAGAACCCCAAGCCCACTTCTGTGGCCAGCATGAGTCTTCTTCCGTGGGTCTGTTGTTCTGAAAATAGACCACATCACCAGCACCAGTGTGAACATGGCTTGTCCACAGGGCAAGAGAGGAAGGGAGAGATAAAGCTTGGGTTTGGGGCTGGGTCGCCCACATGCAGGCACTCTGTCTTCAGCTGCTTGGGCTGCAGTTTGGGGTGAGAAGAGAAGGGGCAGTCGGGCCAGTGGCCATCTCTCCCTTGTGCAGAAATGTTCTGATATGCAAATATAAGAGTCTTAGGAACTCTAAATGTGAACCTAGCCTTCCTGGTGATCATTAAAGTAAGCAAGCTTTGGAGGTTTGCTAGCTTAGGTTATAACACATTTTGTCAAGTAGTATGTGAGCCTTCTTTGGTACTCTTATCCTAGGCTCTACAGATGTTGTGCAGGTCTGCAGTCAAGTACAAATGGGAAATTCAAAGACATACAGTTGGTCCACCATACCAGGGACTCTAGCTTCAGTGTGGGCGGTAAAGGGGGAATGAAGGGATTCAAAGACTTCCCATTTGCCTAGAGAGTCCCACCCCTTCTGTCTTGGAATTCTTTTAGATTATGGACTATTGTTTTCCCTCCCGGCCCCTCCCCTATTCCTCTCTATATCCCTGGTAAAGTGAAGGGAGTCTGGGGTGATTGCTTCATTTCTATTATTTCTAAAATAACTTATGCTCCTGAATTTAATGGGAATAACATTAATGCTTCATCGTTAAGTTTAGATACAGGATATTTTGTGGGAGAACTCTTTATCATGTAAGTACCCGTTCCTAATTTTCTGAAGTTTATTTGATATGGATGCTCAGTTTTATCAAATAATTTGGATCATCAACTATTATTGTTGGAGAGCCTCGGTGGCTCAGATGTTTAAGCCTTTGCCTTCTGCTCCCGTTGTGGTATCGGTGTCCTGAGATCAAGCCCCATGTCAGGCTCCCCTGATCCGCAGGGAGTCTTGCTTCTCCCTCCCCTCCTCCCCATGACTTGTTCGCTCTCTCTCTCTCAAATAAATAAAATCTTTAAAAATATTACTATCTGCTCTGTTGATAGACATATTCAATAATCATCATGCATTTCTTAGTGTAAACCCTTCTTAGTCATTTCAAAATGTTAAAATGTCAACATTTTGCTTAAGATTTTGTATCTTTTTGTTGATAAACAATATTTTTCTATGCTGTTATTATCCTTTATTTTTGTCTGACCTTTTAAGGCCAATGATAGTTAACAGAAGATGATGTGGGTTTCTTTTTAATTTGTGAGAATTTGCTTATAAATCCACTGGGTTTTAAAAAAATACATTGGTTTTTTAAAAACATTTTATTTATTTGAGGGAGACAGAGATAGAGAGAGAGCACAGGCAGGGAGGAGGGGGAGAGGCAGAGAGCCCAATGTGGGAACTCAATCCCAGGACCCTGGGATCATGACTTGAGCCAAAGGCAGACCTTTAACTGACTGTGCCACCCAGGCGCCCCTAAAATACGTTGATTTAAAAAAAAAAAAAAATTGCCTTAGACTTTTGTCTTATCTATTGGTTCCTTGAGATCAGTTGGGTCATGTATATTTTAAAAATCACACATTTCACTGAAGTTTCAAAAATATTACAATTGTACATGATTTTTATAATCATTTTAAAGACTTTTTCCTATCTGACCAGGGTTTCTTCTTGTCATTCTGCTGTGGTATATTTGCTCTGTCTTCTTTATTCCCGTGAGACTTGCCAATAGATTTTCTAGTTGAACAGTTGTTAGTCTCAGCAACATGCTAGAATCCTAAGGGAAGTTTTTTTTTTTTTTTTAATTTTAATTTTTTTATTTTTTATAAACATATATTTTTATCCCCAGGGGTACAGGTCTGTGAATCACCAGGTTTACACACTTCACAGCACTCACCAAATCACATACCCTCCCCAATGTCCATAATCCCACCCCCTTCTCCCAAACCCCCTCCCCCCAGCAAGATGGGATTGGGAGGGAGACAAACCATAAGTGACTCTTAATCTCACAAAACAAACTGAGGAAGTTATTTTTTTAATTCAAAATGTCTTCTGTTGTGTTTTCAGGCCATTCATCTCAAAGTATTTTCTAATTTCATTGTGATCCCTTCTTTGACCCATTTTTGGTTGTTTAAGAGCATGTCATTTAACCTCCCCAATTTCCTTTTCCAGTTTTCTTGTGTTACTGACTTCCTAGGTTCATTTTACTGTAATGGGAGAAGCTTTCAATTTTTTTGAGATTAACACATGGCTGATCCTGGAGAATGACACTGGGAAGAATGTAGCTCCCACTATTGTTAGATGGAACGTGCTGCCTACGTCTGTTAAGTTCACCTAGCTCATAGTATCATTTATTTCTTTTATTTCCTTACTGATCTTGCATCTAAGTGTTCTACTCTTTGTTGAAAGCAAGGTATTCAACATTCTAACTATTACTGCAAAACTGTCAATTTTCCCATGAATTCTGTCCATTTTTGCTTCATGCTGTAGAGCCCTGTTTGGGGGATACATACATGGTTATCTTCATCATGTCTTCTTGATGGAGTGACCCTTTTATCAATACAAAATGTTACTTTTTGTCTGTTTTAACAGTTTTTTTCATGAAAGTCTGTTTTGTCTGACATCAGTGTCGACATGAACTCTCTTTTGTGTTATTTGCATGCTTTCACTTTCAACCCATTTGTGTCTTTGGATCTGAAGTGAAGCTCTTATAGACAGCATTAAATTTGTTCTTCCATTTTCTGCATTTTTAACTGGAGAGTTTAATCCATTTACATTTAAAGTAACTGCTGATAAGGAAATATTTGCTCTTGCCAATTTACTATTTAAGTTCTATAGGTCATATTTTTGTCTCTCAAGTCCTTCACTACTGTTTTATTTTGTGTTTAATTGATTTTGATCTCCTAGCTTCTATTTATGTACATTTTTTAGTTACTTCCTTATTGATTACCGTGAGGATTACAATTAATATTCTAAATGTATAACAAGCTAGTTTCAATTAATACCAATTTAGCTTTGATCATGTATGAAGACTGTGCTCTTATACAGTGCTTTGCACCCCCAACCACTGCATTGTTGTCACAAATGATATGTTTGTATATGGCGTACCCATGGAGCTCTCTGATCTTTGTTCTACTTAACTTCCTTAAGCTTCTTGAATGTGTAGATTCATATCTTTCATCAAATTTGAGAAGTTTTGGACATTACTTAGTCAGCTGCTTTGTCTCTTCTCCCCTGGGGTTCCCATAGTACCTATGTCATTGCCTGATGGTGTCCCACAGATCTCTTAGCCTTCATTAATTTTTCTTCTTTTCTCTTTCTGTGTCTTACACTGGATAAGTTTAATGGACCTATCTTCCAAGTTTGCTGATTCTTTCTTCTACATCCTTAAATCTGTTGATAGAAGTTTCTAGTGAACTTCCATTCCAATTATTATACTTTAAAACTGCTGAATTTGTTTGGTTCCTTTTTACCATTGCTATTTCTTTATTGACATTCTGTGTTTGGTGAGCTATCATTCTCCTTGTTCTCATTAGCCCTTTGAGCATACTTAAATTCAAATTCAAAGTCATTGTCTGGTAAATCCAATGTCTAGGCCTCCTCAAAAGTTTGTGTTAATTTTTTTCCCCTGTAACTGGAACATACTTTTTTGTTTCTTTGCATGCCTTGTTATTTTTTGTTGAAAACTGGACATTTTGAATATTATAGTATGGTAATTCTGGAAATCAGATTCTGCCTACTCCTCAGGGTTTCTTGTTGTTGCTTGTAGTCATATGTCATTGCCTGTTCAGTGACCTTTTAAATGATTTTTGTAAAACATGTATCTTTTTGGGGTGTTATTACTGAAGTGCCATAGCTTAGTGGTCTCAGCTAATGATTTGATTTTTTTTTTTTTTTAATATCTGAAGCCAAAAGAAAAAATTATTCTGTCTTTGAAGATTGCTTTGGAGTTATTGTACTCCTTCAATGCTTGGCTAGTCTGCTTAACCATTTTGTCTTAGCCTTCACTTCCTGCTACACAGAGCCTAAAAATCAGCCAAACACACAAGCTCCAGAGTCATACTCGAAGCCATGGGCATGCACCCTGCCTTCCAGTTTCCCCAGTCTACCTGGAGCTCTTCAAACCCTTGACTCACCCATTATCTCCTTCCTCAGTCTCTTCCTTCCCAGGCTCTTTGGTCTGTCTGCTACCTGACCACCTGTCGTCCCCAGCCCCAAGTGCTTCAGGCCATTAAATACTCTGACAACTACAATTCTGGGGGCCACCCAGGTCCTGAGAGTGCTCCAAGAGGATGAAACAAAGGCAAGACCTTGAGATAATCCCTCAAGGGGCCACAAGAGGTCAAAACACACAGTCACAATTTTTGGAGAATAAGCCCATATGGCTCTCTCTGGCACCAGCAAGCCAACCAGGCATATAGGCAGATGTAGGCTCCATAGCTGCTGTTCCACAGAGCTGTGGAGTGAGGGACTGTAGGCAGTTAAGTAAAAATACCATGATGCTTTCCCCCAAATTTAGCACCTTCTTTCTTTCTGAAACACTCCCCCTGGTTGTTGTATTTTTATTAGATCCAGACTTCTGAAAAAGTGGATTGACAGTTTTTGTCCACTTATTCTAGCTTCTGAGAAAAGCTGAACTCCCTTTTCAATGATGGCACTTTTAAAACTTCTTCTTTTAACAAAAGATTTTTTTGTCAGAAAGAGAAAGAAAGCACACACGCACAAGCAGGGGGACAAGCAGGCAAAGGGAGAAGGAGGTTCCCTGCTGAGTGAGAAGCCCAATGCAGGGCTCGATCCCAGGACCCTGGGAGTATGAACTGAGCTGAAGGCAGATGTTTAACCAACTCAGGCATCCCATTAATTTTTTTATTTTTTTAGCAGAATCACTGCAGGGTCTATTTTTAACATATTGAAGTTTCATTATGGCCTGGGATAATAACTTTTCTTAAAATTTTGGTGGTAGTTTGAAAAAAATATGTATACTATAGGGCACAAAATATAGTTTATTAAATCAACTAATATATTAATTAACTAATTGAAATATTTTTAAGTTTTTCTTAGTAGAGATGAATGATACATTTCAAAGTTCTCTTATTGCTACTACATTTTTTACTTTTCCTCACATTTCTAAGTTATTACTTTATATTTTTACACTGCTATTCATCATACCAAAGTAAATGATTTCTAAATGTTTATTGTGGCTGGTACTCTTTAATTCTTTGTTCCATTTCATTATTTGCCCGAAATTCTGTTTTGTCTAATATTAAAAATACCATCTGTGCTTTTTTTCCTTTGTATTTTTCACATCTATTTTTGTCATTTCTTTCACTTTTAAGTTGAATGTGTAATTTTTAGTCTCTAAAGTAGTATATACTTTCACTGGATTTTCTTTCATAACCAATTTGTTATCATAAAATATGGTGACACTTCAGTCATTTTGCCTTATGCTTTTCGTTTTTTTATCCTTGCTCTCTTTCATTTTTTTCTGTGCTAAATGGTATGTTCTCTTTTACCCACTGATTTTAAAGTTGTAACTGTTTCTGTTCTACAAGTGATTTCTTTAATTAATAATATGTATTTTTATTTGAATTCCTTTTTTCTCTGCCAGTGTTAAAAATTAAATGGCACTCAAATGTGCTACCTGTGAGTGATGATATTTGACCTGCCCTTCCTTACTTTCTTACTTGCTCTTATAATTTTCTAGATTTGGTTGTAATAAACTAGAACATTAGATGCATATTATTTAATATTTAACATTATCTGTTCTGTAAGGAATAACCTGGTGTTTTCACAGTTTTATAATTAATCATTGAACTTCTATATTATAAGCTTCATTGCTCACTGACAATTCTAGGAAACCATAACTCTCTCAGTCTTGGAATGATTATATGTCTAAGCTAGAAAGCATTTCAAATCTTTAGAAAGAGCTGATAATCTTTGAAAGGTCTAGGTCCTCACAATACACCTAAGGATTTCTGTTGTAGGAGTGTCTATTTCTCCATTATACTCAGTAAGCACAGTGCCATGGACCGAAGATATTTTTAGGGACCCATAAAAGTATTTTCTTTAGGGGTGCCTGGGTTGTTCAGTGGGTTAAAGCCTCTGCCTTTGGCTTGGGTCATGATCCCAGGGTCCTGGGATGGAGCCCACATCGGGCTCTCTGCTTGGTGGGGAGCCTGCTTCCTCCTCTCTCTCTCTCTGCCTACCTCTCTGCCTGCTTGTGATCTCTTTCTGCCAAATGAATCTCTGTCTGCCAAATGAATAAATGAAAACTTTTTTTTAAAGTATTTTCTTTAAAAATTGAGAGAAAAAAATTAATATGAGCCAGCCTGGATTCTATTAACTTTCACAGATATCATTTTAATATCTTTTTGTGGAGGAAGGGACCCACAAAGGCAAAAGTGCCTAGAGCCCAGGAAAGTCCTAATGTGACTCAGCACACAAGGACTTTAAGTCAGCTTAAGTCACCATCTTTCCCCTCAAAACTCTATTGACATCATTCAATTGTCTTCAATGTTATTGATTCAGAAAATGATGGCTTTGTTTTATTGGTACCTCACCTGATCTTTTGATCCTGAAATTTTTTTATTGTTTATGTTCAAAATATTACCGGTATGTTTCTAGATGATTATCACTAACTTCATCTAAAATGCCAGAGGGACTCCAGCATGTTTCTTCAGCTAGGCAAGTTGTCTATTTATTTGGTTTTACCTGGCGACTGTTTGTTTTATGTACATAGTAACTAATTGCAAAGTAAGTGCTCCATGCCTCTGACCATTCTCCCATCATTTTAGATTGACTCTTAGGAGGCTTTCTTAGGCCAGAATTTTTACTGACTCAATTTCTAGAGTCTCCAATCTGCCAATCTCTGCCATTCTTGTTTTCTTCTTTTACAAAATATCTTTAGAAAAAGTGCACAAGCTGGGTGGGGGGAGGGGCAGAAGGAGAAGGTGAGAGATAATCCTAAGCAGGCTCTTTACCCACAGGACCCTGAGATCATAATCTGAGCCAATATCAAGAGTCCACATTTACCCACCTAAGCCAGGGTGTCCCACTTCTCAGCCATTCTCAAGACAATAGTCAAGGTTTTCATCCCCTTGCAGGATTTCTTGATCTCACCTGCTTTTTCATAACGATTATTACAGAGACAGAATTCTGTCCTTAATCTTGCTCATACTTAGCCCACATTTCCAAAGTTCTTTTTTGCATCTTTTAGTAACAGTAGCACGGGTATTCATTCATTGTGATTCCTTGGTGTAACCATCTTCTTTGCAAACGCAGTTTGTTTCCATGTTAGTAATGTTTTCCATCTTTATAGAGGAAGGTCTTTGCCTGTCCAGCATTGGCATTTGAGAGAAGTTCCATCAGAGTCATTCTGGCCCAAATTAAGAGAAGAGGGGACATTTTGAATAAAGAATGCTATTACTTTTATCTTTTGAAAGCCAGCAAGGGTACAGCAAGGGAGTTCCAGAGCCAGCAGCTCTGAGAACAAGAAGCTTTATCAGCATGATCCAGAAAATCTTGTTTGTATTTAATTGGCAACCAGGAATCATTAAGGCCAGATCAGCCACTCATCTGTCTGAAAAAGTTGTCCTTGATAGGCGTTAGCCATTCACTGCATGGCCTTCCACAGCCAGGACTGACAGGAAACACACTTCCTGTGGCTCCCAGGCCATGTGGGGGCTAGAATGCCTAGCAAGCATCCAGGAGGCAAGGGTGAGATCGAGATGAGTCTGAGGCTCTGTGCCCTAAACCCTGCCAGTCCTAACCCCTCCAAGGAAGGGAATACAGATTTCAATCCCTTTTCTGATCCCTTGAGGGATGAATGAATTGTTTCAGAATTCAGAATTTAGAGAGAGGCAGAAGAAGGAAGGTCACCGTACCAGAAAGTATCTTGATGGGTTATGGTTGAATGTAAGTTATATCTCCATGATGTGTCCCTCGAGATAAGGAAGCTGGGTACCCAGTCAGGAGTTGATTAAGGGTCAAGGAGAGGGAGGATCAGGATAAATTCTCAGGCACTTTCACTTCTTCCAACTACACAGAGTAGTTGGCAAAGTAGCCTGAGGGGGTCCTCTTAAGAAAAGACTGTGGGTCTCAAGTGCTGGGAAGTAAAAGCATATAAAAATGAAATTTTAAAAAAAAGGGTTCTGACCAGAACGCTGACCTTCCCCACCACATAGGTATCCTGGGAGGCCAGGCAGGTTTCAGACAAACTCTTGAAATCAAAGACCTTACTCTGTTGTTTAAAAAAAAAAAAAAAAAAAAAAAATTAAAAATAAAAAAAAAATTTTTAAAGGTGCCCAGTAAGTGGAATAATGGGTACAAAATAATCACTTTGGAGATCTTTTTCATAATGTATATTATTAGACTGGTTGCTGAAATAATGTGATGGAGACCATAAATATCACAGTACCTTTTATTTTTGACCCCCTTTGAGGTCTGAGTGATATGTAAAAAGCCACATGTGAGTTTGGGGATAAGTATACACCCTCTAGCACTTCTTCTGGAATATTCAGTGTTAACTTTTAAGCCATATTGATTCGAACTAAGGTTAAGGCCTTTGCCCCAGCAGGTGAGGAACAGGCATGTCATCTGGGAGCCTGTCAGGACTGGGTTGGAGGCGGGCCTCCATGAGGAGGGAGCAAATGCCCAGATAAAGGCCCAACACCATGAAGCCTGACTTTTCAAAGTGGTCCTTGTACCCTTGTTCTCCCTAAGCATGAGTTTCTAAGCAGTCTCCTTGAGCAAACAGCCACTGTCTCCCACGGGTAAGTGTATGCCATCCCAAGCCATAATTAACCCTTTACACTTCCTCTGTGGGAATGTTTTCTCCTGTGCTCACAATGCCTAATCCATTACAGCCGAGGTTGGATTTTGTGGCCAAATCCATTTTGAAGACAAAACTATGCTTTCTCAAATCTGGGCCCCCTGGGTGGCTCAGCCGGTTAAGCACTTGCCTTCGGCTCAGGTCATGATCCCAGGGTCCTGGGATTGAGTCCCGCATCAGGCTCCCTGCTCAGCAAGGAGTCTGCTTCCCCCTCTGCCCCTCACCTTGCTCGTGCTCCATCTCTCAAAATCTTTTCTAAAAAATCTACTCCCACTTGGAATTGCAGATATGGGACCTTCGGGCTGTACTAGCCGTCTCCTTGAGCTCTCTTACGCCCCACCCCCTGACTCACCTCCCAAGCAAGCTGTTTCTTTTAAGCAAGTGAAATGGCAGGCAAATTCCTCCTCGATCCAGGAATAGCCATGCAGCAGAAACTCTTCAAAGTTTCCAGAATGTGGATGCCGCACTACAGCACTGAGGTA
The DNA here is from genome assembly GCF_964662115.1 of Mustela nivalis. NCBI lineage: Eukaryota > Metazoa > Chordata > Mammalia > Carnivora > Mustelidae > Mustela > Mustela nivalis. Next base: position 144,699,368 of record NC_139025.1, read on the forward strand.
GCTTCTGTTTTATTTTCCAGTGGAAATCGGGGAGGGGAGAAATGTGTTTTCTCAGGTTGCTTGCTTCCCCAAAAGTCCTGCTTATGACATAAAAGCCTGGAAGTGGGGGCCAGGAGTTGGGTGCAAGGGCCAAGCGCTTTCCAACGAGGTCTCCTGCTTTGCTAATCAGGGTCTTTCTTACTGCCAGCAAGTACTAAGTTCTTTCCGAGGTATTTACCGGAATGTCTACCAGTATGTATGTGTGTGCTATTTCATGTTTCTTGGCCTCATTTCGGTCAAATACCCACTTCAAGCGCAAACCCTCTTGATGCTGCTATTGTGTGCCTTTCCATAGAGTTGGCAACATTTGTGTCAGGAACATTTATTCGTTCATTTATACCAACTAATTATTTATAGACACAAGTATTATAAGCCCATTTGCTTTGGCAATTTGGAAATCACATAATTTTTCTGGCTTTAGGGAACAGAACACACTAGTCCACCACCATGTCCATCAAATTGGAAATGTCTTCTCTAGAGCAGCAAAGTTACCAAAAGACTCTAATGGGGGAAATGTTAAGTTTAGGGAAAATGGAAAATCGTTCCTCTTCCTTACCCACCATAAGAACGGAACTTTGAGTATGTTTTGGTGTGTCCCACAGCATACCTCGACTCAACTAGTTGCGCAAGGTTTAATCCTCCATAGACCAGTGTTAAAAGTGTGACCAAGAAGCCACAATGGAATGAGCCCCAGTCTGTCCACAAAACTCTAACCCAAATCTCACACATCCTGAAGAATCACTAGATCATTGGTAGAAATTTGGCTTTTATCTCCAGCTTCCACTATCCCTTGGAAACCAAATTCTGGGCAACTAGAACACAGAGTAGAAAGGGCTCTGAAGACAAGCAGACCCAACTTCACTGGGTCTGGGTTTAGCTTTGGAAATTAATTTCATCTCTAAAACCTAAGTGCTCCTTACTGAATTGTGCCTCTTACCACCCACCCCATAGATTTTGGGGGAAAATTTAATGAGAAGACATTCTTGAAAGCACTGTCCATCTCAAAAGAGGCACTCAAACATTGCTATCCTCATTGTGATGAGTGAAAAATGCTCACCCCAGGCCACTGCCTTTGTCAGAAGACCCAAGGTATATTATAGCTGTGATGCTCTCCTGTCTGCACTATTTTCTATAAAAGTTGACTAGAAACCCATCTAGAGAAGGTGAATTTCTTGCTTCAGGTGTTGACCAAAAGAAGTGCACAAACCAGCTGCTGGGCCAATCTGCCGGAGGTAAGCTTGGGCCATAGATGGCTACTCAGAGCCTCAGGTTGAAGGGCTTTCTCCACCTGCATGACCCCGAGCTAGGAGTTGGAAATCCAGCTCAGAGTCCTTGTCTTCCAAATAGCTACCAAAGGCAATGGAAGGCAGCCAGTGCCCCATGTCATAAGAGAAGGACGAATAGAGAGTCTTGGGCTTACTGAGTCCAGCATTTTGAAGATGGGCAAAATCTGAGGAAGGGTAACTAGAAGGAAAACACTGCAGCATGAGGAGAGGGGAGTCAAAATTATCAAATTACAAAATTATCAAAAAAAGATAAGAGTTGACCAAACAGCACCCAGTGGAGATAGTCAGGCATGACTCTGGGATGGGGGGGGGGCATTATATGGGGTCACAGGAGCAAGCATTTCTTTGTCCTGTTCCCTCTATGGAAACTCTGCTTCGCTTTCTGTCTCCTCTAACAACATAAACTTGGGGACACATTGAAAAGGAATTTTCCTCTGCCTGTTGAGGACTAAAAGTAGAGCGGATGAAAATGCATTAAACAGTGCTTTAGCAATCTGCAGCAGTCAGTTTCTAGAGCTTGAAACACGGGGCACAGAATCCCAATATTCTGCCTCCAAAGCTACTGACTCAGGATCAGACCTCAGATCATCTCCTCCACAGCCATGGCAGAATCTGCAGGGGAAGTCAGTCCAGAAAGCTCCCCCGAGCTTGAACATCTGTGGCTCTCAGATATTTCATTCCTAGCCCAGACTTCCTGTCTGTGCCAACCACTATGATTAAAAATGCATCCAAAGTAAACTTCAGACAACGGAAGCTTCCTCAGCAACGTGGGGGGCACTTGGTGTTAGAGGGTGGTCACCCCAAGTCATTGTAAACGTTGCCCCAGGTGCTCAGCAGCTGGCTGGAAGGGCTTGTGAAATTCTATCCTTCCAGCTCCCCAACACACTGAGAAGTAACCCAGGGAAGCTAACAACCCCGTCCCACCTGTGGAAATTAATGGTACAAGCTCAGCATATTGGCAGAGAAAAGAAATTTACACAGCAAACAAACCTGCTGAAAAATTGGAAATATTTGCTTAACAGAAACACATTGATTAAAGTCACTCCAAGATCAAATTACTCTCCCAGCCCGGGCAATCTCACTCTGGAGGGCAGCAGACTTCTATTGGCAGGGTATTGATGAAAAGCTCGCGCTCTGTCTAGATGCACCATATTAGGGGCGTTAATCTCAAAAGTGGTCCATAATTTGACTCCTACACTCTTCATTTGGAAGAGTTTAATTCCAGTACAAACAGTAATAAGGAAATAAAATCATTGATGTATGTCTTTCCAATATCCGTCTTTGGTAAGAACTTTTCATTTCTATGGCCAATTAAAGCTCATCTTAAATAAAAAGTTAAGCTCATTTCAAATAGACTTCCAAGGTTATTTGGTTTTTTCAAATCCTCTACAATTTCAAAGGAAAATATAAAGGACAGCCAAAGCCACTTCTTAACTACAAAGGCAAGCAAGTCACCAAATAAAAGTTTAACATGAGAGTTATAATGTAATTTCTACATGGAGAGTGTACCTGTATATAAGGAAAACATAAGGAAAGATACATACCGAGAGAGAAAGGAACTGTTCTGAGAAAGGTTCCTCACTTGGTACCTGAAGAGAAGGGCATTTGAGGGCCAGGTCAAGGTCAGCTAACTACATGGGGCAGTTTTTCAGCTGTTCGAAGAGCCGGGCTAAGATCTCTCTAAGCCAGAGCAGCTAGCCAGCTGAGAAGCCAAATCTTCATTGCAACCCTGAAAATAACTCACATTCTATTCGCCACAGCATTTTAAATAAGCATTGCCTGCCTCTGCTTCCTAAGACCAGCCATGATGACATGAGGTCATCTCAAACTCAGGCTCAGGGGGCTTCTCTTGTGACCTTCTGAGAGACAGAGCCCCAGTCACACACTGGGAAAGAAGGCTTCACTGCAGGGCTCCTTGCCCTGGGGGCCTAAATATGCAATAGCTACAAGGCCCAAGGACCTAAGGGTAACAGGAAAAAGTATCAAGGTGCTTTGGGACCAATAACTACATGTGCCTGAACCTCCAGCTCCTGCTACCCAGGCTGCACCCAACAGGACTGGGGACTGCCCACCACACCCACGCAGGGCGTTTGGACCATTTCCAAATGCTGAATGTGGGTCTGGAATCACCCTTCACTCCCAAGTGTGAGTTTCCAGGCCACAGGAGCATGCAACTCTCCCCCCTGTTCCGGGTACCCATCTCCAGCCTAGGACGGACTGTGCTTGCAGACTAGACCCCCAAGTTGCAATGACAGTGAATGCTCCAAGAAGTTCCCCTTGTGGGCAAAGACGAGCTCCCTACCCCTATTAGAAATCATCGAATCCACACTTCCCAGACAACCACCTGCCCCTGAAGAGGGTATGGAACCCACTCTGCACACACGTGCTTGTGCAAGTGCACGCGTGTGCACGCACACACACAACACACAAACATGAAAGCACTTAGATGGGATTTGCAAAGGTCTGGGCTTTTGTTCATCAGGAAGCCAGAGAGCGCAGGGGAAGGGAATGGGAATGATGGGATGGAGTGTATCGGGGAAGGGGGCGGGACGAAGACAGTGGTTACCAGAGGAGACGAGGGGAGGGAAGCCACCATGTCTGAGCACCCAGGTTCCAGAAACTGTCCTGGGTATGTTTTTTCTTATTTTTCTCACTTAATCCTCACACTATTTGTGAGAAGCCAGGCTTGCACCCCTGCCTGCACATTGGAATTACCTGGGCGGCCTTTAAATAATACCATTGCTGAGCTCCCAATTCCATCCATTGAATCACAGTCTCTAGCGAGAGGACCCATGCATGCATGGGTTTTAAAAACATCCCAGGAAACTTCACTGTGTGGCCAGGACTGAGACTTACACTGCCAAGAAACCCTAAACCCTTTCCCACTCTTGTATTTTGAAATATCCCCTACAGCACTAAAGAAAAGCAGCCCACGCCAGGTGCCTGGAGAAAATCCCAGAGGGCCAGCCTTCTGAGGCTCTGCCCCAGGCTCTAAACCTGCTGAAATTGCAATGGAGTGTCACCCAGAGGAACTTGGGATTTTTTATTTTCATGATTCAATTAGGGACTGAATTGGCACTAAATGCTGCTTTCTCAAACTCCTCAAATTCCCAAGATCGTTTCAGTCTTGAAACTATAGAATCACATACCTTAGAAGATTTATACCTTTTCACATAAGAAGGGTTGGTTTTGTTGGTTTGGTTTTTTTTTTTTTTTTTTTTTTTTTTCTTTTTGAGATGGGAAGCCACCTTGCAGGAGTTCCCTCTGGTTTGATGAGGATGTGCAGTGAGCAGCCAAATGTCATTTCGAAGAATAAATTTTTGGCTTAGGAGAAAGTGCATACTCTAGTTCCTGATAATTGATTTGCAAGGTTCCAATTTCAGTAGCAAATTGCTTCTGCTGCCCAGGTATTTCGTATTTTATATGGGCATTTAGAAAACGCAATATTCCTTAGGATGACCAAGAAATGACAGGAAGAATTGTAGTTTAAGTTTTGGATCATTTCTCTGCATATATATACACACACACACATATGTATATATATATAAATTTTTTATATTTATACATTTTGTATATATAAACATTTTATATGAATGTATGTGTGTATATACATGTATATATACATATATATAAAATTCTAAGAGTAGCTGGTTACAAATAGATCTGGGTGGTTAAAAAAATGAATAATACTAATGGTGTTTTGTGGGTTTTTTTTAAGATTTTATTTATTTGGCAGAGAGAAATCACAAGTAGATGGAGAGGCAGGCAGAGAGAGAGAGGGAAGCAGGCTCCCTGCTGAGCAGAGAGCCCGATGCGAGACTCGATCCCAGGACCCTGAGATCATGACCCGAGCCGAAGGCAGCAGCTTAACCCACTGAGCCACCCAGGTGCCCCTAATGGTGTTTTTTAAGTGGGCTCTCCAGCCATGTCACCAGTCCTGACGGTAACACCGCCTGAGCCAGGAGCGCATCACCCTGGAGGACCCTCACTGACACCCGAGGAAATGGAGAGCCTAAGGTTTGCTCAGCTGTCAATCACGGAACCAGGGCAAGAAGCCAGCACCCAAACAGAAAGAGAAAGAGCAGTGGACCCGGGTCAGGATTCCAGACCCTCAAATCCCAACCGTGTTCAACTGTGAACCTTTAAGGAAAGCCAGGCATTTCTCTCTGCAGGCCACGGTTTTCCCTTTGTAAAAACAGCAGCTTGGGAGACAGACTCTCAATGTCTTTTCCAACACCAACACCCCATGGCCTGAGGACCCCAGGTCCTAAGAAGGGTTGAGGCACCGGCTTAGAGTCAGGCTGACCTGGACGTGGCTGCTTTGTAGCTGAATGGCTCTGACCATCCCTTTTCTCCTCTTTTCATGTCTGTTTCATCAAATGTGAAAACGAAACGAAAATCAGTTGCCATCCCACAAGTTTGTGGACACTAAGGGGTCTAAGTGCGGGCAGGCCTGGCAAGGGGGTAAGCGCCATGGAGTGTGCTCTTATTAACCATTTACCACAAAACAGGTTGAGCATGTAGACTTCCTCTGTCATTCCAACTGAACTACTTGGACCTTGTACTGCCGCTGAGAGTTCACCTCTACATGACCCAGAAATACTCTTGACCACTCTCCAGCAGCGCATGAAAACATCCGAAGAGGACCTGCACTCCTGATGGGTTAAATTGGGGCACTCCGACTTCCAAGAGCAATCATGCTGTCTGGAGGCACCCCCAAGCCTACAGGTGCACTGCTGCTGCTCAGAGACACTCTTCCCCTCCCTCCTTTTCCTCTCTCCTGCCCACCACTGTCCAAATCCTTCACTTTAACACATCTTACACTTCGTTCTTCTCCTGGCCCTTCCTTTTGTCCCCTTTTCCTGTGAAAGACCTCACTGTGCTCCCAAGACTTCAACAACACAGATTCCAGCTCTCCCAGTAAACGTTTCACTGCCACCTCCCGAGCATCACACACCCAACATGGACTAACACAGCCAGTGTCTCTTCCAAATGTTCCTTCACAAGGATCCGGCCAAAACCATCCCACAAAGACTAAAGAAAAGGCCCTACACTCCTGAATGGGGAAGAGGGTGAGAATAACACCAGATCCTAGAACCACTGCCTGGCAGAGTTGATAAGAAATCGAAAACTACCTGATCTAACATGTCCTCTCACAATTGGGAACTTCCTACTGTAAGCCCACTACACGGCACCCATGTTATTTTTGTTCATATCCAATAATGAAATTTTCGCCTGCTGATGGTAGTCTTCTCATCTGTAGAGAGCGCTGATCATTCAAATGTCTTCTTTACACCAGAAATGTCTTCTTTACACTGTGGTTCCCTCCTCTGAAGCTAGTTGGCAGGATGAAGGATCTCAGCGTATCTCCCTGGGCCCGAGCCTTCTTCTCCATGTCACCCTTCACACGGATACCATGCTTCTCACCCACAGCTGTCACTGCCATTGTCCCGTGACGCTTCACCACCACTGCTGCCTTCCAGCCCACACATAGCTGGAAAAGACGTCTAGATCCAGAGATGTTATCCTGGCTCCAAAGTGAGGGGAGAAATGTCTTTGTCAATGTCAAATGTCAATGTCAATGCATTGAGAGAAATGTCTGATTCTGGGGAGGAGGTAGAGTAAGTCTGATCAGAGAGGTGTTCTTTAAGGCTTGTATCTCCCCCAAGACATTATGACATCACATCCACCAAAGGAAAGCCATGAAATTGCAGTGAAAACAACCAAATATATATATATATTCAGTCAATCTTAAGTGCCTTCTGCTCAGGAGAGAGAACACACCAGGGTTAGGATGCCCACAGTCCCAAGAAAATAGTACGATACTCCAGGGGTGCTCATTTTAGTAACTTTTCCCCAGTGTTCACCCTCCCTCTCTCTACCGACTTCTCTTGCGCTCATGTGCAGAAAAGAAACTCATCACTTGAACCATCTGGAACCCGGTTTCTAGGCTGCTGACAGCAAATAGGAAAGGGGAGGGTAGAGGTATCGAGGATTTCATATTGCAGAATGTGAGCCCTGGCAGGTATGGTCTAAAACACGGATGAGAGCAACTTGCTTCTAACTTTAACTGGTCAATATCCATCTGTCACCATGATTACAACTGACGTTGTTTATGTGCAGCACATAAATTACAGAGAGAAACAGTCATACAGACTCACAGACACAAGCATGTGAACATGTGCACACACACGCACGCCCACACCACACACACATGCCTTGGCTCTATTCCAAGCTTAGCAAAGGGAAAAGAAGATGATGCATCAAGCCATGACCTCAACCCTCTACCATGGACTTTCAAAGTGCGACACACAACCCCGCATGGAGGCATTGTTGTCCTCATTTTATGAATAGGGTAACTGAGGCTCAGAGAAGTGTAGTTATATGTGTTCTACAGCTGGATTTCCTAGAGCCGAAATTCAGATCCGTGTCTGTCAAATCCTCCCAAGCCTGGGCCTCGGGCCCTTCTGCTCTTCTCTGGCTGCAGCCATAACTCACATCATGAGGAGGGAGCCCCACGCACACCCATAATTCGAGGCTTCAGTACATTTAGTGATCTCAGCGGATAAATAACCACCATTCGGACTGAGCAAAACACACAAGGGAAACAGAGATGAGCAGAGTCAGCAGGAGTTGATCTGGTCCCATTTGTCACAACCCAAACTATTTTAGAATCCCCGTAACCGGAGATGAAATGCAACTCCTCCTTTTGTATAAGAGTTTCAGTTTTGGCAGAAGTCCCAAAGGCTGAACACAGCCACGGGGGTCATGGGCCCCCATTATGAAGTCATGTGGCAGATGCAGCGGGCTCTACCTGCAGGAAGTCAAGGCTACTTGTGCCTGCATGAGTGGGTCACCCACCCCCTCCCTTCAGAAGGTGGCAGGAGAGAGAGAAGGCATCTTCAGAGGAGATGAGCTGGTCTACAGAGGTTCCAACACACCTCCCCAGGAGGTGGGGTTTGTCTCTTGATCTCAAGCTGAGTGAAGGAGTTTCGAAACTGTAAACACAGAGAATTTAGGGGTCATAAGGATTGGCATCTACACCTACCTGTGAGGACACTAAGGACAAAAGGTTGTGCCTGGGGACACAGCTCTGGAACAAGGGGCTGGCAAAGGTAATGGGGTTTTGTGGTTATAGTTTCCAGGAAAGAGCCAGCCCAAGGTTCTACCCAAGAGGATCCTCATGATAGGAATCATTCTAGCTTCATCTTAAATCCCTGTATCAGATGAATATCCTCCCTGGTTGCCCTTCCTCAGGGATGACTTGGTCATCCTTGGTCATGACTTCATCATCCTTGGTGGCCCCTCGATCTTCCACTGAAAACTTCAAAACCAGTTTGTGACAGTCCAAAGAAAAGGCCATTTGGAATTGCTATAGATCAATTTGGGGAATATTATATCTTGTATGATATTCAATTATCCTATCCATAAACATGGTATATATTTTCATTATGTAGATCTTTAAAGACCTATATGATGAAGATATAGATATTTTGTCTAGAAAAGTCTTAGATATGTTTTAAGATTGATCTCCCAGATAGTATTTATATTTGTTTGTTTTAAATGCTATGACACATTCTAATGACTGCATAGAAATGCCATTAAAATTGTGTTCATTTTATATACACATAAACTGCTAATAATTTCAATAATTTGCCTATAGCTCTTTTAGGTTTTCTGTATAGATCTTTATGCTTCATTTCATTTAATTTGTTGCTTTGTCTAGGATTGCAGTACCAAGTCTGACAGCCGCAGCTAGAGCAGGCAACCTTGCCTTGTTTCTCACTCTAAAGCTGTTTCTAAAGGCTTACCATTAAGTATAAGATTTGCCATACATTACTTAGGGAATTGCCTTTATCAGATAGTAAAAGTTCTCCTAGTTTTCTAAGAATATTTAGCATGAATAAATGCTAAAGTTGTATTGAATAATTTCTCTACATCAATAGCAATGATCATATGCCTTTTCTCCTTTAATTGGAGTGATCCAATGAATACCATTAATTTCCCATTTAAATCAATCTCACATTCTGGGTTTACTCTAGCAAAACCGTTTCACTCTAAAGCACATTTTGCATGATATTACTATAGCTCCATGAATGAGCATTTATGGACTATTCCCCAGTAAATCTTTTCCCATCCTTATGTTTACAAACTCTGTGCATCCTCATGTTTCAGGTAAAAAGCATGTAACTGAGTTTTACTTATTTTTAAGCCATTCTGACAGTCTGTCCAAACCAACAAGTTTAGAATACATGCACACACACACACACACACACACACACACACTCACACGTGCACACATACTCATGAGTGGGGTGTGGTGAATTCATATATGGTGAATACTAAAATATTTGAATTCATTACACTCTTTTTGTGCTTCCTGCAAATTGTTTTTCTTTCCCCCTGTTACTTATTCTTTCTGTGTACCATCTTTAACATTGATTGTAATTTGTCTTACTTGATTTTCTCCCTCTACATATGTAGAAGTTACAGGTACTATTTTATCTCTCTTGGTTTTTAAAACATTTTATCTCTGGAAGTTCTTTTCATACCAGCGTAAAGAGGTTTTTTCTCTTCCAAGAGCACTTGTATTTACTTAAGGCAAATGGCAGGAGGCACTACCAAATCATTATTACTTTTATTTTTAATATTTTTTTAAGTAGGCTCCGTGCCCTGCACAGAGCCCAATGTAGGGCTCTAACTCACGACTGTGAGACCAAGACCTGAGGCTAGATCAAGAGTCCAACACTCAACCGACTGAGCCACCCAAGTGCCCCAAATCATTATTACTTTAAACTCAATGAATTTCTCATCTTGGGGTCCTTTGGAACTTTCAGCTAGTGTAAATTCTCCAAACCCATGTGAAGGCCAAATTGCCGTTAAATATCCTCAAGGGAAATTGTGTTTATTTTTTATTTAGGTTTTGTTGTTGTTGCTATCATATTCCTGAATTTAGAGCTAAGATTAATAGAAGCAAGTTTCTTTTTGTGGGATTGACTGTGACCTTCCTTGGTTCCATAAAGGCCCATCTCTTGCTTGCTTATTGTTTGCTTGCTTTTTAAAATCTGTTCTTCCCCATTTCACATTCCCATTCTCTTCCCCTATGTAGCCAACAATTCTCACATGTTTGATGTATATACAGTTGACTAGTGTCCCCTCTAAAAAAATCCATGGCTACCCAGAACCTATGAGTGTGACCTTTCTTAGAAATAAGCTCTGTGCGGTTATAATCAAGTTATGACAGGTCATACTGGATCAGGAGAGGCCCTTAAGTCCAACAATGACTGTTGTCCTCATAAGAAGAGAGAAAGTTGAACACAGAGAGAGACCAAGACATGCAGAGAAGGAAGGCAAAGGCAGGGACTGGAGGCATGACTCTGCAAGCCAAGGAAGACCAAGGATTGCCAGTAACCACCAGAAGCAAAGAGAGTCGTGGAACAGATTCTCCCTCAGAGTCTCTAGAAGGAACCAGCCTTGCCAACAGTTTGATTTCAGACTTCTGGCTTCTAGAACTGTGAAAGAATACATTTCTTTTGGCTTAAACCATGTAGTCCATGATATTCTCTAGCAACCTATGAACCTCATACAATGGGGACCCTTCCATTATTTTTTCTTAAAAAACACAAATTGGGGCACCAGTGTGGCTCAGTGGGTTAAGCCTCTGACTTCAGCTCAGGTCATGATCTCAGGGTCCTGGGATTGAGCCCCACATAGGGCTCTCTGCTCAGCAAGGAGCCTGCTTCTGCCTCTCTCTCTGCCTGCCTCTCTGCCTACTTGTGATCTCTCTCTCTGTCAAATAAATAAATTAAATCTTAAAAAAAAAAATAAAAACCACGAATTGCCTCATATGACTATAATCTTAATCCACACAAACAAGATTGCACTGGGAATCACTTCTGCTTCCTTCTCATTTCCCGTAGCACTTTCTTTGTGACATACCCATGGCATATGGACATCCACAAGTGTATATTCCCCTGTTCCCAATCCACCCAAACGAGGGGCACCGGGAAAGCTTCAAGCTCCCTGCTGTCACAAACAGCTGCAATAAACACCTGCACACATGTCAAATGGCTTGTGTGACAATTTCTTCTGTTCCCATACCCAAAAGTAGGATTGCTAGGTCAGAAGGACTGTGCCTGTTTCATTGAAATAACAGCTAGTCGACTGCTGCCCAGAATGGCTGTACTTTTCTGACTTTCAGCAAAGGCTTCTGCCCAACCCCAACGCACCAACACTTGTCATTACATGACTTTCTATATTTGCCAGTAATAGGTGTAAAGTCATGCCACATTTTTATTTGTATTTCTCTGATTAATAATGAGTCCAAGCAACTCTTCCTATGCCTGTTGGCTTTCTCTGTAAATTACCTGTTTGTGTCCTTGGCCTATTTTTTTTCTATTGGGATCCTGTTTTATTATTGATTTGAGGGAGTTATTTATATATTCTAGATCAGCAGTTCACATATTGTGAACAGGAGGATGGCTCCTGGTTATGCTTTTAAAAATAACCTAAAGCAAGAGCTCTGGTTTACATTCATTACATCTAGCGATATTTACCATTTCAGAAAACAAGGCATTTTAAAAGATCTCTTAACTCATTTAAAAAGAATAAGAAACTCATTATATATAGACCTAAGTAACATTTTCACAGGAACGAACTGTTCTTTCTAACAAGTGACTTAGTGAGAAATGTATTTTCATTTTTCCAAATTTTTTTAATGTGTGACTCAGTCAAATACAATTGGATACAGCATTCTGTCTGTTATAATGTATTGTTTTGGTTGAGTATAGGAAGAAACATAGTTGGGAAAGAAAGTAGTATTTTAATAGCCTTTGCTATTAAAATACTATATTATATATATATTTATATTTATACCATATTATAAAAATGATTTTAGATATTCTTCTTTGATAATATACTACAGTTCACACTTGGTAGTTTCTTAAAGGCTACTTGCAATGTGGAATCCAAAACTACCTCAGTGAGCTTTCTGTACGTACTCTGTTCTGTAGAATCTTACTGGTCTACCTTGTACTTTCAATGGCTCTTCATCCATGCCTGGGCTTTATAGCACCATTCATTGTTCATTTGGAAATATCAATTCACAGAGTGGTACCAGATCTCCCATATGTTGACATATTTCATTATACGGTATCCAAAAATGCACATTTGTTAGTATCACTACCAATCTCAGCAGAGGAGTCTTTAAGTTATTGGGAGTCTATCAAGCTCGCGATGGCTGATCCGCTTTTCCAAAATTCTCATCTTCCTTGAAAGCATGATTTGTTATCATATCACTGACATCCTGTTAGTCCTCTTTTTTGAAGTGACAAGCTCACTTTATTCATTTCACAGAACAGGAGGTGGGAGGTGCTGGGATGGGAGGTACCAAAAGTGTTTTACTTTCTGTCTCAAAAACTGTCCTGAAAATCTACAAGGCCAGCCACCGACACAGCCAGGCCTGCAGTTTCCACAGTTACCAGGAGTTGGAGGGGCAGGGAAGCCCCGGTTCAGAAGACCCCTCACCCAGCAGCAGAGGGCAAGCTCAGCCTGTCCTGTGACCACCTGTCTGGGAAGCCTTCCAGCCCCACAGATAAGGGAGCTGCCTTCAGAGACCCTTCTCCAGCTGGAAGAACTTCTTAGGCTCACATGTCTTACCAGTGAAACAAATAATAACAGCACCTTCCAACCACAATTCACTGAGCACCTGTTTTCTGCCAGTCTCAAGCTCCCAGCAGGGAACCAGCCAGACAAGGCTTGGCCTGGAGGCATTTGTGTTCTGGTGGTCAACACGCATGGGGTCATCTGGGGTAGGAAATGAAAGCAAAAACGTCAGGCCAAGCTCACGTGGTGACCTCGTACTACTGAAGAGACTCAGGGCCCCCATCTGATAATTCCACAACCCCTCCCAATCCCAAATACCCATGACGTGATAATCACCCTGACTCGGTCCCTGATACTTCAGTTCATTCATACAAAATCACTGCAGCTCAATAAAATATTTGAAATGGTTCCTGCACAACCTACCATGAGTACCTCTAGGTCTGAGCATCACAGAGGAGTCACAGAAACCTTACCCTTCTTAGTATAGCTGGGACAGATCAAAGACGTGAGGAATTCTAAACCAAACCATCACTGTCTCTCTCCGTCCACACTCTTATTCATTCACACACACACACACACACACACACACACACACACACACGCCCTTTATGCCTCCATTAAGACTCCATTCTTTTAGGGTCCTCAAGGAATCTTGGTCTCCTAGGAGTGCATTCTAAAATGCAAATAACCCAGGAGGGGGTCACTCCCACTGCCATCAACAGTTTACATTTCAGTTAACAATTAACTCCTCAGAAGAGGTTTATGGCTTGTGGGACTCTACCACCAGCTGTCCTACAGCCAAAGAGCCCTAGAACATCTGGAGAAACTCAGGCCTAGAATGGGGATGTGTCCTCCCCAGATCACACAGCCACTGGCAGGACAGTGCAGTAGAGAAGCCCCGACCTCCTCTCCTGGCCTCTGAGGCCTCCAGTTCCTTTGGCAGAAGGACAAGCTGCCAAAGGAGAGCCAGGGCAGCTCCCATCCAGAAGGGCTCCCTCTGCACCATGTTCCTGAGGCGCAGGGAGTGTTCTAGAGAACCTCCCTCAAGGCCACTCAATACTGGTTCTACAGAGTTCACAGGGTGGCCTCTAGCACCCGGCTGTGCCACCTGGCCCAGCCCTCAGCCAGCCTCCTGACCCCCGGGGACCAGCTACTGGGCTCCCCCATTTGGCTTCCCCTTTCCTCTGCCCTGTGCCATGCCGGCCCCCTTGGCCCAGCCTGGGATCCTCGACATAGGCCCAGCTTCAGGCATCTTTTTCTGTCCAGAAAGAGGCATCCAATAGCTATCTGATACACTCCTGTCTCAGAGCACACAGGACACCCCCAGATGGGTGGCAAGATGGAAGAAAAGATAAGACATCTAGGAAGCAAGGAAGGGAAATGGTGGGTGTTCCTGCGGCAGAGCCTGAAGCAGGCTGTGTGCTCGCCAGGGAAAGTAGAGGAGAGAGAGGAAAAAATACCCAGTCCCTGTAATCACCCTGAGCTCCCGGATCAAGCTCGGCTGGGCATCAGCCCTGTCTCTGGACTTTCCAATTACATGAAAATTCCTGTTCTCTTTTCAGTGAATTTGATTTGGATTTACTGCGTAGCGTACACAGCCAAGAGCACCTTTCTGGGATCCAGAATTTCACGAATCCAGTAGGGATTCCAGATGGTCTTACATGACATGGAAGAATGACCCAAATCCTGAAATTCAATATATGTTTCTGGGGAGTTGAGGCATCAGGGGTGAATACACCCACACCCTAAAATTTCCTCTCAGGGCTTCAGCACTGTTTTCACTAACAGCGCCCCTTGTACGGACATTAAAGATCTATACACGTCAGAGCATCTCAGATTATTGTATTTACAACAGAATACGTTGGGGATGTCCTAACTTTTGCAGCCACCACTGTCTGCCCCAGGGGCGGCTCACTCTGACCTGAAGGCAGGGCAGTACCGATGGGTAGGTTCACCCTTCCCCCCACTTCCTATCCCCCATCCTCTTCATCCCTGCCAGCCTTCAAAGGGTTAAGCTGGACAAGTAGCTTTTCAGAACAGCTGGAAACAAAGTGCTGCCCCAGGCTGACAGCAACCAGTAAAAGGTCAGGAGGTTGAGGGAATCGCTTTCCATGGGAATCATTTTCTAAGAGAAATGGCAAAGTTATTTAAGCCACCAGGTGGAAAGCATAAAGGACAATCTTTTTTGGTTCTCAAGAAATGGGTGATGTTAGACCTCACGGAGTTTTGCTTGTCTCTGATTTGTAGAATGAAAGCACGATTATTTTTGCATGTATATAATGAAAGCATAAAATGTTTATGTATAATGTTTTATATAAATAAAATACATGTATATCTCATATATATGTGTGTGTGTGTGTATATATATATATATACATATATATATATATATATATATATATGTATAACTTTTATTTCATGAAACAGGGTTCCCTCTTTAGGAATAAGCACGGGAGAAGGGAGAGAGGGACATAAAATGTTGATACCCTCTGGCTGAGTAATCCCACTCTTGGGAATGCAACCCCAAGAAATATATTCAACAGGGGAAATAAGCTTTATGTGCAAAGATGTTCACTGCAACATTATTTATGATAGGGAAAAAGAAACCTAATGGCTCAGTGAAAGGGGGTGAGTTAGTAAATTATTGCACATCAGCGTGAGGGAATATCACGGGCCACCATGAATGCAAAGTAACAAGATGGGAAATGTCACCTTAAAAAAGCAGTCATCCAACAATATGCACAGGCTGATTGTGTCTATGTTGTTTAGTATCTTGAGTACACAAAGACTAGAATGGGAGAGGTCCTCTTTCTCTCAGCTTTGTTTAATGTTACTTTCTTTTCTCTGAATAAAAACATAATGTTGGGGGCGCCTGGGTGGCTCATTCGGTTAAGCAGCCAACTCTTGATTTCAGCTCAGGTCATGATCCCAGGGTCCTTGGTTTGAGCCCCAAGTCGGGCACCGTACTCAACATGGAATCTGCTTGAGGTTCTCCCTCCCTCGCTCTGCCCATCTCCCTCTTCCCCTATGCTCTCTCTCTCTCTCTCTCCAGAATGAATAAATAAGTCTTAAAAAAAAAAAAAAAGAAAGAAAGAAAGAAAGAAGAAAGAAAACATGGGGCACCTGGGTGCGTTAGTTTGTTAAGCAACTGCCTTCAGCTCAGGTCATGATTCCAGAGTCCTGGGATCGAGCCCCGCATCAGGCTCCCTGCTCAGCAGGGAGTCTGCTTTTCTCTCTCCCTCTGCCTGCTGCTCTGCCTATTTGTGCTCTCTATCTCTCTGTCAAATAAATAAATAAAATCTTTTAAAAACAAAAAAGTCACATCGCTGTGGAAATGAAGATGTTCATAAATGTGGTTTAGGATGTGCACAAAGGTGACAGTACACCTCTGTGAACATAAAAAAAAAAACACTAAATTTGACACTTTCAATGGGAGAATTGTATGGTATATGAATTGTATATCAATAAAGCTGCTATGAAATGTCACTTTGTTTTTAAAAATGTAAACTACTTTCAATGAAGAGAAAAAAATTTTGTTTCCAATTTAAGTAAGAGAGCCATTTAACAGCTGCATTATGCAAGATTTTTTAATAAATTCTCCATGTAATCTATTAAGTTGGTGATAAATATGATCTCAGGCCCTGTTTTAACCAAAGCACACCCAATGTACTTAAGGAGACAGGTTCCTCCCAGGTCCCTCTTGAGATGGGACGGGCACAATTGGAAAAAAATTTCCAAAATCAGGCAGACGGAATTCAAATCACAAATCAACAGCTTAATCATAGTATTGCTGAGGGCAGCTGACTTATCCCCTCCAAGCCTCTGTTTTCTCTTCCATAAAATGGAGCCATTTCCACCTTCCGATGTGGTGGTCGTGAAACACAAAAAGCATCATGTACGTAAAGCTTCTGAGACCCAGAAGACATTCAGGAGCTGCTTTATTTTTATAGGAATATAATACAGAGATGCAACTGGGTTTTTTAATTATTCTGGGTTTTGTTCAGAGGAAGGGGTCCCTTCATGACAATACCAAAGGGACTTATGCCCATGACAAGCCTGGTTAGTTGTCTGCACACGTCTGTCTGTCAGAGCTGCATGTGTCTGATCTACCCCCTGAGGAAGCTGAGGTATTTTCTCAGGGGCTGACCACTGGTCCTGGTCACTGGTCACTGGTCACTCGTCCCCAACAGCCTGACCCAACAGCAACCATGTTTGTCCATATGGCCCATCCCACAATACCCGCGCTTGGAAAGGTGAGATCTTCATCCTTCATCCACAGGATCCCAATCCAACCGCTCAGTTGGATAGACTGGAATCAGCTAGACCAGTTCCCAAAAGTTCCCAAAGTCATCGAGATGCTAACTGGAGATTTCCATCCACATCAGAACAAAACTTCCGTCACTCTATAGCATACGAGTGATCACAGCCTTGGGGTCATACAGTCCTGGGCTTGATATTGTCTCTACCCTCCTTCTAGCCTTCAGTCAAGTCTCAGATACTTACTAATGTCTAAATTCAGTTTACCCCCTTTGGAAAATGGGACTTGCCACGGTCTGACTCATACTGCACAGAAGATTAAATGAGACAAAACACCAACATAAACATTCTCTGACACATGACGGATGCCCAGTAAATGGTCATACTCCTCTCCCTACACTTCCTCATTATGTTTTAATTGATGGGCTTCTCTTCTAAGACAGGCTCACCCTCTTCCTCGTTCGCTTTCTCCTACTTCTGGGCCCCACGCCCACCCTCTGATTTCTTCTTCCCAAACCAACAAGTCCAAGAACATAAGCCTCCAAATATCCATCAGCACCAACTCGGCCCACGGCATATGGCCCCACACAACCTTGCCATGATCTCATCCAGTTGGACTGTTATTTTTATAGACTGGTATTAAGAAGCATATAAGCCAGAAATTTTATATACACTGTCACGCTGGGTATTCTCAGGCCTGCCGTGCAGATGGAGCGTTCCTAGAATTTTATGGTGCGGCACACGGGCCTCTGTCCTCCTCCTCAGACCTGCCACATTCTCCAGGGTCCAGAGGTAAGTGCTGAAGGGCTCCATGCCCCATCCTGCCCTCTCTTCTCCTCGTTTGCCAACTGAGATCCCCTGCCCTTGCCACAGTCAGTCAAGCAGCCACAGCTTGGAGAGAAAGAGCAGATTGCCAGGGGAAACAGGGAGCAACGCAGGCTCCCGGGCGTCCCACCACAGGGGGGAGAGTCATTGGTTCAACAACCCATAAACCAGGAAGCTGAGCTGTTTGTCCCCGACAAGCAATCCCGCTTCCCAATGCCCAGGAACCAGGAACACAGTATGGAGGAGGCTGCGAGAGCAAGCGTTCCTATCCCCCAGCCTCCCACTGAGGGAAAAGCGAGAATTTCACAACTGTTGGATGTGTAGTGGAGTGTTCAAAACTGTAGTAAATCATCTCTATAAATTATGAAACATAAACCATGGGTGTTTGTTCTATAATTATGTCATCATTCATATATATGTGTGTGTGTGTGTGTGTGTGTGTGTGTGTGTGTGTGTTTATCTTTTTCCTTCTTTTAATGGAATTTTTTAAAGATTTTATGTATTTAAGAGAGAGAGAGAGAGCATGAGTGGTGGGGGAGGGGCAGAAGGAGAGGGAGAAGCAGACTCTCCATTAAGCAAGGAGCCCAATGCCAGGGCTTGAACCCAGGATCCAGGGATCATGACCTGAGCTGAAGGCAGATGCTGAACCAACTGAGCTACCCGGGCACCCCCCCATGTTTTGTTTTGTTTTGCTTTGTTTTTTTTCCCCTAAAAGTAGAAAGGCAAAGAAAAAGGTTAAAGCACTTTGGTCTAACAAAAGGGAGGGCGGATACTTCAGTAGCAAGAATCCCCCCACTTCCCCCACACCTCTCTCTCTCTCTCTCTCTCTCTCTCTGACTTACACTGCTTTTCTTCACTTATTACACGCATTTCTGACTCTCAGTCACTCAATAATTCGCTGTCATCAGCTGTGGTTTCTTTCTTGGTAACTGCAATTATTTGAAAACAATGTCAGCATGATCATCGCTCCTCGTCCTCCCTGGCAACTGCTCCTGGCTTCGCCTCTCACGTGCCCCGTCTTGCCCCCCTCTCCCACCGGCTCCTTCGCTTCTTCTTCTCTCTCCACCTTACCCTTCACCTGGTTGGGAACATCTTTGAAAGACAAGAGACAGGGTCCCCAGCATTGGTACCCATGGAGCAACCACCACTGCCCTCACACCCAGTAAATGGGTTCAAGGCGGAAACTGGCAAACATGTTAACCATCCCTGCAAATATGGTGGTGATGCCACGTGTATGTGATGAGTGTGTCCCACCATGGAGGGCCCCAGAAGGGACACAAAGATCCCTCTGAGCTCTTTGCCCTCCCCTTCACTCAGACCACAGGTCAGAACAACTTCAGAAAAATGAAGGGCTTGGGGCGCCTGGATGGCTCAGTCTGCCTTGGGCTCAGGTCATGGTCAGGGTCCAGGGATCAAGCTCCACATTGGGCTCTCTGCTTAGCAGGAAGCCTGTCTCCCTCCCCCCCTCTCTCTGCCTGCCTCTCTGCCTACTTGTGATCTCTGTCTGCCAAATAAATAAGTAAAATATTTTTTTAAAAAAATGAAGGGCTTGTTCTCAGCCTGAGGTTCAAAGGAAGAGAAGATGAATGTTTGCAACCACATTTGGCATTTTAAAAATGTTAATAAAATCCGTGCACTGACCCAGAGGAGCTCTACACAGGCTGGTGACCTTGTCATAATTCTCTGTTTGGGCCCCGCACAGTATTGTCTCAATCTGGTGTAACTATTGAGCTCACACAGATCAAAGACCCGGAGATGACAAATGTATGTCTTATTAAAATAAAAAGTAAAGAAAATAGTGACTACTTAACAAAATAGCATAGTTAGTGTGGGTAGAGGAATCTTCCTAAACACAAGACTAGTAGGCAAAGCATCTTGAACAAAGTGATCCTTCATGGAGAAATAATTGCGAATCTCTGAATAGAACCTCACTCTAAAAGAAAGACTTCTTGGTCAAGGTCACATAAAAAATGACCCTAAAGTGACAGGAGCAGCTGTCATCAGTCTGGAACTCCTCCTTAGCTTCCCAGGAAATTATGCAGAATGGATATCCTCATGATTCACTCTACCAAGCACTAAGAAAGTAAAGTGACCATTTCTACCCTTGAATCCACATCCCCACAGGCCAAGGATGGCCGCTGAGGATTTCCTAGTATTGGATACATGGTCTCTAACAGGCTCAAAATGAGCATCTTAGCCTCACACTGCAAAGATGTGGCTAAGAGGGTAGCACTCTCTACAACACTGCTGGGAGGCTGGAAATGCACTCCTTCCACTAACCCAGATAACTTTTCCATCTTCCAAAATCTCCTGCAATCTCACCTCCTCCAAAAACCCTGGATTTGTGGCAATCATGACAAGCTGCTCTTTTGGACCTATCCCTTCCCAAAGAGTACATTACGCCCTGCATATAAAATACATTCATGTCAATAATAACGGGCCATATTAGCCATTATTTCCCACTCACACCTGATGGGTGAGGACCTCCAGCCAAGGGAGACCCATGAAGCGTATATCACAAGTGCTCCCCCCCCCACAAAAAAAAAAAATGACTGACCCTATTCTTAATACTTTGGGGATTCCCAGAGGTGAGGCCACCACTGCCTGCCAGGCTGTACCCTATAGCAAGGCATCTTGCCCTGGGCCCTTTGACCACTGATGAGCCATTTCTACCCAAAACTATTGCCACCTGCATGATCACCTTGGCTGTTGTCCCTGCTGGGGACCACCGAGCCTGACAGCCATCACTGTCACTCCCACTAGATGAGCCATCTCTGTTGGTTCCCTTCACGTCCACCAGCAAGCTAAAAGAAAATGCCCCTTCCTCTTTTATGCTAAATGCTGCTGGAGGGACATTAGGGCAGCACAGCTGTGCTCCAGAGCTGCCTAAGATTTTGAGAGAAAACAAGTCCTCTCAATCTCTACTCACAACCCTCCATCTCCAGAAGACCTGGACATGAGTCTTTGGTGGTACTGGACCGTAGGCAAATCTGAGATGAGAGTCACTGGGCCATGGATAATGTATTGGCTTCCTTCCAATGGTTGAAGCTTGGTGATGATGTCAAGCCCATTTCTCTGGTGCCTTGGACCCTCACAAAGAGCTCTTTTCTGGGAAGCCTCTCAGTCCCTCATTAAAAACATTCCAGAAGGATCTGCAGGTGTGCTCGGAGACTATCATCTGCTATCACCTACCTTTCATTTAAGGAAGAACACATTATCACTGGAAAAGTAAGATAGTGCCCTTAACCAAGAAAGTGTGTGTGTGTGTGTGTGTGTGTGTGTGTGTGTGTGTGTGTTTTCTACAGCCTAAGGTATGAGGGAGAGAGAGAGTAAGGGCATATAACATGAGTTTTTGAATCTTGGGCCTGGGCTATTTGAATCTTGGGGTGTGCAGATTTGATTTTGGCAGGTAGAATGCGTCAGAGGAAGGGTGTCATCAGAAATGAAAGTGCGGAGAGAGGTTAGGGTTAGTTAAGCTCAACTACATAACAGGCTGACCACTTACTTGGCCCTCTTGTCACAACTTAGAGAAAATACTGTCACAGACTGGAGAAAGATTCATGCTGACCATCTTCTGGAATCACTGTACTGTATCCCTCCTCTTTCCTTTTTAACTCTAGGAACCAAGCCCACCATTCTTATCCCACTTACGTGAATGAGGACATGTTAGCAACAAGTTGTCAGAGCTGAGGAAGAATCCAAACCTCCATCTTGAAGGCAAGTGCTATTGCTGTGACAGGATCTTGTCTTCATTCAATACCCATAGGCCAATCCCTAGCAATTCCCACATAATTTGTATAAATATCTTTGCTGCTCTACCCTAGAATGCACTGACACTTGAAAGCCCATTGGTAAAAGATGACGGTAAGAAGAGTAAATTCAGAAGAAGGTAGGTTCCTCATGTGGGTCACCACAGTGATTTCCACCAACGGCTTCAAGCCTATCTCCTCATTACCCAGTAACAATGAATAATCTCTGCCCCTTTTTCTTCTCGCTCTCTTCTTGTCTCTTGCACCAGGGCAGACAACTGGTTTACCATTTTTAAGTTTACCATTCCACTGTGGAGTTCAGTTTGGTAACCAGTATATTTTTCATCTATATCCCACATCTCAGAGACTATTGCTAAGTAAGTCATGTAGAAACCACATTGTGGAGTCCCCCCAAAATCCATATACTGAAGGCCTGATTCTCAATGGTATGATATTTGGAGGTAGAACCTTTGGGAAGTAATTTAAGTTTAGATGAGGTCACGAAGGTGGAGCCCCCTTGATGGGCTTAAAGGCCTTATGAGAGGAGGAGACACCACACAGAGCTCTCTCTCTCTCTATCATCTAAGACATAACAAGAAGGCCACCTACCAGCCAAGAAGTGAGCCCTGACCAAGAACCTGACCATTCTGGCACACTGATCTTGGTCTCCCAGACTCCAGAGCTGTGAGAGTTTTATTTATTATATTTATTATAGCAGCCAGAGCTGCCTGAGACACCATACAATAATGAACATAAACCCATTGCCATCCCTAGACAAACAACCAAAATCCAGATTAACCTTGAGCTTGAAGACCATGAAAATGGCGTCAACATTTTATGGCCGAGGTCACAACAACAGCTGAATGCTCAGAAGCCCTTAGTAAGCAGCTTTCAAGTTCTTACTGAGTAAATTGATGGGGAAAAAGAGAGAAAGGCATTTCCTGCAGTCAGTTCTGCTGACTGGAACCAATAATGATTGGACTTGACTCGATCTTACTGATACGAACACTCCTTAGTCTCCTGTACGTTGGTGAGAGTGTGAGAGAGGAAAGATGGCGCCATTGTCATGGCTGCCTCAGCGGCTCCCCTTCTCCAGAGGCCTCTGAGGTGCGGCACTGAATACCGTTGTTCCAGAGCCACCAAGACTGTTCTTTTACACAGCACTCACGTCTGCCTGAGGGGGCGGGGTTTTCTGCCAATTTAGAAAAAAGAACAAGGCAAAGAATTGAAGGTGTGTATCCCCAAGTCCCCCAAAGGAGGTACGGAACTGCGAAATCCAGTGGCTATGGCTGTGGCTGCTCTAATATCCTGCATTTCCTCCGCCAAGATGTCCCACACCTGATTCCTGTGAAATCCAGGCTGTCCACAAAGATGAGTTTTGCATTCTTACTCCTGATAGTGTGTGTAGCTTCCTCAAATGAGCCAAAAAAAAAAAAAAAAAAAAAAAAAAAAAAAAAACCAAATTACCCAGAAATCCTCCTTTACTGGTTCATTGGGGAAAGTAGGACATGGTTGCTACTTTTTGCCAGTTCTTGTCAAAAAAAAGGACAGGCTCTACTTGACTTCCTGAGCACAGACAAGGAAGACTGAAGCCCACAAAACCTGAATGTACTGTAGAAATTCTTCTTCACGCAGCAAACCAGGCAGAGGCTCTGGTTTCGGAATTAACAATCCCCTGAAATCTGTGCTTGTCATCCACTCTTAGAGAGGCTCGGGGAAATCTTTCCTGCCTTCCTGCTTAAGTCTTGTGTGCCTGTTTGTAATAAGGATAGGTAATCTTTTCAAAGAGGCCTCCCAGAAACTTGAGAAGGGGCTCCCTGCCCCCCTCTACCCACTGATCTGACTGCTAATCCCCAGCTGAGGTACTGGGGAACCCCAACACGCTGTCTGGACCCCGGGTCTGAGAATTGCCATGTCAGTATGAGAAGGAAGCATACAGAGAAGGGGCAGCTGGACTGTCAGTTCCTGCCACGAAAAGCATGATTGATGAGAAGCCCGGCAGAGTTCCTGGCTGGCTCGCGGAACGGAATACGTATCCAAACCAGAATGCTTAAGGGGGAGTTCTGCGTGCCATGAAACAACCCAAAGGCACAGTATGAACTGTTTTAGTCAGTGCGCCCCCTTCCTTGGAGAAAGACACTGCCCTGGGATTCAGTGAATAGAAAGGTGCCAGAGAGGCAAACTCAGCCCAGGACCCTGTTGATCTTGGGAGTGATTACGGTTCCTTCCGTAGTTAGCGAACTCCCACAGAGAGGCCAAAGCACAGGTAACCAAGGGTCCGGAGGGAGAGATGAAAAAGAGGGGGCTGCCCCTGAACCTTGCCAGCACACCGCCAAGGGCAGTGCAGGGATGAGAACACCGGGCGCGAGTTTAAGGGCAAGAGCCTACCGTACTTCAGGGAGCCTGCAGAAGTCAAACCAAGCAGAGGAGCGACCCGGAGGACTGACATCTCTGGGGCATCTGTAACGTACCACACCCCACATTACTCGAGTACATTCTCGCCATCTGTGGCAGGCAACATTTCCCCCCGTTTCACAAATGAGGCAGGTGAGCATCAAGGAACGTGTCTAATGTCATAGCAAATGAAGGACGGAAATTCGAATGCACATCTGTCGACTCCAGAGCGCATCCACTACAACAGCTCGCACCATTCTGCTCCAAGAGAAATTACATCTTCCTTAGCGTGTAAGAAGTAAGGACTTTTTCAGGGCACCTGGGTGGCTCACTCCGTTAAGAAGCTGCTTTCAGCTCAGGTCATGATCTTGGGGTCCTGGGGTCCTGGGGTCCTGGGGTCCAGCCCCATGGCCAGCTCCCTGCTCAGTGAGGAGCCTGCTTCTCCCTCCCCCTCTGCTCCTCCCCAACTCATGCTCTTTCTCTCTCAATCTCAAATGAATTAGAAAAAAAAAGAAAAAGAAAAAAAAAGGACTATTTCTTCGCCTCCTTAGCCAGCAAGCCCAACCCCTGCCCTCCCCTGGCCTGCACAGCCAGGGTGACGCTGTCCCTTCTCCCTCCCATTCCAGGCACACCATCAGGCCATATTTTACTAGATCCACCCTAAACCCTACCCAGGGCCCCCCCCAAACTGGAAGAATAATCCCTGCTAATATACTATTGTCCGCCAGTAATTGCCTTCCCCTGGTTCCACCTTCTCCAAAGCCGTGGGCAATTTCTCCCAGCTTCTACCTTCTTGAAGCTTTTGTTTAAGTCTATACAAGACACGACTTTCCAAAGAAATAATTAAGGCTTTCATGCCCCACACTTTTAACAAATATAGTTTGACCTCGTTTCATCCCTTTGGATGGAAGCTGTTTTCTGGCACCTTAAAGGGATTTCCATTCAATTATCCTCCCGAATCCTCTTTTCTCTTCTTCTGTCTTTCAACACAAAAAGCTTCCCATTTGCCTCCAAAGGTGAAATTAGGTGCTTGCCCATTCAGCAGCGGGCAGAGTTTTAAATTGGATGAAGTAATAATGCTTCTTTGAATTTCAGGGCAGCCTTCAGAGAAAGAAATTAGAATCTGTCCTCCAAAGCGGCTCCATCATTTTTGGTAACTTCTATTCTCCAGGCTCTGGGGAAAGGGGCAGAGGCAGAGCGGGGATTCACACAAACAGACAAAGAGTCTTTTTAAGAAGTTTATTTGGCAGTTAGGATAAAGGCAGGCGGATGGTCCCTCAGCCCTCGGTGTTCCCGGACAACCTCCCCCTCAGCCCCTGCCTCACGCCCAGAGGAAGGAGGAAAACCTTCCAGAGCAGGACCCGAGGGGTGAGCACCGCCAAGTCAGTAACATTTGTTTTTCAATAGAGGAGAATGAATTCAAAAGGAATGATGATTCAAATCAGACAGAAGGCACTAGGGGGGGAAATGAAAACAAACGATTGGGATTTATTTGACCTGAGCCTTCATCCTTTCACTTGAAACAATTTCTCCCCGGACGTGTCAGACCTGAAGATGAACAGCTTCCTCACATTCTGCATAAAGCATCTAAATGTCTCCCCTCAAGACTACCCACTGTATGTGTGCGCACACATGCACCTGCACATACATGCACCCGCACACACTCAAATCCTAGGCATCCACAAGAACTATTTATGGGACCATCCTGATCGATTGGCACCTTCTTAGTAATTGGATGTATTTTCAGTAACTGATGGAAAGATTCATCCATACGCCTTCTCCAACAGGCGTAATACCTGGCGTTTACTGTCAGCCCGCACTGACTTCATTCCAAGAAAGTAGGGAGTATGTAACAAAGTGATAGCATGTCTCTTGGATAACCTGCCAAATTTATAACAAAATTGAGGGATTCACCTGTCTAATTAATCCAGTGTCACCTGGCAGAGGATAGGGCCTAAACAGCTTGCCAAAAAAAAAAAAAAAAAAAGAGCATGTTTTGATGAATCCTGGGAGAGATGAGATGGGGCAGCAGGGAGACTACAGAACTCCCAGGAATCCTACAAAAGGTCAGAGGACAGGCAGGAGGGAACCAAAAATCAGAAGCCAGCCAACAAAGGCAGCCTTCCCTGCTTCTCAATGATGCCTGAGACTGGGTCTTATTCTATGAAATCCCCTAAACGTGGTACATCCGATGCTCAAAAACCCATCAACCCAAGAGCCTTGTCTGATTTGGAAGCATCTTTCCAAAGGAGAAACCTGCCCTGAACTAAATGAACCTCTCCAGGAGCTTTCTCCTTTGATAGGCACATTGTTCCCCATAGTGCCTCTAAATTATATCCATCTTCCCACCTTGTTTCCATGAGGAAACCAAAAACTTAAAGCACAGGTTGTTCCAAAACGTACCAGAATATTTGGACCCACTGGGCACTCTTTGCCAAAAAGAAAAAAAGAAAAGGGAGGGTATCCAGACCACTGCCTACCCAGCCCAGAGGGACAACACACTCCTATAGAATTGGGCCATGTATAAGCAGCCTCCCTTTTGAAAATGTGGAATTCCTCGGCTATTAGTTTAACCGACTGTTCTCACAAGGCTCAAGCAGGTTGCTGGACGCCCTCCCCAGGGTTTCGGATTCAGCGGGTCTGGGCTGGAACCTGAACATGAACGTTTCTAATCAGTTTCCTGGTAACGCTGATGCTGCTGGTCCAAGGACCCTCTGTCAGAACCACTGATCTCAAAGACAAATTCTTTCATTCGTGTGAAGTCTAGCCCTTGCAGTCAACTTAATTCCATCTCTAACATGCCCCAAATTGTGGAGTCAACAGTTTGCCACCAGTGTTTCTTTCCTTTTTGTTTCTCATCCAGATAAAGATGGCTACAAACTAACAGTTAGGGCAGGAAATGAATTCTAAAAATCCAGGCTACCACCTGCACTGGAAAATGATTAAAAATGAATTTGGAATGCCTATAGCAACTCATTTTTAAAAGGCACCAAAAACTGGAAACAAGCCAGGTGCCTTCGGGTGGGTAACCAGTCAAACCAAATCTGGCCCATCCTTACAATGGAACCTTCTCCCTCAACAAAGGGGAATGGATCATTGATACACAGTAGCAACTGGGATGGATCTCAGGGCCATTGTGCTCAGTGAAAGAAAAACCAGTCTCAAAAGGTGGCCTACTATATTCCTCCTTTTATAGACCATTCTCAAACTGATGAAAGTTTCATGATCACTGAAGAACAGACCAGCAGTAGGGGTTGAACTAGGGGAGGCTATGCCTATAAAGGGGGTCAAGGAGGTTTTGGGGGGACGATCAAACAGTTCCCTTTCCCCATTGTGGTGCAGCCATCCAGATGTGGTGGAATTTCATGGAACATATGCTATTTTTTTTTAAGGACCTCATGTAAGAGCTAGTAAAAAGCTGAATAAGATCTGAGGTCAAAGTCAATGTTTTGATCATTGTGCTACTGTGTTAGATTTTATCGTTCAAAAGCGGGGTGAAGGATATGGAAACTGTACTATTTCTGTAACTTCCATAGATGTCTAAAATGATTTTAAAAGAAAAGCTTTTGTTTTTTAAAACACCCAGGCATGGAGAGGAGCACAGAATTTATTTGCATGAACTCTGAGTAAATACGGGAGGCAGTGGTTTGAGGTGGAAACGCTTGATGGGTTGAAACAGGTTATGGTCCTGAATCTGTTACTAAGGCTGCAGAGAGACCCCTGGCAAATTACCTAATCTCGCAGACTCTAGTTTTCTCATCTGTAAAATGGGAAAGGGGATTAAACTATGATTTTTTCCCCCAACATTTCTAGTTCCCACCTAAAGTGTTTTCCATTATGTAAGCCTCCTGCATCTGAAAAACAAAATCTCCTAAAACATCCTCGTGAAGTTTCTGTTGGTTGCTGACTTTGACAAATCTGTGGGAATTCCTTCTTCCAGTTTTACCGTGATTCAACTGGAAGTCAACAAAGGTGCCCAATTATGCCCATTGAAACTTAAGAGGTCCCCTCTCTCATTTTTCTCCATTGCTCCTCAAACCCAAAAATATGCTGGGTTGAGCCCACAGCAGGGCTCAGAGGCAGAAAAAAAAAAAAAAAAAAAAAAAAAAAAAAAAAAAACCACTACATCTGGGAAAGAGGCAAGCTAGGACTTAGCAGTGAGATGCTAACGTCCATGCCCAAAGGACTCAAGGAAATGCAGAGAATCAAGAATAGCTTGTGAACAAGAAAGACTTCCATAAGTCTGTAAGCTCTGGACATGCAAGCAGATATGCCAGGTTCCTGAGCAGAAGCAACTCCTTTACAGCACTTAAGATAAAAACCTGCTAATGGCCAATGCATAATAAGGAAGAAATGCTAGCTGGCAGGGGAGCCTGGGTGGCTCAGTCGGTTAAGCATCTGCCTTTGGGTCAGGTCATGATCTCAGGGTCTTGGGATCAAGCCCAGGTCTAGCTCCCTGTTCAGCTCCCTTCTCATTCTCTCTCTCTCTCTCAAATAAATATATTAAATTTGAAAGAAAGAAAGAAATGTTAGCAAAGATACTTTGAGTTTTTTAATAGCTCAATTATCAGGAAGAGACATATGGGTTCATATTAGGACAGAAAGAATGACAATACCGCCTTTTCGAAAAAGGAAACTTAAAGACACAATTAACTAGAAGTCCAAAGATAGGGCAAATTCCTGTGTTGGTTGCTTTAGAGATACACTGCCCGCATTTGGCTGCTGAGCACTTAAAATGTGGCTAAAATTTAAAAAATTTAAATGCATAATACTCACTGGTCTTGAGAGACTTGTACCAGAAAAGTAAAATATCATTAATATCATTTTATCAAATATCATAATATCATTTATTTAAAAAGTAAAATATCATGTATATTATTACAAATTGAAATTATATTTTTAATAAATGAAGTTAAAACATATTACTCAAATTAATGTCACCTGTTTCTTCTCTTTCTCTAATATGGCTCCAAGAATATTTTAAATTGCATATGTGATTCACATTATATTTCTACCAGACAGTCCTGCCTCAGTGCAGTTTTGTCCCCCAGGATATATTTGGCAAAACCTAGAGGCATTTTTGATTGTTGTGACTGGGGTCGGGGAGTAACATCTACTGGCATCTATCATTGGCTTATCTACTTTAGCAGAGATGCTGCTAAATATCTTAGAATGCACAGGACAGACTAAACAACAAGGAATTATCTGGACTAAAACATCAACGAGGCTGAAACTGTTCAAGCCTGCTGCAGAAAATTCTCTTCTCCACTGCTGACATGATGACTTGGTTCCTTTTAAGACTGGTTGTCCACATGGTGGAAAGATGGCCTCCTATACCCTTCTTTCTTGTTGATGCCTAAGGAAAGAAAGATGGCTTCCCTTTGCTCCCTCTCCAGACCAAAACAGAACTTTCTCCCCCAAGAGAAGTCAAAAATTCAGAGACTTCTTTTGGTGATCAATGGACAAAGTATTATTCTCATTCACAAATTCCAGCATGATACAAAATATACTTCTACTATGTAATCTGCCCATCATTACTCTCTGAAATAGACCTGGTAATGGCATCGATTGTTACAAGGAGAAATGACTACCCTCAAAAACCTTGGGAGATCCCACGCAGTTACTGCAACAAACTGCTTTAAGTAATTCTTGGTATTTTTTATTATCAGATAAAGATGTGTTCTTTTCCACCACGGCATTGGCAAAACAGTGTTCTCATCAAGCGATGTTTAAACAATTAGCTTTATTTCTCCCCCCACTAAATAATCAAATATTTATTTGCTCGGTTCTGGGACCAAACAATCTTTCTTGTTATTACTCATTCTTCACATGAAATTCAGTAAACCCTACATGGCATTTTAAATTCAATTGATTTTTCAGAAAATGTAATAGAAGTTAGGTGGACAACCAGACGAACAGTGAACTGACGGTTTAAGCAAAGACATTCTCCATTTTTAACCAAATCAATATTCAATCACCTTAGTGTCCAGAAAAGCCTATCTTTACAAATAAGGGAAGTAACTTAGGGTTTATGTTATTGAGTAGAAAAAACCTGTGCTTTTCATCTTTTTCATTGCAGAAGAGGACCCAAGATTTGGGGAGAAATGAAGCAAGGCAAATAGGCCCTTTTCTGGTCAGAGTAATCAGACATCAGGTCAAAGCCTCTCCAAAAGCCATTTCTTCGTACCTCTGCTCCTTCATTTTCAAGACATTTTAAAGACATAGCCTGCTCTCCACTTTTTTTTTTTTTTAAACTGAAGTCATCTCCGGGCTCCAGAGGGTCTCATATAATTGACAATGTGCTGAATGGGCTACAGAGAAGAGAGACCCATGCAGACCTCCCTTCCCCACCACTCGCGCCCCCCCCCCACCCGTTTGCAACTCCATCCACTCTCCCTCCAGACTCATAGTTAAAATAAAGTCTGGCCATCAGTATACTCTTACCTTTTTTTTTTTTTTTAAGGTTTTTTTTTGTTTGTTTTGTTTTGTTTTTAAGGTTTTTGGGAGAGAGACATAGCATGAGCAGAGGTAGAGGGAGAGCCCAATTCCCTGCTGAGCAGGGAGCTCAACCCAGAACTTGCTTCCAGGACCCTGAGATCATGGCCTGAGTCAAAGGCTGACACTTCACTGACTGAGCCCACCAGGTGCCCCTCAATACACTCCTCTTAACTAGGGAACTGGAGAACCCCTCTGGGAAGGTGAAGAGGCAGCCCAACCCTTTCCAGCTGTTCTAGCCCCTTCATTTCAGTTTGCATTGTACCCTCGCTTCCTAAAAGAAATGCAAGTAACAGTATATTTTTGTCAGGGTCACATTAACTATGGTAACAAAGAAAACCCCAAATGGCCACGGCTTAATGATAAAAAGGTAGTCCTCGCTGGGGTAACACATCAGTATCTCTGCTCCTGGTTGGGGTGGAGGAGGGAGGTCTGTCCGGGGACCTGGGCAGAGGCTCCACGGGCTCCTACAGGTCCTTCCTAAACCTGCCCGGCAGTCACCTTCCTGGGGTGTTACGGGAAGGTATGCACACTGTTTAACCGCTCCCACCTCGGAGCTGCCAACATCTGTCCACTCCCGGGTGAAATAAAGTATAATTCTCACCTACTTACCAGGGAACATCCTGCCCTGGGGAAGAGCCCGTGGATTTGGGGGGACAAATCTGTGTTCTCTCCACCACTGATGGCACACCAGCATTTTCACGGGCCTCCCCCCCAGCACAATGGACTGGACTAAAACTTAGTTATTCTAGAAGCCTGGGGCCTATTCCTCCAACGGCACATTTGTTCCTTGCAGCAGGTTAGAGAAGACACATTTTCCAAAGATTGCCAACGCTCACTTGGGAAGGGAATGGGAGTTAAAAACAGGCTCTTGAGTTTCTTCAAGGTGGTTATAAATACCAGCTCTGCTACTGCCTTCTGCTACTATCAGCCTCCTTAAAGCTCCGTGGAAAAACTAAGATTCTAACAAGTCTTAAATTAGACTTTGTTGCCGGTTTAAAAGACAAGATTCTCCTCTGAAAACACACATTTCAAATCTCCTGTCTTCTCTTTAATTTTACAGGCCTTGCATTGAAAGAACTTTCAAGGTTTGAAGCAAAACACATTTGTTTGGCTTGGTTTACTTTGTTGACATGACTTATTTTTTATGTATGACTTTGGGTGTGTATGTGTGTGTATAAATTACTGTCTTCTTATTCAGAGTTGTACATGCATTTTAAAATGGATCCAGAGATTAGTAATTTATGAGATTTTTATAAACCTGAAATCTGAAGAAATGATCATAGATTATATTAGTATAAATGGGACCAGATGTTTATTCTTTGATGTTCTAGAAGGATTCCATCAGCTCCTGAACACTCTCAGCCTTGATGGATGCAAAACCCTCGCCTTCTTTAGAGACAAATACCAAAGTGGGGAGTTCTAACATAAAACCTCGAACAAGTCTATGGCCATTTATTAGTTTTAACCTTTCCTGGGATCCTCTTCCACACACATATTATTTTAGGCTCCTGTTCAAGTAAAGCACCTAATAAGATTAAGTATTTGTGTCATGACAGAGAAGGAAAAAGATAAATAATAAAGTGAAATACAATGGGAGTAGGACCAGAGCACACAGTAGCCTTTACCTTGTCCCTGGTCTCAATGTCACTACTCTTCCCATGGTTCAGCACTTAACAAACTGCCAGTGAACTTTGACCCTAACAGTCCATCACCAAATCACAGAGGTCAGGGGACAAAGAGAGATAAGGAATGGGATGTGAGGATGAGGGCAGAGGATGGAGTCAGTGTCCTGCAGCCAGAAGTCCCCAGTGATGAAGAGTCAGATGGCCGGTCACTGCTGAGGTCCATGACCAGAGCCGGAGCACCAGCTGAAGCTAGACATTCCAAAGAACTCGAAAGTCAAGAGCTAGCAGAAACCAAAGCAGAAAAGAGGTTGGGTGAGGATCAGAGTTAAAAGAGTCCTGATTAACCACCATGACTAGCCCCAAAATTCCTGTAGCTTGACCTGGCAGAGCAAGATGGTAGGTTGGGAAGGCTTCAAGGGTCCAGGTCATGTCTGCCACTGCAAGCTGTCTGTAATGTGAACAAATGGCTGTGTTTCATGACCTCTTTCTCCATTTGTCCAATGAGCCCCATTAAGTTCTGTTCTAGGCCCTGGAAATACCAAGTTATAAAGGAGACAGTCCTTGCTCTTGAGGTAATCAGGACAAAGAGAGAAATGGACAAGGAATGAAGTGAACAATGACTGCAGCATAATGGGCAACAGGCACAGGGCTTTCTGGAAGCAGGGAAGAGGAGTGTGGAAGTCAGAGCAAACCAAGAGGAGGCTAATAAGGGAGACGAGGGAGCATGGCAGAGCCCTGAGCTGATTTTCCCAGGCCTCCTGATCACATACACAAAGGGCTGAAGGGCAATCAGCTCTAATATCAGTTATCCATTTCTTTACAGGAAGCCACCCAAAATATTTATTATTGCTCCTGATTTTGCGGGTTTGGGCTGGGCTCAGGAGCGCTGTTCTTTTGTGGTCCTTCTGGGGGTCATTCATGTCTACAGCCATCTGACAGCTCAGTTGGGACAGTGTGGCTGGACTCACGTGCCTGACTGTTGACACTGTTCCCTGGGTTTCTCTCTTTGTGTGGTCTCAGAGAGCACGTCCCAAATACAAAAGGTGACAAACTGCTGCTTCTGTCATCACTACACGTGTCCAACCGACCAAGGCAAGCCATTGCACAGGCCATGAGGAGGCGTGGCTCAGAGGGGCAATTATTGTAACAATAGATGAGAGCTCTCTTCTCTGAACGATCCCAGATCCGATATTACATGGAGTTGAGGCAGAATGGAGGCTGGGTGAGGAGCTTCTCCCCACCACCTGTGTCCATCCTTCAACAGAGGAACCAAGCTTAGCCAGTGGCCTGGGGCAGGAGTCATCTCTGCTGATAGCCAAAGCCTCCAAGCCTAGCCCAGTTCCACTGGGTCAAGATGGAACCTGAGCCCCCTCATGCCTGCCAGTGCAAAGTCACAGGAAACAGGGGCCCGGGACCCAAGTCACCCAACACTTCACAATCCACACACCAGGATAAGAAAGGAAAAAGAAGATGCTAGAAAAAACTAAACCACAGGAACTGGTAGAAATTTGGGAAGAGCAAAAAGAGAACTTGGCAGCTTTAGGGTCCCTCTGAATCCTAGAGATCTAGCTCCTAGGGGTCACAAGCACCCAGCCTGTTTATGTATCAAGACTCTACGTAGTGACCCCCACTCAAAATACGTCCCTCCCCAACCCCACTACACATACACACCCAACAATTCTCACAAGAGCACAGAATCTCAGTGTTGTGAGGAACAAGGGAGGTGGCTTATCTGATCCCTGATATTTCTGACGAGTAAACCGAGAACCGATGTAATTAAGTCATCAACAAAGTAATAAGTGCAGAATGAGGAGGGGAGCAGCAAAAGGATTAAGAACACAGACTCTTAATTTGTGCTGGATATTAGAGATTTGCAATCCCCTGAACAGTATGATAGTTGTGGGGTTTATTCCCATAACTGATTAAATCAAAATGAGATTTTTTTTTTTTTTGCTTAATCCAATGATTAGAAAAGATGTGAAGAATCTCAAGAATCTTATTAGAAATAAGTTTTATTCCTGGAATTCATTTGACCATAGCTTTTCTTCCCGGTTTCATTGAGTTATAATTGACACAAATCACTGTATAAGTTGAAGGCGTACCGGATGATGGCTTAATTTGCATATATTGCAAAAAGATCATCACAACAGGTTCAGTTAACATCCATCTTCTCACACTGATACAATAAAGAGAAAAGAAAGAAAAAGAAGAAAAAGGGAAAAATCTTCTTGTGATGAGAACTTGTAGGATTTCCTCTCTTATCAACTTTCTTGTACATTATGCACCGTTAACCTATGTAACACTTCACTTGGGGAAGACTCAGAGACAAATCACAAATCTCTTTTGACCACAATCACAATTCAATAATTCACATTAGACTTTTTAAAATAGACCTTATTTTTGGAGTAGTTTCAGGTGCACAGCAAATGGGTTAGACTTTACAGTGATAACATGGGTAGGATTTTTTAGTTTGGGTTTTTTTTTTTAAGATTTTTATTTATTTATTTGACAGACAGAGATCACAAGTAGGCAGAGAGGCAGGCAGAGAGAGAGGAGGAAGCAGGCTCCCTGCTGAGCAGAGAGCCCAGTGTGGTGCTAGATCCCAGGACCCTGGGATCATGACCTGAGCAAAGGCAGAGGCTTTAACCCACTGAGCCACCCAGGCGCCCCTGTTTTTTGTTTTTTGTTTTTTTTAATTAAAGCCTAAAAGCATGGCCACTCCATCACCAGTAGTAAAAAATGCTGAGATCCTAAGATCAAAGAACTTTTTATTAAGCTCTATATATTTTCCTGAAAGATCATGGGTAGATAGATTTTCAAAACTCAGGACTAGTGTAATTTACTGAAGAAAAATCTCCCCTCACACATATAGCCTAAGGAAACCAGGATCCATCTAAAACCAGCATTTCTCCACCTCAGCCCTACTGACATTTGGATCAGAGAATTCTCCATGTGCATTGAAGGGAGTTTAACAACATCCCTGGCTTTTCTGTTCACTAAATGCCAACAGCACACGCGCGCGCGCGCACACACACACACACACACAATCCTCCCTCCCTCATCGCCTCCAACCCCACATCTTGACAACCAAAAAGTCTCCAGATGTGGCCAAATGCCTCTTGTGAGTAAAAAAATCACCCCTGGTTGAAGATCACTGATCTAAGAAAATCAAGGTCAGTCAGAGCCTCAGACACATTTAACATAGTCCATTCTGTTCCCTTTACGTTTGAGAACAATCTAGAGATATAATTCGAGGTGCGTTTGTCACCAGCTTCTACGTGCCGGTTAAAATGTTTGCCATTCTCTTACTTAGTCCTCACAGTTTTCTAACTTAGGTATATTATTCCTAAGATCTTTGGTAGTGCATCAAGACTGAGGAGAGCAGGGAGAAATTTTACAGACTTCTGGAAATATCCAAAGTGAGCCTCTGAGTGGAACAAGACCAATGTTACATACGGACTCGTGACTTCTCACCCTGGTTATGTCTTTTGCTTTAAGACCTAAATCACACATTTTCCTCAGGACTCTCTTGAAGGTTCTTCATTTATTCCATAAAGACTGAGGCCTGACAATAGCTGAGTGTCTTTGCAAATAAATAAACGGGTTTGGGTTTTGTAAAATGTAAAATGTTCTGACTCCCTGAACTACTGGTTTCAGTGTGTTTCCAACCCAAGGCTACACGGGATGCATTTAGCAAGATTCTTCCTTCCAAGAGAATAGAAGGTCTCAGACTGCTCAGAACGTTGTACACACAAGGATCATGCTAGAAAGGGTAGTCAGCATCTTTGCCTAATCTAAGGTCGCTGTGAGAGAGCCCCATCATCCTGGACTCTCCCTTCGGCAGCCGAGCCTCGGAGAACTTCAAACCCCCGACCGTGGGGGTGGCAGAGCTCAGACTGGAACTCAGGTCTGTGTGGTGACAAAACAGGTATGCTTAGGATGCTAGCACATTCCCCAGAGTTCAGCCTCAGACCAAGCAGAGGGCAGCACGATTTAGGGAGAAAATGGGCTATACAGTTGACCCGTGAACAGCACAGGTTTGCACCATATGGGTCCACTTATGTGTGGATTTTTTTTTTATAAATACAATACAGCACTATAACTGTACTTTCTCTTCCTTATGATTTTCTTTGTGACTTTTTTCCTCCAGCTGACTTCATTGTAAGACCCAGGCTATCATGCACATAACCTACAAAACCATTTCTGTTATCAGTAAGGCTTGCGCTCAACCGTGGGCTATTAGTAGTTAAATTGGGGGGAAATCAAAACTTTTATGTGGATTTTTTTACTGCAGAGGGGGGTCAACGCCTCAGCCCCCACATTGTTCAAGGGTCAAGTGCACCTAAATGAGAGGAAAATTTTCAGGTCAATATGATGTTTGAGAAGATTTTCAAAATGGCACTGGAGGGACACCTGGGTGGCTCAGACGGCTAAGCATCTGATTTTGACTCCATTGTGGTCTCGGGGTCCTGGGATCCGGGCCCCATGTCCATCTCCTGGCTCAGTGGGGAATCTGCTTCTCCCTCTGCCCCTCCCCCCGACTCATACTCCCTCACTCTCTCCCTCTCTTAAATAAATGAATAAAATCTTTAAAATACAAACATACGTACATACATAAATGGCACTGGAGAGAGACATCCATTTGAAAACATTTTGTATATACTTTGGGGAGAAATGAAATGAGCTGAAAGAGAAGAATTTAAAGATCCCAACTCAGTCAGCAAGAGGAACATGTCTCCGTGTGGAAGCAGGAATTATCAAGGAAGCAAAAGGAAAGAACTGAGTCTGGGAAGGAGCTTGTGAGAACCTGGAGCATCTTGCTATAAGGAAGACTTGAACTGATGATAAAAAGGATTGCACTCAATTGTTTGTTCAAAATTTCCTGGCAAGGTGCCTTTCTCCCTCTGGTTTCATGGTGACCCCATTAAGTCAACCAGGTGTCTGTGAGTCTGTGATGACCCCCCCTCTCCTACTCCTCCTGTTATCTCACAGAAGGAAACCATTCCAGCTCCCTGGACTGTAAGAGATTTAGGGAGGGCACACCCAGTCAACTTACTCTTTCTAAGACCTCGATGACCCTCCATTTGTCCCTAGGAGCTTACATCATCACCAGACACTTGGGTTTTCTTGAGGAGCTAAGGTTGGGAGCTTGCTGCGTCTCCCCTCTGGAAACTGGATGTCAAGACAAGAGCATCTGAGACACCCATTTTCACCCCAAGGGCTGCCAAAGCGTTCCTGAGCCCCTTCCATGAGGCAGCCCAGATCTGATGATAATTCAGCTCCTTCTCAGCTCCAACCAGCTGCCTATCTCCAGGTCTTAGGAGACACAGGACCTTCGGCATGGGAGCATCAATGCCAATCAAAAATCTGGTGAAGAAAAGGTCACCCTTACTCCTAAAACCAAAATAGATATCTTATGGATCAAAGAACAAAACTCACAAGAATTCTTTTAATTTAAAAAAAAAAGATTCTGAATGAAAGACACACCTTCACTGAACTACTTCAAAGACTGCCCCCTCCTCAAACTCACAGATGGGGGTGGCATGGCATGCGGATTAGAAGTTTACTTGTTTCGGGTGTCCCTGCTTCTGGGGGTAGTAAAAGAATTCCACATGGGAATCTGGACTTCTGAGTCCTTAGGGCCCGGGCTGGGGAGGAGCGTTGTGGCCGTGAACACCCTGGAAATAACCTTAGTGTTTTCATGGGACTCAGGGTCCAGCCAGCTGGTTAGAGACCCAACCCAAGAAGAACGTCACAAACTCTTCCCGTCCCTTGGAGGAAGGCCCACTGATCCAAGATACAGGACAAGAAAGAGTCCAGACTGGAAAAGCAGACTAGCTAATCAAAACTTGAGACCCCTTTATTTCTCCCCAGAAGCTCAGCTTCTGGTAACAATGGATTACAAACGGCTTCTCTTTCCCCCACCCATGCTGATTCTGGCGGGTAAGATCAGGAGGTAGCTAGAGATCCTCACATGGGTTTTATTTTAAGTTTGTAAAGGTGTTTGGCGGGGCGGGGTGGGGGGGTAGAAATACAGATAGAAAATCTTAGAGAGGATGATTCATGGGCTTTTGGCTTTGGGGTTTGTACTTTTTTTTTTTGAATTTTTGTTTTGACAAGAGATACAGGTGTTCCCATTTGGAACATCAACTCTCTTCTAAAAAATTAAAAATGCCTAAAATTCCCCTTTGGCCCAAAAAAGGAAAAAAAGCAGACAGACAACCTTTGGGGAGACAATACCTTTCTGGCAGGAATTGAATTGTCTGGGATAACACTGTCCAGATTCCAGCGTGGAAACACGCCTCGAGGGGCCTGCAGCAGATCCTGGAGTCCTGAAGGGGAAGAGGACCCTGCGCGCCTCAGCCCTGCTCGCAGCTGCCTAAGAGGGCTGAGGGCTTGAGGCCAGGTGCCCTTGAGAGCAGGGGGCCTCCGGCAACCCCTCCCCCAGGCCCCCACAGGCCAAGTGCAGGCC
The DNA here is from genome assembly GCF_964662115.1 of Mustela nivalis. Classification (NCBI taxonomy): domain Eukaryota; kingdom Metazoa; phylum Chordata; class Mammalia; order Carnivora; family Mustelidae; genus Mustela; species Mustela nivalis. The sequence continues at coordinate 144,738,117 of NC_139025.1, forward strand.
TTGTTAAGGAAACACCCTTCTCCGTGGAGGTAGGGCAGCTAATTACCAAACCACCACTACAAAGGAAATCACAAAAGAACAATTAACAAGCAAAGGCGGGCACTGACAGTTGAGCCCAGAAAGAAAATTGAGAGAAGTGGAAGGGAGGGAGGAAGGAAGGAAGGAAGAAGGGAGGCAGAGAGGAGGGAGACAAAGTCCTACACAATTTTTCAGGAGCATGTTCAGGGGTATTTTAAATCGTCTCTCTGCTTCTCCGTGATGCGGAGCGTGTTTGCTTGTGAAATCTCAGGGCATTAAGTCTGCCAAAAGCATCAGTGTGAATTAAGGCAGTTCCAACAGACAGCAAGTGAAAGAACAGCGAAGACCAATTATTCATGGATTGTTCACCTGAAATTCCCAAGCTTCCACTCGGCTCAGATTGATCTCCAGTCGGCTAGAGACATCTGTTTTTTCAGTTTTGTCAACATGCCCAGAGCTCCTTTGCATAAGTTATGATTGGCCCCTAAGCTCCAAAACTGGGGTGTTGATTTCACAGCCAAAAAAAAAAAAAAAAAGTTTATCTTTAAAATGGAGAAACCAAAATTCCTGAAGTTCAAGTCCTTGCATGTGATACAGTCCACAGAAGAATGCTTCTCTCCGCTGTGATGAGTTGGAGTGTTTCTCTCCGATGAAAGTCCTAGGTGGAAGCCAGCGCCAACCCCGTCCCCACTTCAGTATGTGACCTTATTTAGAAATAGGGTTGTTGCAGATGTAACTGGTTCAGGTGAGGTCACAGGGGGTAGGAGAGCTCCCAATCCAATATGAGCACTGTCCTGATATTTGGACACAGACACCCACTCGGGCAGAAGACCCCCATAAAGAGGAAGGCAGAGCCCCCACAGAGTGATGCCCCACCATCCAGGGAACAGAGAAGACCGCCGATAAGGCCCCCGAAGCTAGGAGAACGGCATCAAAGAATTCTTCCACAGAGGGAACCAACCCTGGGAAACTAATACACGACCTTCCCACTGGACCCCTTTCCCTGGTCCTCAAAATAGCAGTAAGAAAATCAGGCCAGGCTGATGGGACACTGCCACGGGCCGTTTGGCGCACTAGACGCCGTTCCCCGGGGGCTCCTGTAAAGGATCCCCACACACCTGGTGGCTTCAAACTACAGAATTCCATTCTCGTGGTCCTCGAGGCCACGAGTCCAAAATCAGGGTGTCAGCAGGGCCGTGCTCCCCCCAAAGGTGCAAGGAAGGATCCTTCCTCTTGCCTCTCCCAGCTTCTGGTGGTTCCAGGCGTTCCTTACCTCGTGGCCACATCACTCCAGCCTTTGCCTCCAATGTCATAGGGCCTTTCCTTGCTGGGTCTCAGCTCTCCCTCTGCCCCTCTGCCTGCTCCTACAAGGAACCGGAGGCCCCAAGAAGTTAAGAACTTGCCCAAGATGAGAGAAGCTTGGATTTGAACCCTGGTCTGTCTGAGGTCTTAGTGCTCCTTTCGAGGGACCCTTGTCCTCCACGGGTCCTGTCAGAGTGGGTGTGAAGGGGGCAGCTCCAGCCTGGCGGAGCCAGCCCCGAGGGTGAGGGCAGGTGAACGGAAGGAAGAAAACAGGGAGGCGGCCCATCCGTGGAGCCCGGGGCCACCTAGATCCTTGCGGAGGAGTGGACTGTGGGATGCAAGGCACGATGTGAGCCCCGGAGGGGAGGCCTCAGCAGGGGCTAGGATGCCATGGGTGCCAGGCTGACCTTTGCCTACAGGCTGTGGGAACCCCTGACCATGCAAAGGGAGGGCTATTCAGATGCCAGACTCCAGGAACACGGACCGACGTGGAAAACTCTCCACTTCCTTTTGGCCAGTCTGCCTGATGGCCGTGTGCAGGTGTGAGGACTGGCATAACCAGTGTGACTCGGGGCCCCTGGAGGGCCGAGGCCTCCACTCCAGCACATCTGTGTATGCTGCCCCGACCAGGCTCGGAAACCTAAGCCTAACTCTCAAACAAGCTGGCTTTTTGGAGAAGGCTTTTCTGAGAGCAGGGCCAGCAAGGGCCAGCAATTACCACCCAAGAGTAAGAACTCCTCTGCTGGGAGGGCTGTAAGCATTCCAAGGCGCCCCCTCTCTCTCTCGGAGACCCAGGAAAACAGAACCGGACAGTCTCCGCACTTGTGGGCACAGCGCCTCCATAATATACCAGGGCAGCGCAAGGACCCAGGAACGCAGCTCGTGGCACGAAGCAAAGGGAGAGGCGGCTTCATCCCAAGTTCTGGCTGCACTGGGGTCACAGCCAGGAGAGGAGACAGGGGAGGGGACACACTGAGAGAACACAAGATTGGAGGTCACTTGGCTAGCAGCGGCCCCCTCCGGAGCGCCTGGGAGCCCAGCCACCCCCCTGCCCCGACTTCCTGCGGGCATACCTGTGGCTGATGTTGGGTAGACTCTGGGCAGGCAATTTGCTCACTGGAATCCTGTGTATTCTGTGGGCAGTGCCACAGTCAGACCTACACCTCACTGTAAAAATATTCATGCTTCACCGGGGGGGGGGCAGCTAGAGGGTGGCTGGGACAGGACCAGTGGTGGAGGGGAGGGCGCCCCTGCAGGGAGTTCTGAAGACCGGCCGCAGTGCCCAGCCCCAGGCTCTGCACTGAAATACCAGCCAGGATGTTTCCCACATGTCTAGCTGCTGTCCTTCGTGAACTAGAGGATCTTTCTTAAGGAAAACAGAGTTTTTCCCTATTTTTTCCATGGTTTGCCTCGTTAAGGAAAATCTGGGTGAACTAGGCAGACGGGACCAGTGGCTCAGGTCATTAGGCTTGACTTTAGTTCATGTTTATTGAGAATCCACTGTGTGTCCATCAACACTATCTATGTCCTAGGAGCCGGGGCTCCCCATGTCCTCGGGGGGCCTTTCAGGACCCTGTGGCCATTTCACCTGAGTGAGTTTTATGTAATGATTCAGACCGAACCTTTCTTCTCTGTGACCTGCCTGCCCTCCAGCTCCTAGATACAGAAAGGCCAAGAATGGGGAGTCTGGGTGGCTCAGTGGGTTAAGCATCTGCCTTCGGCTCAGGTCGTGATCTCAGGGTCCTGGGATCAAGCCCCTGCCAGTGGAGAGCCTGCTTCCCTCTCCTTCCCACTCGTGTTCTCTCTCTCGCTATCTCTCTCTATCAAATAAATAAATAAAGTCTTAAAAAAAAAAAAAAAAGCAAAGAATAGAATGTTTCAGTGCATGGAGCCAGGCTTCCTGGGCCCAATCTTGACGCCACATGGCTCAGTTTCCTCATCTGTAAAATGGGTGATAGCTCCTTCCTTAAAGGCTCCCTTGAGGATCAGTGATCTCCTACCTTATAAGTGCTGAGTCCAGTGCCCAGCACACGGAGAGGCCTCAGCAAGCACCCCCTCTTATTATGACTCAGGGAAACTCAAGTGCCCAGTTCCCTGCTCTGTCTGACGGGTTTCCTTGGCCATATGAGCCAAAGGAATTTCTGCCTCACACAAAATCAGATTTTTTTTTTCAGTCTCCACCCCTCCCAGAGGAGCCCAGGAGCTCGTGGTTAAGTAATTCTAGTTACCAATGATCACAAAATTGCTTCACTGGCCGTAACTTTTCATAATTTATCGGCTCCATTTAAAGTGATTTTAATTACAAACGCTCTAATTCAGTTAAATATGAAATTAAATGCAGGCAAGTAATTGTATTTCCCCCATCTATTATGTGCGGAAAGAAATGAGAGTGGCTTAGTGTATCCTAATTGTCAAAGGGTTTCTCAGCCCACGTGCTCTCTGCAAGAAAGGAACTTTCTGTTATTTGCTAAAGATGTCAGCCACCTGTGAGCCGCGGGGGCTGGGCAGGGAGTGAATCAGATGCCATCAGTCTTGCTGGGGTGACAGACAGAAAACAGTTGTCTCACTGGGGCTGCCCTTCCAGCTCACACTAATCCATTCTCCTCTTGGGCCCTGGAATTCTCTCGGGACTTGCCTGACAAGTGGCCTCCTTTCCCGACTTCCATACTTTCACTGCCTCCCTCTGTAGCTCAGTTGGGGGAAACAGGAGAAAGGACACGAGCTGGTGTGCCCTGGGTTTATGGGACCCCAGGTATGAACATCTGTGTGCAGTCAATGTCCCTGGGGAGGCTGGGAAGACAGCGGTTATTCTGTGGCCGGGAGATCTGCAGGTACCAGAAAAACTCTCCCTATGATAGATTTCTTTTAGGAGATGGGCTCAGAGAAAGAACTCTGAACTCGGGTAAGCCTCCCCTACACGGAAACACTCGAAAAGGGGAGCCCCCTCCAGAAGCCAGCTTGCCAACGTCAGGAGAACTTTTCTGCATGAGCATTTTTTTAAATTGGTAATAGAACGTTGAATAAAACCGCGGGTCGGTGGAATGATTTGATTCATTCTCACTTCTTCATTACTTGCAAATAAATATTGGGTCCAGAGGCAGGAGTTCTGGAAACAGAACCACACACATGAGGTGTCTTTAGCCCCCTCTGACATATGAGGAAATTGGGGTTACAGAAATCTGTAGCCAAGAGCACAGGGCTACAAAGGGACAGAGTTGTACCAGACCAGATTTGTCTGTGGTCCCCGGCTCAGTCAGGGTCAGGGCTGGGCGACTATCCCTCCTTATGTGGCCTAAGACAAGGATTAAGTCCACTCCTAACCTTTGTCTCAGACAGGACACTTTCCTCCCATGGTAACTGTGACAGAGCACAACATGTTGTTTTAAAGGGGAGTGGCTCGTCTCTCACAATGTCCCAATTTCCCATGCCATCCCAGAAAGAATGGATCCTCCCTTCTCCCCACCTCTACCTCTCGGGTGGGCTGCCCAGGAGGGGAAGTCAGAGCTTCCCTTCCTCCAAGCCCCCAACTAGGTGCACACAGCACCAAGACTTTGGACAGATTACCCTCCGAGGTCTGAGGAAGAGGGAAGGAAGTAACACTGCAGAGCTGTCTTAGCGTGCCAGAGGGCATCACAAGAGAGGAGCAGGTGTTCCTGCACTGGAAGTGCTGGCCCTTTAATTCTTCAGCCGTGACCTTGGGCAACTTACTCAACTTCCCCATATGGCTTTAAGTCATTCAAGTGGGGCCCAATTTGGGGGGGGGGGGCGGCTCTCTGCTACTACAGCTAGCGTTACCCTCCTACAGCCAACATGCCAAGCTAGAGCAAAGGATTTTTTTTCCTCCTCTGTGAATTGACTCATTTGAAAAGACATAAAGGTATAGAAACTAAAAACTAAAAAAAAAAAAAAAAAAAAAAAAGTCATTATAACATTTAACCCCTTGCTATTACTGAATAGCATTAAAAAAATCATGTGTTGGAGCCTTGACAATTTTGAAAGAATTCTCTTGCTAATCAAAGACATCAGACTGGGGCACCTGGGTGGCTCAGTGGGTTAAGCGGCTGCTTTCAGCTCAGGTCATGATCCTAGCATCCTGGGATCGAATCCCACATCGGGCTCCTTGATCGGCAGGGAGCCTGCTTCTCCCTCTGCCTCTGCCTGCCACTCTGTCTACCTGTGCTCACTCTCTCTCTCTCTCTCTGACAAATAAATAAATAAATAAATAAATAAATAAAAAGACATCGGACTTATCACGGATGCCCATGGGATGCTGAAAATAAATCGCCCTTGGAGCAGGCCCAGGAGGGCTCGCCGCCCTTAGGCTTTGCTCTCTTGCCCTTGACAGGGTCAGCACCAGGAAGCAAAGACTTCACCATTCTGGACCAACAGGCAGAGAAGGTGTGACTTCAGGTAATGAGGATGCTTCCTTACAACGGCCTCTACTATCCTACCTGAAGCTAAGCTCATTTCTTGTCAACAAATACTATAGCGTTTTGTTGTTTTAAGCTTATGAAAGGTTTAACAGTGAATTTCCAAGTTAATAACTCCAAGTCTCTTCTTAAGGAAAAGAATAAAGGCAAAAGACGATATGACCTTTCCAGAAACAGTTCCTTTTCTGATTGCAGAAGCAAGAGGTGTTGACTTCAGTATATTTGGAAAGTACAGAAAAGCACAAAGTTAAGGATTCTAAATGGCTGGGCATCCAACTCATCAGGAAGTGTGTCTACGTGTTACCACTTTACTTGGCCCTAAACTGAAATCCTGCATACAATCTATTTTGCGATTTGTTTCATACTGAAAATATTGCAGACATTTTCCCATTTTACTGTGGTCCTACATCACTTCGAACCTTCTGTGCCCACCCCCCACCAGCCTCCCATTCAGCCTCCTCTCCTCCCATGTGAAGAAGTCAGCCTCACCTCTTCCTTCTCAGAAAAAAACAGAAGCCGTCGGAAAGAAGAAATTCCCTGATTTTCCTGAAACCGAAGCTACAAACCACCCCACAGCCACACACATCTTCTCATGCTTCCCTTGGCCACGACAGAGAAGGCCGTCTTTTGCTAGTTCGTCTTGGCCCTCCCGAATCTACTTTGGGTCCCACCTTCGCCCATGTGGTCAAGATCACCCCTAAGCTCTTGGTGGAATGATCTAGCAGCCTTCCAGCCTCTTCTCCTGAAAGATTCAAATTCACCTCAAAGCCCACATTCTCAAAACAAACCCATGACTTCTCCCCAAGCCTGAAGCTCATCCAATGTCTTTGCCAGGCAGCTGTAGGTGCAAGACACCCAAAGGCAGCCTCGTGCTTTTCTCTCCCTCACACATGCCTGGTTAATTACTGAGTTCATTCACGTTTCTTTTCCAGAGAGGTCCTGACTATATCTACTGCCGTCCGTCGCCATCACCACCACCTCCCTGTCTCTCACCAGGGACTCTAAGCGTAACCAGTCTTCCTGCACCCACGACACCCTCCTCCTGCAAGGTCCTCCCCATCTGCTAAAGCATACCACTCCCTGGCTCAAACCTTCACAGGCTCCCCAGACTCTGGGGATAAGTCAAGTTCAAACTGGCTTCCATGGCCCTGCAAGCCCGGGGGACACTCACGGGACCCTACACTGCTTCATCCCTCTGCACCCACCACACCGGCCATGTCCATGCCCAGACTCCTTCTGCTCTGGCGCACCTGTTCTCCCTGTCTAAGATGTTCTTGCCCTCCTTTCTTCCAGTCCCCTCTCTTGAAGTGCCTCTTTCTCTAGAAACCATGTCTTACTCTCTCTTATGGAGCTTGAATCTCTCTGTTGTTGGCTTTCACACTGCTTCGCACTTGTAACCCATGTTACACCTTGCAACTTTAATCCTCGCCTGTGTGTCTGAGGTCTAGCTCCACTGGGCTCTGAGCTCCTCAAGGGCAAGAGTTCGATCTACTCATAGCTATGTCCTCACCACTTAGCCCAGCACGTGCCACACGCTGATGCTTGGTAAATCCGTGAGGATAAATGAGTGAATTAGAGGTACTTCAAACTCAAAAGACTCATTTCTTGTCATATCTTGTCAACAAATACAACTTCTTCCCCCCAAGATGTGGTTTTCATCCGATGTGTCCACAATCATGGACAAGCACCACCATCCACACAGTAGTACGGTCAGAAGCCCAGAAGGAATCTCTTATGGATTGAATTGTGTCCCCCTCAAAAAAGGATGTGTTGGGCCCCGCACTGATCTCCAGCAACCAGCACAGGGCCACACACAGCGGTCAAACTAGTGAACAAAAACCAATCCATTTGCTAAAGTACAAATAAGCCACGATGTATTTAACTGATCTTTTTTCTGGCCATGTAGACTTTTTCACTGATGTTTCACCAATAGAGCAGGGCTGCAAGGCATCACAGAGGATACTTTGTGCAAATATCCAATTATTTCCTGAAGACAAATCATTGCAAGGAACAGGTTGCTCGAAGATTCTGAAGCTCGACCTCGTTGTACAGAATTTCTGCAAGTGAAAGAGATACGCACCAGTAGCCGCTGCCAGAGAGGGAGGGAAGCAGGGAGGGAGAGAAAGAAAGACCACCATCCAAATGAATACGGCTCTGTGGGCCTGAGAAGTTCTCTTGGCCGAGCTTGCTCTCCGACCTGTTTCCTAGTCCCCCTCTCTCCATTCCCCTGCCACGCCATCCCTGGGAAAGGCCAAGTCAGACACTCTCAAATCCCAGGGTTTCACATGATAAAGACCCCAGAGAGAAAGGGGCCAAGCACTTGGGAGCTTTTTGTTCTGTCCCTTTGTTCGAGCGACTTCTCCCATCTCAAAGGATTTTCAGCAGCACCAAGAGCCTGACACTTTGCCCATCCTGGTTCTCACAGACTTCTCCAAGGCAGGACAAAGCAAAGCTGGCACAGACGACGAGGCGGGCAATCAAGGGGGACTGGGAAACAAGGAAGCCCCGCGAATCTGGCTGGCCTGGGATCTTCAGTTGCTGGAGCAACTGCAAGTTAATGACATGGGGAGGAGACCGCCATGTTCTTCCCCCTGGCCAGTTGTCATGGATACTGGGATTTGAGATGTGAAAGGGTGAAGGGTTTGTGCTTGAAGAACAGTGCCTTTTTTCACTTGCTCCCTCCAGGTTGGAGTCTTACTCACGGGAGGCTCGGGGAGGGGAGTGATGGGAGACTCGCTATTCAGGTGCCCCCGTGGCCCGCAGCTCAAAAATCCATTCCCGTCTGATGCCTGGCCCAAAGGCCTAAGCATGAATGGAAATTTCCAGCCACCAAAGCCTTGCCGTCTACACAGCAGGCAGGCATCTCTCTTCCCGAACGCTTTCCTCTCTCAGTGTCCTGATTCTCCCAGCTTTGCTCATATATGAGGCCTAAAGGGTTTAGCTTTGGGACCTCCCCAAACCCCTGGCTCCCAGAGACCACCAGTACTTTCCCTCCTCCCCTCCCGACCCTTCCTCCTCCAGGACTGGGCAGGACAAATACAGCTCAGGCCCTTCTCAAGCATTGGGTCCCAGCCTCTTCCCACTGTGACACTGTCAGGCCCTGGCCTGTGTCCCTGAGCCCTTCATCACCTTATGGCCAGGAGGCCACAGACTTGAGTGATGGCATCAGGGCTCAACTCTGCCACCCTCCCCCACAATGACTTTGGACAGCATATTTAATCTCTCTGAATCTTACTTCTGCACCTGGAAAATGCAAATTGTAACACCTACCACGTAGTTTTGGGGAGGGTGTTCCGTGAGAAAAGGAATGCCTCTTCGGGGCTTACAGCAGGCATGGCCAAAATGGTGGTGTGTCTGCCTGTCTCTTCATTCCCTCCCCATCTACACACACAAACTCACACACTCACACGCTCCATTACACACCCTCAGCTTTCCCTTGCTGACCTATCGTTTAGTCTTTATCAAGCAGGAGGGCGTACAGCTGTTCAACATGAGCAACTCCATCTGTCCATCTGCCCATCCGAATCTGATTTACAGAGAGTCTAATGTGTGCCAAACACGGAGGTCGTAAAGGGTCACCAGACAAAGCCACCGGCCCCCCGTTTATGCCTGCCAGGATGCCTGCGGCTGGAAATCAGGGTGATCCCGAGACACTCCCTCGGCCTCCGTGTACCTTCATCCCTGGTACTTGACGACACGGCCTGAAACCCAGGTCACGGCACAAGGGCTGTGTGTGTTTCGGTGACCAGGGCAAGGATGGGCTCACGGCTCTGTGCTCACTCCAGGCTTCCGACAGGCTGCAGCTCTCCAGCTCTGTGGAGGAGTCGGGGCGTGGTGGAGGGGGTCAAGCTGACACCAGTATGTTAGACACACTGGGAACAAATGTCATCGATCTTTCCAGGACATGATCTGACTTCCAAGGGTGGTTCAGTTTTTCCTCTGTCCTATGCTGTGTGGGACCTCACATCCCACGCCTCCCCCTTGGCAGCTGGGAAATAGGGTCAGGGGCTACTGGTGTGAAGTAGGAAGTCTGGGTCTGGTCTGACCATAATCTTGTTGATACTGCTTCCCAGGCTAGGAGACCTATGCCACAGAGTGAAGAAGGGCTCACATACAAACCCTACCTCTCCCTAACGCTTAGTTTCCTCATCTTTAAAATGGGATAATTATACACCTATCTCATAGGATTAGTGTGAGAACTTAAAATTCAAAAATACCCATGAACCATTTTTTCCTGGAAAATAACAAGTGCTTATCAATAACAGCTTTATTTTTTATTAGAATTCCTACTATCAGCTCTGTTATGGCTCTAACCATGCAAAAGTCATACAGATACCTCTTTAAGGGAACTAGGATGAGTCACAGAAAACTGACAGCTGTTGATTTGTTTGGAGTAGTGACATTGCGTGCTTTTGACCCTAATTATCTATGTTCACACTATTCTAATATCACTGCCAGAAATAAAAGTTAAAATTATAAGCACAGGTATCTGTGTTTACACTGATTTACAGTAACCACACAAACAAAATATTGAATTTTTACATTTACATCGCCCTGTATATTTGCATGACACACAGGATTAATTCTCCTAAAAGAACAGAAAGGAGTATCCGGAAGCATCAGTTGAATCCATCACTAGAACTCAGACCACAACCTCAGAAATGTATCCAGCCTCACTCATCGAAAGGATTAATTCCTTAGTCAGGAAAGTTTCATGTTTCTATGAACTTAGTTCAAAGTTCAAAGTTTCTATGAACTTAGTAGGAATTTCTCCTATATGCTTCCCTCTGTCCTGCACTGAGGCTGCCAGATAGCTGCCATCAAGCACGAAGCCCACCCTGCATGAAGGAAAAGGTAAATGTTCTAGACTGTTCTAGACACAGAAGATATTTGACCTGCAGGGAGCTGGAATTTCATCTAGGAAGGAAGAAATACCATGAAGCAGGTAGGAAGAAATTAAGCTCTCACTTGGGTAGTCCTAATGAGGAGCTGTTTCATCAAGGAGGACCGTTGGAGACCAAGCTATTGGAGAAGTAAAACGTGTTCAGTCTTGAAGGGTGAACAGAAGCCATTATTCCCACCCAGGAGACCACTTGAGCATTCATATTTTACACTCAGCCAGTGCACGCTTTCCCCCAGATGCTAAGCATCGAAGGAGACACAAAATACATACTGATAAAATGAACCATATTTCCTAGGATTTCAGAGTGAAACAGATCTGCACAGCCACCGTCTACTTGCATCCATCTAGAAAAAATACACTTACAGCTACTGACCAAGAAAGACAAAATCTGGGGGTAGGTCATTCTTAAAAAATAAATAAATAAATAAATAAATAAATAAATAAATAAATAAAAGTGCAGAGATACTGGGGAACCTCTTTTAACACAGAACATTTACAGTGAGCCAGCCACTGACCTGAGCATGTCCCGTGGATTTTCTCATTTAATCATCACTAGAACGATGACAAATAGATGCGGGAACAGAGACTCAGAGGAATGAAAGAGACAATATCATATGAGGGCAACAGGAAGGATTCGTTTTGCCAGACAAGGTGATTATATAGGAGACACAAAGAAATAGACCCAGGAGAGTTGTTTGTGCCACAGTCCTGAGGCTCCTGGTTGTGGGTCCCAGGAAACTGACAATCTTTTGGGAGGAATCGAGGTCTCAGAGCAGGTGAGCAGATGCTAAGATTTCCTTCAGATTTTAAGATATAAAGTAGAAGTGGATATGAAGCTGATAGAAGCCCCTTAAGACAGCACCACCTTCACTGTACCAGACCCACTGTCCTCACAACAGGCCCGCAATGTATGGATTATTATTTTTTTTTTAGGTTTTTATTTATTTAAGTCATCTCTACACCCAGCGTGGGGCTCAAACTCACAAGCCCAAGATTAAGAGTCACGTGCTCCTCTGACTGAGCGAAGCAGGCGCCCCTCCATGTAGGACTTATCCTCTCCTTAATGCCTTACTACCTGTCATGGGGATATTTCTAAAACTAGCACCCCAAATAACTGTAAACTATTACCCCAAATCATCCCGACACAGGGAGATTCTAGCACCTGAGAAACGGGCTCTCTGACAGATGATGGCCGCTCTCCCCCTGCTCTATCTCCCCTTTCTCTTGACCTTTTCTGTCCTCTGCCCTTGGAGTCTCTGTGGAAAGCCTAGTCCCCCCAGGCAGCCCTCCACCCCACAGGATTGCCCCAATCCCTTCGGTGCATCTAGGTCAGTGAGGCATTGGGGTCTAAATGATCCACCCAAGTTGATACAGAGAGAAACTGAGACTGGAGAGACTAACTGCTTTCACCAGTGCCTTGACCTTGAATCTCGGCTCCTTGCCCATCACGCTTTTGCTCGGTGTTGCCTCTTTCCCACCGGCTGACAGCTTGAAGCAAGCCCCATGCGCTGAGCATCTGACGGCAGGCTCGGCTCCCCGGGACGGGCCCCAGATTACGCTGGAACAATCAGGGCGTGTGGGGTTCGGTCCCCAGGGACTGTCCCTCAGACCTGCTCCAAAGACCTCCCGCCCCACCATTAGCCACAGAATGCCTGCTGCTGTGCACGGTAATCCAAATTGGGTTCAAGCCCCCAGCCTCCGTACTCCATTGTAATGCTCTATTTTTTATTCAGCGCCAGATCAGAGATCAGCTAAGACCTCATGTTGCCAACATAAAAGAAGAAGAAAGATTCGTTAATCCCGATGAAAATGAATTCTTATTTTTTCCCAGAAGGAAAAAGAAAAAAGGAAAATAAGAGGGTGTTAACATCAGCTTTTCAGAAAACAGGAAAATCCTTGCCATGGTGAGACGGTTGAAGCAGGCGGCTCTGAGGGTCGAGACAAAGCGCAGTGACACACCCCTTCACCTCTTCCGGCCTGTTTTATTATCCTGGATATTCAGACTGTTTGTCCCTGGGATGCTTTTGGATGCGATAATCCTGCCAGCCTTGAAATAGAGTATCAGAGAGGAGGAGGGTCAGAGGTGGGGGAGCGTGTTCACAGAATAGAACAAGGGGGCAGGAGTGAGTAAGAAAATCTCACCTGAAGAAATCAGATACGTTTTTTAGGAAACCCAAGTTTCAGAGCCAGAAAGGACCCTGGGGCGCCTGGGTGGCTCAGGTGGTTAAGATTCCGAGCCTTGATTTCAGCTCAGGTCATGATCTCAGCGTTGTGAGTTCGAGTCTCACATGGGGAGCCATAGGTATCTTGAAGATACCTAGTCACGGCTTCCCAGTAAACACACACACATGCACACATATGTACATACAAACATAGAGACATGTGTACACACGTACACACAGGTAAATACACATGCACACAGATATATACACTCATACACACACATCTATGCATACAGACATACACAAAAACATGTGACACAGGCACACATACATGTATGCAGACACGCACACATACAGACACGTGTATACACCCATATACACACACACACACAGCAAGTGAGGTCAACTGAGAAAGTATGAATTGTCCGAGGGAACAATTCAAATCCGTTTAGACCTACAGGTTAAAAGGAACAGGGACTACAACGTGCTCATGTGTCTGGGAAGAGCCTTGTGTGAATTTCAACAACCGTCTCCTAGGAGAGAAGACCACAATGACTCCTCTGCATCCAGTCAATACTCAGCACTCCCTTCTCTCTGAAGCCCTCTTATTGATCTGCCCAGGCACTTACGAACTGATAATGGTGTAGTGTAGGGGTCTGCGGCCCCCTGCCTGGGGTGGTATGGCCCACAAGTGAAGAATGGTTTTTACACTTTTCAAGGATTGAAAAAAAAAATTTAAGACTGATATTTCATAACACACGAAAATTATGTAAAATTCACATGTTGGTGTCCACAAATAGAGTTTGCATTTGCACATGGTCTGAGGCTGCTTTCACGCTAAATCAAGTAGATGCAGTGGGCACAGCATGGTCTGCAAAGCCTAGAACATCAACTGTCTGGCCCTTTCCAGAAGAAAGACTGCCAACCCCTTGTCACAAGAGGAAGTCTTGGACAGCATGCATTGGGAGCTCTACAAGTGTTCTCCACTTTACCCACATGAATATTGAAGCCCTCAAGGCCAGGTCACCCCTCAAGCCCAGGTCACCCCTGTGTGACCTGGAATAATTTACGAGCATCTCTTTGCTTTGAGTCCCTCATCTGCAAAATGGAGATCATGTTTATTGAAACAGTATCATTGAAACCTAACGGTCTATCTGCTGAGGTCACCTTGCCCTCAGATCTAAATAACATTGGTTCAAGTTCAACTCCATGTCCTGGCAAAGCCCCACGTCCTGGTCAATATTCTCAAAGCCTTGCATCCTCTTGGTCACTTTGGCTTAAAATTCCAACTCTTTCCAAACTCTGATCTCACTCATCTTCCCTTTCCTCAACTGGTCTCTCTGCTTTGGGCCAAGACTTTATAATTCAGCTAGCTCTCCCTCAAAACAAGTCACAGGAGGCACTGTATGAGAAGCAGATTTTGTTGTTGGTTTGGGGCCATGGGAAGGAGATGACATGGCTAAAACCCAAAAAATTTAAAAGCAAACATTCAACTTCTCTCATTTCCATAGGCTCATGACTGGCCCACCACACCACCAATTTCCCAGTGGCAACCTTCTCTGTAGGTTCTGGCCTTCTGCCATGCTAACCCACCCCTCTGTATGTACCCAACCCTCCTTGCAATTCCCCTCATATCTCCCTGCTTCTCTATTTCCTGGAGTCCTTCATCCTCAAGATACTCCCAGAAGCTCAATCTCCACTTATTATTATGCAGGACAATCTAGCTCACCACCCTGATGCCTAAAGTTCCAAGGTCGTATACTCCATGTTTTTGCTAAACGAAAGGCCCCTTGCTATATCTTGCCCTTAGCCCCCAGAACAACTGTCAGAGCCTCACACATACTTTCTCCTTGCCCCAGCAGCATCTAAATGTATATTCAGTGTCCCATCGATATAAATTATATCACCCCCTTGCCCTTAGAAGACAGAAGAACTATTATCAGCAGGTTTGGGGTTGACCTGCTTTTTTCTTTCCATTAAAGTACACAAAGTATCTATCAGGCTGCTTAACATATAAAAAGAACCAATAAGTGTTATAATCTTTCAATGACTTCCTTTGCTAAAAAAAAAAGAAATATATAGCCAAGTACCATAATATGTAACAATATCTACCTCCCATGGGGATCGCCAACACATCCCTGTCCAGATGGAATTTTCCATTTGGAGAGTGCGTGGGGGTGAGGGAGATGGGACTGGGTTGAGAAACACTACCTAGGACAAGGTGAAAAAGATTTCTTTCTCTCCACCATTTAAATGTACCAGGAACTGAATAAAAGTCACCACAGGAGACTCCTTTGGGGATTTCTAGAGGCTTTTCCTTGACAGCCAGGAAGGGTTGTAAGACTTTGTATCTACTACACCTGTTACTGTGTAACAAAATATCCTCACAACATAGCAATTAAAATAAAATCATTTTGTACATCTCACATCTTTCTGAGGGTCAGAAATTTAGAAAGGCTTAGCTGGGCCGTTTGGTCTTCAGATCTCTTGTGAGGTGACCTTGAGGACCTTGGAGTGGGTAGCAGTTATCTGAAGGCCTGACTGGGGCCAGAGGCTTCGCTTCTAAGGTGGCCGTTGGCGAGAGGCTTCAGCTCCTCACATAACATCTCTCCAGAGGGCTGCTGAAGACATGACTTCCCCTGGTGTGGCTGATCCAAGAGTAAGAGAGAGAGACAAAAACAAAACTGCAGCACCTAATGACCTAATGTCGGAATGACGTGCTGTCCCCCTTACCACATAGACCAACCCTGGTACAAGGTGCAAGGACACTACACAAGGAGGAGAAATGGACTGACTACTGGCCTTTGAAACTCCGCAGACCCTACAAAGTGTTCCAACACATTCCCCTTTCTCACTTAAGCTAGTTTGCAAGTTTGACTCGAAACAAAAAATGAGGCGGAATTCTGAGACTAATGCCCTGTATTTCTACCACAGAGAAAGAGAGAAGAAGAAATCCTTCCCATGTAATTGTTGGGAAGCTAACACTACAAAGCAAAAGCAAAACGAAACAAAACAATGAACAGCTTGGATGAGGGTTCCTTTGCTACAACAAATGATCCAAAAACTTAGTAGCTTAAAACAACCATTTTCTCTTGCTCACAATTTTGTGGAACTGAGGGGAAGCTCAGCGGGGCAGTCCTCATCTGAGGTCCCATGCTGTGGCAGCCACACGTGTGCAGGAGATGCGATCATGTGACCTCGGCCCAGCTACACGGGGCTGGGTGTGCAAGGTGGCTCATTCACGGGGCTGGAGGTCCATGCAGGCTGTCCGCTGGGCACTCAGCCGGGGCACTCAGACAAAGCCCTTAAACATGGCCACTCCAGCATGGCCACCTCAGGTAGCTGGACTCCCTATATGGTCACAGCTTCCCCCAGAGCAAGCGTCCCAAGAACCAGGTAGAAGCTGCATCACCTTTTCTGACCTCACCTCCAAAGTGGTACAGCATCACTTTTACTGTACTGTGTTGCCTAAACCAAGTCATTAGCATCAACCCAGATTCAGAAAGAGGGAGCATAAACCCTATCTCTCAGTGGGAAGCTTGGGTATGGCCATAGACAACTGATTATCCCAAACCCAGGACCTAGCCATGTCAAGCTCTGAGGGGAGAAATAATATGTCCCACATAAGAGTGACAGGGAGGCAATGTTTACACAGCAATGTCTGCAATAGCCAAACTATTGAAAGAGCCCAGATGTCCATCAACAGATGAACGGATAAAGAAGAGGTGGCATACACACAAACACACACACACACACACACACACACACACACACACACACACACACAGGAATATTATGCCCCCATCAAAAATGTGAAGTCTTGCCATTTGCAATGATGTACATGGAACTAGAGGGTATTATGCTGAGCGAAATAAGTCAATCAGAGAAAGACAATTATATGATCTCTTCCGATACATGGAATTTGAGAAACAAACAGAGGATCATAGAGGAAGAGAAGAAACAAACAAACCAAAACAAAACCAGAGAGGGAGACAAACCATAAGGGACTCTTAATCATAGGAAACAAACTTGAGGTTTGCTAGAGGGAAGAGGGGTAGAGGGATGGGGTGACTTGCTAATGGACATTAAGGAGGGCATGTGATGCAATGAGTGCTGGGTATCATATAAGACTGATGAATCACAGAACTGTACCCCTGAAACCAGTAACACATTATATGTTAATTGAATTTAAATTTTAAAAATGTTTAAAAAGAATCACAGGGAAGCATCTTCCCAGTCAGAATGTATATATCCTTGAGTAGAAGAAACAGTCCCTTTGGTCCAGGACATCTCTCCTGAAAACCTATAGACATCAACCAAACCACATTTACCAAGAAATCTGTTTAGATTCAAATAACAGGAAACTCCAGTCAAACCACCATAAACAACACAGAAATTTATGGGCACGTATACCTAGAAGTTCCAAAAGAATAGAGATCTTTACAGTTGCCTTAAGTCAGAGGCTCTGCGCACATTTTCCAACCCTTCTCTGTCCTGCCCCTGTTTCGTCCGAGCGGGACAGAAAGCAAAATACAGCTGGTCTGACCCCCATTCATGCAGGACTATTTCCAGAGGGGAGAAGAGTGGGCTGCTTCTAGACACTTTCCTGAGAGACTGCAGACGAATGGATTTTTCAAACGTGCATAGCTAGCTCCTCTCCACATTTTATTTGACCAAACTGAGTTATATGACCAACATTAGCCAATCGCTGGGGACAGGAACAGACTGACTCTTAAACCAACCAGTCTCACCCTTAACCCCTACGAGTGGGATGACCTCCCAGGCATGAAGGGAGGATACCTGCACAAAATCAGGACTTTTTTTAGAACTGAGGAAGTAGGAAACATACCAAGGAAATAATCAACAATGTCTGCTCTACTACAGAAAATGAAATCCTAAAACATTAAAATCAAGTATAACCTGGCTTTTGCTACCTTGTTTCTCCACATACAAATACAGAATCAGTTCTCTGGAAGTGAGTCGCTGAATCATTCTGGGCGTCTCCTAGAAAGCCATTCCCCATAGGCAAGTGCAGAGTCACCAGTGACATCTGTAGCTTTCTCCTGTTGAGCTCCAGGGGCCGGCCGCCCACTACCACAGGTTCGGCCAAGGAACTCTGTGCCTGCCAGGTATCTCCACCTGCGTCCAGAGCCCATGCTCAGTGGATATGCCCAGCCCATGCCCAGGGAGAATGTTCTACTGTCTCTTGGAAAGACAGTAAAGCAATTCTGTTGGACCCCAGGGGAGCATCAGGATTTGTTAAAAGAGCTAACTTTCATATTTTAATTGTCACATCCCTTACTCCACATCCTAGAATGTCCATAGAACAATTATTATTCCTTGCAGATCTTAGCCAGGAGGTAATGTCAGTAACAAAGTCTTGTAAATTGGGGCTCAGAATCGCCTCCTTCTGAATTTAATAACCAAGGTTCTTGGTCATTTGTCATTTCTGACTGCCTCTTCCTTTAAGGTAAATTCTCTCCTAGGAGGCCCTCAACTCTCTCGCAACCTCTAATGGACAGACTCACCAGACTCACTCGCCAGGCATCCCAGGCACCCGTGGACCCCAGTGGACCAGCTTTATCTTGAGCGGGGACTCCCAACTTGATATCCAGTCAACCACATTCCCTGCGGGCAATCTCTTCCTTCTCAGCCCTCTTGTTTGCCATCTGTGATCCAGCCATACTGGGCCATTCCATCCACGGGGACACAGAACGCCATCCGCGTATGTATTTGCCACTGCACAGGTCCCAAACATCCGAATTTCTCAAACACTGCTGTCTTTACTAGAACTCTCTGTGGCAACCTAACTCCTTCAACCTTGCAAATTCCTGAACACCCATTAGGATAGGAGATTCAGCTCTGTGCCTACAGGATTGACAGAAGAAACAGACCTGCAGTATTTATAAAATTCAAGGCAGTAACTCTCAGAGCATTCATATTGAAAGATATCAAGAGTCAAAGGGGGGAAAAAAAAGCATTGCCCTTAGGTCTATTCTAGAACAGGGCTCCTGGGCATTTCCCTGCACAGACCATATCACCAGGACACCAACACTGGAAGGCGTCTGCCAATTAGAGTCGAAAGGCAAGCTTTCTGCATCTCTTTCCATCCTCAAGGCCCTTCTACGGCCTGAGCTGACCAACCCAGCATCCACTCCTGGGCTGCAAGACAGTTTCTCCCCTGGCTCAGGACGCGGAACCAGATTTAGAGCATCTCTCAAATGAATTGGGGTTTTGTTCCTTCCAACCTGTGTTGAAATTTATAAGACTAAAACAAAGGCACTCAGTTTGCCCTGGTCCTTGGCTTTGCCCAGGACACTAATTACCCAACAACAGCACACGTGGGAGACAGTGGCCAACTCTGATTAAGGAGCCCCACGGGAAGGCACTTAGAACAATCTTTTCTTTTTCTTTCAAAGTTGCCTTTGTCTCTATCCCCAGCGGCCACTCTGCCTCCTGTGCTGCTGGGCGTGTGTAGCTATAGCTGAGCTGCTGGGCGGAAACCATGCTAGAACAGAAGCCCTCCATGCACTGGGTCCCTGCCATCGGCTGGGTCTGGGCAAGATTCTCTTTGTGCATGAGCACTGGTCCTCCAACAATTCCGCAAAGTAGAAAGATCATCAGAAGCCCAGAGCCACAAAAACAGAGAGAGACTAAGCTAGATTATAACCCAGTCCTGTCTCAAAAGCCATAATAAACTAGAAAGTGTGGTTCTTCCCAAATCCCAGACCTATGGCCTTTTACAGCTGGAAGAGACCTTTCTAATAACCATCACGCTCAGCCAAGGCCCAAGACCATTAGTGAACTCAACAAGAAAACACATCTGATAGGTAGCTGGCTTGAACCTAGAACCCAGGTCTCAAACTTTGGGGGTCAGCACTCTTCACTTTCCTATCTCCTTGCTCCCCCCTCATGTTGTAGCCTTCCCAAGGCTACATCACTGACTGCTAACCGGACTGATCTACGCTGAACAAGGAGAGTTCATTAATTCTACCATCTTGGTAAATGCAGCTGAAAACAAGTATCAATTTTCCAGTTGCAGAAGGAAGAATCTGTAAGTAAGTGTCGATGGGGGGGGGGGCATTTATAAGATCCTGTGCATGGAGGAAAAATAGCCATCTGCCCCTCTCCCAGCTAGAGGAACGCTAGAGTAACCCTGGGAGACACTAGCCTACTCGCACTGACTAGAAGGCACTCAGCCCTGTGCTGCTGGATTTAAGGAAGCTCGCGTGCCCAACCTTGCCACCATGTAGTCAGGTGCCTGCCAACGTGCTCGTCATCAGCCCAGCACCGCGGTGAGCTGGGGTCTGACGCAGCAAACCCAGGTGTATAAAAACACACCTAAGAGCCTTGTGATAGGAGGGAAAAGCTCTGGAGGAAGGACCAAATCCACAATAAAATACACCAGCACAAGCCCTCTTCCCCAACCTGAGCCAATCAGGTTGAACCAGATGAAAATCAGACAGCAAGCCAGACCAAGGAAACCTTGCCCGTGCAATCCTTCCCTGTTGCTCTGCGCAGGAAGGGGACAGCCTGGGCCCCATGCAAGCAGATTTGCTCCCAACAGATATTTCTCCTCTGCAAGTGATAAACAACGGGGGGTCCGAAGGTGGCTCTGAGCGGAGAAGTCTGTTTCCAGGACAGTACAGAGAGTTCAAACCCTCCGTATCAGAAGCAGGAAGTGTCCAGGTTGAACCTTCTTGAACTCTCCCAGAGAATAGATGGGAGATAAACAATGCCCAACAGACTCCTCTTTTTAATCCATTAAGGGCAGGTTTTAAAAGACAGTAAGAAATACTGAATTTAAACATGAGTCATAATGGAACCCATGACCAAGGTTAAATCAGCTCATCAGGTCAGGGCACGAGCTCCTACATTGCTCACCCACCATGTGAGCGTCCCAGCACTGGCACTCCCTCACGTTGTTGCTGGAAGAAGATTCTAGAACACTCAGTGTTTAAGGCACTGTGGTCACTATTCAAAGCGTCCTCCTTGCTTATCCCACTTAAATCTTATGACAACTTTGGGAGGTAGATACACCTGTTACACACATGCAGGCACACACACACACACACACACACACTGCACAGAAACAGAGGCATGACGTGCCCACCATCACCCGATGGTAAACAGGAAAGTTGGGATCTGAACACAGGAAGTCTGACGTGACACCCTGTGGGGAGACATTTGTCATTCATGTAAATGTCCACCCCGGTGTCTGGCACCGAGCGAGCCCTCAGGAGCCTTCGGATTCAGTATTGTTCCCAGAGACCCAACATTGGGAATCACTGCCAAGCAAGGCCTCTCTGCTCATTTGGCGGAGACACGGAGGACAGGGCTGTCCAGAGACCAACGGACCCACCCGATGGCCACTTTGGGCCCTGTCCATCCATCAGGTGCAGAGTCACGGCCCCTCAAGCATCTGAAACGGGGCGGACACAGCATGTGCAATGTAGGGGCCAACCAGA
Source organism: Mustela nivalis (assembly GCF_964662115.1). Lineage (NCBI taxonomy): Eukaryota > Metazoa > Chordata > Mammalia > Carnivora > Mustelidae > Mustela > Mustela nivalis. The sequence goes on from NC_139025.1 coordinate 144,759,400, forward strand.
GCCACAGAGATGATCTCTAAAGGCTCAACTCAAGCTTGCAAACTTCACCTTAAAAAAAAACAAGTGAGAGGCTACCCAAAACATTGACCCCACGTGTCCCGGGGAGCATGACATGTCTTCTGAGGCTCAGACTTAACGAGTGCCTTCCTTCCAGCCACCAGCTGGGCCCTGCCACAGACTCTCCCTTCCTGAAAATCCGTCGGACCTCAGCCGGTGGCAATGGCTTAGCCGCGCCCGGGCCGCTGTCTGTGCCTTTTGTCCCCCTGGGTAGCCTCAGATGGTTTCCAGTGATGATTCAGCCCTGGCGAGAAGAACATACCGTGCATGCCCGTCGCAGCTGCTGCCTCTCACCACGCACCGCCACCCACACGGGCTTACACAATAGGCGTGTTGCACCAGGAGGCCCAGGTGCCTGCCAGGACTGTTTATCAGCCGTGTTATAAAAACCCATGGGAACCTGGCTTTCCTGCCAGCCTGCTAGGCCTGGTTCCTGCTCTGCCTGACTTTCTGACTGAATGTCATGGCTGGGCTTTCCGAGGAGAATTTCTAAATCCACACGACTGCAGAAATACACGAGTGTGGCAATCTTCCCCTCCTTTCACTCATTCCTTAGCAGCAATACTCCTTTCTCGGGAGGTACCGAATAGAGAGGGACACCAAGACACTGGGAAACTATTCATGTCATCCCTCCTGGACTTATGCACCCCTGGCCCCGGATCACAACCTCGGCTCAGAATCCTCCGTGTAAGATGAGAGGCAACTCAGACATGTGAACACCTGAGAGGCAGCCCAAGGTTCAGGACTCAGACCCCAGGAAGGCGTGTCTCAAGAGAAGGGCCTAGGCCAGACCTCCCACGTTCATGATGAAAGAGAACCCGCTCTGTCTTGCAGAACCCATGACTCTCCCTGAGGATGAGAAAGCATTTTGCCTGACTCTCCCTCAGAAGGAGAAGCAGCAAGGATGAACCCCACCAGCCAACAGGGGCCGAACTTTCTCTGGTGTCCCTTGTGCTTATCCCATTAGCTGTTCTTAATCTTCACTACAGCCCTGGAGATGGGCTGAAAGTTTGCAATGGATCTATAACCTCGACAACTCTTCCCTTTTAGGAGAATGAGGGCTAGACCCCTGAGGAGCATTTTCGCACAGAACTCCAATTTTTTCACTAAGCGATAACTGAAGTTTAGTGAGAAATGTCTGTGTATTGCCACGTTTTAAAAACAAATGAAGGGGTTTTTTTTTAAATGAAGTTTAAAAGGAAGTCTATTCAGCATCACTGACCTCTACCTCTGAAACTAGCAATACATTATATGTTAATTAATTGAATTTAAATTTTTTAAAAAAGAAAAGAGAGAACTATATTCACCGTTCCTTCATTTTTTTTGAAAAGTCTATACGGAATTGGACAAACACCAACCTGAAAGCCGGCCCACCCAGAGATGCGCGCCTCAGTTCTATTTGGATGGCTGGATTCCAGCTGATTCTTATTTTCTTCTTCTTGTTTACCTGTATTTTCTACCGAGACATGGGTTCTACTCTGAAAAAAGGAAAGGGGTGAAGTTTGTTCTGAGGGTTTCCAGAGGCCAGGACGGAGGTGTGGAGATAGCGTGAGTGGTTCGGTTCATTTCTACCAAGAGAACTGGGGTGACAAGAAGGGAGCCTACTTCCAGAAGAAGTGGCCAGGCGGAAAGCGGGCGTCCACCTTGGGGATATTTTAGAATCCTGCCAAGGAGAAACCCAGTGGAGTTCTCAGCTCCAGAGCTTCTCTGTAAAAACTCGAGAACCCCATTTTCTAAAAAGTTTTTTATTACTGTTTATCTTCTAAAGATGAAATCGTTGAGGCATAATGTTGGTGATGTGGGTAAGGAGGGGTGAATAGGGAAGAGGGAAGAAGCAAGAGGGAGGGAGTGGGGGAGGGATCCCTGTGGGGGTCCCTCTGCATCCTGGTACCCCTAGGGAACTCCATTGAGCTCCTAGGGCATCAGGAAGCCCGGTTGGAAAGCAGGAACATTTAGACCAGTGGTAAATGTTTCTTGACCCCTCATTGTTCCCAGTGGGTCCAGATTTCTGTCGGGACAGATACCTGAGAAGAGCTGATGCTCTGTCGTTTAGAAGGCCTGTCCGTAATTCAGGGGGTGTCCTTCCCATGAAAGATAGTGATCATAGATGCATTTGCATATGGACAAATTCATTGTTCATAATTGCTTCTAAAATAATATTTGCTATGTACAAAGTCTGTGGAACACCATTAAAGAAAAGCTTCAAAATAACCTTTAATCTCCCTAACTCAAAATAGCCATCGTTGTTATATCTGGTATGTGTCCTTCCATCCATTTTATAATTCATTTATTTTCATAAAATCAAGCACATAGTTCATTCACCTTAACATTCTCAGTATGAGATTATGAACACTTACCACCTCTGTAAATATTTTTCTGAAACTATAATATTTGTCTAGTTTTAATATGTATTTCTTTGATTTCTGGAAATTTTTTTCCTTGTGCATACTCAATATTTTGATTTTTTTCTATTACTGAATTATCTTTTAATATAATTTGACCATTTCTATATTAAAAGGGAGTTAGGAGGTTTTTTCTCATTTATTGTGGCCTTATCAATTTTATTGCAAGTATTTTTTTCAGCTTGGTGTTAACTTTTTAATTTGGTTTTGATCTTCAGACAATTAGCTTTTAATTTACAAGCATTACATCTATGAACAATTGTGTTTATGATCATTTCCCTTCTTTCATACCTTCAAATTCTTCTGAGTGCCTTAGTAATTAAACATTTATTTCTCCCTCTTCCACTTGTTTTTACTTCAAGTCTTTACCTTTAACTTTTTTTTATTGTTTGACTTGGGTTTTTTTTAAATTTTTTTTAATTAACATATAATGTAGTATTAGCCCCAGGGGTACAGGTCTGTGAATTTCCAGGTTTACACACTTCACAGCATTCACCATAGCACATACCTTCCCCAATGTCCATCCATAACCTCACCACCCTCTCCCTACCCCCCCTCCCCCCGGCAACCCTCAGTTTGTTTTGTGAGATTAAGAGTCTCTTACGGTTTGTCTCCCTCCTGATCCGATCTTGTTTCATTTATTCTTCTCTGACCCCCCAAACCCCACCTCTCAACTTCCTCATATCAGGGAGATTATATGATAATTGTCTTTCTTTTTTTTTTTTTTTAAAGATTTTATTTATTTATTTGACAGAGAACACAAGTAGGCAGAGAGGCAGGCAGAGAGAGAGGAGGAAGCAGGCTCCCTGCTGAGCAGAGAGCCCGATGCGGGGCTCGATCCCAGGACCCCGAGATCATGACCTGAGCCGAAGGCAGCGGCTTAACCCACTGAGCCACCCAGGCGCCCGATAATTGTCTTTCTCTGATCGACTTATTTCGCTAAGCATGATACCCTCTAGTTTCATCCACATCATCGCAAATGGCAAGATTTCATCTCTTTTGATGGTTGCATAGTATTCCTATATATATATACACATTATATTATATATATATATACATACATACATACATACATACATACCACATCTTCTTGATCCATTCATCTGTTGATGGACATCTAGGTTCTTTCCATAGTTTGGCTATTGTAGACATTGCTGCTATAAACATTCGGGTGCATGTGCCCCTTTGGATCACTACATTTGTATCTTTAGGGTAAATACCCAGTAGTGCGATTGCTGGGTTGTAAGGCACCTCTATTTTCAACCTTTTGAAGAAACTCCGTGCTGTTTTCCAGAGTGGTTACACCAGCTTGCATTCAGTGTTTTGTTTTTTTTTTTTAAATAATTATTTTTCTATTCACAAAATTACTGAATTTTCAATTTAGAAAATTTAAAAAATATAATCACTATAAGAATCCTTATAATCTCACACACCAGATGACCACTGCTAATATTTCCCTGTACATATTTGCAATTGTATTTTTTAATAAAATTGAGTTTGTTTTATATAGGCAGGTACTGCTTATATCATCCTTTTTGTTTAACATTACATCATGAGTATCTTATTTGTCATTACATAGTCTTCAAAATTCTTATTTATAAGTATATAAATAAACATTTCATCCTTAAGACTGTGTGATATTTAACAAATTCCCAGTTATTGGACCTTATTACAAATATGATTAAAATATGGAGGCTTTGTTTCTTTATCTACCTATCATCCATCTATCTATCTATCTATCTATCTTTTTTCTCTGGGATAAATGCCAAGACATGGAATCTGTAGGTCACAGAGCTTGAACTTCTTTAGAGGGTTTTAATAAATATCCCTCTTCAGAAGAGCTAAATTCATTTAAATTGGGACCTGAAGTCTGTGACAGGCCCTCCCCACGACACTCTACCAAAATCAAGTGTTTGTTGTTGTTTTTTTAAAATCTTCGCCAATATCACAGAAAGAGAAAGTAATATTTCACTCTAATTTGCATTGCTTGATTAGCAAAGCAGCAGAATATTTTTGCATTTAAATCTTGACTCCATCTGGAATTTATTTTGGTGTTTGAAATAAGGAGCAACTCTGACTTGATTTTTCCCACAAAGAACCAATATCATTTGTTGAAAGAGTCAATCTATTTCCCATTGTATGGTGTGTCTTTGTTTAGACCCTAAGCTCTTACACAGATTTGAATTAAAAGTTTAACCACTCAGCCTATCACTAATAGCTCTCTTGTTCGATGGCTGTAACTTTATACATTTTATATCTCTGGCATCATGTATTCAGACTTATTTGTCAAACTCCTCCCCCAAAAAATTACAGTGGGAATTGTGACTGACATTTATGAAGCCTGTAGTTAACTTAGGACAAACTAATATCTTTATATCATTCAGTCATACAGAATGATAGCTCCCCCTATCATTTGAATCTCCTTTATTATCTTTGGTTTTTTAGGATTTATTTAGTTAGTTAGTTTAGAGAGAGATAGTAAGCAGGGGGAGGGGCAGAGAGAGAGAGAGGGAGAGAATCTCAAACAAACTCCATGCTGAGCGCAGAGCCTGACATGGGGATCCATCCCAGGACTCTGAGAGCATGACCTGAGCCAAAACCAGGAGTCAGATGTTCAACCGACTAAGCCACCAACGCGCCCCCTTTACTGTCTTTTTTTTTTTTTAATTTTATTTATTTATTTGACAGAGAGAAAGATCACAAGTAGGCAGAGAGGCAGGCAGAGAGAGAGAGGAGGAAGCAGGCTCCCCGCCGAGCAGAGAGCCTGATGCGGGGCTCGATCCCAGGATCCTGAGATCATGACCTAAGGTAAAGGCAGAGGCTTTAAACCCACTGAGCCACCCAGGTGCCCTCCCCTTTACTGTCTCTTAATAAAAGTTAGGAGTCTTCATATAAAGGTCCCTTTATAGTATTATTCTTATGGTTTTTGTTGCTATTTTAATACAATCATTTTCCCTACTACGACCTCCTATTATTGTTGGACTTTGTATAAATGGCAAAGCTGGCTATTACTTTAGTATGTTTTATGGGGCTAGCATTTTAAAATCTGAGTGTGCATTGAGTTTTATCAATTATATTTCAGCATTAACTGATATTATCAGGTTTGTTTTGGCTCACATGGCATGACCAATCAGAACAATTTCCACATATAAAACTGTCCTTGGATTCTTTACATAAATCCCAGGTTTGAATTTAGCTTTCATGATTTCAAATTTTGCATCTACATCATATAAAATAGGCACTTATAATTTTCTTATTTGTGCTATTGATGAGAAGTTTTAAGATCCACATTAATTATTTTCCATGAGGTTTTTTTTTTTTTTTTCAGCACAGAATTAGCTCTTCCTTCAAAGTTTAAATAGCAAGAGAAATTTGTCTGGCCTTAAGATAAATTTTTGAATAAATTCTTTAACAATTTTACATTTCTTCCAAGTACATTGATTTGTTTGAAGCTTTTTATTCTTAGAAAAATTTTTATTCTTCCTAGCAAAATGTCCATCATACATTCCTTTAAAATTTCCCATTTTTTCCATAGTATTAATTCCCTTACAATTTTAAAATCTCCAGATTTATGATTATAGCTGTTTGTTTCTCTGAATTCCTGTTGTCTCTTTTGTTTTCCTAAGTGTTCCAGAAATTCAACCAGAAAACCAGCTCTTAGATTTGTTAGTCAATTAAACCAGGGGGTAAGGGGGCTCCCCCCTTTTAAAATCAGAATTTCTGCTTCAATTACCTTTTCCATTGACTTGCATCTTATTTTATCTCTTACCTGTTTTCCTGAATGAGTATGCCATCTATTTCTTTGTGTCTTTCTTTTTTAAAAACGTAATCATCTGCTGTTACCAGGTGACCTCTAAGGACAACTTTTGCTACATTTCATATGTTTTTGAGAGAAGTGTTCCCTTTCTATTAACTTCCCAAAAACTATTAAGAAATGGATTTGAGTTTTGGAGAGGTATGAAGGGGTCTTCTCGTTTTATTTCTTAAGTGATCAGATAGATATTTTTATTTCATTTTTATTAATAGTTTCGATTTTCACGGCGTTGGAGTCAGAGAACCTAGCCTGGACAGTTTCCACAATCAGTCTGGAATCTGCTGATATTTCCTTTGTGACCACATAAGTTTTAATCACCACTCACAAAGGTTGGTAAAGATGGTGCAAAACCTGACACTACTTCACTGTGAACCTCTATTTTAAATACCATTGCTTGACACATACGCCAGGAGGCTGCTGGGTGCGTGAAGTGGGTTGTGGTAATTAAGCATCAGGCTCTGAGATCAGATTCTTAGTCTATCCCCGATTAGCTGCAAGATGCTCTAATCCTGGTTACCCTTCATCAGACATGAGGATAATAACAGCACATACGTCAAAGGACTTTAAAGAAATAATGCAGGACGCGTGCCCAGCATAGTAACTGGGACATTGTGCACACTTCAAAAGTACATCTACTGTAGAACATACAACTTACTGACATAACATGACTCTTTTTCCCATTTAATGCGTCTTGCTTTGAAGATCCCTTTTGTGAACGTTAACAGTGCCAGCCGTGCTTTCTTGAAATCTGGGTTGTATGTCCAACTTTCCTTTGTTATTTTATTTTCAATCTTGCCACATTTTATTTTAGAGGTATTCCGTGTCAGCAGACTATATAAGTCACTGGTTTTTAAATACAACTTGAAAGCCTTTGTAAAGAGTGTAAATCATATATATTTATCATCTTAGCTCATAGTTGTCTTATGTCTATCAAATCATTTTGTGCATTTTGGCTGTGAGGTTGTCATGCTATATTTATTTGCTCTCATTTGCTTTTAGGGCCTATTTTTTTGTTTGTTTTTTAATCTACTCTAGAGTTGTGAACTTTATCTTCATCGCTTTAAAAATTCTACCATGATGAATTACTGAACTCTACATCGGAAACTAATAATGTACTATATGTTGGCTGATTGAATTTAAATTTTTTTAAAAAATTCTACCAATGGATGCCTGTCATTTTGCTTTGCTCTGTTTTGTTTTTGTTTTTATTTATTGATGTGAAATTCATATGAAATCAACCATTTTAAAGGAAACGATTCAGTGACAATTTAGTGTTGGCAATGTTGTACAACCACATCTATTCCTTTAGGTTTTAGCAGGAGGATTTTCACTTTCTGAATCTAATTATCAAAGTTTGCATTTCCCTGAATAAGATGGGGATGACATCAGTTCTTCCTCCTTCCACTGTTTCTCTATCATGGCTTGAATTTGTGACTCATTCACAATAACTCAGCGTGGGTAGGATTAAATTTCTTTAAACTCTATAACCTCTCTCACAAATTACACCTGTTACTAGCATTCAATTCTGAATTCGGAAATTTGAATTCTGTTGCCCCATAGAGTGTTATGGATTGAGGTGTGTCCCCCTCAAAATTCCTATGTTGAAGCCTCAACCCCAAGTAGGTCAGAAGGTAACCATATTTGGAGAGAAGCTATTTTGAGAAGTAATTAAGTTAAAATAAGATCGTGAGGGTGGGCCCTACACTGGTATGACTGGTGTTCTTAGAAGAAGAGAAAATGTGGACACAGACACGCACAGAGGAAAGCCAAGCCGTGTGAAGACACACAGAGGACGTGGCCTTCTTGAAGCCAACGGGTAAGGCCTAAGAAGACACCAGCCCTGCCTACACCACCAGCTCAGATTTTTAGCCTCTAGACCGTGAGACAGTAACTCTCTGCTGTTTAAGCCACTCTGCCTGAGGCACTTTGTTAGGAAAGCCAATCCAAACTAATGCATGTGGTAATCTCCTTCCTACCCCAGGACCTCAGTACCATTTCACCACCAGCAGCGCTGAGCATATGTGTATATGCGCATGCGCGTGGGTGGACACGTAGGTGCACACACTTCCTCTGGTTAATTCCCACCATCAAGGGACCCCTTTTCTGACCACTCCGCCCATCGTTCCATTGCACTCTCTACTTTGGATGCCCAGCCATTTGAACAAAAGCTTATCCACCTGTTCCCGTGACAACCCTGTACTCTGGATCCCCAGGATCTAACTCACGGATTGGCACAGGTCAGGTGCCACCAAATTAATAAACTGACCAAATTAATTGAGCAAATTAATAAATGGAGCCCTGAATAAATGGAAGACATTCTGTTCTTGCTACCTGTGTTGTTTTCAGTTTAACACACCCTTGCATACTGGGTCCAAATGGTTTACATTTCCACAGAATAGATTAGTTTTCTTCAATTGCTCTGTTCTGGCCCTTAGCCTATATTTTGAAATGTCTTGTTAATGCCAATTATGAGAACAGTACCCACCGAAAATCTGGCTTGCAGGCAGCAAGTGCAGGTTGACAAAACCTCACTTTTTTTTTTTTTTTTATGTCACTCAGGCAAATGGAGATGAAATCCATTTATCATGAAGGCAAATACCTATCCTGGAGCCCCCAATCCCCAAACCTATATCTGACACCATGATTTGCTTAAAATAAATGAAACTGGCTGGAAGGATTGATAGGTATTTTTCCACATATACAAATCTAGATAGTTCATAAAAATATATCCCACGTAGCCCCCATCCTCAGATCCTGTGGATAATTAAAAGCACACCAATGCATCGTGCTGAATTTTCTGCCAGGATTTTGCAGGGGAGAAAATAATTATTCTGACAATTAGACCCAAAGCAGTGCGCTCCTTGTCAGAGAAGGCCAAAGATGCCCGTGCATGCTTCTGCGTCACCTTTTAATAGCTTAATTAATTTGCACACTGATGAAATCTCAAAATCAGTCCAGGAACCCACCTGTATAAAAATGATGAATGAGCTTCATGTGACTTCTTTATCCTGGGGGCTTCCTACCGAGCAGCATTTGCATATTAGAAACCCTTTGGGTCTCTTCCGCAGAGGCTGCTGGCTTCCAAGAGCCATTCACAGCACACAGCGAGTGCTCTAAATTCAAATTCAACTGCTCTTGTTAACACAAAGCCCACATCGCCTTCCCGGGCGCTGGGTCATCGTTTCTACACAGACCCTTCTCTGCCCTGAAGCAAGTGCCCTTCATTATAGTCTGACATATTTTTTGATCCCATATTAAAGAAGCATTCCTTTCTAATCTGAGAATGAAAAATCTATCTGAAACCAATAATGCCTCTCAAAATTCACACGTGGGGACCTGTCTCCTGCCCTAGGGCTTCTATGCATTGTGCCATCCTCCAAGCTCCCTGCCTGGATTCTGCTCTGTTGTCAATCACGATTTCTCACAGCTGTCAGGAAGCCAGATAAAACTCTTCACCTTGGCAAGGGTCCCTTTTCCCTGCACCCCACAGCTCCGCTGAGCACAAAACAGACCAGCAGGGCGGGGTCCCGTGGAGGTGGCTTTGGGCAAGGAAATACGGTGACCAGTCATGGCTGGGTACCTTCTGCCCAATCACCCAAGCAAAGCGTCAACAAGTTTTGGTGGGGTGGTAAACGGGATGTGGGGGGAGAACAACTTTACTTTCTTCCCCCTTGTTTAAATCCTCCCTCATTCCCCTGCTTCGACTACATTTCAAAAATCATGTAAATCACATGAGATAGGAATTCTACCCTCCAAGGGAAGAGGGAAGGTAAAAGTGCAGGCAGGGAGTGATTTCTAAGGGGCACCAACTTAGTGCCCAGCTGATTCGGACACCCACGTAAATTTCACAACCCCCTGGCGAGACTGGTCTAATCCTTCCCTGTTGACACATCAAGGATCGACAGCCCAGAGATTTGCAGAAAGCCATTCATCATGTGAGCGACAGGGAGAGAGCCACAGCAAGGACTCCAGAGCTGGGCTTTCTCCCTACCGGCACCTTTTCCTTCCTCTCTCCTGCCTGACTTCCAGGATCGGCAGACCCAGGCAAGCCAAGGCTGCACTTGGGCTGCCCCAAAATTCCAACTAAGGCGCCAGCAGGAACAAAAGATACAAAGCCAGCCGGTGGCCTTTGTAATCACTATTCCTGCTAGGAAACCACTTCGTGCCTCACTTGTGTTTCTCTGAGGCTGATTGATACTCTTGGAGCGGAAAACCCATGAGAAAGTTCCTTTCCCTCTCAAAACTGAGGGCTTCCAGTGGGCATCGCAAATGTGCCAAGACCACCCCCTGCCCCAGCTTTCCATGGTGAATGCCCACGTGGGGCAGGAAGTGGGCCTGCCAAGCACTGTTCTCAGTGAAACATTCCCGCCGACCCCCCACCCCAACCCCAAGGCAGGCACCAGGTTCCCAAGCCACCACTGAGCTCCTTAGTACTTTCCGAAGGCCCAGGGCCTTGATGAATATGTGAGAAAAACCAAACATTTATCCCAGGGTTTGGGAAAGAAAGGGATGCTTAAAGAGAGACTCCCCCAGGCAAGCCTGCGAAACCCCCAGCGGAGGGAGGGGGGCATCTAATCGAAAAGTTTTAAAATAGTAAATATGAAATCTAAACCCAGATGGTGCTTTTTCTAAGGAAGCCAAGCACTCCTCAAGCCGATTCCTTCATATAGATCACCTTAAAAACAACACCATGAAGCAAATGTTCCCCCATAGCCATCTGGCTGCCATGTCCCGTTTTGATCACACAGCTGAGAGGACGCGAGCCCTGAGCAAAGGAGGGGTCCCTGGGGGCGGGGGGGTGGCTCTCTCCTCGATTCGCTATCTCGGGTCAAGCAGCGTTCTGGATTTTGTTGGCTCCTTCTGCACCCTGAATTTGGTCTCGAAATCCTTCCCTGAAAAGAGGACCCAAAGGGAAAGGAAGGCTGTGGAAGCCAAGAGACCTAGAGAAATCCAACAAGACAGATTTGGAAATGGGGCATGGAGAACAAGGTCAGCAGTGCCCCCACCTCTCCTGTCCCATCTAGTTACGGTTCAAAATGTCCTAAAAAGGAAACATGGCCCTACAATGGGAGACTGAACAAGTACATTTGAAACCATGGGGACTCCTCCAGAGAGGGGCGGGCCTGCCCGCCATTTTTATTTAGCTGTCATTTGATGCTTCTGTTCAGGGACCGGTGGGAAGATGAGCTCTGCTTCCAGAGACCTGAGATTCCCCAAATTCCAACACTCTTCCAGGAGACCTTGTGCTCACGACACCATGCCCCAGGAGCAAGGTCTGAGACACCGCCTATTGTAAGATGCACCATTGTTTTAGAGACAACTAAGAAGGAAAAATTGCCACCATTGAGATCCTGACATGCCATCAGTTTTGAGGAGCAGACCGATTTCAGAGAGGTTAATATGGGAAAGAAAGAAAAAAAAAAAAAAAGAGCATCTTAGAATCAATGAAATACATTAATAGCTGACACTTACTGGGAACATAGCCGGTGCCAGGCCCTGTGCCAAATGCTTCCTGTGGATTATCTCATTCACTCTTCACCACTGTAATTATCCCCACTTTTCAAATGAGAAAAGCCGGTCTTGAAGCATGGAATTAACTTGCCCAGTATCACACAGACAGTGTGGTCAGTACCACATCCAGGCCAGTCCGAATCCAGAGCCCAAGAATTTACACTTGTGGGGCCCCCAAAATCCCTTAGGATGAATCTTGAAAATAGACACTTGAATCTTGAAAATAGAAATAGGTGAGTCCAGCCCTCACCTCCTTGTGTTTCTAATTCATTAAGTCTCCAGCGCTATTGACAAGAGTGCATTTTATACCAACATCGGGTCATTCTGATGAAGGGGATGAAGGGGCCACGCTTGGAGAACCCGAAGGAAATCTCCCGTGAGTAGGATCAGGAATGTCAGCCCCAGGGTATGGCATAGTGAGCGCTGGAAAATACCCCGTGGTTTCTTCGGCAGGGGAGGAGGGGTCGGGGGAACAGAGCTTAGAGCTGATGTCCTGCAGTCAATCTGCAGCTTACAGCATTTTAAGAATACTCTTAATGCCTTAAGAGAATTACTTTGTCCTGTTAAACCAGCCTGTGCACAGCTGCAAAAACACACCACCAGTCCAAAATCAATGTCCTTCAATAGCTTAGGACTGGCAGGAATGAGGGAGGGGCGAAGAACCTGTGGCACTTCAAGGTTGCTGAACACAGACAAATTTTGGTCCACTGAGCAGAGGACCAAAAAAAAAAAAAAAAAAAAGTGTTTTTGTGTTTTTTTTTAAGATTTTATTTATTTATTTGACAGAAATCACAAGTAGGCAGAAAGACAGGCAGAGAGAGAGGAGGAAGCAGGCTCCCTGCAGAGCAGAGAGCCTGATGTGGGCCTTGATCCCAGGACCCTGGGGGGCTCCATCCAGGACTCTGGGATCATGACGTGAGCCGAAGGCAGAGGCTTTAACCCACTGAACCACCCAAGCGCCCCTGTCTTCTTCGGAAGCACCCCCCAGGCCACAGCAGGACACACACTCCCCCTTCTGTTAGAATAGCCATAGGCTCAGCAGGAAGAGGGGCCCGTGGGGACACCTGAGGGGCTCAATTTGGTAAATTAAGGGTCTGCCTTAATCCTAATCCTAGGATCCAATCCCACACTGGGCTCCCTGCTCCCTCTTCTCCCGCTGCCTGTGGCTCCCCTGCCCTGCTTGTGTGCACTTGCTCTGAGCTCGCTCTCTCTCTCTCCGATAAATAAACAATGAAAAAGGAGGGGTATGTGTTTGAATCACAACTCCATGATGCTAGCCTTGCAACTTTGAGAATCCCGCTCAACCTACTTGCTCATCTGTAAAATGAGGGTTACTAACACCTCCCTTAATGTGGCTGTTGTTAAGATAAAGTGAGATCTTGACTCAGGCACTTGTCCTATTAACTCAATAACCGCAAGTTCCTTGTATTTCCTAAAATGTATCCAGTGCGGTGTTTTTACACAGAACAATACGTGAATAAGACAATCAAACAATGGCAGAAGAGCAACTCCAAAAAAGAGCTCAGCTGTTTGGGTTTGGTTTTTTTTTTTTTTTTTTTTTTTTAAGATTTTATTTATTTGACAGAGAGAGTCACAGTAAGAGAGGGAACACAAGTGGGGGGAGTGGGAGAAGCAAGCTCCCCGCCCAGCAGGGAGCCCAATGAGGGAGAGGGGAGGGGCTTGATCCCAGGACCCTGGGACCACTACCTGAGCTGAAGGCAAATGCCCAATGACTGAGCCACCCGGGCGCCCCTCATCTGGTTGTTCTTAAGCTGGCTCTGGGTTGCTGGGATTTGCATCCTGACCACGTGACCTTAAACTAACTCCTTACTTTTTAAAAAAAATTTTTTTTAAATTTCTTTTCCGTGTTCCAGAATTCGCTATGCACCACATCCAGTGCTCCATGCAATACGTGCCCTCCTTAATACCCACCCCCAGGTTCACCCAATCTCCTGCCCCCGCCACCCCTCTAAAACCCTCTGTTAGTTTGTGTAACCCATGAACACCTGGGAAAGATGTTGAAATGGACAGAAAAAGATAACTGGGTGTTCTGCCTCGCATATCCTCTGAGTTGCTTACATCCCGACACTTTGCATTGACTTAAAGCTACTTGGCAAGCCTGTGCTTATCACTGAAAGTTTCCCACAGAACCGCAGCTTCATCCTGTGGAAAGGGAATTGATGGATCACTGCCCGGCGGATATTGATGCGTTCACAAGGCATTCCGGGGTTCCAGCGTTCCTGACCACCAGCGTGTGCTCCGGTCTGTGGATTCTCCCTTGAGCCCACTGTCACCCCTACAGCTTCTCTCATTAATTAACGAGTTAAAAAAAATCTCTGATATGTCTTCATGTTATATGCAAGTCATGAGTTTATTTTTTGAAAACATTTATCCTTTCATACCAATCCTCTGCTTTTTCATAAGGAGGATGAAATAAGAAAATGCCCACTTCAGTGGGGGGAGTGAGGATACCTCGGATAATCCATGCAAAGCCCTTAGGACAGTGTCCAACACATTCATGGATAAAATGTTCTCGATCTTAAGCTGCTCTCCAAAAACTGTTTTCTTAAAGACTTATCACCGATTTTTGCTTCTTTACAAATGAGCACTCACAGATCAAATGAATAAATAAATAATCAGCAAATAAATATTAATTAAAAAAACTTGGAGGAATACACTTATGATTCATTTAAGGGCTTGAACTTTGGATAATTTGCTTTTTGTTGGTTTCCTCTGGACCCACATACATGCCCTTGGATGCAATCTTACATAGCTTACATTTGTCATATATTCTAATCATCAGTTATTTAGTTTTATAGTTTATAGTTTTATAGTTTCATTATATAGCTTACATTTGTCATATATTCTAGTCATCAGTTATTTAGTTTTTTATTATCTAGTTTACATGATGAAGACAAGTACATTCATATTTCCTAGTGCTTCCCCCCGCCAATAAGGAATACAGTAACTTCCCAACGTTCCACACCTGAACAACTTTGGAGACCACTGATCTCGGGGCTTCCTTAGAAGCAGGAAACAGGGAATCAGACCACCTGCTCCTGATGGAATTATTTTATGAGGATGTGATCACATCATTTTAGTTCACCTGGGATTAAGGACTCTTTAGCATGGGAACAGGAAAAAGGCAGAAAAAGAGAAAGACAGCAGGTGCCATTCACCCATCACTTAAATCATCTGTTGATCCATTCAGCAATAAACATTCCACATCCTCGAGAAGACCAAAGACTAGTCCAGGAGAGGGACAATTTTCAGGAAAGCTTTCCAACAAAAAACAGAATGTGAGGAGCCACAAAAAACAGAGAGTGTGATGAGCTCTAGCAGGGGTGGACAGAGGCAGACACATATCTCAGAGGAGACCAGACTCTGTGATTACCACTGAAGGATGGAGGGCTTTAGAGGTAAGCAAGTCAGGGGGGGTCCAGGCAGAGGAACTGGCAGGTGTAAAGGGACAAAGGTGTGAATGAGCCCCTATCATAGGGAAGAGCAAGGACCTCCACGTGACCTGACATTACTGGGAAAAATGACACGGAGCTAGAATGGTAGTCAGAACGGCATCATTTATGATCAGCCATGGCAACCCCAAGACCCGCTAAGGAAGGTAGTGCAATAAATATGTAAATAAATACGTAAAATGAAGAAAATTGAACATCAGCAAAATTTGAGGATCTGAGACTGAGTATTCTGCTATCACTAGAAATCGTTTTGTGGTTTGTTTGTTGGTTTGATTTTTAAGCTATGCTTTTCCTCCATCTGCAGGATTGTAAAGACCTAAGAACCACAGAGAATCAGAGAAAAGACAACCAAAAGCCCTAAAGAAAGACAAACTCTTGAGAATGCATCTCAGTCCTTGAAAAAGATCCCTTATTTATGGTGAAAGAACTGGGCTCTGGCCAGACACAAATGCCCAAGCCTCCTTCTAGCTGTTGCTTAGCATGGCCTGGAGTTAACAAGTGAAAAAGTCCATGGGGGGCACCTTGCTGTTTCCTACCCAGCTGTCTTCCATTTCCCCAAAGTTCTTCTTGGCCAGGGAAGCAGCAGCCCCTCACTCGCCCACCTTCAGCTCTCGTTTTCCCCCCACACTGAACTGTATCTGCATCACCAGGCAGACCTCGGGACTGGTACCAGGGAGACATTCTGGAGGCTGGTTGACCTTGGGTCATCCTGAGCCCTGAATAGGTCACATCCATGAGCTCCTTGCAAGAGATGAGGAGTCTTTCGTTGGTTCCTCTTTCCATTCTGTGGCCCTTAGGGAAGGGCACCCCAGCAAGGAGATAGCCACAAGCCATCCATCCACAAGCACGCACGCTTCCGTGCAAGGGATCCCCAACAGCAGCTAAAGTCACCTGAAGGGCTCGCCAGCCCTCCCTGACACGCATCCCAGCAGAGAAGCAAACAACAAACAGAGCCGGCCAGAGCAGCAAGGTTGATGGAGAGGCTCTTCTTGATTGAACTCTGGCCAGGTTCCTCTCAATCTTCTTATCATCTAGACCTCGACTTTTGAACTCCATGTCTGCCTCACTATCGCCCACCGTCGATAACGGATCCCTGTAGATATTTGATCAAATCTCACACTCCCCATGATGGGCAGGAAATGTCTAATCACCCTGGTCCACCTTCAGCCAGAATCCCTCCTTAACCCTGAAGTTTCTTCTTAGTGATTTTCCATCCACTAACCTCCACTTTGCTCACTGACCATAAATCCCCACTTGTCCATGCTGTATTCAGAATCGAGACCAGTTCTTGACTGAAGTCTCGTTCTTGCAATTCCAAGAGTTCCCAAATAGAATCCATTCTTTACCACTTTCACTACCATCCAGCTCAAGGTTGGCAGGAATGTGAGCTCCAAGAGTCAGCCACACTCATTCAAGCCATGCACCTCTAATGTTCCAATATGGCAGCTGAGATCCCAAGTGCTGACCTTGAACCTCTTATTTCCTCCAGCCACTCCTACTTGAGCATAAATTGGAGATGCATGTCAATCCTGCAGCCTGTTTCCCAGAAATACTGACTTATATTTAGAAGAGAAGAGTCAAGACTTTGACCTTCATGATATATGATACCCAAAGCCAAGACCTTACCTTACTGTGAGACATGTTGGGAATGGGACCCAGTTTTAACCCTTAGAGCAAAATCGCATGAATTCTAATAACTTTCAGTGCATTTGGGAAGAAATGTTTGGCAGGAGAAATGGGAAGGCTTATAGAAACCTCTCAATGTTCACAAAGGGTATGTTTTGCTGTGAAATCCACATGCCCTGGGTTGTCCAGGACAGTCTCCTTTTTAAACAGATTGAAAGAGGGGTGCCTGGTGGCTCAGTGGATTAAGCCTCTGCCTTCAGCTCAGGTCATGATCTCAGGGTCCTGGGTTTGAGTCCCGCATCGGGCTCTCTGCTCAACAGGGAGCCTGCTTCCTCCTCTCTCTCTACCTGCGTCTCTGCCTCCTTGTGATCTCTGTCTGTCAAATAAATAAATAAAATCTTTTTAAAAATCTTTAAAAAAAAAAATAAACAGATTGAGAGATCTATCCTGCTATGGGGGTTGGGGTAGGTTGTACCAAGTAAATCAGCAGAAAAGCAGACTGACATCTAGGAGAAGTTGGGTAAGTGGCCTTAGTCCAGCTTGGAGCACCGGAGAGAGAAGAAGCGTTCTTCACGGAATGAGCCATAGAGGTTAAATAGGTGACCAGAGGAAAAATTATAAAACTTTATTATATTTTGCAACCTATTGGTTATCAGTTGCTTTGTTTCTGAAGGGCTGAAAACAATGAACTTCTGCTTGTGGGTTATAAGGCAAGCATTTTAATTACTAGGAAGTTTTTATTTGTACAACACAAAGAAAAAGACAGGATTATAGGACCTAGGCGGCAAGAGTTAGTTTAGACTTTCAAAAAAATAACTTTATTGTTGATTTCTTTTTTATTATAATAGGAATGTCTGAAAATCAGAAACCACTGGCAAGTACCAAGAAGATGATGACTAACACCCATAGTCCTAGCACCCTCAGACATAAAAATCTGTGTGTCAATCCTTATAGACTTTTTTCCTACTTCTCTATATCATTTGGTATAAAGGCACAAGAAAGAACTAACTACCTATAGTATATTATAAGCTGCTATTTCCTTTAGTTTTTCTGTAGCTCTCTTTCCACACCAGCAACTATAAATCTTCAGGATCATTTTTAACAGCTCTATACTATTCCACGAGATGTTGTGCCAACTTTTTCTTTTTTAATCCTACAGAGAGAAAGTCAGGATGTTTCCAGTCATGCTGCATTGTAAGCACTCCTGGGACAAACATCCTTGTGCTCTTTCCTCCTGTATTTAAGTATTTTTTCCGGGAAAAAAATCCCTAGACGGGGAATTATTCAGTCTAGCATTTGTACTTTCTGTAATGGGGCTGAGCAATATCACCTCAGTGCCTGGCCCCTCCACACTCCCCTAGAAATTTAGGGAAACACCCATTTCCCTGACCCTCACCAACACTGGGGAGAGTAAACCATCTCAACCTTAGTTTATGCATTTTTAGTAAAGCAGGTCACTGTTCTGCTGTGTCTCCCCCCTCCTCCAAAGCACCTGGACAGAACTGACCAGACAGAGCCAGGCACTCTGGGCACGCGGAGCATCTCTCCCTGGCTTTTCTGTTCCAGGACAGAAAATGAAAAGCTCCCCCAGGGAAGGATTTCTTTGAGCGCCAGCCCTGATGTTGGAGGAACTGGGGCAGGGGAAAAAAGGGGGCTGAAGGTGCCCTAGTCTGCCTCCTTCACATCCCCAGGGTACCACGCTCCTTGCCTGGCCTTCTCCATCCCCAACAACACCTGCTGGAGAATGCCTCCAGGAAGAAAGGGGGAAGCAGGGCCAAAGCAAACACAAGGGTAGAAGGGAACAGCCAGCATGGACTGGCAGGTTAGAAGGGCAGTCCATTCCCACCAGGGACCCCCTTTTCAGCTGCAAACGGCTGCATTTGACATTTCAATGCGACCAGGGGAGGGGAGTGGGAGGGACAGGAGAGACCTGAATAGGGACTAGTAGACAAAAAAAAAAAATCTGCATCTCTTTAATTCTGCCACATGTTCTTTCTCCCTTCTCCCCTCCCCAGAATGTGACATTCGGGAGCAAGAGGGTTTTACCCTCCCTGTTGCTTTTTCTTTTTCTTTTTCTCTTTGACATTTAAAAACAATATACACTTGGGTACATTGAAAGTTGGGGAGGAGTTGGAGGAGGGAGGAGGGAAGAGGAAGATTGTTTCTGGAAGAATTGAACCTCAGGAAAGCTGCTTTCATCTTCCCTGGGACTGGCCCGGCACCGGATTCCTTTTCATCCCTTTGCAGGGGAAAAGTGAAAAGACTTGGATTTTGCAAACAAAAAAGCAAATTCTAACCCCATCTAGTGAATGTGGTCTCTGGTGGGGGAGGGAACCGCTTGTTCCTTGGAAAGGATCTGAGAGCACCTAGGGACAGTGTTCTCTGGAAGCTGGCTTGAGAGAACAATAGCAACAAAGCCTCCGAATGGGGTTAGGATTAAGGTGGGGTCAGAGCCAGGCTTCCCTCTCCCCACCCATCCCTGAGGCTGGGGGGCACCCCCAGGTCAAGGAATTCTGCCCTGAGCCCAGACCCTGGGCTCCAGCGAATTTCACAACCAGGCTGGACTCTTCCCGTCCTTCCTCAAACCGCTCTCCCCAGTTTGCAGATGAGAACACTGAGGTCCAGGAAGGTGAAATACGATAAACTCACAGAGCTGGGTGAACCAGGCTCCAACCCACATCCTTTCTCTTCCATTGCAAGGAGCACCCCATTTCACGCCTCCTCCCAGGTCTGCTAAGAGAGACTGAGCCACGTCTCTCTAAGTCACAAAGCCACCGCGCAGCAGTGACTTTCTCCACCCACCACAGAACAAAAATAGCAGGGAAATCTAGTGCAGTGCTCCCCTGGGGGAAGGAGGGGCAGGACTGTTGCTCATGCTGGAGCGGGAAATGGACAGGCTTGAAAATGAGGGGAAAGGACACTGTTTTCATTCTGGAGTCCTCAAGGCTTTCTGGTGACTGAGGCTGGAGAGGTTTCGTGACCTCACCACCACCGGGAAGCCTGTCTTTTCATGGCCCGGAGAGCTGGGTACCTGAAGGGGCCTGGGCCATCAGAGACCCAGGTCATTAGGGACCCAGGCCTGACGCAAAGCCGCACAGATGCCACAAGCAGGGTGGCTCTCCAGGTTCTCCAGAGATGGATAGGGGGGCGGGGCCCCCTCCTGGGGAGGACAGAAGCCGGCTGGCACAGGACAACTAGACTCTCCATGTAGCCACAAGGGGTTGGTTGGGAGCCCATGAACACGTAAGTGTAAAAAGATGTGACCTTACTCTGTACCCCAAGCTGGTGAAGTGAGACATGGATTATACAAGTTAAGGTCTAGACCCTTGTCACAGTATTTTAAATCCCTTTAGCTGCCCTATATGACTAGAAAGTACTAGACGGAATCAAAATACCCTGTTTCTTCAGTAGAAAATACTATGGCATAGAGTAGAGCTACTTTTTTAAATAAACTTTTAATTTTGGAATGGTTTTGAATTTTTTTTTCATTGCTAAAGATAGTACAGAGTTCCCAGATACTCCTTCACGCTGTTTCCCCATTATCAACATTCGATGTTAGTATGGCTCCCCTGTTACCGGTAATGAACCAACATCAATGCACTATTAGTAGCTAATGTCCATGACATTATTCAAATTTCCTTTATTTTTACGTAACATCCTCTCTCTCTCTCTTGTTTCCCTATGCCCTCCACTCCTTGCTCGCGCCCTCTCTCTCTCTCTCTCGTTTTTAGAGAGAGAGAGAGAGCAAGGAGTGGAGGGCATAGGGAGAGGGAGAGAGAGAATGTCAAGCAGACTCCACACGGAACCCAGAGCCCAGCTCGTGGCTCGATCTCACAACCCGGACATCATGACCTGAGCTTAAATTAAAAGTGGGACACTTAACCAATTGAGCCACCCCTGTACCCCACAACTTCTTTCTACTCCAGGATCCCTCCAAGGGCACCACTTCCCATAGAGCTCTCACATCTTTTAAGGCTCCTCCTGGCTCTGACAGTTTCCCAGATTCTCCTTCTTTTTGATGACCTTGATGGATTTGAGTTACTGATAGGTATTTCATGGAATGCTCCGCAGCTGAGGTTCGTCTTGCTTCTTTTGTTTCCATGATTTGATTAGGACTCTGTGTTTTTGAGGGGAGAATCCCAGAAGTAAAGAGCTTTTCTCAACACATCATACAAAGAATATATCCTACCAGCGTGACTTATCACCATTGATCTTGACCTTGATCACCTGGCAGATGTTGGGTTGGCCAGGTTCCTCTACTGGGAAGTTCCTCTTTCTTCCTCTCATCCTTGGAAAGAAATCTCCACACACAACCTACACTTCCAGAACGGGATGAGAGGGTGCCCCTCCTCAAGAACACAGTATCCATAAGCATTCCTCCAAATTCTTCTGCGTGGAAGATTTAGAATAGATGATTTTTTTAAAATGTAGACAGAGATGACTAGTGTAGCATCTATATTCTTCAGAAACAGGCAATGGAATATATCAGGGGTTCTCAGACTGTGTTCCACAAAGTCAAAAGATGCCAGGGAGGAAGGCAGTGAGCAGGGCTCTGGTCTCTGATCTCATCCCACACAGCATATCCTTATAAAGTCGACTAGGGGGGGACTAATTTTATGTTTAAGGAAGAAACTTGAAACACTCTGAAAGAGAAGGCATTTTGCCTCGGTTGACTGGGAACACCTTATCACTTCTGATGTCCTAACTTCTAACAACCTAATTACAAGGTAACAAATTATTCAATCAAATCCCATTTTAAAAGCAGGAAGAAAAATATTCTGTAAGAAGCCTTTTCTGTGTTTCCTAGGATTTTCCTGGAAGAAACATCCTGAAGATGTTCGGGTCGGAAACCTGGGTATCCAGACACACAACAACAGGCAGGTGAAGAGCCAGCTGTCTATAAAGCCCTCGGCTCACTTGATCCCATTTCCCAGAGAGCCGGGCGGCATGAAGGGCCTCAAACTCTGCACACACAACAGCTAGAAACCCCACCTCTGCCCCTTACTCATAAGTCTCCATGCAAACGCAGTGTCCTCAGGCAACAGTAATCCCTCCCCATTACCAGTCACTGTGAACTTCCAAAGTACCAGATTTCAGACAGGGCAGCCCAAAGAGCCAGCTCAGTGTTTTTCTGAGATTTACCTCTCTCATCTCTTTCTAAAAGACCTGATGCTGCCCCAGTTAAAGCTAATGAGGTCTTAGTTCTCCTGTCTACAGAGTAAAACCCCTACCTTATTCACACTTTTTAACAGATGATTTGGGGAGCAATTAGCCAAATGCAGTAGAACCCACCTATCCTTGGGCAGAGAGTCACATGGTTTATTGGAAAGAACTTCGCTTGGCAGCCAGACTGAAGGTCGTGCCAACCCTGGTGCTTACTAATTGCCTCTGAGTGTGCAGAATGCTGAGGATCATGGCCACTTCCTATAGTGGTAGCAAGGAGTATTGATAGGCATGCCAAGTCTGGCGAAGGTATACACAAGGTCCATGATAAAGTATGTTTAAAGGCTGGGGAAGTTCTTTCCAAGTGTACCATTCTATAGAACCTGCTTCTCCTTCTTAATCAAAATTCTAAGCCACCATTCCTGAGGAAGACAGCTGGTGCTATCACCCTAGAGTGGAAAAGGTCTTAGAGTAATATCGTCCATGAGGCGCTACTTTCCAAGGGAACTGGTGACCCAGAGAGTGAGGAATTGGGAGAACAACTTACCGGGAAGAGGTCACATTGTTGAAGAGAGCTCTTACACAGCACACAGGGTATCCAGACAATGGGTCAATGCCCTTGACAACCATGAACTTGATGAATCCTGCCAACCATCCACTCAGTAGAAATGATGATGATGATGATGATTATCATTGTTACATGTTTTCACAGTTTGGGAAGCTGATCTTCATGGTGGTTAAGTAGCTTGCCCTAACTCAGCCAATTAGTGGTGGGGCTCAATTCCAAGTTGGACTTCAGAGCCTATTCTCTGAGCTGCTACTCCTTCTGGAGTGTGAGGGAAGACCATCTTCCCATGTGCCCCTTCAGTAAGGAGAGTTGCATGAACAAGACCCAATTTGAGTCAGGACAGAAAGAGACTTTGGTTGGTTTGGGCAGAAAAGCAGCTTATCAATAGTATCTAAAATTAAAAGTATTTGAAAAATGCATCCAATACACAAAATGGTTGGAAGAGGGAGTGGCTGTTCTAATATTAAAGAAATGAAGACAGGAGACATTGGGAGAATGGTAGAAATTTGAATTAAGTACTGGGTAATAGATGATATTATGGAAGTATTAATTTTCTTAGGGCGGGAATGGAATTATGTACATAGAGAATGTGCTTGGGAGACACATGCCAAAGTAATTAGAGGGGCAGGGTCATGAGTTGGGCAACTTAGATTCAAATGGTTCAACACATGTGTTTTGTATGTGGAGAGAGTATGTGCCCGTCAATGCTGAAATGTGGAAACGTGGCTCTGTGGAAACTGAATAAAGATATATGGATGTCTATTGTAGTCTTTAAAGTTCATTGTGATTTGAAATTTTTCAAAAATTAAAAGTTGGAGAAAAAAAGCTCTATCAAAGGGCTCCTAGGTGGCTTAGTTGGCTTAGCATCAGATTCTTGGTATCAATCAGGTCATGATCTTGAGGTCATGGGATCAAGACCTGTGTCAGACTCCACACTCAGCATGGAGTCTGCCTCAGATTCTCTCTCCCTCTCCTTCTCACAGTCTCTCCCAAATAAATAAATAAAATCTTTAAAAAAAAAAAAAGGCTCTATTGAGTGAATGAATCAACACCCTCTATCTTGATGCAGAAGGGTTGGAGAAGGACACTATGTCAGCCAGAGCAGCCTGCCTTCTGCCACCAACCTCCCCAGAACTGCCACTAGCACCCCCATGACTGCAGGTACAACATCCTGATCTTATCACAGCCATATGTCACAACGTTGTTCCTGGGCCATCCCCACTCCCAGTTCAGGATCTGGGGCAGGTGAGTCTGATGATGTTATACTCCCTGCATGCAAAGGTAACCAAGAAAAGAGTATGAGCCATTCCAGCATCTTTGGTCCCTCCAGGTCCCATGAGGTAGAGAAGGTCTCCAAACAATGGGTAGCCTAAAAAACCCCCAAGAGGAGATAAACTTTTGTATACCCCTTTTGTCTTAGCTTCTGAGAACTCAAAGCTAATTGCTTAGTCGAGAATTTTGAGGGACACCTGGGTGGCTCAGTCAGTTAAGCGTTGTCTGCCTTCAGCTCAGGTCATGATCTCAGCGTCCTAGGATCGAGCCCCACACTGGGCTTCCTGTTCAGCGTGGAGCTTGCTTCTCCTTCTCCCTCTGCTCATCCTCCCCAGTTCATGCTCTCTCAAATAAATCAAATTTTTTTGGTAAGAATTTTGATAGCTGCTCTTACTACCATTTGGTTCTTGTTCTCACCTCTTCATTTCTATATCTTTTATTGTCTTTCTCCCTGTAACTATTAGCCACTTCCAATTCCTAATTTTTTTATAAATAGGTTAGTTATCACTGATAAGGGAATAATCAAATTAACAAGAGACAGACAAGAATGGTGGGAAGAAGCTGGGCCACTGAGACTGGCGGTCCACCACAGCCATCAAACGCTGTTCAGGACACACAGCCCGAAGCACCTTCCTCTTGTTCTTGACATGTCCAGTCTCCACCACCACTTAACCCAAAACTGAGGCCAAGCCCTCAACTGCCTTGAGCCCCACTATCCACTGCCATGACTATATTCAGAGTTTACACCCATTTGGCGCTTTCTATAGGCCAGAGGCTCTATGAGCTTCATTCAATTTTCTCCTCATACCACCTCTCTGAGGTGGGTACTGATTTCATCTCCATTTTACAGACAAGAAACAAGCTCAGAGAACCTGGAATGAAAGCAAGAGGGGTACCAATCAATATTACCCCTAGTGACTCACTACAAAGTTTTTGCTTCTTATTCCCACAACTTGAGGCTGTGCAGGCATAGATGCCTTGGTTCCAGAGGGAGGAATGCTTCCACCACGAGAAACAACACTGATCCTATTGAACTGGAAGTGAAGACTATCATGGAGCCACTTCGGGCCCATCACACCTCTGAACTCACAGGCCGAGCAGGGACTTCCATGTTGGCTAGTGTCATTGATGCTGACCAGCAAAGGGAAACAGGATTGCTATTCCATATGGAGTTTTCCATATGGAAAACAGGAGAGCCCTCAGGGGGTCTTGGTGTTATCATGTCCTGTGATCAAGGTTGCTGAAAACCCACACAACCCAATCCAGGCCCAGATGCTCAGGAATGAAGGTTGGGGTCACCCATTAGGTAAAGAACCATCACCAGCTGGGGTGCTTCCTGAGGACAAAGGAAATCCAGAATGAGGAGGAGAACAAGGTAGTTACAAACACCAGCTGTGACCACGTGGCCAGCTACTACGAGCAGGACAGTAATTGTTACGGATATTTTTTGGATATTTATATGGATATTATTTTGTCATGAATGTATTTGTGGGTGGATACACATATATTAAGCAAATATCTTTGTTTTCTTTCCTCTCTTACTCCCCTATTACGTAACATAAGACATATTGATTTCAAATCAGTATTTAAGTATCCCTAATTTCCCATCATCCTACTCAGGTTACTGGTTATCAGAAGAGTAAATATTACTTGAGGACTTTATCTCCTCTTCCCAGCAAGAGATTAGCTGGCTTATAGTTATACACAGGACAGTTGTATCATGTTCAGTGGAATTATGATCTTTTTATTGTCTTTATTTGAAGAACTAAGTATGGGTTTAAGGAGCTGTGTAGAGCCGTCAAGTTGACAACGGGTGGACTGGTGATGATTTATTTTAGGGGTCAACTTGACTGGGCTATGGGATGCCCTGAGAGCTTGTAAAACATTATTTCTGGATGTGTCTGTCCATGAGGGTGTTTCCCAAAGGGATTAGCATTTAAATTAGTACTCTGGGAGAAAAAGATGCACCCTCACTCATCCAATCCTGGGGGCAAATAACACAGGAATAAGAGAAAGGGGGAGTTCTGTTATCCATTTTCTCCTCCTCCGGGTCATCAGCATTCAGGGCCTTCCTACACCAGAGCTTTCACCAGTGGGCCCCTTGTTCTTGGGCCTTCAGAGAATGACACTACTAGCTGTGTTCATTCTCCAGCTTCCAGACAACTGATGGTGGCACAGCTCAGTCTCCGTAACTGAATAAGCCAATCCCCACCATAATAATCTCTCCAACTATCTACCTACCTACCTACCTACCTATCTCCTATTGGTTCTGCTTCTTTGGAGAATCCTAATACAATGGACCATAGTTCTATGAGCACTATTTAATATCTTTCTCATATGACTACCTCTATGAAGTACATACTCATTTTATCTCCGTTCCATAGATGAGAAACGAACTCAGAGCTGAGGGTCTTGCCCACACCAAGTGATTAGCAAGAAGAGTGTGGAGACTCTGAGAGGTCTGACTCCAAAGCCTGTGCTTAATTCCCATCCAGGTTCGCATCGCTAGAGCAAGGACTTAATGTGATGTGCTGTATAAGGGTCACTGCCTGTCACCTGGAGACAGTGGCTCTATTCCTCCCAACCAACCACTTTGTCCACCATCTGCAACATTTTCCAGTTTGGTAAACTCTTGAATCCAAACCCACTTGACATGATGAGATGTCAGAAACCTGCTGTTTGGAAAGCTCCAATCATGAGATATTGATTCTTAGGATTTTTTTTTTTTCTTAATCAGGCCAGTGGACTCCCTGAAACTAACTACTCTGCTTTACTGAAGGATGAGATGTAGAGAGCATTTCTGTTGCTTCTGCCTATTGAAACTTTCTGATATATAAGTGACATATAACATTAATTAGCTTCAGACATACAACATAATTCAGTATTTGTATATATTAGGAAATGATCATCACAGTAAGTCTAGTTAACATCCCTCACCACACATAGTCCTAACATTTTTTTCTTGTGATGAGAACTTTTAAGATCTACTCTCTTAATAATTTTCAAATATACAATATAGTATTATTAATTATAGTTGACATACTCTGCTTTATATCCTGTGACTTATTTTATAACTAGAAGGTTGTACCTTTTGATCCCTGTCACCCATTTCATGGACCCCCACCCCAACTCTGGCAATGGCCAATCTGTTTTCTGTACATATGGGCTCAGTTTGTTTGGTTTGGTTTTAGATTCTATATATTATAGGTAAAATCATACGGTGTTTGTCTTTCTCTGTCTGAATTACTTCACTTAGCATGATACCTCAAAGTTCATCCTTATCGTCACTAAAGGCAAGATTTCCTTCTTTTCATGGCTAAATAATATTCCATTATGAATAGATATGTATATATCTCACATTTTCTTTATCCATTCCCCTGTTGGTGGACACTTAGATTGTTTCCATGTCTTGGCTATTGTAAATAATGCTGCCATGAACACTGGGGTACGTATATCTTTTTGGAGTTAGTGTTTTTTTTTTGTTTTTTTTTTTTTTTATAAACATATATTTTTATCCCCAGGGGTACAGGTCTGTGAATCACCAGGTTTACACACTTCACAGCACTCACCAAAGCACATACCCTCCCCAATGTCCATAATCCCACCCTCTTCTCCCAAACCCCCTCCCCCCAGCAACCCTCAGTTTGTTTTGTGAGATTAAGAGTCACTTATGGTTTGTCTCCCTCCCAATCCCATCTTGTTTCTTTTATTCTTCTCCTACCCACTTAAGCCTCCATGTTGCATCACCACTTCCTCATATCAG
The DNA here is from genome assembly GCF_964662115.1 of Mustela nivalis. Classification (NCBI taxonomy): domain Eukaryota; kingdom Metazoa; phylum Chordata; class Mammalia; order Carnivora; family Mustelidae; genus Mustela; species Mustela nivalis. The sequence continues at coordinate 144,787,049 of NC_139025.1, forward strand.
GGAGATCATATGATAGTTGTCTTTCTCTGCTTGACTTATTTCGCTAAGCATGATTCGCTCTAGTTCCATCCATGTTGTCGCAAATGGCAAGATTTGATTTCTTTTGATGGCTGCATAGTATTCCATTGTGTATATATACCACATCTTCGTGATCCATTCATCTGTTGATGGACATCTAGGTTCTTTCCATAGTTTGGCTATTGTGGACATTGCTGCTATAAACATTCGGGTGCATGTGCCCCTTTGGATCACTACGTTTTTATCTTTAGGGTAAATACCCAATAGTGCAATTGCTGGGTCATAGGGCAGTTCTATTTTCAACATTCTGAGGAACCTCCATGCTGTTTTCCAGAGTGGCTGCACCAGCTTGCATTCCCACCAACAATGTAGGAGGGTTCCCCTTTCTCCACATCCTCGCCAGCATCTGTCATTTCCTGACTTGTTGATTTTAGCCATTCTGACTGGTGTGAGGTGATATCTCATTGTGGTTTTGATTTGTATTTCCCTGATGTCGAGTGATATGGAGCACTTTTTCATGTGTCTGTTGGCCATCTGGATGTCTTCTTTGCAGAAATGTCTGTTCATGTCCTCTGCCCATTTCTTGATTGGATTATTTGTTCTTTTGGGTGTTGAGTTTGCTAAGTTCTTTATAGATTCTGGACACTAGTCCTTTATCTGATATGTCGTTTGCAAATATCTTCTCCCATTCTGTCAGTTGTCTTTTGATTTTGTTAACTGTTTCCTTTGCTGTGCAAAAGCTTTTGATCTTGATGAAATCCCAATAGTTCATTTTTTCCCTTGCTTCCCTTGCCTTTTGCGTTGTTCCTAGGAAGATGTTGCTGTGGCAGAGGTCGAAGAGGTTGCTGCCTGTGTTCTCCTCAAGGATTTTGATGGATCCCTTTCGCACATTGAGGTCCTTCAACCATTTTGAGTCTATTTTTGTGTGTGGTGTAAGGAAATGGTCCAATTTCATTTTTCTGCATGTGGCTGTCCAATTTTCCCAGCACCATTTATTGAAGAGGCTGTCTTTTTTCCATTGGACATTCTTTCCTGCTTTGTCGAAGATGAGTTGACCATAGATTTGAGGGTCTATTTCTGGGCTCTCTATTCTGTTCCATTGATCTATGTGTCTGTTTTTGTGCCAGTACCATGCTGTCTTGATGATGACAGCTTTGTAATAGAGCTTGAAGTCCGGAATTGTGATGCCACCAACGTTGGCTTTCTTTTTCAATATCCCTTTGGCTATTCGAGGTCTTTTCTGGTTCCATATAAATTTTAGCATTATTTGTTCCATTTCTTTGAAAAAGATGGATGGTACTTTGATAGGAATTGCATTAAATGTGTAGATTGCTTTAGGTAGCATAGACATTTTCACAATATTTATTCTTCCAATCCAGGAGCATGGAACATTTTTCCATTTCTTTGTGTCTTCCTCAATTTCTTTCATGAGTACTTTATAGTTTTCTGAGTATAGATTCTGTGTCTCTTTGGTTAGGTTTATTCCTAGGTATCTTATGGTTTTGGATGCAGTTGTAAATGGGATTGACTCCTTAATATCTCTTTCTTCTGTCTTGCTGTTGGTGTAGAGAAATGCAACTGATTTCTGTGCATTGATTTTATATCCTGACACTTTACTGAATTCCTGTATAAGTTCTAGCAGTTTTGGAGTGGAGTCTTTTGGGTTTTCCACATATAGTATCATATCATCTGCGAAGAGTGATAATTTGACTTCTTCTTTGCCGATTTGGATGCCTTTAATTTCCTTTTGTTGTCTGATTGCTGAGGCTAGGACCTCTAGTACTATGTTGAATAGCAGTGGTGATAATGGACATCCCTGCCGTGTTCCTGACCTTAGCGGAAAAGCTTTCAGTTTTTCTCCATTGAGAATGATATTTGCGGTGGGTTTTTCATAGATGGCTTTGATGATATTGAGGTATGTGCCCTCTATCCCTACACTTTGAAGAGTTTTGATCAGGATGGGATGCTGTACTTTGTCAAATGCTTTTTCAGCATCTATTGAGAGTATCATATGGTTCTTGTTCTTTCTTTTATTGATGTGTTGTATCACATTGACTGATTTGCGGATGTTGAACCAACCTTGCAGCCCTGGAATAAATCCCACTTGGTCGTGGTGAATAATCTTTTTAATGTACTGTTGAATCCTAGTGGCTAGTATTTTGTTGAGTATTTTCGCATCTGTGTTCATCAAGGATATCGGTCTATAGCTCTCTTTTTTAGTGGGATCCTTGTCTGGTTTTGGGATCAAGGTGATGCTGGCCTCATAAAATGAGTTTGGAAGTTTTCCTTCCATTTCTATTTTTTGGAACAGTTTCAGGAGAATAGGAATTAGTTCTTCTTTAAATGTTTGGTAGAATTCCCCCGGGAAGCCGTCTGGCCCTGGGCTTTTGTTTGTTTGGAGATTTTTAATGACTGTTTCAATCTCCTTACTGGTTATGGGTCTGTTCAGGCTTTCTATTTCTTCCTGGTTCAGTTGTGGTAGTTTATATGTTTCTAGGAATGCATCCATTTCTTCCAGATTGTCAAATTTATTGGCGTAGAGTTGCTCATAGTATGTTCTTATAATAGTTTGTATTTCTTTGGTGTTATTTGTGATCTCTCCTCTTTCATTCATGATTTTATTTATTTGCGTCCTTTCTCTTTTCTTTTTGATAAGTTGGGCCAGGGGTTTATCAATTTTATTAATTCTTTCAAAGAACCAGCTCCTACTTTCGTTGATTTGTTCTATTGTTTTTTTGGTTTCTATTTCATTGATTTCTGCTCTGATCTTTATGATTTCTCTTCTCCTGCTGGGCTTAGGGTATCTTTCTTGTTCTTTCTCCAGCTCCTTTAGGTGTAGGGTTAGGTTGTGTACCTGAGACCTTTCTTGTTTCTTGAGAAAGGCTTGTACCGCTATATATTTTCCTCTCAGGACTGCCTTTGTTGTGTCCCACAGATTTTGAACCGTTGTATTTTCATTATCATTTGTTTCCATGATTTTTTTCAATTCTTCTTTAATTTCCCGGTTGACCCATTCATTCTTTAGAAGGATGCTGTTTAGTCTCCATGTATTTGGGTTCTTTCCAAACTTCCTTTTGTGGTTGAGTTCTAGCTTTAGAGCATTGTGGTCTGAAAATATGCAGGGAATGATCCCAATCTTTTGATACCGGTTGAGTCCTGATTTAGGACCGAGGATGTGATCTATTCTGGAGAATGTTCCATGTGCACTAGAGAAGAATGTGTATTCTGTTGCTTTGGGATGAAATGTTCTGAATATATCTGTGATGTCCATCTGGTCCAGTGTGTCGTTTAAGGCCTTTATTTCCTTGCTGATCTTTTGCTTGAATGACCTGTCCATTTCAGTGAGGGGAGTGTTAAAGTCCCCTACTATTATTGTATTATTGTTGATGTGTTTCTTTGATTTTGTTATTAATTGGTTTATATAGTTGGCTGCTCCCACGTTGGGGGCATAGATATTTAAAATTGTTAAATCTTCTTGTTGGACAGACCCTTTGAGTATGATATAGTGTCCTTCCTCATCTCTTATTATAGTCTTTGGCTTAAAATCTAATTGATCTGATATAAGGATTGCCACTCCTGCTTTCTTCTGATGTCCATTAGCATGGTAAATTCTTTTCCACCCCCTCACTTTAAATCTGGAGGTGTCTTCGGGCTTAAAATGAGTTTCTTGGAGGCAACATATAGATGGGTTTTGTTTTTTTATCCATTCTGATACCCTGTGTCTTTTGACAGGGGCATTTAGCCCATTCACATTCAGGGTAACTATTGAGAGATATGAATTTAGTGCCATTGTATTGCCTGTAAGGTGACTGTTACTGTATATGGTCTCTGTTCCTTTCTGATCTACCACTTGTAGGCTCTCTCTTTGCTTAGAGGACCCCTTTCAATATTTCCTGTAGAGCTGGTTTGGTATTTGCAAATTCTTTCAGTTGTTGTTTGTCCTGGAAGCTTTTAATCTCTCCTTCTATTTTCAATGATAGCCTAGCTGGATATAGTATTCTGGGCTGCATGTTTTTCTCGTTTAGTGCTCAAAAATATCATGCCAGCTCTTTCTGGCCTGCCAGGTCTCTGTGGATAAGTCAGCTGCCAATCTAATATTTTTACCATTGTATGTTACAGACTTCTTTTCCCGGGCTGCTTTCAGGATTTTCTCTTTGTCACTGAGACTTGTAAATTTTACTATTAGGTGACGGGGTGTGGGCCTATTCTTATTGATTTTGAGGGGCGTTCTCTGAACCTCCTGAATTTTGATGCTCGTTCCCTTTGCCATATTGGGGAAATTCTCCCCAATAATTCTCTCCAGTATACCTTCTGCTCCCCTCTCTCTTTCTTCTTCTTCTGGAATCCCAATTATTCTAATGTTGTTTCGTCTTATGGTGTCACTTATCTCTCGAATTCTCCCCTCGTGGTCCAGTAGCTGTTTGTCCCTCTTTTGCTCAGCTTCTTTATTCTCTGTCATTTGGTCTTCTATATCACTAATTCTTTCTTCTGCCTCATTTATCCTAGCAGTTAGAGCCTCCATTTTTTATTGCACCTCATTAATAGCTTTTTTGATTTCAACTTGGTTAGATTTCAGTTTTTATTTCTCCAGAAAAGGCTTTTATATCTCTCGAGAGGGTTTCTCTAATATCTTCCATGCCTTTTTCGAGCCCGGCTAGAACCTTGAGAATTGTCATTCTGAACCCTAGATCTGACATATTACCGATGTCTGTATTGATTAGGTCCCTAGCCTTCGGTACTGCCTCTTGTTCTTTTTTTTGTGTTGAATTTTTATGTCTTGTCATTTTGGCCAGATAAGAGTAAATGAAGGGGCAAGTAAAATACTAAAAGGGTGGCAACAACCCCAGGAAAATATGCTTTAACCAAATTAGAAGAGATCCAAAAATCGTGAGTGGGGAGAAAGGGGATAAAAAGAGGTTCAAAAAGGAAGAAAGGAAAAAAAAAAAGTAAAAAGAAAAGAAAAAAAAAAAAAGAAAAGAAAAAATTTTTTTAAAAAAGAAAACACCTGAGAAAAATGTAAAAAAGAAAATATATATATATATTAGATAAACTAGTAAAAAATCGTTAAAAAAGAAAAAGGTAACAGTTAAAAAAAAAAAAATTTTACCCGAAGGCGAGAAGAAAAAAAAAAAAAAATGAAAAGAAAAAATTAAATTAACTGCAAGACTAAAAAAATCACAGGAAAAAAGCCATGAGTTCCGTGCTTGGCTTTCTCCTCCTCTGGAATTCTGCTGCTCTCCTTGGTATTGAAACCGCACTCCTTGGTAGGTGAACTTGGTCTAGGCTGGATTTCTTGTTGATCTTCTGGGGGAGGGGCCTGTTGTAGTGATTCTCAAGTGTCTTTGCCCCAAGCGGAATTACACCGCCCTTACCCGGGGCCAGGGTGAGTAATCCGCTGAGGTTTGCTTTCAGGAGCTTTTGTTCCCTGCGCGCTTTCCGTAGAGTTCCGGAGGACGGGAATACAAATGGCGGCCCCCTAGTCTCCGGCCTGGAGGAGCCGAGAGCCCAGGGCCCCACTCCTCAGTGCGCCCTCAGAGAACAGCGCCCAGTCACTCCCGTCTGCCTGACCTCCGGCCGCGCTCCGAGCTCACCGAGCCTGCGACTGGTTCAAGGTAACACCGAGCTGTGAGCTTACTGTCGGCTCTGTCTCTGCAGCCGGCTTTCCCGTTCCAATACCCGCAAGCTCTGCGACACTCAGACACCCCCGATCCTTCTGTGACCCTGCGGGACCTGAGGCCACGCTGACCCCGCGTGGGCTTCGCCCCGGTTTAGCCTCTGGAGCGATGTCCCTCAGCGGAACAGACTTTTAAAAGTCCTGATTTTGTGCGCGGTTGCTCCGCTGCTTGCCGGGAGCCGGCCCCTCCCCCCGGGGTCTATCTTCCCGTCGCTTTGGATTCACTTCTCCGCCGGTCCTACCTTTCAGAAAGTGGTTGTTTTTCTGTTTCCAGAATTGCTGTTCTTCTTCTCTTCGATCTGCCGATGGATTTTCAGGTGTTTGCAATCTTTAGATAAGCTATTTAGCTGATCTCCGGCTAGCTGAAGCAGTCTCAGCTTGCTACTTCTCCGCCATCTTGACTCCTCCCCCTCGGAGTTAGTGTTTTCACAGTCTTCAGATAGACATCCAGAAGTAGATTGCTGGATCATTATGATACTTCTAATTTTAATTTTTGAAGGAGCCTCCTTACCGTTTTTCCGTAGTGGCTGCAACAATCTACATTCTTGCCAACAGTGTACAAGGGTTCCCCTTTCTCTCCATCTTCACTGTTGACATTTCCATTCCCAAATTGGAAAATCACCTTTGGTGTCCTAGAACTTTCTCTCTAGCTTTTTCACAACAGATCCCTGAATTCCTTCCAACCTTAGAACTCTAAAGAAGAGGACTCTTAAAAAGCACAGTCTTTTTGGCCAGCAAGGAAAGAGGGACTCTGCTGGGTTGTGCTACATTCTTGTCCACTCGCACACATTCTCCGCCATCCTACCAGACTGACCTTCCCGAATTCCAAATCTGAGTGTGCCTTCCCCTGCTTGATGCCCTTCAAGGATCCTGCCCTACTGGAGCTGGAGCCCTTGCCCAGCCTCTGCTCATCGGCCGCACGAAGATTTGCCAGTATTTACCCTGCACGAGGCACAGTGCTTTCCTGAATGTTCTTCTATCTTACTCTCCGCCTTTGTTTCTTTGCACACATGATTCCCTCTGCCCTCCTTAGCCATCCTCACTCCTGCTCATCCTACAGGCAGATGCTGCATGTCCCTTCCCTAGGAGTCATCCTTAAACTGGAGTCTGGCTAAGATCCCCCCTCCCACCTGCCCACACCCACCCCTGTGACCCTGAGCTGTACCTGTGAGCTCTCCAACGCTGGGCTCATCTTGCTTTCTTTCATCCTTCTTTTGTCTGGTTCTCCCACTGAAGTCCCCTGTCTGGCAGTACTCAGTCTCTGTCCCTGAACCTCATTGCATCCCTCGGCTGGGTAGGTGAGCAAGGCTCCCCACCATGGCTTAGCAGCAGGGAGACTGTGGTTAAGGTGTGCTTGCTCCTGAAGCCTCAACTGCCCCATGATAATGCTGGATAATGCTTCAAATTGTTGAGATAAGGAGAAGGTCAACATCAGATCATATGGGGCCTGGCCCCACCTGCCCAGTACCACTCTCTAACTGTTCTCCTAGCTTGCTAGAGGGCTCGGAAATAGATGGTGTCAGTTATGAAAGAAGGAATAAGCGGGCTCCCGTGAGTAATGCTGAGGGGTCAGTAATGCTGAGAGGTGGCGATGCGAAGCTGCACCGTCTAGGGAAGAATGGGTCAGAATGCCCTGCTGACCCCCCAGTTCAACAGAGAAAGTGTCCCCGGCCAGCCAGGAGAGAAGGTGATGCTGTTCCCAGGGCCCTTCACTTTAACTCATGGTTACAAGTTCATGCTGCCTTTTTTAGACATTTTAACACGGCAAGGACAGCGGGACAAGCAGGGTATGCAGCACCCTCCCCCAGCTCAAACCTCGGCAGGGTGGGCTCCAGCCCTGCGTGGCACCAGCCAGACCAGAGCTATGACACTCCCCAGCTAGACACAGGCCCAGCAGCCACCGGAGGCCGGATGGAGGCTTGGAAGGAGGTGGTCAGGCTGACAAAAGGGAACCACCTGGACAGAGAGCAAGGATGGCTGGCTAAGGTCTGTCCCAAGCTGCAGAGATATTCACCTATTCCAGAAGCTTCTTTCATTGTAAATTTGAGGAGAAAACAGACAAGAAAATGTCTGGACCTGGAGGCCCCCAAAGCTACAGAAATAGCTTATTTTTTTCAACAAGTTTGAGGATACTGTGTTGTCATTCTCCCCATGATGGAGGCTAGAGTTCCGCTGGTTATACCCCTCCTTTGGGTCAAAGCATTGCACCCACTAAACCCTCTTAATAGGTTAGCATGTTCCCGGAGACCAAGAACTGCCCATAGAAACAGGATATTGTTTTTCTTTTATTACTTTTAAATTAATAAAAGCGATTTCTTTCTGAACACAGTAGTTAGGAAGGACCAGTTGTGGGATTCGAAAGACTGCAGAAAACAGCCCAGCCCCAGTGCCTAAAATATCCAAAACAGACCTAAGTTAGTAGTTGGGCTACTAACTGTTCATTACTGTTAGTAACTAGGCAATTACTACTGCTTGTAGCTGGGCCACTAACAGTTCCAAGAATTGTTGGAAAAGTATATCTTAAGGGAAGCCCTACACGTACAATACCAGAGACTGGAATAAAACCCAGAATAAAGCCCATGCAGCGAACTTCCTCCCCAGCTGGCGTCCACACATGTCTGGACATGCCCAGCCACCTGCCGCCATGGCCTGTGAAACTGACACGATCAGATGTCATGCTAGCGGAAGACTTTAATTGAAGCTGAGTTAAATTAATTACATCATTTCGCTATTCAGGCTTAATTCCCCTGAAGTTACATCATGAAACCAGGGCATTACAAAGGATTAGGGACCAAAGGAAGGTAGATGTGAATAAGGTTTCCATATGGCCATGACTCACGTCTAACAATCATGCCCCAGATGTGGGCCCTTGTGACTCACCACCGATATCAACTCCACTTGCACGTGGTCCCCACGCATGTGGGAGTATAACATTGCCTCCTGCTGCTGAGAACACCCAGGCGACCTTGGTTTAGTCAGAAGAAAGGGAAGCCACAGACAGGACGCCCCATCCCAAACAGGGCCTCTCAAGGTCTATGCTGATTCTGGAAGACTTCAAGATCACCTCAGGTCACTCTTACCCCAAAAGTGGGGTTGCCTGGGATGCTAGTTGATACCGCAAGAAAAACAAAGGGTTCTGTGGTCAAATAAATTTGCAAAAGGATTGATAAATGGGTTTCCTCACTGCACGCTGCCTTCAGGCCTACACCTACCCGCGCTGCGCTCACTCCAAATATCCAGGATGGCACCCAAAGTTGGTTCACTGTGGACCCCATGGGGTGACTGTAATGAAGAACACTCTATGAAAGTCTTTTTAGTTGTGGCTTCTCTGTTTGCCACTCTCCCTCTCCAAGAAGGCAAAGCAGCTTCTAGACACTTGTGTTTCTAAGGCAGTGAACTGATGTCCATCCCTACCACAGGGCACGTTCTCAGCATTTTGTCCCTCATGCCTACATGCGATAAACATTTTGGCCTCCACCAGAGAAATGCTATGTCATGGAGACTGGCGGTGCCAAGAAGGACCTCTGGGACAGCTCAATTCTTGTGTTACCACCAAGGAAAGCATGACCCGTGAAGCAAATCAGACCAGCTGAAGGCAAGGCACCTAGAAAGATGTACAGCTCAGGCTGAACGTCTGTTGTCCTAGATCTCAGTCCACAGTTATGGGAACAGCTTCTCATGTATAAATAAATGGACTTACTAGTTGATTAGCTAATGAGTTGCTAAGGTCACTGGTTACTGGTTACTAAACTGGAGAATCATTCTTAGATCTGTGAATCACTGGACAGATCTAGCAAGAAACTTCTTTTATTATTATTATTATTACTATGTTCAGTTAGCCAACATTGAGTACATCATTAGTTTTTGATGTAGTGTTCAACAATTCATTACTTGCATATAAGACCCAGTGCTCATCATCCCATGTGCCCTCCTTAATGCCCATCACTCTGTTACTCCATCCCTCCACCCCCTCCCTTCTGTGACCCTCACTTTGTCTCCTGGAGTCCAGACTCTCTCATGGTTTGTCTCTCTCTGATCTCTTCCCATTCAGTTTTCCCTCCTTTCCCCTAGCAAGAAACTTCTCAACGGAAGAGGTATCAACCTCCAAGGGGTAGGAGGTAGGGCTAACTAGAGATGAACGCAGGAGTAACAGTCATTTTTTTTTTCCAGGTTCCCATAAAATCCTGGACAGAATGCTATACTATCATTTGGTCTCTGCAGGGATCTTCTCCTTGTGTTAGAGTTTCTTGGTTGCAGATACCAGAATCCACACTAGCTAGTTTGAGCAAAAATGATTTATATAATAGTGCATGGAAATTTCAGAGGAAAAAAGGACAACTGAGGTGACTGAATGCAGCACAGCAGGGCTAACAGAGGCAGGAGGAACACCCAGCCACACCCTGGGTTTTTCCTAGAGAAAACTCACTGCCACTACCATCTCCCACTCAACGCCTACAAAGACTAGCTGGAACCTAAAATCTCACAGTGGCCCTCGAACAAATACCTTGACCACCATACTTATCAGAACACCTGCAGAAGCTCACCCCACACCTGACTCACTGTCTGGGCCTCAAGCAGATGCATCTGCCAGGCAAAGTGAGGCCACATGCTTCTGTCAATGTTCGGCCTAAACTGCATTTCCCCAAAATTCATAGTCATGCCCAACATGACCGCATTTGAAGACAGAGCCTTTAAGGTAGTAATTAAGATTCATGAGGTCATAAGGCCCCTGGGTGGCCAAGTCGGTTAAATGTCTGATTCTTGATTTCAGCTCAAGTCATGACCTCAGGGTCATGAGATCAAGCCCTGAATTGGGCTCTCTGTTCAATGCAGAGTCTGCTTGACTCCCTATCGATTGATCTTTCTTTCTAAAAAAAAAAGAAGAAGAAAGAAGATTCAATGAGGTCACAAGAATAAGACCCTAATGCAATATGATCAGTGCCCTTATAAAAAGAAGAAAAGACACCAGTAATACCATGTGGGGACACGGCAAGAAGACGGCCATCTACAGACCAAGGAGGGAGGCCACAAGAGAAGGCAAACCTGCCGACTCCTAGACTTTGTTTTTCCAGCCTCCGGAACTGGAAGAAAACAAACTCCTATTGCTTAAATCACCCAGTTTGTGGCATTTTCTTATGACAGTCCTTACCGACTACTACTCCCTCCATGCAAGGGAATCTGGGAAACACGCTTGGCAGCTTTCCAACTGAGATTATAGAGGGAGGAAGATTCAAGGAGCCAATCACAGAATCCACCACACTGGATCTAAGCAACAGGCTCTCAACAAAGATCAGAAACGTGTGGGTGCATTTTTTTTGTTGTCAAAATGGGGAGGGGGTACGCTGCTGGCATTTAGATGGTGAGAGCAGCGATGCTAAAAGTCCTGTGATGCATGCTCCGTTCCAGTTAATACTTTGTACTCAGAAACGATAGTAGAAACATGTTAGATCAGAACGTGAGCTTCATGAAGACAGAAGTGGTGTCTCTTTTCGTCTCTCCTACATAAAAGACGTGCTCGGGAATGTTTTGCTATGTTGAATAAATGTATAAAACATGAATGATTGCACGAAGGGGTGAAACAATGGATGAGTGGCCAGGATAAGAATGGAAACATGGCTCAGAACCAGAAAAAAACAAATACCTGCCCCCTGGAGTACATGAAACTCTATTTTTCTGTGTTTCTTAGCATTGGACACTAGACCTGAAATGGAGGTACCTTGAAGCAACCAGTTGTCTGATTGGGGGGTCCATGGGGGATGGAGTCAAGCAGGAGAGGGGGACCAGGGTTTGCTGTGGGAAGTCAATCAGGCACACTGTGAGTGGGCATGGGGCCGTTCAGTCCAGGGGTCACAAAGTTTACATTCAAACAAAATTCTCTCTCTCTCTTATTTTTTTTTTAAGATTTTATGTATTTATTTGACAGAGATCACAAGTACGCAGAGAGGTAGGCAGAGAGAGAGGAAGGCTCCTCACTGAGCAGAAAGCCCGATGCAGAGTTCGATCCCAGGACCCTGGGATCATGACCTGAGCAGAGGCTTTAACCACTGAGCCACACAAATGCCCCCAAAATGCTCTTTTTCCATGTATTCATTACCATGAAAGATCCACTTCACTAGTACCAAAATTCCCATTATTTCTGTCATTCTTTTAGGTCAAAGCATTGCCCCATCAAGCACTCTTTAGTTAATATGTTCCCTGAAAGGTGACAGAGTGACCAATAACCGTCCAGCAAAGCAGTTTTTGGCTTAGTTTAGAATAAACGTTAAGTAAGTCTCTTCTCAAAGAGTGTAGCTGTAGCTAGAGAAGACCAGTGGTAAAAATCAAAAGACTTCAAAAAATAGCCTTGCTTGGAGTGCCTGGGTGGCTCAGTGGGTTAAAGCCTCTGCCTTCGGCTTAGGTCATGATCCTAGGGTCCTGGGATCGAGCCCCGCTTCAGGCTCTCTCTCTCTGCCTACTTGTGATTTCTCTCTCTCTGTCAAATAAATAAAATCTTTAAAAATCTTAAAAAAGAAAATAGCCTAGCTTGGGTGCCTACAGCCTCCGCCCTGGTCCGAAATCAACAGCTATGCCAGTGGATCTACACACAGCCCGGGACATGCCTAGCCACCAGCCTCCAGCTGCCTTATGAAACTGACATGGCCAGGTGGCACACGATAGGCTCTCTGCACTTCTCCGGGATTCACCCAAACTTTCCCCCTGGTGTGACCACTCCACCTCCCACCTGGACCATGACTACTGCTGGGTTCCTACCCCACTGAAACTCTTCGGCACCCACCTGCTCAGCTAAACTGCACCTCTTCTCGCCTGTTCTGTGTAACTGCCATGCTTCCCATATAGGGACACATTCTTCCCATGCTTTCCTGCCATGCTTCCCATATAGGGACACATTCAACGATGCATTGGAAATACTAGCGGAGATAGAAAATGCAAACTGAAGCAAAAAGAAACACGAGCAATCCAGCCATTTGCCTCGACATTCCCTGGAAGCCGTGGTTTAATGGAAGTCCAAATTGTTAAGTAAATGTCATTACTGGGAAAGAAAGCCACGCACTTCTGTAGGAAAGCTGTTCTTGCCCAGTTCTACCTCAAGAAGTGACCCTCTGGGATTTCATGCAGGGATAACGAGTGATGCTAGGCATAAAGTCCTCAGCAGTCCTCACTCCCTAAGATGCACTAGGAGCCTTTATATGATGGTTCCTTCCTTCTGAGCCAAGAGTATAAAATTAAACTGCCATTTAGAAAAGGCACCATTCCCAACAGGCTTACTTTTCTTAAATCTGCGTGTATCACGTTACTCCAATGCCCAGAACCAGTGATGTCTCTCTGTTCCCCACCACTTCTATGTGAGTATCTCTAGCCTGGTTCCCAGGCTTTCTGGATCCACGGAAACTCCCTCTCTAGCCCTCCTGGCATGCCCTCAGGCTTCTCCCCATTGCTCGCTACAAAGTTTTCACTGATTCTTCTGACCTACCAAGGGTCCTGCAGACCCTGCCAGGAGAGAGAGGAAAGGATAAAAAAGAAGGGAGCACAAAGTGGGGGATGGCAGACAGAAGAGACAGAAAGAAGGAGCGGAGGAAGCAGCCAGGGAAGGGAAAGGCGGGATGGAGAACACTGGGGCACTCCAGGACCATGGACTTTGCCAGACAAGTTCACATTTAAGGCTCAGTCCAAGAGCTGTCACTTTCCTAAACGTTCTCTTCCTGTTTCAGGCACAAGGACTTCCCTGTGCCTTCCCTTGCCCTGAACTCCTGCTGCCCAACAAGCTAGCACCATGTTCTTCCCATCACATGCCCTCTGCACCTTAGGCTCTGGCAATACCAGGAACCAAGAACTTGACGTTCCTCCAAGCACACCATGGCAACCTACCCAGTATCCTTTCCTGTCTTCTTCCTTAATAACAGACCTTGGGATTTATTCAAGTCTGCCGTTGCTCAGCAAAAGGACTCTATTTTACTGCGTCCTTGGATTCTAGGCAGAGCCTGAGAAGTCTCTCTCTAAGGGGATGATTCACATGGAAGGAAACACCTTGTGCCCCTCTTCCCCCTTCTTCCTCTCCACTTAGAACACAGACATCCTGGGTGGCTCTCCAGCAGCTGTCTTGTGACTTTGAGGATGGCCAAAGCAGAGATTGAGAACTTGCCTCCATAGCACCCTTCAATTGTCTGCTTTGGGACTTTTTTTTTTTTTTTTTAATGAGAGAGAAGTAAGCCTTCATTTAATTGAAGCCACTTACTTGGTTTTCTCTTTTAGACAGCTACACTTAAATCTGATTCAACAGCCGTACGATTTCATGCCTCCGAGCCTTTGCATAGCTGTTCTTCCCTACTGGGAACTCTTTCCTGCCAGTCCTCTACCTGCTAAACTTGTAGTCAAGTCTGCAGCCTCCACTGAGGTCTCCCTCCCTGTGTCTCCCTCCCCTTCTAACTGACCCCTCAAGCAGATATATAATACTTGTCTAATAAATAGTCACAGAAGTCCATAATAGTTGATGAATGAAAACATCTGAGAAAGAACGAAAAATGAGTGGGGCGTCTGCGTGGCTCAGTGGGTTAAGCCTCTGCCTTCGGTTCAGGTCATGATCTCGGGGTCTTGGAGTCGAGCCCCGCATCGGGATCTCTGCTCAGCAGGGAGCCTGCTTCTACCCACCCCCACCCCCCACCCCCGCCTGCCTCTCTGCCTACTTGTGATCTCTGTCTGTCAAATAAATAAATAAAATCTTTTTTTTTTTTTAAAGAAAGAAAGAAAAATGAGTCGCTTCCGTAAACACAACAATATTCTCTACTCCAGGGTGCTGTCTCCTCCTCAGACTTGACCCTTAGCAGATCTTCTTTGGTCCAAAAGCCCAAGAGGAAGATACGGCCTCTAAACCCTACAGATGTGGCAGGGATTATAGTTCAGGCTGGAGATGCTATTTAGCACCGCTCCCACAGAGGAAAGAAAAGAACAGCAAGAGAGAAAAAAGAAGAAAACATATTTCTGAGAGTTAAAAGAAATGGCTAACATTTCATGGAAAATTTGAAGCTGTTTTGCACCTGCATTAGAACTGGGTACACCCCGAGATGGCTTTCACACTGGAGTGAGCATCCCAGAGTCCCCACTGGTTCTTTGCAGAGAGAAGTAGGGAGAACAGGCACACACATTGCATGAGGTAACTGGGAGCAAGTCCCCATTCCCTGGAAGCAGGTGGTGAGAACTGACTGCCACTCCTGGGAAATACTTAGAAGCCAACAGTGGTGAAAAGGAATGTCCCTCTCAGCAAACAAACGGATATTCAGCTAAGCTTGGGACCAAGATTATGAGCTTCTGAAATGAATGAAGCATGCCAACACATTCTCTATGCTTCTCCCACGTGGCCATGTGAGAAGCAAAAATGAAGCTTGGTTTTTCCTACCTATCAATTCACCTCAACAAACTATTCTGGGGACCTAACTGGGCCAGGCAGAGAACTAAGATGAAAACAACACAACTCTGCCGTCAAGAAGACTAGCCCATAAGCAGATGCTTATAATAAATGTGGTAAGTATTAGAAGTTTGTATGTGGTAAAGTCGTAAAGAGGAGAGAGTGCTTATCTTGGAGGATCGGGGAGGTGTAACCAAGAGGGAGACACTGGGCAAGGTTTTGAAGGATATGTAGGAGTTTGCCAGGCTTATCCTGAAGTAGGACACCTGTAGATTCCTTTGTCACCAGAAGTCTTTAAATACAAGTTTGTCCGGGGCACCTGGGTGGTGCATTTGGTTAAGCATCTGACTATTGATTTCGGCTCCGGTCATGATCTCAGGGTCCTGGGATGGAGCCCACATCGGGCTCTGAGCTCAGCAGGGAGCCTGCTTGAGATTCTTTCTCTCCCTCTCCCTCTGTCCCTCACCACATTTGATCTCTCTCTCTCAAATAAATAAATAAATCTTTAAAAATAAATAAATTCATACATACATACATAAATATTTGTCTGGTGGCTCCATTTAAATTAATTTGTCAGGACGATGACTTAGAACAGCACATTTCAAACACTGATGTGCATATGAGCCACCACAAATTTTTCTGGTTCCAAAAGTCTGGTGCTAAGCCCTAAGAATTTACAGCGTGGCAGCAAGGAGATGGCACAGGGGCTCCGAACACTTAGTGTCCGTGCGTCCCTCGCCAACCAATTACAAGGAGCTCTCCAGCAGCACAGGTCCATAGACCACGGTGAGAGAAGAATGGACCTTCTAAGATAATGGGGATTTTTGCCATGTCTTCCCTCCAGGCTGCCTTCAAGATGGTGATTCTCAGCTGTGCATGGACATCCCTGCGAATCTTCAGCCCTCTCCGTGCTTGGGCCACTTGGAACAGTTCTGTCAGAACATCTTTGGGAGGAGGGATCCAGCCTCCATCGTTTCTGGAGTCTCGCAGTGAGCCCAGTGTGCATTCAGGGTGGAGAACCAAAGCTTTAGGGCAAGAGTGCCACTGGTAATTTACAATGTCTGTGACATGATCCCTCCCAGTGACATTATTGCCAACCCACCTGACAAACAAGGAAACAAAGGCCCAGAAAGACAAGTGACTTTCCCAGGGCCACAGAGTTAAACACATCCTCTGACCTGGCCTCTCACTTCCCAAAGCACGGTCCCCTGGCCAGCAGCAGCATTCCCTGGAAACTTGTTAGAAATAGGTCACAGATCTCTTAAATAAAACTATTGGACCCTCCCCCCATCATGCACAAAAAATGTCAGTCTCCAGGGAGCTACCCTTTGTGCTCAGCTGCCCAGCTGTTCCGTGACATCAGAGACTGTCCCTGGACAGAAGCAGGAGGAGCCTGGGGCCAGATGTCCCGGGTGTGAACCCCAGCCTGTGTGATCGTCACTGCAGTGCTCTAACCTGGAGTTCTCCACCCGTTCCAGGGTAGACGAATAACAGCACCTGTGCCTCTTCGGGGAACCGTGCTGTCCACGTGCACACCTGGAGGGCTGAGCCCCCTGCACAGCGGACTTCAGCAAATAGCAGCTACTGGCTCAGTGGTCAAGAAAAGCATCTCAGCCATGGTGTACCGAAGCCAGTGCAGACAGAGCACTCCCCCATCTCTCCTGGCAAAGAGCAATTCCCACGTTCCTTGCCACAGATGTGGCTCTCACTTTCACCCCTCCCTCCATCCTGGGGATCTTCTGCAGGCCCTTTGTTCCCAGAGCAGCTTAGCAAGGAATCCTCTGGGCTGCTGTGGGAAGCTATCTGGGCATAATCCCTGGTGAAAAAAGCAGCTGGCCCTCCAGCTGGGCCCAGGTGGTGAGTACACAGGCCAAGGTGGGCTGAGATAAACCCGCAGCAGCAAAAGGGGTGCTGCGTTGGCCCTTGCCAGCAGAAGTCTCCACTCTTCCAGCCACCTGGACAGGGGCTGGTGGCCCACCACTTCTCTGCCCCGGGCTGCACTGGCCCGTCAGTGGGCTACCCTCAGGCACTACGATGAGTCTCTTTTCTCTTCCATTATACAGCCCAGCTGGCATGCGGGAGCCTCTGGGCACAAAGGTCATGAGTGTTCACCCTGCCTGCAGGGCTCCCCTAGAACCCTTGGCTTTGGCGCTCTGAATTAGGATGGCTACCAGGGAGGAGGGAGAGACAAGATTCTACATGACAAGCTTCCCAGTCACCACTTAGACTGCGGGTCTTTGAATAGTGAGGACATAGCACCCTTAATTTTAAATACTTGCCTTGATCATTCCTGACTGGGTGGCACAGAGACCAGTATTCCATTCTGAGACTCTTTTCCTTCATCTGCAAGGTGGGGTGAAATTCTGCTGCTACTTCGGAGAGTGGGGAACACCCTGAGCTTCCCAGTGAGTGAGGGGAGGAGCCAGGGCTCACCCCATGCTGTGTGTTCCTTCTCTAAAGCCCAATAAAGACCCCACAAGGGTGTTCAAAGATGCTTTGTGATATCATTATTTCCAAGAAGCCATGTGTGCCATGGGTTTCTAAATCAAACAGACTTAAAAGCCCCTGTAACTTATAAGAAATAAGCCGTAAGTAGGTTTTGTTGTTTGGGCATTTAAAAAAAAAAAAATCTTTAAAGTTCTTTGCACAGGGCTTAGCAGATAGGAGGCATTCAGTGTTTCTTTTTCCTGTGTTACTGTCTTTTTTCCTATCTTCCCAAAGAAACTGTGACAACAAAACAACAGGTTCAACCAGGGGCTTCTCTAGAAAGTCACTTAAAGATCGTGACCATGAATGCTTATCTCTAAATCACACTTATTAGTCTGGATCCTTTGGTTATAAGTGACAAGAACCCCAACTCAAATTGGCCTTAGAAGATATTAAAACAGCCTCAACT
Organism: Mustela nivalis; assembly: GCF_964662115.1. Classification (NCBI taxonomy): domain Eukaryota; kingdom Metazoa; phylum Chordata; class Mammalia; order Carnivora; family Mustelidae; genus Mustela; species Mustela nivalis. The sequence continues at coordinate 144,805,037 of NC_139025.1, forward strand.
GAACAATCTAATGGGAATCAGGCACAGCTGGATCTAGGTGCTCAAGTGTATTGTCTGGAATTTGTCTCTATTCTGCTTTCCTCAGTACTGGCTTCATTTTGGGGTAGACCTCCAGCAGCACTGGGTTGACAGACCTGGCAGAAAAAGAGGTCCTTTACCCCAAACAACCTAGAAAAAGTCCCAGAGCTGATTTTTATTGACCCAGATCCAGTGATGTGCCTTTGCCTGAGTCCAGCACTATGACCTGCTCAAGTCCTGTGTGACATGCCATCCTGGAGATAGGGATGGAGCTCTGGCCACCCGATCACTCTGACTCAGTGAAGCATGGTATGTTCACTTCCCAGGACTTTCAGAGCAAAGGATCACACACTGGATGGCTCAGACAACAGAAATGTATTCTTTCCCACTTCTGGAGACCAGAAGTCCAAAGCCAAGGTGTCAGCAGGGTTGATTCCTTCTGGAAGCTCCATGTCTTTCTCCTCAATTCTGTTTCCAGCCATCCATGGTGTTCCTTCCCTGCATCACTCCAGTCTCTGCCTCCATTTTATCCTATTTGTTTCTCTGCGTCTTCACATGGCCGCCTCGTAGTAACATTGGTCATTGGATGGAGAGCCCACCCTAACCCAGGATGACCTCACCCTAACTGATCATATCTGCAAAGGCCCTATTCCCATATAAAGTCACATTCTGAGTTTCCAAGTAGACATGATGGGGGACGCAGGAGAGTGGGGGAAGGGGTACACTAATCAACCCACTACAGGTGGTAAACCGGAAGAAACACTGAGTATGAATACCAGAAAAGATAGGGTATGGATGCTCGACAGGCAAAACCTAAAATCAACAGATGTCCCTAATACCACATAAGACACTGGTTCTCAAATCATCAAAACAGAGATCATCAGCAGATCTGTGGTCCCACTGCCTAGGAATGACGATACCTACTTAACTGCACACAAGAAATACCACAGTGAACCCAATCCCACGGCAGCCAGGAAACCTCTTTCTTTGATGGGAATGCTTCTTAGAAGCTGAGCTAAATTTGTAACAAGTCTGAAGACTGCAATTCTCTTCAGGCAAACTCTGCAGCCTCCCCAACTGTTCTGGCTTCCCATATGTCTAAGCAATCGGGAGGCCTGCCCTCCAGGGAATCGAACTTCCGGTCCTCGAGCCCAGCTGCGTCTAAAAATGTAGAGTCGCTTTGTGAAGACAAAGTCCACCGTTTCCGAATCTCCACCCTCAGGAGGGAGACCCTCCCACTTGGCTAAACCAGACCCATCTTCTCAGAATTACCACCCCCAAGACTCTAACCCAGTTACAGATTTTGCTTCTTTTCCTCCCTGAAGGAGAAAATTCAACTTGCAATTTTGGGGGGAGCAGGGGTGGTGGGGGGAAGGGCAGTTTTAAGACAATTTAAGTCTCTTAACTGTGATAATCCCTGGATGGTAAGATAAAGGAGGTTTTCACGGGAGCAGAAATCATTTTGAAATAAGAAAAAAAATAGTAAAAATATGTCTAAATTTAAAATATCTCCACTGGTTCTATTAAACTCCCGACACCATGTTGGTGAGCTAAGGACTATTGATTTAGAAATGTCTAGGGAATAAGAAAATTCTTCCTCAACAACAGAAACAAAATCTAAATAAAAAGAAATCAGTGGAAACAGAAAAGTACACATGAAAAAAAGATAGATATCCCAGCCAAGGGACATTTAACATTCTTCCTTCCTCAAAGAAACCAAGATCTCCCATTCGGGGCCGTGTTGCTCCCCGGGGACCCGAGACCACGCACACAGGTCTGACTCACAGATTGGGCCACTTTCCAGAGGTGTGACTCTAGGCAAATCCCTTTCCCCATCTGAGCCTTGGTGTGCCTCATTTTCTAAAAATAGCGCCATCCTCCAAGGGTTTTCTACAGCTGTCCTGACACCCCAAGGGGCCGGTCTCCGCACGAGAGCTTTGACATTACAGGGCACGATGAATCAAAGCATGTGCTGGCACATACTGAACAAAAGGTAATCCTTTTCCTCAGAAACATGGTCTGTTTGGTTCGTGCAAACCTTAGGTGTGCTGAAATTCCCACACTCCTCAGCCCTCGGAATGGGAGCAGCACGGCCCACGCACGGTCCGTCCTATTACGATTTATCTCCCTTCGGAGGCACTCCCCACTCACTCCCCTTTGCCTTCTCCCCACTTACAGGCAAGTATTTTAATCTGTTTATATCCGATATAGAGCCTTTTGTCCGTATTCCTTAAAAGCCGTATGTATTTGCCCGTATGTATTTTTAATTTTCGTAAAGTGGTCTCACTTCAAGTCTCGTTTTGCTTCCCAGATGCTCGCTGAATTGAAGATCCAGCTGTGGGGCGCTGATATGTCTGCTCCGTTTCCTCTGAGTGTGCTGCTGTCCTTCATGTGCAGGGCACGAGGCCAGCCTGGCCTTCCAGCTTGAGGGGCTCCTCCCGACCACCGCAAAGACACTGCAGGGAGCATCTCCGTTCAGACCTCCGGGGGTGGGCGGGCGAGTGCTCTGCTTGCTGTCCCGACTGACCTCCTTGTCACTGTGCCCAGAGGCACCCACCCCTCCCATCCCTACCACATCAGCCCTCCGCAGCTTCCTGATAGAGATAGAAAGGGACACCTCTCGCTGTTGGATTTTTCATGTACCGGAATACTAACGATACCAAGTGCTTCTTTGTGTGCTTTTCACCTGAGATGCAGGCGATTCTGCTTCTGAAAACTGGCTGTCATAGTCTTTTCCTATTTCGTTACAAGTTGTTATCTTTCTTCCTGTGGATTTGAGGCTTTTCTTGCACAGCCTACATACATCTCCTAATCTGTCTTCTGATACCCTTGTCCATGGTGACGTGACCGGAGGGCTTTCCCCTGGATGGAATCAAATCCATCTCTTTCTTACATTTGAAAGGCACCAGAATCGTTTTTTAATTTAATTTATTTATTTATTTAAGAGACAGAGGGAGCATGAGCAGAGGGCAGGAGCAGACGGAGAGAGAGAATCACAAGCAGACTCCACACGCCAAGCATAGAGTCCCACATGGGGCTCGATCCCACGACCTCACGACCCCAAGACCACGACCTGAGCCGAAATCAAGAGTCAGACAGTTAACCGACTGAGCCACCCAGGTGCCCCCAGACTCCTCTTAGTATCATCCCCTCTGCTCCACACACCCTCACTGTCCCTACATCACTGTGAGTACACTGTCCTGGCAACCAACGCCAGCCCTGTGGCTTCAGCTCTCCTTCTGGCTCAAGGATGAAACCATGGCGACCTACTCAGGTACGAAGGGCCTTCCTTTACCATCTAATCCCAACCTTTCCACCTCTACTGCTACATAAGCCCCCACGTCCATTCACGAGTCTGCCTTACATACACCGTTCACACTTACATACACCGTTCACACACACAACGTTCACACTTACATACAACGTTCACACTTATATACAACGTTCACACTTCTAAGATACCCTCTTCGTCCATCTTAACAGGTAAATTGTGAAGATTCTTTTAATGATTGCTTTTGCTTTTGCTTTTGAGTAGTTGTGTTTGTTGTTGTTGTGTTTGTTGTTGTTGTTTGTTGTTGTTTTTCTGTACTCAGGACACCACTGCTAGATGCACATTTAACAAACATGGTTTCCATTTTGGGAGACAAGCCCGGTGGCCCGTGACATGTTACTGTCCGTATAATCCTAATCGGAGAGCAGTGCTCGGTAGAAGAAGCAACACTTAGGATCTCTAAGTGTTGGGAGGCTGAGCCTTCATCAGAGAAAACCAGTGCGGGACCTGTGACAAAGGCGGTCAGACAGCTCTTATCCACACTATTGCTGTGGAGGGGAGAGACTCCCGATTAAAGTGAGCTCAACTCCGGCTAAGACAAAGGTACACAAACTTACAAAGGAGCAACAGACATGGAATGGAAAAAGGGCTTTGGGGACATTGAAAAGGGGGAAACCAAAGAGGGGCCAAGGAGCTGTGGAGAAAATGGAAAATTCCAGAAGGGGAGTGAGTGCGGAATTATTGGTGATGGTTGGGCAAAGTGGGTCGGACAAAAAACATTCTGTGATGTGACAGTATTGTACTTTGTTGAGCTAACATTGACCACGGGGCCTGGAACCACTTTTAAGGACACGACCTAGGGCAGGTGGAAGCCAGGCGGAAGCTCCTCAGCACAGGGTTCAGGCCAGGGCCCTGTGTGGCGTGGGAGGCTGCGGTCCATGCCTTCCAGTGGTTAGCGAGCCCGCACGAGGCTGTACAATGAACACGGCAGGGCCGAGACTTAAACACCAGCCCGCCAGACTACGAGGCCCACGTCCACTCCAGTTCTTGGTTGTTCTTTGTCATCTTCGCTGAGATGCTGATTTGGGGTGAGCCCTGTGGAGGCTTGTGAGTGGGAAGCAGACAGGTGGTTGGTGAGGCTGCCCCACCGCCCTCGGCACCGTGGGTCTCCCCTGGTCCTGAGGGGGTGGCAACTCCCGAGAAGGGGCATAAAAACCAGCAGAAAGGAAATCACTTGGTAGAAATGTGTTGTCCACACATTTTGGGGGGGACGGCGGGGGAAGAGCCACTTTATGGGCTGTTGAAGGAATGATTAATTTAAGGTGTAAGAATATCCAAAAGCTATTTGCTTCCAAAATAGGACTATAATTCAGGAGGAAGCCTAAATATGTCCTTCATAACCATGGGAACTCTCAGAGGTTTCTAGAAGCTGCTCTCTCCACCGTCACCATTCTGAGTGAGGTACAATGAACTCCCTGACTAGGTTTTGGCAAACGAAGCAGTTTTAGGAATCACCTGGAAGGTAGCCACGAGGCACTTTGGCGCAAGCCACACCCTGAGCAAAAAGAGACATCAGCAACAGTTCTTTCTGTGGCAGAGATCATCAGGTTGTAAAACTCAAGTCCCCCCTCAGAGTCTAATTTGGATAATTATAGCTTGCCTCCCAGAACTCTCCGGGCAGATCCAACTGGCTTTGGTCGTCATCATTCCTGCTATTCTTCTAAATTACTGGGCAGGGCAGGATTACAAGGCCAAGCCTACCACGGGGAGAATTGAGGCGGGAGCGTGGAGTCCTCTATCTGCTAACTCGTCCCTGCCTGACAGAAACGATTGTTCCCTACAGAACACAATGCACTTCCATAGGGGTGAGGTCATCGGAAAAGTGAGTGAGTATCTCATGGTTTTTTTCCCGTCCGTCAGCTCTTCCCAAGAAGATGGACCTTCTGGGCTGCCCTGGGACCCCAAATTCTCCTCCACAGCAGACTGGGCCCTGGACCACTAGCTGACTCACTGGCAGGGTCATGCAGAAGGTGGGAACATCTTGTCTGAGCCACACCGTGTGGATCCAAATCCGAGTTCTGTGGGTGCCTGGGTCTCCTGGTCTGCAACAGGGCAGGTCGGAGAGACACCTTCCTCAGGGGCGGCCAGGGAGAACCGCGGATTCATCCAAGCACCACATGCAGGGGAGAGCCTGGCCCCAGGCCACACTCAACATGCTCCCGGATCGGGCCCCCAGCCTCTCTGAGCTGGGCCAAGGCCAACGTCACGCACTTGCCACAAATGACAAGAGTGGTTAGCGCATACGGGCCCCCCAGAGAGATGAGCTGCTGCAAGGAGTGATAGCCCTTGCTCACCTCTCCACCTCAACTCTGCTGCCCCTCCCAGGGGTCCCCCACCCCCCAGTGCGGGGCACTGCACCCAGGGAGCCATCACTGATACCACTCTCACTGCCTGGTCCACTTCCAAATCCTAAGCCCCCATGACACCCCGCAGAGCTTTCCAGTTCCCACGCGGACCTAAGACACCACTCCCTGCCTCGTGCCTGGACTATTCTAGGTGCTCCCCAAGCAGGTGTCCCCAGCTCTACTCCTGTCCCCACACATCTGCTCGCCCAACTGTGGCCAGAGGGAACCTCCCAGAGAGCTCAGCCTCCAAAACCCTCCGGAGGTTCAGAACAGTGTCCAAAAGGGCCCCCGGGAACTTGGTCCCGCCCTCCTCTCTGGCCTCATCCCCAAACACTCTCCCCTTTTGCATCCCTGACTCATCAAGGGCCCTTTTCCTAGACCCTTAGGTGTTTCCAGACGCAATGCCCTCTACCTCAAATGCTCCACCTTCCTTTCTCCACCTGGGAAACCCATTCTCTCTGACGACCCCCTCACAGCATCCACCCCCTGGGAGATGTTTCCCTGGCCATGACCCTGACCCCACTCTATACCCGCCCAGCCCTCTGGAACCCAGCTGTGCTGTTAGCACCTTACCTCTCTCATCCTTGCCTCATATCACAGCTTTCAATTCTGTATTCGGGTCATCTGTCCTGCCCTGGTGTCCCCCACCAGCCTGAGAGCCACAGGGGCAGGAGCCTCATCTGTCCCTTCCCCCTCCGTGTCTTTGGAGCTTGGCTGGTGCCCGCTCGGCTGCAGCTGCCAACCAAATGATCCCATGGGAATCAAAACTGTCCTTATTTTTATGTTAATATTTTTTAAAAAGGCTTCCCGTAAATATTTTCATTTTATCTGAATGGCCCTCAGGTTTACCCACTGTTTACCAGGAGCATGAGGCAGTAGTTCTCATACCTGCAAGCGTCATATATCAACAGAGGACTTTCAGAAGCTATAGAAGCCAAACTCCCATCCCCCAAGAGTTTGTTTTAAACAGTCCGGGAGGGATCAGGCCCTGGCACTTTTTTAAATACCCCCCACCTGTCTGGTGGTGGGTATTGTGGAGGGCACCTATTTCATGGAGCACTGGGTGTGGTGCAAACACAGTGGATTCTGGAATGCTGAGAAGAAATTTTAAAAATAAATAAAATTAAAAAAAAAAAAAAACCACCTGACTCCCCCCACATGGTCAGGACTGAGAATGCCGTGGTAAGGGCTGCCCTCTGGGTCCATCTCTGGCCCCAGGGGTCTGTTGGCACTAGTACCTTTGGTCTGGGCAGCCCAGCTGACCTGAGGAAGAGCCCCAGCCATCAGATGGGAGAAAGGGCAGTAGGTCCCAGGTCTCAGATAAGGGGCAAGTAAGATTCAGGCTACTCGCCAGTGCTCTTAGCAAGCAACGGACATAGCAGGAACCAGGGCAAAGGCCTAAACCTTCAGACAAGCTGACCGTCTGCCCAGTGGTCAAGGCAAGGGCCAGCCAGCAGGGCAGACCGCCGCTCCGAAGCTAGCCTCAGGTTCCAGAATAAGCCTGGGCTCCCACAGGCTTGTGAGGACAGGGTCTTAACACACCGCCAGCATGCTCTGCTTGGCTTGTGCCTGGGACCTATCGATCTGACACACCAGCTTCAGATTCTTCAGGGCCTTAAGCCAGCAGAAACCGGGGACAGCAGAGACCAACCAGGGTCAGAGAAAGTCCTCTCTGATTCTCAAGGCGCCTTTAGAGTTTGATGCTTAGAAGGAAACTATTTGTTCCGAGCGAAAGTATTCAAAAGCCCCCAGTAGACAAAGGCGCCATTTGTGAGCCTGTTCCCGCCCACTTTCCTCTCCTCTGGCCTCCTCGGTCCTCAGCTCACGGTGCTGGCGTTTTGTCTGTTTGCGCTTTGTTCTCCTTTTTCAAGTCGGTCCTGTGCTCCCAGAGAAAGACAAGATTGACAGCTTAAAGAGAGCGTGGGCCTCTCCTCTTGGGTCTGCAAGGGTCATCGTCTCCTTGGCCATCAGCCAACCTGATTTAGTGTCCTTCCTAATGATGGGAAAGGGCTCCTGATTAACCACCCACAGACCAGGTCCCATGAAGAGGCGGGGCCGACCCAAGGGGACTGCAGGGTCTGCACAAAAGGGGCTACCAGTAGGTGGCGCCCGGGGCAGCCCACATCTACCTACAGATGTGTCACCTGCATGGCCCTCTCCCCCTCCAGGCAGGAGCCACCAGACGCCCAGGGCATGGACCCCAGTTGGGATTCGTAGTAAAACCAAATTGCCCTACAGATGGTGAGGGCAGCCAGCAAGGAAACTGGGTGCAGAGGGACACAGAAAAAAGGTGTTGCTAGGGAGCACTGTATTCCTCCCTGAGCCGACAGGCAGATTTCAGGTAGAGGGGAGGCCGGCCACTGGGTCAGAACTGCAGGGTTTGGGGGTGTCTAGCTTGAAGGCCACATCCACACAAGGATGAAGATAGTCTTAAAATTGGAGGGGGGAGGTGGGCACCTGGGTAGCTCATTTGCTTAAGCTTCTGTTCTCAGGGTCCTGGGATCGAGCCCCGCGTTGGGCTCTCTGCTCAGCGAGGAGCCTGCTTCTCCTTCTCGCTCCACTGCTCCCCCTCAACTTGTGCTCTTGCGCTCTCTTTCTCTATCAAATAAGTAAATAAAATCTTTTTTGTTTGGTTGGGTTTTTTAATGGAGAAGGGAACAAAGGCAGGGGGACACGGAGAAAGCCTAAGGTCCAGCCAGATGGGGTGGGATGAACGGGCAAAACTAGCCTGGCCTGTCAGAATCTGCCTCCAAGAGCCACGCTGGAGGGGACGCGTGTGCAGAATGGCAGCACCCCCCTCCCCCATACACGCACGCAGCCTCGCTTGCTGGTTCTGGAGTAATTCCTCGTGGCCTACGGAGGTTTGTGAGTTTTAGGAATTTAAGGAGGGCAAATTGCAATTCACTGTCCCCGAGGCCTGGTGGAGGGGCTGGCCCAGCAAGGGGCACAGGGTTAGGGGACACCATGTGCCAGGCTGGAAGAAGGGGCCCCAGGGAGGCAGCCCTGGCACTCTGGGCGCCCTGCTTGGCCTTGTTTCCTCATGCATCTGATGAAGGAGTCCGACTAACATTATTCTGTCATTTGTTAACTCCTGGGTAGCTGGAGGGATGAAAAATTCTATGGGTCCTACGGATTGGGTCCCCCTCTCTTTTGTAACTTCTTCCTCCTCATCGGCTGCCTTCAGCGTTCATGTCCATGACTGAACACTCCTTCCCAAGATAAATTGTGAATGTGTGAAAGGAACAGAACAGAACACAGTCGGCCTTAGAACAAGCATGACTCACCCAAAGTCATACAACCATGCGTATCCACTGAGCAGGACATACCAAGGCCACTGCTAATGACAGGCACAGGACAGTGCTGAAGAACGTCGTTGAACATCTAAGGTAGGTCAGGTCCACTGTACTTGTCAAGCCATTGACCCCCTTAATCCTCCGAGCCATGTAAGAGCTCAAGACTCTTATTTTTTTGGCCCAACAGAGGAGGAAAATGGACACTGAGCTAACAAGTGGCACAGCTAGGAAATGGGTAAGCCAGATTTTAAACCCAGAAAGTCAAGCCCCTAAAACCCATATGCACAGCTTCTACCAAACACTGACTCTTAGTAGTGACAAGCCAATAAAAGAAAATATTCATGAGCGATTCGTTTATCACTTAGCTTCTGCTGTGTAACAAGTCATCCCAAACCCCAGCTCAGTGGCTAAAGCATTTATGTTCCTCAGCGACTCTGCATGTAAATTGGGTGATTTTTCTGGGCTGGGCTGGTTTAGCCAAGGCTGATTGGTCCAGGATGACCTCAGTTTATGGATCTGGTGCTGGATTACTATGAGCTGCGGTGACAGGAGCAAACGCAACACCCGGCAGGCTAGCCTGTACTCAGTCACAAGGCCGATCCTGGGTTCTCCAACGGAAGGGCAAGCCTCGATACACAGAAGTCTTGTAAGCCTTTATTTATATCACATTTGCTAATGTCACATGGCCCAGATCAGACCCAAGAGGTGGGAAAGAGACTCCTCTCCTTGGTTGGAAGGACCAGCGAAGTCGTTTCACAAACAGGTGACATGCCAGGATTTCATTGGGGGATGCTGGGAGCCATTTTTTATAGTTACCACCTATACCCAGAGGTGAGCGTGTGCAGGTAAACACACACACACACACATGCACACACACACACACAGAGGTCAGGAGTTTCATGCAATGCTTAGCATAGTACACACTCAGACATTTATTTTGATGACGCCTCTACTGTAAGATTCAAGTGATGTCAGGTACCCAGACATTCATAAGCCCGAGGATCACCAGAGTCTCGAGATTACTACATCAAGATCACTGATTTGGTTATCTTGAACACTCATTACTAAGGTTACTGCAGGAGTCACCCACAAATAAAACTTTCTTTTTTCACCGGGAAGTGCTAAAGCTATTCCTGTCACCGTGACCATAAAACGCTCCATCCTCTGAGCTCGAGGAATGTATATACAACAATCTATCCAACATCTGGTCTTGGCTAGAAAAAGCCTCTCAGGCATATACACTGTACCAATGACTCGCTATCCAGCCCCTTTATCCCTTATGAACAGAACCTTCATTTTTGTCTGGGGTGCACTGTGCTCCCCACATTGCCTTCCCAGAAGGGCTGGCCATGAGCACAGTTATGGCCAACAAGACACAAGCATAGGGTGCAGGGAGAAGCCTGGACTTCCCACCCCCACCCCTACCTTCCCCTTCCGGCTTCTTCCTGCCTGCCGCGGGGAGAAGCTAGAGGCACAGTGACCACCTATGACCCAGAGCCACAAATGTAAGCACAAAGGTGTCAGAGCAGAAAGCTGCCAAGAGTTTAAATTTTAAAGGCGTCTTGGAGCCACCAGCTCCCTCCTCCCTCTCGTTACCTAAGACACACAAACCCCTTACTTGTTTAAGCCACTGTTTATTGTACTTTCCTGCCACTTGTCCTGAACTCCATACATCCAGAGCCAAATGGGTGATTTCCCCCAAACCTGGTCCTCTGCCAGTTTTTGCACATCTGCAAGTCAGAAACCAAGGGCCACCATGAATTCCCCATCTCCCCCGTCCTCTGTGCTGAGCTGGATCAATGATCTCATACCTGTCTTCATCTCCTCCACAACTCCCCACCATTCATTTTCTGTCCAGCTGCCAGAGTGAAGGGTCTTTCCCACGTACGGATCTTCTTGGGATCTCCTTCTGCTTAGAGCCCTCCTTGCCCGTCCCTCAGGTGAGAAGCTCGGCGCTTCACCCGACGCTTCTGCCCAGCCTGGCAGCCTGTGCCTCCTCTCCATCCCTCTTCCCCCCTCTGGGCTCCATGTGGTTCCCAAACACGTCCCATATTAGAATGACCCCAGATTTAAAATTTAACTAAATCACAACCTCTAGGGGTATGGCACCACCATTTGGGAACCACCATTTCCTTAACCAGTGGTGCCCTCCCCACCCACCCCTGGACCCCCACACATGGTCTTCCTCCTGCCTGGACCACCCAGCCTACCCAGGAAACTCCGTCCTCCCCCAACACCTCCCCATTCTTCTCATCCTTCAACTGACCCTTCAAATGGCAGTGTCCTAGGGGAGGCTTTCCAAACCCCCGAACTAGGTCAGTGTCTAAACTCGGAGCCTGTGACTCTGTCCTCCAGGATGCCTACCTCACTGGGCCCTTACGCTTTGATTTTGTGGTGATTTGTTCAACACCTGTTTCCTCCACCAGGCTCTAAGCTCTCCGATCTCGGGTCCTTTCTGCTTTCACTTGATCACGCCCCCAGGTTGAGCCCACGGTCTGGGCTTAGTCGGTGTGCAGTGCATATTTGTGGAATAGAAGGATGTTACCTTCCTCTTGTAGAGAGAACACTGAGACTCTACACCAAAGATCCTAGTGCTCAAGATCCAAGCCCAGATGTCAGCACCCTCCTAAATCAGGGGTTCGCAAACTTCCACTACATGCCCATCACCTGGGAGGGTGATAAGCACAGACCAGCGGGCCTCAGCCCCAGAGCGTCTGGGGAGGAGCCCAGGCATGGGCATTACTATCAAGCTCCCAGATGACACTGATGCTCGAAGTCAGGGTCCACTCTTGAGGACCCCTGCTCAGCCTCCCCTCCTGGTACCTCCTGGCCATGGGGTGCATGGAGGGCAAGGGAAAGTCAAAGTCAATTCAAATTCACTTTTAATCTGACAACAACCTTTTCTATTTTTCTTTTCTTTCCTTTTCCCTCCCCCCACTTAGGTTTTTATACAAGGGGTATATTTCTAGAGTTAGAATCCAGCGTTTGTCCCAAGCTGTAAGAAGGGCCTCCTTCCTACCACCGCCCTGCTGACAGAGAGAGCCCAGCTGTGGCAAAGCTCAGAGTCTCCCCAGGGGGCTGGCAAAGGCTCCAAATATATTGGCAGCCAAGTGGCAAAGGGGTCTGGCGGGCCGACTTCTATCCTAGCTCACCTGACTCAGGTCCAGAAAGGAGACAAGAATGAAATGCTGCCTGGAGAGAAACGGGCAGGCTGCAGCCCTCCCCACAGCCCTGGAGATTTCCAGAAGGTTCCAGGGCCTCACTTTCAGACACCCCACAGTCCGCTTAAAACCCCCTTCCCCTGCTTCTTTCTTCTTCCTTCAGCTTCTATCAACAAACAGCTATGAACAAACCTGCACGTATCTTTAACACACATTTGGAGTGTGTGAAAACAAAAGGTACAGATTTTGCATCATTTACAGCTGGTTCCACCCAGATAATTAACATTTTCAGCCTGTGAGGTTTGTTTATATTTTGAAATCCCAATCCACAGATCTGACACTCATAACTGACTTCCTTGTCAGGAACGGTGGCCACAAAAAAAAAAAAAAAAAAAAAAAAAATCATAGCTCCTAGTTAATGGTTCATTTCAGGATGGAGATTGCCATGTCAGAGGTATTACAAGTAAAAACAGCTCCATGGGAAAAAAAATTGAGAAAGCTGAAAGATTTTGAACAAAATTCACTGGGTAGAGCTGGGTTACGGGGGTATGGGGGGGATTGCCTGTAGTAAATGTTTTTTCAGCTGATTACAAACCAGAACCAAGACCCCCAAAACCCTCTCACCTGTATTTCACAGACAGGAATTTGGGAAATAATTGTGTCTCCCCCAGCACAATTTGAGAAGAAAGCATTTGTATCTATTGTTCTGTTAATTAACTGTGTCAACAAGATTGTAGAGGAGATGTTTTTAAAGCCTCTTAAGAGGGCAAACATTTTTTAAGTCCCTCTAAGTACTCTAGGAATACCCAAGGATTTAAATTGACAATGATAAACAATCACTAATTATAGTCATTTTAACTGGTTCTCACCAAGGATCTCTTTATTAGATAACACTTGTTAACCTAGTTTCAACTCCAGTATGTATTTAAGGAAGATTAAGTTCAATTTAATTCAAATCTGCATTTATTGAGTTTCCTATAATGTGTCAAGTAATGAGACTGATTATTCTGAAATATGCTATCATTCGGATCAGCCCTTCTCAGTTAGCCAAAAACAGAAAGATTTGCCTCTGCATTCAAAACCTATAACCACAGAAATGTCACATTATTATACATTGTATTAAAATTCTAACTCATCCCCTAACAAGGACTGAGATACTGTCCTGTACCCCCAGCACCTAGCACAATGCTTGTCCCAAAGAAAGCCCAGTACATGTTTTGCAATCACAGAAACAACACGAGCTCCATCACGGATTGTTCCAGAAGATGAAAGAAGAGGAATTAGTGTCACCCCTTTTTGAAAACAGGACTCATTCTCTTTCACAACAGGTTTCTGCTGAGCTGAGTTGAGCGAGTCAGGACAACCTAGGAGGAACATTCTTCACAGTGTACCCATTTCACGAATGCAGACAAGGGCCAGTAGGTTGGGAGGTGTGGGAGGGAAAAGAGAACCCAGGACTGCTCAGCTCCCCTCCAGTCCCCTCAGCCACAGGGCGCCATGCTTCCCATGTGAATCCAGCCCTAGCCCCTAAGCCCAGGTCCACCCAGCATGGGGCCTGGAGTCTTAGCTCTGCTGACAATCCAAGAAAGTGAAACATACTAGAAGCTGTGCCAGGTACCAAGTGTGGTGAAGAAGGAAGGGGTGGGTCAGGGAATGAGAGTTGAGGAAAGAAAAGTGAAGAGGTTTGCTTACATCGCACAAAAGGTTGCCTCACGTTTCTGTTCTTTGTAGCGTCCACGGGATGTGGCTGAACAGAGTAACTACCCCCAAAGAAACCCACGAGTCCCTCTCACCACTCAACAATGGCTATCTTGTCCCTGTGACCTTTGAAGCCAATTAGCTGAGTAGGAAACACGACAAGGTATTCAACATGTAGTGAGGAGTATTGTTGTTGTCATTTAAATGACTGTCACCTACCTAGAGTCAAGTAGGTTTCGGAAGGAGAACAGGAAAACGAAGTCGGATTGTGTGAAGGTTCCTTCATTGAAAGAAGCTGGGGATAGAACTACACAGTTCGAGGAAGGGGGTCTCGGATTCCGGAGGGCATAACCATCTCCAGAGTGGGGTTCCTAAAAAACAGATCTGGAGTCACATTCCCAGAGACGAGGCTACGGGGCAGCCCAGACTTGGCATTTTCACTCCCAGAGCCCAAGCAACTTACTCATTCATTAAACATCTGTTTATTGAGCACTTAACTACGTGCCGGCAGCATGCTGGTTGCTGGGGACACAGCGGTCAGCAAAGCCCTCCAGACCCCTGCCGTCATGGCACCTCCTCTCTTGAGTGGGAAACAGGCCATGACTGCAGAGAAGGTGCCAGGTGGTGGAAAGGCTTAGGACAAAGAACAAAGCCGAGTTAGGAGTGAGGGGACATTACCTCTATTTCTGGAGAGTTCTGAGAAGCTTTTCTAATAAAGAAACAAACTCGATTTCAATATGGATTTTTCCAGAGGAAACGCATTCCGGAGAGAGGGAACACCCAGTACAAAGACAGTAAAAATTCTGGGGCAACGGACTTACTCTGATTCAAAGAGCGCTTGCCATGTGCGGATGCTTTGTGGCAATGATCTTTCAAAGATAGAACAACTCTGCATCACTGATTATTTTGACTCCCATTTTACCCACAATTACATGGGGGAGGTGGCTGCAAATGTCACAGAGGACAGAGGTGACGGCTGAGGAAGGTGTGACAGATGGAATTCCCCGGAGCACAGAGCTTTAGAGGAATTTCACCCCCTTTCCCCCCGGGGAACAGGTCCCTCCTGACAGGCAGTGACTATGTACAGGGGTGAAAAAAAGCACTTAACTACATGATAGCACACTAATGCAGCGATCTAAAAGGATATTTAAGGGGCTCCCAGGTGGTTCAGTCTGTTTACCGTCCTACTCTGGATTTCAGCTCAGGTCATGATCTCAGGGTCCTGAGATCAAGCCCTGTGTGGGGCTCCGCACAGGACTCAGGGTGGGGTCTGCTGGAGAGTCTCTCTCTCTCTCTCTTTGTCCCTCCCTGCTGTGCACAAGCTCCCTCTCTCTCTCTAAAAATAAGTAAATAAATCTCTAAAATGATATTTAGGAAAAGCTTTCTTTAATGATTTGGGTACATGCAATGCCAAAGGAAGCAGAAGAGTGAGCTTAACTATATAAAGAAAATACTGCACAGGAATATAAAATGAGAGGGAAATATGCCAAAAATGTGAGCTCGGCGGCTGTCTCCCAATAGTACATGTCTTTAACTCTTCACTTGTCACTATTTTCTAAATATATCTGCTCTGATAAGTAGATTTTTCTTGATCCTCGGGGGGAAAACCATGAAAAAATACTGTGAAGGCATGCATAGCCTTCTCCTTCATAGGACCATGCTTGGAGTTTCAAAATTTCTATTTATCTGAGAGCGAGAGAAAGAGAAAGAGGACAAGCAGAGGGAGGGACAGAAGGAGAGGGAGAAGCAGGCTCCCCACTGAGCAGGAGCCCAATATGGGACTCGATCCCAGGACCTGAGATCATGATGGGAGCCAAGGCAGAGGCTTCACCAACTGAGCCACCCAGGTGCCCCCATGCTTGAAGTTTTGACCATGACCTCACCTGCAGGTGTGAGTGGCCACACCCCTCATATTAATTCCTCCCTGTCACACTCCCATCCCGCACATGCCCCACTTCAGCAGGCCCTGAGCTGGGCTCAGTCAAAAGTCCCCAGAGCCAGGGTCTGGCCATCCAGGGAAGGAGGCAGGAAGGAAGCGTGCAGTGTCTTCATCCATCATGTGAGCTGGCCAACGGAGTCATATTTTACAAGAGATATGAGGGCTCCACTTGCAAATCTTTCAACATTTCACTGCTATAAATTCTCCTGGCTCTTATTAATAAAATATAACAGTAATTCCTAGAATAATGGCCTATTATCCAAAGTCACCGAATGACAGAGCAATCAAAATTAGAGTGAATTATAGGGCCCGAGGATACGGTGGAAGGGTGGGTAAATTCTGGCTTCGAGAGGAGCAACATTAGGCCCATGCTACAAATCAAATAATATGCGAACCAGTGGTTTAAATTGCTCGAAGAATCACAATAGGATTACAAGGTCACTATCAGCCTAGAAACGGCTGACAAACCAAAGAGTTTGGGCAATGGATGGGCTACAAACTGACCCCCAAATGGCCACATCCGGTTTACCTCTTTACTTCCTTCTCCTTCTCTTCCAATTTATTTCAACTTTGCTTTGAGCCTAAGCTCCAAGTTGGTAGGTAGAGCTATGGTTTCTTCTTCCATCAGGTAAAAACTGTTCCATACGTATGACCAAGAACTGACTGGGCCATTTTGAGGATTTAAGGGAAGTCTTTGAAGTTTAAAAAAAAAAAAAAAAAAAGTCCCTTAGGGACCGTCTCTAAAAGAGAACCAGAGTCACAGGAGGATCCAGGATCTAGGAATTTAGCTAAGATTACCCTGAACCCATACAGTGAACTTCTTTTGCCAAAATGGCCAATGTTACCTGCCACGATGGATTATCTGTGACTCCCCCAAGCAAAGTTGCAGATCCTTCTAGCTGACTCTTAGACCATTTGCCACATCCTCACAGAAGGACAAACATACATCATGGCAGCCCCTTCAATTTTCTGCATTCCTGTCTTTTATTAGGCTCTAAGGTAATGGGTCTCAACCCTGAAAATCTGGGGAATTTTAAAAACATCCAAGGCTGGGCTCCACCCCCAAGAGATTATGATTTAAATGTTCTAGATCCTTGCTACTCAAAGGCTGGTCCTTGAGCCAGCAGCAAAAGCATCTCAGGGGCTTGTTAGACATACAGCATTTCAGACCCCACCTGAGACCGAATTCATCAGAATCTGTATTTCAACAAGACTTCCAGAGAATTCTGACGCACAGTGGAGTTCAAGAAGCAGCAGTCAGGGTAGAGCCCAGGAATTGTTTTTAATTCCCCAAATGAGACCAGTGTTTGGGCAAGACTAAGAAACCCTCCCTTAAGCTCTGTGACTGATCTTTCCTTCTTCTCGGTGACCACTGTTAAGCTCAGAGTCCTAGGCCACAGACCAGCTAACCCCGACTTCATCCCTCACAAGAAGGGCTATTGTTGCCTGTGGAAAATTCCCTCCATCCCCGTCCAGCTTCCCTGAGGCTTACCCAGGCAACCACATCTAGGTTGGTCTCCCCCCAAACCCTACACCCCACCTCCTTTCCTCGCCCTGTAGCTGATGGTCTTCCTACCCTGCCCAGGCGCTCCAGCTCCTCCCCGTCGCCCAGCCTCTCCTCCGCCATGTTTCGCTCTTGGCAGCTCTCAGTACTGGTGTTTCTACAACAAGAAGCACTGAATGAAAGAAGGGTGGGCTTTCCTTTCTCTTGTCTTCCCAACACCCCTTCCTCCCCTGCCTGCAGCTTTTCCACATGACATGAGTAGAAGGGACGCTAAGGGCAGGACGGCAGAGAAAAGGAGGAGGACACAGCCAATGGGGAGCTGCGGGAGAGCCATCATTTGACATCCACAGAGAAGAGAAGAAGCAGCTTTTGAACTATCTCTATAAGACAACTCAGAGCTAGCCGCAGACGGAAACCGGGGACACACCTTGCCTTCGAACATCAGGAGGTCCCACAAAATGACACAAAATATTAAAGGCAGCCAAAGACCCAGCACCTAAGATTCTCTGACTTCAAGTTGTAGCCCCAGGGCTAGGAATCAGCATCTCGAAAAAGTGACCAGAGCCATCAAGGTGCCCATGGCTGTCGTCCCTCCCAGGTCGAGGGTCCGGTCCGGGAGCAGCAGCAGACTGTGGAGGGGGGCGGAGTCTTTTTGAGCCCTAGACTCCTGGGCATGAAAAAGGGAAAAGAGACACAAAGATTTTTCCCTTAATATTCAGAAGCGGAGAGAAGCCTGAGAATAGACCCAGGGGTCTCTACACCTCACCCCAGCCCCTCAGAAACATTCAATAAGATGAAAACGAAAACTAGGAAAGCCTCTCCTCCTGAAAAAGCGACTGCTTCGAGGCATCCCGGCTTGGTGTGAAGGTCGTCGGGTGGTACAGGTTCCCCAGCAGCCAGTCGACAAGGCAAAATGTTCCCTGTATTGTTGTGTGTTTCTTGGCATCGCTAAGAGTCAGCCTCCCTGAGGCATCTGCTGCCTTGTCTTCCCTGTCTCCTCTGCTCTCTCCTTTACCAGGTCTCAGTGCCAAGTCACCGGTCACCAAGGGGCCATCACTCCTGCCTCTGCCCTGAAGGCACACCTGTCAGCCCTTAGCATCGTCCACCTCTTTCCTGCTGTTCAATGAGAAGCATCGGTATGACAAAATGACATTTTTCCCTATGAAACTGCATCTGAGAACATCATCTGAATGCATTGTCATGGCAAGAGGGCGAAGAAGTCAGGGAGACGGAGTTCACACTGACACCTGTCTCTCGGAGAGTTACACCCGCAGAGGGGAATGGTCCCAACAAACGTTATGTTCCATGCCGACAGGAGGATTGTCTGTTGTTTGCCAGGACTGATTAAGTCTGGCAAAATTTAAGACAGGACCAGTCCTCAGGGAAAGGGAGAGAAGCCGAGACTCCCTGAAGAAAATTCTTTATGGGGAAAGAGGGCATGTAGCCTCCTGAAAGGCTGGTGAATCACACAGGGAACCCATGAGAGCACCCTTTCTCCATCCTATCTCCAAGTGGAAGAGACCGAGCTCTCTATAAGCCCAAGTGTACTCAAAGACTCAAGCTGTATCTGGAATGTTCGTACCAATCTTGTAGTCTTACTCCGCATGTTTTCATATGAAAATAAAGTCTCAAGTTCCTTTCCAGTTCAACTATCAAGCAGACTTCTAGAGCGGGTTCAATGGAGTAAGGACACTCCACTATGTCTCCCAGTGATTACAGCCAAGAACCCTGGACAGGATTCATAATGCAATCATCAGAGAAGTCTAAAAAGGAAAACAGAGAGCGGCAGCTGGAGGGAGGGTAAACACTCAGAGAGATGGAGATGGCAATGAGTTCTCTGGCTGTTTCTTTGCTCCCATATCCCCCAGCTTCTACTTGGGGAAAAGGTCAAATCCCAAAATAGCTCAGTAGCCACAGAGGGGAAAAGGCCCAAGAGAAGCCACCTCTTTAGGGTCAGAGAACAGAGAGAGGAAAACCCACCATTTTTTTTTCTTTCTCTCTGGGTCCTGCCCAAGGCATATGTCCCAAAGCTGTCCTACTATGATGGAGGCAGCAGCAGCCATAATGGCATAGACAACTTGGACAGAAAATCCTCCCTTCTGACCCAAAGAATGAAAAAGCAAGCGGGAATCCTGATTATGCTGTTTTCTCTCTCCTCCCTCTTGCTCCTTCCTACGGGCCAGACCCAGTCACAGGAAATGCACTACAGGGCCGGGAAGTTAGAAGCTCACCTTTCTGGCTCAAGGATCAGGAAAGGGAATCTAGAGACCAGGGGAGTTTGGGGAGCGTCATGAAGAGGATGGAGTTTTCAAACATGGATCACACAAAGACGGGTATGCAGTTCTACATCCATCTCTAAGTGTGGCCACGTGGGACAGACCTCAAAGAGCATGCCAAAGGCCTTGAGAAATAAATGAAGGTCCAAGTCATCCCTCAGGTCCTGATCTTGTTCCTAGAAGGAACGTAAATGCAGAGGGTCAAAGTAGTGCAACTAACTTTGGTAACTAAACTAACACACATAGGAAGTACTGCTATACAATAACGGTGGGTACATTTCACCACATCTTTGTCAAAACCCATAGAATGAACCAAGAAGGCAGCCTAACGTAAACCATGGAGTTTTAATGACAATGATGAGTCAGTGTAGGTTCACAGGTCGTAACAGATGTATCTCTCTGGTGCCGGACACTGGTGAGGGGAAGGCTGTGCAAGAGGGCAAGGGGTGTTTAAGAACTCTCTGTGACTGTCACTAATTCAGATCATACAAAGTATGTTCTTTGATCACCATGGAAATAAAGTGAAACAATATCATAAAGATATGTGGAAACCAACCCCCCAGATACGTGGAAATTCAATAAATAATTCTAAGTAATCCCTGAGTCAAAGGAGGAAATCTGAAGGAGAACTAGAAAATAGTTCGAAATGAATTAAAAGTGAAATTACAACATATCAAAATTTGGGGCTGCTGTTAAAGCAATGCATACAGGAAAAATTATAACATTAATTTTAAATATATTATATATATATATATATATATGTATATATATATATATATATGCACATGAAGAAGAAAGGTCTCACCTTCTTAAACTTTCACCTTATAAACTTAGACAAAGAAGAGCAAAACAAACCCAACATAAGAAAAGGAAGAAAATAATAAGCAAAAGAACAAAAACCAACAATATTGAAAACAGAAAATCAATACAGAAATTCAATGAAACCAGTGTTTTTTTGAAAATCTCAGTAAAATTGATACACTCCCAAGCAGACTGACAAAGAAAATTTCCGGGAATCTACAAAAGATCTCCCATAACCACTGAGTATATCAAGTTTTCAAGATGTAAAGTCAACACACAAAAATCAATGGTGTTTCTATATAGTAGCAAAGAATTATTGAAAACCAAAATTTAAAGAATCATGTACGGTACCTCAAAAAATAATACAAAATGCACAAAATCTGGATGCTGAAAACTTAAAAATGTTGATGAAAAAATTCCAAGATAGCTAAATAAATGGGAAGTCATGTCATATCATGGATGGGAAGACTCAGTAGTGAAATTATCAATATTCTCCAAATTCACCTTTATAGGCTTAATATAACCACAATCAAAATCCCAGAAGAACTTTCATATACATTTAGACAAGCCAATTCTAAAATTGATATGGAAAGGAAAAGGAGCTAGACAAGTCAAACCAATTTTGAAAAAAAAAAAAAAAAGCCTGGAGGATTCACATTACTCAATTTAAAAATTTACTATGAGATAAAAGTAAAAATAAAATTAAAAATTTACTGTGCTTCTATAGTAATCAAGATGTGCATTACCAAAAAAATGTGTATTAGCAAAATTAATGAAATATAAATGAATGAAACAGGCTAAAAAGTACAGATAAAAAACTATACAAATATAGTTAGTGGAATTTTATACAAAGGTGAAAAGGGGAGAAAGGATATTCTTTTCACCAAACGGTGGTCCTGAAATGAATGGACATCTATATGAAAGAAAAAAAGAAAGGACAAAAACCTTGATCTATGACTTCTATATGCAAAAATACACTCCAAATGGATAACAGACTTAATGTGAGATGTAAAATTACAAAACTCTGGAGGAAAACATAGAAGAACATTTTTGCAACATTGCATAAAAGAGTTTTTAAGTTTGACACCAACAGCATGATGAATAAAAGAAAAAAAATCAATAAACTGGACTTCATCCAAGACAGTCTTAAGAGAATGAAAATACAAGTTATACACTAGAAGAAAACATGTTACATATATCTGATAAAGGGCTTGTGTTCCAAATATAGTTAAAAACTCAAAATTCAAAAATAAGGAAACAAATATAAAAATGGACAAAAATTTGAATATTCTTCACCAGAGAAGATACACAAATAAAAAATAAGTACATGAAAAGATGCTCCAAATCATTAGTCATTAGGGAAATTCAAATCATTACCCCAAGATGCCACTTCACACTAAAATAGTGGGTGAAATTTTTTAAAAGTGAAAAACTAACATACCCATTGCTCATGAGGCTTTGGTGCAGTTGAAATGAGAAATGTGTGTGGCAGAAATGAGATGTGTGTGGCCACTCTGGAAAACAATGTCTCATAAAGCTAAATACATGTTTACTATATTGCTAGCAATCCCACTCCCCAGACATTTATCCTAAAGAAATGAAAATCACATTCACATAAAAATACAGATGTTGTAACAGCATCATTCATAATGCCCAGAAGCATCGGCGCATGGGTGGTTCAGTGGTAGAATTCTCGCCTGCCATAATGCCCAGAAGTTATCAACCAAAGTGACCTTCATTATACAAATGAATAAGCAAACTGTTGTACATACATATAAATGTAAATTTATATATATATGCAAATGTATATATGTACACATACACACACACATATATATACACACCAATGTAAATGTAAAAACACATATAAATGTATGTACATTTTTTAAATAATAAAAACATACCCCTTGGAAAACTGTCTAGTCATTGTTAGAAAGGTGAACATATGTATACCCTATGATTCAGTATTTTCACTCTTAGATATAGACTCCTAGAGAAATGCTTCCATAATTCACCAAAAGATATGCTTTGTAATATTCAGAAGAGCACTGTGTCATAGCCAGACCTCAGATATTACCCCACACGCGCCATCAACAGTGCAGTGGACCAATAAAGTGTGGGACAAATCACACACGGAATACTGTAAAATAATGAGAACAGACAACTACAGCTACACTCAAAACACGGACAAATCCCACGGTCAATGTTGAGTGAAAGAACTGGACTCAAGAGAGTACCTAACATCTGATTTCATTCATATAAAGTACAAACACAGGCAAAATTAAGCTTCTGTGTCAGAAATCAGAGTAGTGGTGACTCTTACGAGAGTAGTAACTGTTCCTTGATCTGAGTTCTATGTTACAAGGACATGTGTAGTTTTTGGAAATGCAGTGATAAGTACATTTGTGATTTGTGTGCTTCTCTATATATGTGTTATATGGAAAATTTAAAAATTTTAACAAAAAAGTTATTAAGCCTTTATTCTAAATATTTAAGTCAAGTGCCTCCAGGAAAATACACTGGGAGCTTCAGATGACTCCTGACGTGAGATGTACTGAAGTTTGAGACACATAGTCATAATGTTAACTGGTCCTCATGATCTTCCAGGAAATAATAGATCCTGTCCAATGCTCCATGGGTTACCCAGAAGCCTCTAGATTCCTGTTTGTTGTTTGTTTGTTTTTTAATGACCAATTTTACCAACAGCGAGATAAAGTATCAGGGCTATCTTAGGGTTGCAAGTGGTTAAGGTAGGAAATTTCACAAAGCAAAGACTGTGCGCTCCCTGTGGGTAAGCTTCCTCTGCTACTTATTCCAAATTAGCAACACAAAGAAATAAACTACTGACAAATGCAACAACATATATAAATCACAAATGCATTACATTCAGTGAAAGAAATCAGACATAAAAGTTGTGTAGTGTAGGAATAGACAACCACAACTCCCAGTGCACATATTATAATCCCAGCATAGAGGTATCAAAGGAACTCTGTGATCGCTCTTCTTTTTCTTGCTCACTCATATTTTTTTCTGCCTGTGTATCAGTTAGTATAAACTAGATTGTGCTGCAGTAACAAACAGTCCCATCTGAATGGCTTTAGAACAACAAAGTTTCATTTCTCACTTTTTTTATAGTCCGTGGTGCATTGGCAAGGGCTCTACTCATCATACCTGCCATGGTGCCCTAGCACATTACCATGCCAAAGGGAAAAAGATTTCTGAGGGTCTTGTATGCCCTGAAATAACCCACCTGGCTTCTGCTCACAACTCCTTGGTTAGAACTATTCCAAGGCTCTATCCAACCACAATGCAGTCCTACCACCTGTTCAGAAGGAGAACCAGCAGTATTTGTTGAACAACTATGTTGTTGAACTATGTTCAACAAATTTGTTGAACAAATAATAGTTCAACAAATAACTATGAACAAATAGTTCAATAAATAACTATGTTATTTACTACTATTAACTTCTAAATTCAAATTCCCAGGAAAGGGACCCCTGGGTGGCTCAGTCAGTTAAGCGTCTGCCTATGGCTCAGGTCATAATCCCAGAGTCCTGGCATCAATTCCTGCATTAGATTCCTTGCTCAGTGGGGAGCCTGCTTCTCCCTCCACTTGCTGCACCCGTCTGACAAATAAATAAAATCTTTAAATAAATATTCCCAGGAGAAAGAATGCAATCGGCTCCAACTGACTGAGTTGTCCTTCCCTACTTGAATTACCCAGCTCATTGGTGGGGGGCGAAGTGTCTCTACTCTTCCTATATGGTTAGGAACTTGGGATGGACAAGTAAGGATGATGAAGGCAAGTCACAGGCTTCCAAGCCAAACAAATAAACCATAAGACACAGAAAAAGGACTCATGGGTTAACAAGCACGTGGATTAACAAGCATAAAACAAAACAGTATGACTGCCAGGATGAAAGTGGCAAAAACCAAAGCAGATAATGCTCATTATCAAGACTCAGTCGCCTACTAGAATATTCTCTCAAGGAAACGTTTCAACTGTGTAGCCATTGACATGTTTGCTAGATAAGAAAGCTTCCCAATCAGAGTTAAACCATCATGAGGACTGAGCTCATAAAAGCACACTCCGATTTCTCTGCTGCTTTACTACATAATTTATGTACTAGCCAGGCACCAGTTTCATTAAATCAAGAGCTATCTTGTCCAACCTTTCAACTCTGAGTAACTTTGTACAAGATGAAAATAACCTAATCTATCATGATGGTAGAAATTTTTCTATTTCTTCCAGGCATTTGCTGCCAACAAAATGCCAGGGATCTTGCTTCTTTGGGTGGTTTATGAAAATGCAGCAGACCCAAATTTCATTAGGGCTGTGTAATAGCATGTTCTGCCCACCAACTAAAGCTTGCCAGATGTGCAAGTTCGGCCACATCTGCAAGCACCACGCCACCTGCTCAGAGACGTGGGCCTCCAGAATCAGTGCATGGGCAATGCTGCTAATGCCTTATTTGCCCTCGAACTGATGCACCCTGGAGCAAAAAATATATATATTTAAATCAAAATGGGGGCAGGGGTTTGCCAGAGCGAGACGGCAATATTCAAAGGGTCAGTGGTTTAGATGAAGCTATACTTTGCTAGATTTTTGCAAGGATATTCCCTGGACTTCTGCACCCATACATTTTGAGCCTGAACATCAGCAATGCGGTGGGTAAGTCCCTTAACCATCCTGAGCTTCACATTACTAATTTGTAAAATGGGAGCAACTACATGCATTTGTATGGGCGCTGTGAAGATGAAATGAGAGGAAATACAAGGAATTGCTCTGCACAGTGAGAGGGACCCAGTTATTGCTCAATAAAAAAACCAGTCCACATAAGCATTTGTTAACTATAAAAACCTGGGTCTCTCTTCCATTCTCAAATCCTATCATCTTACACACACACACACACACACACACACACACACACCTCTCACTCTTCCTATTATTTCTATCTATCTATCTATCTATCTATCTATTTAACTCCTTATTTCTTTATTCTCCCATTCTTCCTCCCTCTCTCCCTGCTTTGGCTGGGACTGTGCTATAATGCAGCGGTTAGCAGGAGGAGCAGGAGAGCCAAGGAAGCTCATTCTTCTGACGGTAAGAATTCAGAAGCAGGCAAAGAGACAGAGTAATGGAGGCTGATCTCTCCATGCCATTCCCATACCCCCCAGAGGGTAGGGAGTGGAAGCATGAATCACCAGTATACCTAAGCAATATGTTGTTCGCTTTGGTCTGGTTTTGAATGTCATATAAATGAAATCTTCTTTATGTATCCCTGTGTGGCTGGCATTTTACAACCAGCATCGGACTTGAAGGATTTACTCTTGTTGAGGCATGAGGCTACAGCTTATGCATGTTCATTGCCATATAATATTCCACCATGCACAGCAATGGCCTAATTTGCTCTGCCATTGAGGGCATTAGTCCTGTTGCCAGGTTTTCATTATTTGAGACAGCAAAGCAAATGAACATTCATGAATCAAAATTCCCCGACGCATGCAGCCAGAACACTGCTCCATCCCAGGCTGTGCGTATTTTCAACTCTATTCCGTAGTTTCCAAAGGACTTTTTCTAGTTTACGCTCTGATTTCCCAACTCCTGGCAGAAGCGCTGAAAACTACCTTGGAGAATGTTATTCCTGCAAGGAGAGTTTGTGGGAGTTTGAGAACACTGGCCAGATCGCCTCCCACATATGCCACCTGGAAGTTCAGAGTCACACCCATGCCACCAGAGCAAGGAGAGGTTTTGTCACGTAGACAGCTTCCAACAAAGAGAGTCTTGTGATGATCAGTTTTGTGGCTCCCTAGCTCTGGGGATAAAACCTCACCAGGATTAACTTGCACCATTCAGCCTGTGAACAGAACACACTCTAGCTAATACTTTTTTTTTCACATGGGGACAGTGGAGGCTAACCTAAGACTTTATTTACTTCCAGGGGTGTCTGGGTGTCTCAGTCGGTTAAACACCTGCCTTCAGCTCAGGTCATGATCCCAGGGTCCTGGGATCAAGCCCCGAGTCAGGCTCCCTGCTCAGCAGGGAGTCTGCTTCTCCCTTTCCCTCTGTTCCCTCCATCCCGCCCATGCTCTCTCTTGCTCTCTCTCTTTCTCTCTCTCTCAAGTAAACAAAATGTTCTAAAACATTAAAATTAAAAAATAAATACTTTACTTCCAGACCACCTTTCCTCAACAGACTCCTCCAGCTAGACTGCTCTGTCTTTGAGAACGAGTTGTCTGGGTCTGTAATGCTTGGTAATGTGTCTGCACATCACGGGTGCCCCATTAAACTTCATGTAATGGAATTAAGACTTAATCACTTCGGCAGACACTGCTATGTGTTGCCAAAACCTGTCTCCTAGACCTTCTGGGTCCGGCCCCAGACTATTATTTCCCAGCTTCCCTTGCCATGTTTTGTGGTATGTGACTGAATTCTGCTAACCAAAGGTGACCGGGGAGGGGAGGATATTTGCCACTGCCGGTCCTGGCTTATCAAAACCTCCCATAGGATCGTCCACACTCTCTCTCTTCCTGCCTACCAAGCTGGACACGTCTTCTCCCCATCATTACCTGGCTCACATCATGAAAGGTTGCAATGACCCCCCCCTTTTTTTCTTAAGATTTTTTGTTTATTTATTTGAATGATAGCTAGAGATCACAAGGGAGAGCACAAGCAGGGGGGAAGAAGGGTGGCAGGAGAGGGAGAAGCAGACAGCCCACTGAGCAGGGAGCCTGATTTGCGGCTACATCCTAGGACCCCAAGATCATGACCTGAGCCAAAGGCAGATGCTTAGCCAAATGAGCCACTCAGGTGTCCACAATGGCATCTTTTTAAAATCAAGCAAGGAATTAAACATATTTTCTCTTTAAAACAAACAAAGCTGTGTGAGTGTCTCTTTGTGTGTTTTCAGTGTGATTGTTTGAGAGAGCAGATGAACACATTCATGCTTCAGACCCTCGTGAGATTCACTGCTCAGCTGCCCAGGCTAGCTGCCAGGTTCCGCTTACTGGATAGCCGCTGGTTAAAGACAGGAAGTATAAGGAACAGGGATGTTGAAATTCAACAAGGAAGTAGTAAGGTATATTACTTATCTATTGCAGCATAACGAATTTCCTCAAACCCCAGTGAATTAAAACAAAACCCTTATTATCCCCATATTACTTCTAAGAGTCGGGAATCTGGCCAACTTAGCAGAGTCCTCTGGCTCAAGAGGCGTCACCAGCTACAGGTAAGGTACTGAAGGGTGGGGGCTGTCTTGGAGGGTTGCAGGGGCTAGGGGTGGCGGGGGAGGGGGGAGACAGTGGAGGGAGGAGGGCTTCTTCACAACACAGCAGGTCATATCATCAGCATGGGTAAGGTTGAAAAGAGAAGACGGGGCAAAAGAGAAGTCACAATCCTTTACAACCTAATCTGGGTAGTGAGCTCCTATCTCTTTCTTCGCTAGAAGTCAGTCACTAGGTCCAGCCCACATTCCAAGGAAATGAGCCTTCTGAGACACTGCCTTCCACATGGGGAGTCAAAATGATAATTCTGCCAATTCACTCCTACGTTTCTCTAAGCTTAATCTCTAAATCTGATTTATCTCACCGAAAGTCTCGGTAGTCCCTCATGCTATCTCCAGCCTTTCAGAAGCCAGCATTACAGAGAGAAGACTACAGTGAACGTTACGCTCCTCTTAGCTTTTTCCTTTACTGTGAATGAAGCTACCCATGCCTGCAGTGGGGAAATATGGAGAAATAATGCCCGATGGCCCATCTCCTCCTGTATGTCAACACTTAGATATAAAACTCACAGTTCACATTAATTAACCAGTCGATTTTTTTATGTCAAAATGCAGGACATCCAGGGGTACTTGGGTGGCTCAGTCAGTTAAGCATATGACTCCTGATTTCAGCTCAGGTCACGAACTCAGGGTGGTGAGATCAAGCCCCGCGTTGGGCTCCCTGCTCAGCAAGGAGTCTGCTTCAGATCCTCGATCTCCCTCTCCCTCGGCCCCTCCCCCTGCTCATGCACACTCTCTGTAAATAGGTAAATAGATAAATAAAATCTTTTTTTTAAATGTAAGGAATCCAAACGTTGTCACAAAAGCAGGTTTTGCCTATGTTTAATGTTAACACATAATTAAATTTCCATCTGCATTTTTAAAAAAGATTTTATTTATTTGACAGAGAGAGATCACAAGTAGGCAGAGAGGCAGGCAGAAAGAGAGGGAAACAGGCTCCCTGCTGAGCAGAGAGCCCGATGTTGGGCTCGATCCCAGGACCCTGAGACCATAATCTGAGCCGAAAGTAGTGGCTTAACCCACTGAGTCATCCAAGCGCCCCTCCATCTGCATTTTAAAACTTGTGTTTCTCAACCAAGTGTGATAAACTACATAATGTGTGAGTGCTTATTGACAAATCATGTTTCTTACATAATTAATTTCAAGCAAATTAAACAGCCTGCATCACTTATGAGACATGAAAACAATGCTTTAAAATTCCTAAATGCAATTTTCAGAACATACAATGTACAAAAATGACAGAGCAGGTTTTTCTTTTAAACCCTCCAGGATGAGGAAAGGTAAGAGATTATATGCTCCCAGAAGGAGGTCCCAAGGGCAAATTCTGGAGAAGCATTCTCCAGAATTCTCCGCATAACATACCCTCCCCTGCTCTCCAATTTCTGTGGCCATGGACAAATTAGACACATTGGAAAGGACCCACCATAACCTTCCCATGGCCCTGTGAGCAGCCCAGATATGGAAATGTCAGTCCCCTGCAAGCCCACGCATTTTAATGAGCCATGGCCAGCTGGAGTGACGAAATCCTTCAGTCATGCCCCACGCTGCCACAGCTGGTCCAGGGTGGCAGAAGCTGCCCCTTCCCAGGGACACCACCCTGCATTTGGTCACCACTGTCTGAGATCTAAACGCAGAGTGCGTTTTCCCAGCTGCTCCTGGGAGAAACTTGGGCTACACTGGAGAGCTGGGAACATGGATTTCTGGCCAAAGTTCAAGTGCGCTGGAGGAACACCAGCTGAGACGGGAGATGGGCGGGAGGGGGAGGGTGGGGATGGGGGTGGTGGTCAGAGGCAAGAGGCAAAAAGCAGGCATTCTCAGTCTGACAACCTTACGATGACATTTTAAATTGCGAGGTCATTCTAAGTCCCAGTACCGGGAACATCTTTCAATATCGAAATGGCTTTTGCTAAAATGCCTGCTTGGCAAATTGGTCTTTCCTTTGGCTCATTACAAGAAAATGATCATTTATGAATTTATGGAAAGAAATATGACCCTCTCAGAGCCAACCAGCATCTACCTGGAGGCCATCCCAGTCTCTCCCTATAACCCAGTTTTGCTCTTTCTTTATGTCAGGGGCCACAAGGTGCCTGAGAAATGGTTCCTGCCCTCAATGAGCTTTCAACCTGGTGTAGGGACAGCAAGAATGCAGACGACTGAAATACAACATGGACTGTGGCCCCTTCTTTCAAATGCTCATCACCAAGCTGCCAGGGACCCCAGCCCAATGGCACAGGTGGGTTTCTGGGTTACAATTAGCTCTTGTGGAACTGACAGTTAGCTGAGATCCCAAGAACGAATAGAAGTGAGTATGAGAAAGTGCGAGGGAGTTCAAGACACAAAGTCTGTGCATACAAAGATGCAAGTGAAGGTGGCATGGTCCATGCCTGCCTCTGATCAAAGCACAGATCAAAGCTCCTGTGTTCATTATTTTGTCCTCAACAACTCTGGGCGGGTGCTGCTACTATCTTCACTTTATGAAAGAAGAAACTGAGGTAGGGGAGGTGAACTGATCTTCCCAAGATCCCGCAGCTAGAGAGTGACTGAATGGGGTTCAAAGTGATTACAGCATGCTGGGTTTGGGGGTGCACCGGAAGGCAGCCAGAAGGTGGGGGTAGGGACAGATTGTCCAGAGATGTAAAAGCAGGCAGGGGCCAAAACCTGAAGGTTCCTACACATCATATAAGGAACTTGCAATCATCTAAGCAACCCCTGAAGGGGTTTGAGTTGGTAATGGTAGGAACTGGTGTGAGCTCTAGAAAGCTCATCTCACATGCCTTATGGCAAATGTAGTGGAGGCAAGTGAGCTTGGTTGGCGGGGTAGGGGGGACTACAATCTGGTGAGAGATGGTGGCGTCCTGCCCTAGAGCAGTGGCAGCGGAGAGGATGGGAACTAGGCTGATGCCCAGAGTAGGTACAATCAACCAGACAATAGCTGCTGGAATCGTCGAAAAGGCAGACAGAAAGGCTCGAAGGTCAACTGCCAGGCTCCTCCTGGCTTGGGCTCTGCACAGATGGTGGGGCCACCAGAAGAATTCTCTGAGATCCTAGAAAAACAACAATGAGGGCTGGCTCTGTTCCTCGACTATTTAATGGCACTAGGCTGGACACTTGGAAGAATGCATCTGCCCCAGGACTAGTCCTGCCAATGTGACCAGAATGTTCCCAGACACAGGCTTCTTCTCCTTCACATGGTTTAGGAGAACAGGGCCAGCACTGGTGTCCCTAAGTCCTCCTGGTCTGTGCTTCTGGGTAATTCCTTTTGTCACGGGGCCAGGCTTTGGTCATCTCAAGAGGGATGTATGACCCCAAAGTTCCTGGTAAAGAATAAGCAGATATGCCCAGTTGCCTCTGTACTTTCCATCTTCCCCCAATATGTATGAATTCTCTTTATCCCAAAACCAGGTTTGGCCCCAGGCATATTTTACCAACACATGTGGGTTTTCAGTGAAATTTAATCTGTCTATTTCTGATTCTTGTACACTTGACTCATTCACATGGTGTGAGGAAACAGCTCCTTGACATCCAGAAAACCTTCCCAGACATTTTATGACATTTTAAAGCCTTCTTTTCTTTTGTCTTAGACATAGGAAGCAACAACATGCCAAGTGTAAACAAACTTTCTCCAAGATGTCTGAATCTCATTTTAAATGTCTTCTCAGATGGAAGTCAGAGAAAGGAACACAGGGGATGGAGAAGGGGCAGAAAATACAGTGAAAGAAGGAACAGGGTTTGAGCATTTGAATTAAACACAAAGGACAAAAAGAAGGGGGAGGGGGAAGAAGTGGGGCGGGGAAGGAGGTAAGGGGAAGGGCAGGGGGAGGGGAGAGGATGAGGAAGGGGAGGGGGGGAAAGGGGAGGGGGAAGGAAGAATACAGTAACCGGAGCTACAATAAGAAGTACCAGAGTCATCACCAGCTCACGGCACTTCTTCCCCATTGGCCTTGTCTTATGTCCCTCCACAGAAGGCACTTGAACATGGTAAGAGCACAGATATGCTGAATTATCACCACATGCGTATTTCCAACTATCCTAACATCCATAAGTTACCTAAATGTCCTAAGTGAATCAGTGCTTTTTCTATGCTCTGGCCCTATAGATGGCTATAAAAGGGAGGTTAGTTGATACATAAACTATTTAAGAATCAGTTCTTCTTTATTTTGGAGACCTTCTCCTACTTCTTAGGAAAGAAACTCTGAAATTCACCCAGAAACATTTTTTTGGGCGGCTGACACATCTGGGGGTTGTGAAAGATGCCTGCATTCTTGCTTTCCCTTCCAGCCAATGCTTCAGAAAGCTTGCTTTTTCTATGCCGTGCCTTTCTCTTTCTTCCAGAAGGATAAGCTAGCCTAGGCTCTGTCCTCTTCTGCTGTGCCATCACCTAGGACCCACTTCTGAAGCAGTTAGTTTATTAATGGTTCTGAGCAGCAAGAGGTCAAAGCAGGTGAGAGCCTGTCCAAAGAGGCATTTGCAGATGGTGAGACTCAGGAAGAAATGTGCATTCCAGAGAGGGCAGTTCTGTGGTGTGTGTTGTAGCTGGACCCAAGGAAAATATGCCCTCTCCTTCCAGCTCCAACTCCTCCCTGATGGGCTGATCCCAGTCATTCAGCGTCTGCTGATGGGTCCCCAGTAAGGGAAGGGGTCTGATGATGAATTCATCTGGGCTGATTGGCAGAGAATGACCATAGGCTACTTTGAGTTTAAATCCATTTCTCTCTAGACCAAGTGTAATCCAGAGGAGCACATGGTGAACCCACTGAAGCCACAGTCAACAAAGGTTCTGTCCACATTCACAAAAAAGGCTGAAAGGCAGCGGTGCAGAAGGCATCCAAACAGGATGCCTTCTGATACCTCAATGACTCCATCTTGTTTTCTGTCTTTTCTTCTTGACTCTTAGTCCCACCGAGACATGGAGAAGGGGGCTTCCTTAGAAACTTTGACTTACTAATATCATCAACATTCATGAAGTATTTCTCCCTCGCTTCCCTCCTCCATCCCTTCCCCTGCTAGAAAAACAGCAGGGATGAGGCAGGCAATTTTTTCAAACTCAGGGATCATGGTTGCCATTTTTGTGTTCATTTGGGATATTTTATTAATTGGTGCCCAGCCACTTCCACAAAGAATCTGAGGTGGCTGCAAGAAAACCATAAAGCAGAAATTATAAATGAAAAAAACACCAGAACCAAGCAAACATAGATGGATTGGGAGGCTCAGGCTCCCAGTTCAAGATGGCAGCCTGATATGAGGAAGTTGAGAGGTAACATGGGGGAGTTCGGGGGGTAGGAAAAGAATAAATGAAACAAGATGGGATTGGGAGGGAGACAAACCTTAAGAAACTCAATCTCACAAAACAAACTGAGGTTGCCGAGGGGAGGGAGGTGGGGGGGTGGGGTTATGGACATTGGGGAGGGTATGTGCTATGGTCAATGCTGTGAAGTGTGTAAACCTGGCGATTCACAGAGCTGTACCCCTGGGGCTAATAATACATTATATGTTAATAAAAAATTTTTTTTAAAAAGATGGCAGCCTGAGATCCACCCCCTTCTCATCTCTGTCCCTCCACCTCTGAAATAGAAACACGCAAGTACAGACATGAACCTGCTTCCATAGTAGCTATGCCACATGGGAACTCTAATGAGCTAGAATTGAACTCATGTCAGCTTAGTCCTAAAGACTTTGAGGCTTCCACCGTGCTAGGCGTCCAGCATGCAGGAAGGGAAAACTAATGGGCTCAAATATAAACATATCCACAGGGAATGGTACTTTCCAACACTGAGCCAATCCACATGCAACAGAGCTGACATTTGCCTCTTCCTTCCTGGCTAGGGGAAGGGGAGCATCACCTCTACACAAATTGAGACAGGCCTCATTAAACCAGACCATTGTACCCAACTGACCATGAGACATAAATTCCACAAAGACACCCAAAGGCCAGTCAGCACCAAGCATTTTCCGGAGAGGTCCAGCAACCAAGGTCTCCCCTGGAGATGTTAAAAGGGATCATCTGGGGAACAACTAGGAAAATGGTATCCAGCAACTCACCCTTGTCAAGAAGGAGAGACTAAAATTGAAGGCCAAGTCAGATCATCCCATATATGAGATTCTATCTTCAGGCTAAGTTGAGAGGCCCAGTTTCCTCATCAGTAAACAGCCATAATAATACTGCCCAACCCATAGAGATACTATAGGGCTCAATTATATAATGTGCATAATGGCTTAAAACAATGTCCGCCATATTGGAAACACTCTCTAAGCAGCTTTTCTCATTATCATTCTCACTATATCACAAATGTTAGTTTTAATTATGATAAATAATAACTAAAAGACCATAAACACAGAAAAATGTTTGGGGTTTTTTGTTTGTTTGTTTGCCTTTTTAAGCTGTGGCCTCTTCATGGTCTTGCAAAGCACTGATATGCTTTTATAGGCAAAGTAGGTACCTTTGCCTACTCAGTTTTCCACAAACCAGGCTCCAGGCCCAGCGCTGGCTGGAGCTGGTTGTCAATCCCTAAGTATTTTTAGATCCTGGCTGAGTGGTTTCTCTCCTTTTTCAAAAGGGCTGGATGACAACTTGCCACTAAGAATAGCAGTTTTCCAGTGTAATCAACACGTCTCCAGGCCTCCTAACATGTTCGTATTCATGGGAGGTCAGCTGGCCACGTTCACCTGCAGATGCTGAGCTGCCCACTCAAACACTGGTCAGGTCTACAGTCCTCCCCATGCCCCACTCTTCATGGACCTATCAGGACTCCAAAAGGAGGTGTAAAAACATGTCCTCTTTGAGGAGAGAGGAAAGAGGTCTGGACCCAGAATCTTTGGCATTTCTTCTGAGATACTTACATATGCAACTAACACATGGAGTTTGTAGTACATAAAGAATTCCAGCTTAAAACTCATCTTCAAACTTCAGAATTGGGAAGCAGATTTTCCTTAGGGAGCACAAAGGTCTGAAAGTTTGTGTGCCCCCAAAATTCAAGTGATGAACCCCTAATGCCCAGTGTGATGGTATTAGGAGGTGGGGTCTTGGGAAAGTGATTGGGTCATGAGGATGGTGACCCCATGAATAGGATTAGTGCCCTTATAAAAGAAACCGAGCCTGTTCCACTGCATGTGGACACAGCAAGAAGTCAGCAGTCTACAACCTAGAAGAGGGCCTTCACCAGAACCCCACCATGCTAGAATCCTGCTCTTGGACCTCCAGACCCTAGAACTGTGAGGGATCCATTCTTGTTATTTACAAACCATCGAGTCTATGGCATTTTGTTAGAGCAGCCAGAATGGACTAACATGGGAAGTGCAACTGGGGCTTTTGTTCAGAGATACAGAGTCAAATATGATGAAGGAATCCTCTCCCACCCCTGGTTCTCGGGGCCATGATTAGCCCCATCTTACAGAGAGGACAGTGGTGTTCACAGACCTCATCCCCTGCTTGGGGTCACAGAGTTGGCCAGTGAGAGGGCAGGATTTGAACCCAGGCACTCTGACCTGACCCATATCCATGCTCTTTCAGCACCCCAAGATGCCTGGGACTCACCCTAATCTCAGTGCCACCTCTCAGTGGGCACAGTAGCTCACCATTAGGTCATCCCAGCCCACACCCACATTCCACCTCTGTCCTCTCCTTGCTTGCCCATTATCTCACGGCACCCAGGTCCACATCCTAGTCACTGGCCCAGGACACCCAGTGGCTGGCCAGACATCCCTTAGCTGTTTCCATGTGGTCTGTGCCCCCCCCAAAAATGAAGAACGTGCCCCTCACCAGGCAAGATGACAAGAAGAAAGCAATCCCACTGCAAAATGAAGCCTCACCGTGTGACATGTGGATCCAGAACTCAACTGTGTATGCCTTTTGACCCAGCAAGGACCACTTCCGGAAATAAAACACACAAACAAACAAGCAAAACTTACGAACAGAAGGTTCATGACAGACTCAAACAGCAAAGGACTGAAAGCACCTAGGAACGGGGGGTCATGTAGCAAATCAGTGCATCTTCTCTAGCTACAAAGTTACAGTAAGTAAAAACTATGTTAAAGAATATTTATGATGTAGAAAATACATGCAATCTAAATTTACACTTGAAAGGGTCTATGAGGTAGCATCTCAGTTACTTATTAATAATGTGATTATGAATATGACTACAGTCACTCATTGGTTCAGCACATATGCGACGCCGTGCAGTGCTCTCTGTTTGTATACACAAACTTCATTACTTGAGCAGGAGAAGAGCAATATAATAAAATGAAACAAAAAAAAAAAATGAAAGTGGGCCAAAATTTGCAAAGGGCTTTGAATTTCTCATAAATAGACATTAAATTAAATTATATTGTTCACATCAGGTGCAATGTTTTTTGATGTGTCTAACTTGTCTGATAGCTTTAACCAAATCCATTTACTTTGATAGCAATACACCGAAGTATGAAAAAGCACACAAAGAATGCTCTTCCCCATTTTCTGCTGCATTCCTACAACTCCCTCCCAATCCCCTTGGAGTATTACCTTTGTGCCAATGTCTTCATATTCCCCTGACCCCCTGCCACCATTGTGTTCACCCACCAAGGCTGTATCAATTGCTTTCTCCTCTGTGTTCTATAGAACTTCCTAAAAGCCAGTGTCATAGAGGTTATCAGATGATTTCCTAGTTGTTTTGACTGTCTGCTCCACTGGAATAAATGTTAGTTATCTTTATATGCCCGGTTTCTTGCATATTGGACCCATTCTCTCCTCCTATGTCTATGGCAGACATGACTAATTGATTGCAGTGCTCTTTCCCACTGAGCCTAGGCAGAGATTCAGAATGCTTTTCCACACAAT
This sequence comes from Mustela nivalis, assembly GCF_964662115.1. Taxonomy (NCBI): domain Eukaryota; kingdom Metazoa; phylum Chordata; class Mammalia; order Carnivora; family Mustelidae; genus Mustela; species Mustela nivalis. Next base: position 144,841,495 of record NC_139025.1, read on the forward strand.
GCAATCAACAGTCAGGGCTGGCACGCACAGTGAAGCCTAATTGCCAATCAGACTTAGCATGGTGCCTGGGGCTGGGTAGCTGCACCAGAGTTTTGTTGATTGAATAAGTGAAATGAACAAATGTCATTAGGTTTCTGGAAATCAGAGGAGTAAACTGATGAAGTAGTACAAGTGCCCAACTATGAAAACTAGGACAGGTTTATGTAAACAACCAGTTGGCAAATTCAGACATGAAACCAAAAGATCTTCATGAAACTCACCCAAACAAGCCTGGCCTCCGTGATGTAACCAGAGTTAGGTCAGGACGTGTTGCTAAAACCCATTAGGCAGATCAGCTGTGGTGAATCATGATAGAGTGACCACCACGATGTCAATATGGTTGGCAAGAAACAGCTGTGCCGTCATTTTTGGCATGCAAGATCGCACTCAGCTTCCACGGTTGACAAATAAGTACAAATATCAACACAGGACTGCAAGCTTCTCTACTGGGTTTTGTTTTGTTTTTTAAGATTTTATTTATTATTTGACAGATAGAGATCACAAGCAGGCAGAGAGGCAGAGAGAGAGAGAGAGAGAGAGAGAAGCAGGCTCCCCGCTGAGCAAGAGAGCCTGATGTGGGGCTCGATCCTAGAACCCTGAGATCATGACCTGAGGCGAAGGCAGAGGTTTTAACCCACTGAGCCACCCAGGCGCCCCTCTACATGTTTTTAAATGAAACAACAGCATGTTCTTGGGGAGAGCCATAAGAACAGGACAACTTAGGGGCACCTGGGTGCCTCAGTCAGTCAAGTGTCTGCTCTCAGCTCAGATCATGATCCCAGTGTCCTGGGATCAAGTCCCATGTCAGGCTTCCTCCCTCTTCTGCTGTCCCCCACCCCCAGCTTTGCACTCTCTCTCTCTCTCTCTCAAAATCTTTAAACACACACACATACACCCACACACGCGTGCGCGCACATACAAACATACTGACCGAAGTGCTCATTTTTTTTCCTAAAGTAATAAAGAAGGAGACACTTATGGTTATGGTTCTTACACCAGGTAAGAATACTAATAAAAATCTAAATCTCAAAACTTTGTAGTTCTGAGAGAGGAGTTTTTAAAAAAGGAAAGTACCAGAAGCCTTCTACCCTGATTTATTCCTGCCCGTGTTTCCATGAGTTGCTCAGCCAATAGCAATTCCCTGAGCTTGCTCAGCCAATAGCAATTCCCTGAGCATCACACTGCAATGAGTTAGCCCCAAAGCCATCTCTCCCAGCTGTGGTTGTACTTAGATCCATCTGGGAAGCTTGAAGGAAAACACTCCTGCCCAAATAATCAGCCCCTACCTTCAGTTTTGCACTAATCTGGAATTTTCTTGAGTCAGTAAAATCCCACTGAGTTTTCACTCAGCTTGATGATAGGCTCACCTGAGAAAACCAAACCTTAGTAGAAACCAAAATTCAGACACCACATGCTTTTAGATTCAGTCTTTGAGGCTCCAAACAATCTTATGAGTTTTGATTTTTTTAAAAAGATTTTATTTATTTATTTGACAGAGAGAAAGATCACAAGTAGGCAGAGAGGCAGGCAGAGAGAGGGGGTGAAGCAGGCTCCCTGCTGAGCAGAGAGTCCGATGTGGGGCTCGATTCCAGGACCCTGAGATCATGACCTAAGCCAAAGGCAGAGGCTTAACCCACTGAGCCACCCAGGCACCCCATGAGTTTTGATTATTATCACACCTGTTTCATAGGTGAGGATGCCTGTTGTGCAGGTGAGGACACTGAGACACAAAGTCACCTGCCCCAGGATTACATAGCTAGCATAGGGAGACACAGCCCTTGTATTCAGGGTCTTCCGAACCCAAATTTGGAGTTCTTTCCACGTCATCACACAATTTCTCTGAAATAAGTCCTATTAGTTAGAAAGTTATTGTACTTGGCTCTACTTTAACTAACAAGGCTCTTCTCTGAACAGACCATAGGTCCAGCCAGCTTAGCAGTTAAGAGTTTCAGTAAATTCAGCAGGCAGCTCTCCTCTCTACTTCTGAAAGCTCACAAGTTGGCCAAGAGCCTGCACAGAGACGGGGCCCTGGGGAAGCAGAAGAACGTAGAGGCGAGCCTCGCCATGGTCTGTTTACCTAGGGCTCGCGCAAAGGGTAGTCCATGAGAAAGGCTTAGGCTACTGCCTTTCTAGGCTGTTGGGGACCAGACGGCATCATTATCTGATTCCTGGATTATTCCAATAAAAATAAAGTTGGAAAACAGAGTTCTGGACATCCTTAGCAAAGCTGTTCCAAAACAGAAAATTGAATGGGATAGGGTGTGTTACGACATCCTTCAGCAGGTCCTTCCTCAGCACCCATTAAGTGCTCCGTATTAAGCCTTTTGCAACCATCATTAATGAATGTCCAGTTTTCCAAATTCAAAGGTACGGAAATCTCAGAGATTCCCAAGACCAGCTGAGATAAATAAAATGTAGCTTTTAGGCATTGACTTAGGTACAGCCAATGGGAATTCAAGTCCAAGAGGTTCCTCTCATGCTTTAAGTTGTCAGTTCTGGGCTCTGAGTTCAAGTCAGAAGCCCCAGGAGCAGAGAAGAGCCTTGGAAATGCTCAGCATCAGGCTGGGGTGCAGCTGGCAGGGGGCGTGGTGCCAGACTGCTCCTGCCTCCTCCAGCCTCAAGCAGGACTCACCCAAAAAAAGCCTGAGACCTCCCTGGGGACAGACTTCCCGCATGACCTTTGTGCGTCCTTGTGACAGAGTTGGCGATTTCCTCCTTTAGGTCACCAACAGATTAGGGACTTCCTGCATCTCTTCTGGCACTAGGGCTTACAAAAAGGAGATGGCTCTCTTTGTAGAAAGCACCTCTTCTAAAATATTAACTGCGCCCAGAGAAGTAACACGGAATGCGCATGTCCGAGTAAGAAGAATCACAGGTGTATTCTTAGGTGTGAGGGGGAGTGTGAGGGCTCTCACCGATCCCCACAGCCTTGGAGTTGAATATAGGAAGACCCTGCAACTAAAAATGTGTTTTTCTGTGGGAAAGGGGCATCGTCATTAATTAAACACTAACTTCTTGCCAAGCATGGTGCTGGGAAGTTTCAATAAGATCATTTAAGGGAAAGCATTTGGCAATAGAAAAGTCCCTCTACAAGTATTAGGGCTTGTATTATTTTGTTATTCTGATGATCCAACAGAGTAATAAATTATGGAAAAGAGGAATGCACGTGTGGGAAAGGAATTCAGATTATAGACTTGAAAAGATGGGTTAGGAATAAAATCGAGAGGCTTTATGGACAAGGGCTCCTTCTGGTAGCAGAAAAAGTTGGAAGCCACTGCCCTGAATACACTTTACCTGGCTCCCTGCAGTCATCTGTACCAACATCAAGCATATGGGATGGCTCTGATGCCCCTGACTCCAACACCAAAACCGAAGTAGTTCCACACCAAGGTCCTAGAACCAAAGGTGCAATGGAAGAGATATGGCTTGCGGTAGAACGTGTTCAAAAAGAGCAAAAAAACAGAACAGAACAAAACAAAACCATTGGATTCAGATGTTCTCAACGTGAGTCAACAGGAAACAAGAAAGTGAGTGCATTAGTTTGCAACTGCCGCTGCAACAAATAAACACAAATTTATTCTATTACTATTCTAGAGGTCCAGGCTGAACATTAAGGTGTCGCCCAGGCTGCACACCCATCAGAGGCTTATGGGGTGAGTTTGCTCTCTTGCATTCTTGAGCACGGAGAGGCACCTGCCTTTCTTGGCTGTGATCCCTGCCCCCAGTTTCAAAGCCAGCAGGAGAGCATTTTCCAGCCTCTCTCTGCTTCCATGGGCAATCATCTTTTTCTCTCTCATAAGGACCCTTGTGATTGCATGGAGCCCGTCGTGGATAATCTGGGATAATTGCCTCCATTTCAAGATTCCTCGCTTAATCACATCTGCAAAGTCCCTTTCTCCATGCAAGGTAACGTTGTCACAGAATTCAGGTATTAGGACATCTTCAGGGACCATTCTTCAGGCCACCACAGGGACTGTCATCTTAAGCCACGCCAGTAAAGGTCTTAAGCTGCGGAAAGCGATGATCCTGCTCCTCTCTGTTCTAGAGGACGTATTCACTACCAGGCACCGCATTTTAAAAGGGACACAGACCTCCTACCGTACTGCAAACGCAGCATTATTTTACCCGTAATATTAAGTGGTGGGGAGAGTGGAGAAATGAATCTTCCTACACATCATTGGAAACAGTGTAAATTGGTATAAAACTTCTGCGAAGGCAAGCTGGCAACCGAGAGCAGAAGTTTTTCAAATGTTCATTTCTATCAATCCAGAGATTGTATTTCTATATATTTATCTTAAGGAAGTAATCACGAATACTTGCAAAGATTGACCCATGAGAGTATTCGCTTCCAAATTACTAGGGAAAAAATATAGAGAAAAAAATAATCTTCTAATTCTCAACATTGAAATAAAAAATAAACTCTCAAGGTGAAAAAAAATTAAAAAGCAGATTGTAAAGGAGCCTACAAAGAATGTTGCATATTTGTAAAATCCAGCTGTACCCATCAGAGTCCCCACGGGCAAAGGCAGCACCTGGAAGACGGCTGGTGAACACGGGGCTGGGGCCACAAAGGACAGCACAGCAGCCCAGAGGTGGTAACAAAGGCTCAAAGGAAGAAGCAACTGTGGGCAAGAGAAAGAGAGAGCTCTGAGTGTTGAGTAGGCTGCCCCGGAAGGAGAAGTGACTTTGCAAGAGACACAGCAGCTGCAGGCGACTTCACCAGGAGGAATCAGGGACAGAGGCACCCTGACGCCTCTTCTCTGCCAGATCTGTGCCCCGAGCATCTGGCTGTCTAAACCCTGGAAGCTGGAGGCACAGAAGCCCTACTGCAGGTGTGATCCCCTGCAAGCCAGCCTCCCGGCCAGACAGAAGGAAAGGAAAGGGGGCAAAGGTCCAGCAGAGCCACGCATGTGCCTGTCTATAGAGGACTGGTCTCCTCAAATGTCAACAAAAGCCATCTCAGCAGCTTAGTTTCTGGTGGATTTTCATTTTCTTCTTGCTCTTCTGGATGCCCTACAATGGACATGTACAAGGCTAAATAAAAGCAATCCTAGTTGAAACAAACACATTTATAAGCCAGGTAGAGTGTGTTCACAGAAGAGCAGTGAGGAAGACTAAAGCTGATTCTACAAGGTTAGGCTGGGGGTGTGTTTGGTGTGGGAGAAAGACGGCTTCCCTCTTTGCAGCAATTTGGAAGCCTCTCCTAGGGAGGAGGGATTTGAGTTGGTATGCATCCAGCTCGGACCAAAAAGTAAAACGACAGGCAGGCAGATTCAAATTAGCCTGATTAGAGCTGCCTGAGAATGAGTATATGTCTCCTCCAGAAGTACTGAGCTGTCTGACCCTGGGAGTATTTAAGCAGATGTCAGAAAACATCTTACGGATATTCCATATAAGCAGGTGAAGGAGACTTTGGACCAGATAAACTTCCAAGTATCTTCTAGGGGAAAAAAAGGAGTTAATTCTTATGAATCTATTATTGTTATAACTTAATTCCTTTAATATCACTTCCTCAGTTTTTAGAGGGGGAGTAAAATGGAGCAGTGTTTAGAAATGAATTCCTGTCCTCTCAGATTTTTAATTCCAAAAGAAGGTCTCTGATGAGGAGTGTATCAGTAAAGACTCTTCAAGTTTCTTGAAACTTGAAACTGGAAAACTCAACTCGAGTTGGCATAACCAAATAGGCTCGACTTCAGGTGTGGCTGGATCCAGGCGCTCAAATGACTCATCAGGATACAACCGCTCTCCATCTCTTGGATGCCTCCTTTATCAGGCTTCATCTTGTGGCCAGATGGGTGTCAACAGGCTCCCATCTTCACAGCTCCAAGGGCAGTGAAAAAGATGATACTCATTTAGAAGTTGCTAAACCAAAAATCCCTGAGATAAGCCCTATTTGGGTCTGATTCGTTTATAGATCAACTACCCATTCCTGAAACATGTCCTGTGGCCAAGAGGATGCCATATCTGGCCATTCTGGCTCCCTTGGGAGAAAGACTACATGGAGCTGGAGAGTAGAGACTGCCTCATTCTACGTCCTGAGATTTTTTTTTCCGCTCTCTGTGGGAATTTGACTCAACCTGTTTCAGCTGATAGATATTTATTTTCCCTTCAAATAAAACTGAAAACAGGGGTGCCTCGGTGGTTCAGTGGCTTAAACCTCTACCTTCGGCTCAGGTCATGAACTCAGGGTCCTGGGATCGAGCCCTGCATCGGGCTCTCTGCTCAGCTGGGGGCCTGCTTCCCTCTCTCTCTGCCTGCCTCTCTGCCTATTTGTGATCTCTCTCTCTCTCTGTTCAATACATAAATAAATACAATCTTTAAAAAAAAAATCTGAAAGCAGAGGCACTCTATCTGGCGTAATGCATAATTCTTAGTGGGTTCCTAAGAACAAGCTCCTGAATTGTTGATGCCACCATGGGGCGGGGGGGAGGCTTCCAGAACTCCCACTGTGGAAGTACTAAGCAGAACCCTGATCTATACAACAGCCTTCCTGAAGTGTGATCCGTTTATATTAATTGTTGCCCCTTCCCCACCAAGAAGAGATTACGATTCCCTGGCCAATTAAGTTTGAGAAGTTTTTCGTTCGATAAAGTCAAAGAATGCTTTTGGCTATGGAACATTTCAGAGCCTCAGGTATTCACATATTTGTGACTCTCCAGAGGAGAAAACACAACATGCAAAATTTCCTGAACCAATTTGATCACAAACCTTTCAGAGCACCTCTTGGGACTAGTACCCTGAGGAATGAACTTGGGGAGAACCCGTCACTCTGGAGGAAGCAGCTCGTCCTCTCCCCCGGTCCCACCTTGCCCTGCCCGTCATGTTAACTGAGATCAGAAGGCAATAAAAGGTTACGGGGGAAGGCTGGTTTTGGCCCTCCATCACCTCTCTGGAATGTTTAGAAATGAATATAATAACACAGAGATAAAACCCATCAAATCCCAGTCTTCTCAAAAGAAACCTTTTCTCCATCCAACCTGCGAGTCTCTGGAATCAAATTGCAAAAATCCTGCTCCAGCTCCGGTGGGAGGACAGACCACTGGTGGGCTACACCAAGAGGAAGTTTGGCCGCTGCGGGAACTCGCATTCACCTCTGGCAAACCTCTGTCTGCAGCTGCAGGAGATCAAGTCAGACTCACATCTGTTCCCCAGACACCCGACACCCCACCCCAGCTTCCCCGTCCAACAAAGCCTGGCCAGGTTTTCACAGTTAATTCCTCCGGGGCCCCGGGCCCTTCTCCTCCCCTCTTGCTCCTATGAGTTCTCAGAGATCAAAGCAGCAAGTGAGCCGAAGCTTTGTTTGCTCAGAATCCAGGAGAACACCTTAAATTCCCAGCTTGAAAGGAGGCTGAAAGAAAGTCAGACCTAACCTACTGCTGAAAAATGTTAAAACGACATGACCAGAGTATTCGTAGAGGAAACTCTGTGATTTCTCTGGGCTTCGGGACCTATGCAATGAGGGACTTCCCCCATGAAGTTTAATGGAAGAAGTCCGCAAGGGTCATTCTTGACTGTCCTGAGTCATTCAATCCGATGCCCTGGAGTGTTCCTTCTCCCTCTGACCTTGGTTCACAAAATCATATGGCTTTTTAGAACTGAAAGGTCATATAGTCCAGAGATTTTCAGACTCTTTGGTAGCAGAAGACATTTTTTAAACCAAATCTTATATATGACCCCAATATAAAGCAGACAGAGTTGGCGGCTCCGGGGAAGAGTGAGTTGGGGCAAAGCCTGGACTTCCCCCTACGAGGCCACAGCCTCCACCATTGTGACATTGGGTTTCCGTGGTTTGAAAAGTCCCTGATGTGACCCAGGGCCTTCCATTTACTAACCAGAGGTGGAAAGGGAATTTCCAGCCTCACGTGGTACACATTAGCAGAGCTGATGGGAATCCAGGTCTCAACGCTGGGGCTGTCTTTATTCCCCAATCAGTGACACAACAGTCCACGGTCACCTGAGTCTCACGTGCTCCAAAACTTAAGTCCCCATTGAGAGCTTGTACCTTTGCTCTTCACATCAGAACAGTCTCCAAAAGAGTCAGTCCTACCTTCAAAGTGTCCTTTTTCTGTTCTCACCATCACTCCCTCCCCTGCTGGGAAACACCCAGGACATCCCCCAACATCTGCCCCACCTTGTTCCCATCTCCTGGCTCTTCCATTGCTAGATCCTGTTTCCTCGACTTATTTAATTGCTAGAATCACCTGGGAGCTTGTTAAAAATATAGATTCCTGGGGCCAGCACTAGACCTAGTGAATCAGAATTTCCAAGTGTGGGTCCAAGAATCTGCGGTTTAAATGAGCACTCCTGATGATTTGGGGGACTGACCAGCTTTGGAAAGCATTGTATTGGATCAAGTTGTGTTACTTCTTTGTATCTACCACCAAAATTAAGGAATTCTTACATTAAATCACAGGCCTCGTTACCGATAGGATCATAATTTCATATGACTCTCTGGACATCCTTTTAGAATAATAAGGGTAACTTCTCTGCAAGAGGTTTCAGTCATGTATTCTAAGAAAATAGCCATAGACTTTTGCAAATATTTATCTATGAGGATGTACATTGTTGCACTAATGAAACAGAAATGTTCAACAATGAGGGGCTTGAGTCAATAAATGTTGGTACATACACGTAACCTTGTACATTTACTAAGAAACAATGTTTAGATGTTTTGCATGTAAATATGTTCATGATATATGTAACATAAACACAACATGCTACAAGAACAAATGCACAGTAGGATTCTATTTTTTCATATGCATAAAAATACTGGAAGGATAAACAAGAAAATGTTAATATTATCTTTAGAATGGTGGTGGGATTAATAGCAATGTTTACTTTTCACTTCTGTTTCTTTTAATCTTACAAAATTTCTACAGAGAACATGACTTTTGAAATCTACAAAAAAAAAAAAAGCTAAAGCCATCTCAAAACTGTCTTTGGGAGGGAAGGAGAAACAAGAGATGGGATCAAAATGGTGATTTAAGATATTAACTACTTGCACTCTTGCCCTATCTCTCCAAATCATAAAGAACGGATTTTTTTGTTTTGTTGTTGTTGTTGTTGTTGTTGGTTTTAGAAGGAACTCATAAATACTCTAAAAAACAGAAAGGCACATTCTATAGACTAAATACAGTGAGATACTTTTGGAATATAGAAAACAAATGAGATCCCTAGATACTTAAGGCAGAGCAATCATGTGAAGGATGAAGATTAAAGTAAAATCTCCCTGTATATAGGGAAAGGCGAATTTTTAAATATGAGAGAAAAGACATTTGAAGGGTTTATCTGAAAAGTCCAATTTCTGTTCACAGAGAGAAGAGAAAAGAAAGAAATGGCAATGTGAGAAATAAGGAAACAGGGCACAAAATGCTCAATGGAAGAAAAGCCTGAGTATTCAGATTTAAATAGCACCCTGAGGGGCGCCTGGGTGGCTCAGTGGGTTAAGCCTCTGCCTTCGGCTCAGGTCATGATCTCGGGGTCCTGGGATCGAGCCCCGTGTCGGGCTCTCTCTCTCTGTCAAATAAATCTTTTAAAAATAATAATAATAATAAAATAGCACCCTGAGAACAATGGGGTAAATAATCAATAAAGTGTATATATATACATACACTGATCTCTGGGGAACCTGGGTGGCTCAGTTGGTTAAGCATCTGACTCTTGATTTCAGTCCAGGTCATAACCTCAGGGTCATAAAATCAAGCCCCATGGAGGCTGCTTAGGAGTCTCTCTCCTTCTCCCTGCCCACCCCCTGCTTGTGCACATGCTTTCTCGCTCGCTCGCTCTCAAAAAAAAAAAAAAAAAAAAAAAAAGCAAAATTGATCTCTTTCAAAGCAAGGCACTGGGCTAACTGATTTATAAGCAGTATGTATTTTAATTCTCACAGCAAATTGGGAACATCTTCTCCTTCATGCTACAGGTGAGGCAACTATTACAGGGATACTAAAAACACCAGTCCAAGTCCTTAGGACCAGTAACAAGTGGAGTTATATGCTCAATGAAATTTTAGTATACCTAAGATACCTTCCTTAAAAATGTCTAGAAAGAAAAGGAACGGGGTGCCTGGGTAGCTCAGTCAGGTAAGTGTTGGGCTCTGGATTTCAGCTCAGGTCGTTATCTCGGGGTCCTGGGATGGACCCCTCCCCCCAAAGGACTCTGCACTCAGCAGGGAGCCTGCTCAGGATTCTCTCTCTTCCTTTCCTTCTACCCCTCCTCCTGCCCAAAGCACTCTGTCACTCTCTAAAATAAATAAATCTTAAAAAAATAAAATTAAATTAAAAAACAAGAAACAAACCAACATATAACTTTTCTTCAACAACACTGGACTTTGAAAGAAAAGAGCACCCAAATCACAAAGAAAGTTATTTTGAACCTAGAATTCTATATTTGCCAAAACCATAGCTAGACCATAAAATGAAGACTTTTTTAGTCATGAACTCAGAATGTTTATATCCAGGCTCTCACTGAAGAGTTATTCAAGAATACTGAAAATGATGAAAAAAATTGTTAAGAATAATGGTTAACAAATAAATGGATATAACTTACAACTTAGTCTAAATAAATACTGAAGCACAATGCAAGGAGAAATACAGGAGAAGATAGAAGCAGAGGAGGGGAGTGATAAAGTTAGAACAATTAAGAAAATTAGAAAATATTTATTAAGAAATGATAATGAGGGGTGCCTGGGTGGGTGGGTTAAGCCTCTGCCTTTGGCTCAGGTCATGATCCCAGGGTCCTGGGATCGAGCCCCACGTTGGGCTCTCTGCTTGGCAGGGAGCCTGCTTCCCTTCCTCTCTCTCTGTCTCTCTGCCTACTTGTGATCTGTTAAATAAATTAAAAAAAAAATTTTAATAAAAAAAAATTATAATGAAGTTATAGCTATGGCAGTTCTTAGGGGAAAGTGTATATCTCTGCCTCTGTGTGTGTATATATGAATGTATGTATTTGCGTAACACTCATTCACATCCACACATACAATTAAAGATTAATACGAAGTGATATCAGCAGAAATTGTGGAATGAGGATCTCTGGAGTTCCTCTTCTCTATTAAAGAAATGAAAACCTGGTCCAAAAAAAAAAGGTCAAAATCAACTTTCTCAGAACTCTGAAAATTTATCATTTATCATTTATCATTTCAAGAAGAAATGGCTAAATCTCAGGACTAATAATGATCCTTGTAGCATTTCAACTTGCCCTATCCCCACCCTTCTCTCCCCAGCCCTGCTGTGGCCTTGAAGACCAACATCCTTGAATTATAGTAAAAGCTAGCAGCCCTGTAGCCACTAGAAGAGAAGGAATGAGGTTGGAGCTCCTTCAAAGCCCATTCCCAGAAATCTGTCATAACTTGTCCTGATACCTCCCTGGGAAATCCCACTCTCAGGGTTTGTCTTTATTTGATCTGACTCAGAGCTTGCCCGGCACAAATAGGATTTCCCTAAACCTTTAACAAAACCATCAGCACCAATTTTTTAAAAATACAGTTGTCCGAGACAGTAATAACAGTTAGGACAAACAATCGCCTAGCCAAAACTCATTTCAAAAAATTAAAAGGAAAAGCTGGGGAGTGAGATGTCCATAGGGACTGTGAAATAGTCCAGTATATTCTGGGGCATCTGGAAAGTCACATGCATGCATGGGACTGGATGTGCCTGTGGTCATGCACAGAGTCAGGAAAGACCTGAAAATGCTGCAAGCTCTCACCTCTGGCTGGTCCTGAGGCCCTGCACAAATGGAAGGTGAAGGCAGGGTGGTAAACTTCCTGCCCGAGTATTATAGCATGATCTCAACGCACACAGAGAGCCCTTCGGCAAATACTGGAAGGTCTATTGGTTCCAAGCATTTACAAAAATCTCTATTCAAACGATTAGCTGACCCATAAGTTGTGTACAAGACTTCAGTGGCCACACATAAGAAAACAGACTTTACAGAATTATATCAGAAGAGGTTATAAACAAAAAACTACTATTACGAGTACCAAAAATAAGAAACCCTAGGGAGGGGAGAGAATCCAATTTCCAAAATTGCCACATTGTATGATTTTAAATGTCCAGGTTTTTTGTTTGTTTTTTTGTTTTTCAAGACTTTATTTATTTGACAGATGGAGATCCACAGAGAAGCGGGCAGAGAGACAGGAGGAAGCAGGCTCCCCGATGAGCAGAGAACCCAATGCGGGGCTCAATCCCAGGACCTTGGGATCATGACCTGAGCTGAAGGCAGAGGCTTTAACCTACTGAGCCACCCAGGCACCCCATTAAATATCCAGTTTTTAACAAAAAATTACAAAACATGGAAACAAACTTAAAAAAAAAAAAAAAAAAAAAAAACAGTGTGGGGGTGCCTGGTGGCCCAGTCAGTTAAGTGTTTGTCTTCAGCTCAGGTCATGACCCAGGGTCCTGGGATCGAGCCCTGCATTGGGCTCCCTGCTCAGCTGGGAGCCTGCTTCTTCCTCATCCAGTCCCCCTGTTTGTGCTCTCTCTTAAATAAATAAATAAAATCTTAAAACAAAACAAAACACTATGGCCCATTCACAAGGGGAAAAAAGGAAACAGAAACTGTCCCTGAGGAAGTCCATACATTGAACTAACTGGACAAAGATTATAAATATGCTATTTTAAATATGTTCAAAGAGCTAAAGGAAAGTATGTCTAAAAACTAAAAGAAAGTACGAGAGTGGTATCTCACCAAATAGAGAATGTCAATAAAGAAAAAGAAAGCACAACATGGAACCAAACAGAAATTCTAGATGTGAAAGTTACAATAATAAAAATGGAAACCCGCTACATGTGCTCAACAGCACATTTGAGCATATAGAAAAAAGAGTCAGCAACATGAAGATATGTCAATTCCACTCATCCAGTCTAAGGAATAAGAAAAAATAAAAATGAAGAAACATGAACAGAGCCTGAGAGAGCTATGGGACACCATCTAGTGTACCAACATAAGAGCAACAAGAGCCCCCGAAGGAGAGAAGAGAAAGGAGTAGAAAGTATTTGAAGATATAATTATTGGAAGCTTCCCAAATTTGATGAAAACATAAATCTATGTATCTAAGAAACTCAATGAACTCCACACGGGTTAAATTCAAAGAGATCCACACCCAGACATCATCATAAAGCAGTCAAAGGAAAAAAGAGAGTCTCAAACCCCCCCCAGACAAAAGAGACTGGTCACATACAAGGGACCCTCAATAAAATTAACTCTGATTTCTCATCAGAAACCAGCAAGGCCAGACTACAATGTACAATGGAATGATTTCCAATGTGCTGAAAGGTGGGGGGGGGGGGGGGCTGTCAACCAAGAATTCTTTATCTGGCAAAATTGTCCTTAAAAAATAAAGGAGAAGAAGACAACACTGGATATCCCTTCCCTGTAAGTCTGCCGTTACCAACACAAGAGAATAAAAGACAAAGCCTCTATTTACTGCTAGAAGAGACAGAGGCTGGCCACCTGATCACCATACTCTCTCCCCTTTCCTCTGGGCACACAACCAGATAACATTGCCCAATTTTCTGTGATGTCCAATGTGCCTGAGCAAACTGAAGGTGAGCAGAAGTAATAGAGATCCAACCCATGTGGGAATCTTGTGGTCTTTGCTCTATTGTAGCCCAATGCAAATGACAAAGCAGCCTAGGAAACTGCAGAACTCCAAGTTCAAGAGAATCTAGGGCTCTGAATGGTCAGGGGAGCTGGGTAACAGGAGAGCTGCCTCCTCAGAACATTCATATTTGAATTTTAACTTTTATTAGGCTAACTTAAGTAAACATCTATTATATTGCCCCATAGAGATTTCATTATATTAAACCACAGAGGTTTATCTGGGGAAAAAAATCAAAGAGAAATTAAGACATTCCTGATAAATAACAACTGAGAGAATTCTTCACTAACCGACTTGCCCTAAAAGAAATAACAGAGAGTCCTTCAGGCACAAATGGAAGAACACCAAACAGTAATTCAAATCCACATGAAGAAAAACAGAGCACTGATAAAGGCGCCTATAGAGGTAAACACAAATGACAGTATAAATTTATTTTTTGTCTGTAAGTCCTTTTTTTCCCTTACCTGATTTAAGAGGCAATTGAGTAAAATAAATTTTAAATCTTTTTATAAGTTGTAAAAGTATATTAATAGTTTATAAAAGTGTAGAGGAAGTTTATAAATTATAGTATAAAAAAGTTTTCATTTAAAAAGTAATTATAGGGGCGCCTGAGTGGCTCAGTGGGTTAAAGCCTCTGTCTTCAGCTCAGGTCATGATCCCAGAGTCCTGGGTTCGAGCACCACATCGGGCTCTCTGCTCAGTGGGGAGCCTGCTTCCCTTCCTCTCTCTCTGCCTGCCTCTCTGCCTACTTGTGATCTTTGTCTGTCAGATAAACAAATAAAATCTTAAAAAAAAAAGTAATTATAAATGTGTTACATTGATGGGCACGTAGTGTATGTAATTTGTGGTAATAATAGCATAAAGAGGAAGAAGGAATGAAGATATCACAGAGCACAATTTTTAGACACTGTTGTCATTAAGTTGATATTAATCCGAACAGCAATGTTACAAATTAAGATGTTAATTGTAAGCCCAGGGCAATCACAAAGAAAATAATTCAAAAATATATGATAAAAGAAGCAACAAGGGAATTAAAATGGTGCATGGGAGTAAATCAATTTAGCACATCAATAGAAAAATTATCAAATGATATTTAAAAAGAATATATATATATATATGTGTGTATATATACATGATAAATAGATGAAAAGATAATCAACTTCACCAGTAAATAGAGAATGGTTATTTAAAATAGTGAGATAGGGGTGCCTGGGTGGCTCAGTGGGTTAAAACCTCTGCCTTTGGCTCAGATCATGATCCCAGAATCCTGGGTTCCAGCCCCGCATCGGGCTCTCTGCTCAGCGGGGAGCCTGCTTCCTCCTCTCTCTCTTCCTGCTTCTCTGCCTACTTGTGATCTCTGTCTGTCAAATAAATAAATAAAATCTTTTAAATAAATAAACAAATAAATAAAATGAAATAGTGAGATTTTTTAATCCATCAAATTGGCAGAACTTAAAGATTTGTTAACAGTATACTTGAAAATGAGGACACTTGTACCCTGGACATGGGAAACTTAGTGCAGCCTTTGGGGAAGGCATTTTGATTGAGTGCATCAGTATTTAAATTGCATGTGCCTTTTCATCCACTGAGAACATGACCTTGAGCAAGACACATCTCTGAACATCTTTTTTTAAAAAACCTGATAGTTGACTCAGATGAGAAACATAAAAATACTTTATTATAAAAATGCAAGGGCGGGGCGCCTGGGTGGCTCAGTGGGTTAAGCCACTGCCTTCGGCTCAGGTCATGTTCTCAGGGTCCTGGGATCGAGTCCCGCATCGGGCTCTCTGCTCAGCAGGGAGCCTGCTTCCTCCTCTCTCTCTGCCTGCCTCTCCATCTACTTGTGATTTCTCTCTGTCAAATAAATTAAAAAAAAAATTTTTTTTTTAAATACAATAGCAATGTGCCTTCTGCTGTTGTTAAAGAACCTCTCCTTGCAGAGAGATGTACCTACTTTGAGAAAAAGTGAAAATGCTTGGCTAAAAACCTTTCAGGGCAGATCTGATTCTCTAGAGCCTGAATGCAGACAGTCTTCTGCTTACGGGAGGAAATGGTACAAAGAAGAAGGGGAGGTAGAAAGGGGAAAATAAGGCTGTGTCCTTTATGATATGTCCATTTCCAGGATTCTTTCTTGCCTCATTACCACCACCACCCCCAAAAAATTATCAGTAACATTAATAAATTTATCTGAAACTGTGGATCCATCCCAGTTTCAAATAAATAATTTCTAGGTCCAACACCAGTCCTCATGTATTCCCAGCATGTAAACCCATCATACACACACACGCGTGCACACACATACACACACATGCTCTCTCTCCCTCTCTCTCTCTCATACAAACACTCACTGCCCTATGACATGCCCACTAACCCAACACCTACCCAGCTCACATAATATTCCCCCTCCCTTAGTTGATAATCTAAAAGTCAACACGGAGTTTCCATTGGCTAAATTATTCCTGTGATATATGGATTGGTAAAAAGATAAAATGAAATAAAAAGATCCTTCTTCTGATGCAGGAGAATATTCTTTCCTTAGTTCACGAGCTGGTGAATTCTTAAGAGCTATAGCAAACCAATGTAGGCTAGCCCTGGAGGACAGGATGCCCACTGCTGTGCCGTCACTGAGGGACTCTGGAAGAAAGGCCTCGAGCCTGACCCACCCAGCAATACAGGGAGGTCAACTGCCCCATAGAGACCTGGGTGTGGCCAGCTCTCATTGTGACTGCACATGGCAGGAACCCACACCTGTTACACCTCACCTGGGTCACCTGACCTCCCTGAGGCTGGGATGACCAGAAATACTGTTGGGCAAACTAGTCATGCCTAGAATATGAAGGCGTAGAGGAACATAAATCAGGGTTCACTTCACAAGGTAAGTATTTTGCTGATAAAATCACTTGGCAAATTGCATGAAGAAGCAACCTTGCCCTGTCAGCACCAATATCAAAAAGTAAGCTGTTATTCTGGAAAAATAATTAATCCCTGGCAGGGATTAATCCATCAGCAGTGCCATCGACATGGTGGGAAGGATGAGAGGCAGAGAGGCATAGAAAGAGGGGAAGGAAAAAGAGAAGAGAATGGGCAGGGGGGTGCAGAGAGAGAAGCTCAGGCAAGAATGACAGAGCAAACATTTCCAAGGTGCCTCCTGACCACCGCCACTGCCTCATGAACGCTCCCTCCTTCGATCCTCACAAAGCCCTATGAGGCTGGGACTCATAATATGTCCATCTCACAGATCAGTCAACTGAGGTACAGCGGATTTAAGTAAATGACCCAAGATGCATACAAAGCCAGAACGTAAACCCCTTCCCTCCAGCTCCAGACGCCAGGCTCTGTTACTATACCAGTCTGCCTCTCCAAAATAAAAAGGAATATGAAGGAAATTCCCATCCTTCCATTGTTCTACTAGAACTGAGAAACCGCCTGGGCTCTCTCTCTGCTCTGTCTGCTCATTCAAGGCTCTAACCACATGTTACTGGAAATCACGGCTTACTAGTCTACCTCCCGCTAAACAAGTTCCCTGGGGGCAGAAATGTATCTTCCATCTATGAATCAGGATCTGCCATGGGAAAACTCTGGCCCATGTCCTCACACCTGCCATCCATTACCCACCGAATCCAGGGGAGCTGTCCCGGGATCTGGAGGTCTTTAGATCCCACCAGCGCTGCATTGTCGGGAGGCTGGTGTATTTGGAACTGTCTTGTCATTCTGATGGAAGCCTCCAGCACTTCCACTTCTTCTGGGGACTCCTCATTCATCACTCCCCAGTGCGGATGCAGACTTAGTAATTCTTTGGGACAGTCCCAGTTTCATGTAGATGACTTCTTCCCCAATCAAAGCAATTTGCTAAGGGTTCCAGAGTTATTACTGTACTTTATTAAATCAATATAAGACATTTTGTATAGATAAATTCTCAAGTCAGAGGAAATCCTTTGTTGGCCCACAGACCTCTTCTTAGTCACTTTACTAACACTCTTAAGGATGCCATGACCTTGAAAGTTATTAAGGAAGAGGAATGGAAGGAAGATGGAAAGGCTGTAAGAGAGTCCTATAATTTAAAAATGATTGGCCAAGTTTTTAAATTTTGAAGATGGACAATGGGTACATGTGGCTTATTATACTAATGGTTCTCCTTGGGTGTATGTTTTAAATTTCTCTTAACAATGAAAGGAATATATGTATTTAAAAAAGAAAGTCAAGAAAGACGTGTGTGTGTGTGTGTGTGTGTGTGTGTGTGTGTGTGTCTACACATACAAATATAAATAAATATATGGGGGGAGGGCAAAGTGAAAAACATTTTAAATATTTTTATTTTTTTAAGTAAAGAAGCATTATAAATAGGCAAAAAATAGAAAATGCCAATAAACAAAAAGGGGAGGGAAAAAAACACTCTGCCAGAAGAAACTACTTGAGTATTCTAATGTGTGCCCCACCCAGACATTTCTCCAGATGTACACACACAAAAGTGTGATCACATACACTGTTTCCAACCTGCTTTAACATTATGAATAACAATGTTTTGGCTTCCCGTGCTTTTTATCATTGCTCTGTCTGCCCTTTACTGGGATTTGTCATCCTTTGTTTACAGGACCTCTAAATATGTTATAAAATGAATGTACTGTATTTCCTTGACCAATCCCCTACTCTTGGACATTAGACTGGTTCCAAATTTCTGGCTCTTATAACCAATTCCTGAATTGTCTCAACATTTTGAACCGATGCCACTCATCTACAAGGGTAGAACTCAAAAGTACACTACCAGCAGTGGTTCTGAAACCATGTGGCATCCACTCCTGACCTAAATTTCATTTTTTCCTCTGGATGTTTTAAATTTCTAAATTCCTTCTTTTCTGTCACCAAACCTTTTTCTGCATGCAAACACTCCCCCTCCTGATTTTCACTCGTTTCCCAGCTGCTCATCTGCCAGTTTTTCTGAAATCCCTTATCCTTTCCCTTTTGTGAAGTCCACTTCTGCTCTGTCTTCTGCTTTACTCTCATCCACTCGCCCTCCGTCCTATTGACTTTTTCCATCCTTTGAAGCCTACTGTACAAAAGACTCACGCAAGGCCCTGTGGGGATCAAAGGGTGGGAGCTCCACATCTAGGGCCCTAAAGGAATTCAGAGTCTAACTGGAGATGCAAGGGACATGGACACAGTGGTAAGCCCGTAAATTGGCTCTCTGTGGGGGAAAGAACCCGTGATGGATGAGTTTAACAATTTCCATGCTATAAAATATTCCCACCATGGCCAGGCTACCAACATGATGTCACTGGCCCCAGAGGTGAGAAGAGATGCCTATAAGCCAGTTCCAGGACAAAACTGCATGAGCTTGAAAGGCTAAAATATATACCTATGTGTACATACATAAATGTGTGTGTATGTATGCATAGATGTACATGTGTGTATTTTAGCTCCTTGTGTTCATATAGTTGCATGTGTGTATGTGTATGTACATATAACCAGACAAGACAACCAGAGCAGACACTTACTGAGTAGGCAATCCTGTCACCATCATCTCCTTCATCATCAATATTTACTGAACATTTACAATGGGTCCAGCCCAGTGTTCAATGTTTTATATGCATTGCTTTACAACTCTTCCTAGGAAGAGATGTCATTACTACTGCCAATTTTGCTATTTTGCCCTTGCGAAATTAGAGTCTTGAAGAGGGAGATAATTTGTCCTTGGCCATTCAGGGCAATTAGTGGTGAAGCCTGGATCTACTAATCAGGATCTATCTGATTACAGAGCACAAGCTCTGATGACTGCCCTCTCCTCCAGCTTCATGCCAGGGAGTGAAGCCTCAGGGCTCCACACCTTGGATTCCAGGGGGCAGACTGGCCTTGAGTCCCCAGCGTGGACTGGCATTCCTGCCCAGCCACATGACCCCCTTGTGTGACCAGTGAATCTCTTCTCCGGTATACAATGAAGGCTAGTCAGTGACACCTTAAGTTGCCCTTGAACTTGCTAGATACTCCTCTCTCCATTTAACTCTCTTCCCTTTCCTACCAGAAGCCTCCCTGGGTCTTCCTTCTTTTAACTTAGCTTTCTTGTGCCTATGCATTTACATTTGTCTTTGGAGCTCTTTTTTTTTTTTTAATTTCTATCTCTTATCCATAATCATTGATAATTCTTCCTTTGAAATACGAGAGACAAAGAATGAGTATAACTGAAAGGAACGAGAGAGAGAGAGAGAGGCAGGCAGAAAGCTCAGGGGGATGGCCAGATAGCGGTGTGTCAGCCAGGCGAGATCGCCATTCGAGAAGCACACACGTGTGTATAAACAGCAGAGTCTGTGTAGGAATTCTGCAATAATTCACCCATTCCTTGACCCTAGGGGCTTCAATCTAGTTCCACAACAGAGAGAACTGAGAATCTTGGACAGCTTTGAGCAGAACACCACTGAGAGGATGAAAGAACTAAAGAATGAGATCAATGATGGCAGGTTACACACACCAGGAATCTTCCTGCTGACGTAGGAGGCTGAGGGGAGAACGGGACCTCATTTTCCACTGAAGGAAGAAATGAGAAATTTTTTGAGTGAACTCCATGTGCCGGGCACTATGTTTAGCATTTTATGTACATGATCTCCCACAACTTACAGTAACCCTTCAGAGCTGGCTGTAGTGAGCTCCATGCTTTCCTATGGGGAACATGGTGTCCATGGGAGTTTGGGAACTTGTTCCAGGAACACAGTGGGCACATGAAGAGTCAGAAGGCAAAGCCCCATCTCATGCCATATCTTTTCCACTTTACAGACTGCCTCCTCTTGATGGGGCAGGATTCCTCAACTATAGCCCTGTTGATATTTGGATCCAGATCATTCTTTGAGGTGGACACTGCCCTGCACATGTTGGGATGTTCAGCCCCATCCCTGGCCTCTACCCACTAGCAGCCAGGACAATCTCTCAGCCTTGCGAGCTGTGACAACGAAAAACATCTCTAGACCCAGCCAAATGTACTGGGTAGACAAACCCAACTATGGTTAAGAACCACTGAGGTAGAGGGAATTCATACCATGTCTAGAGCCCCGTTCTCCATTTCCCCTAAGGACATTTTCTTAGGCAGTACTTTGGCCAGAAATAGGTAAGAATGTACTAACCAAGTAAGCTATTAACTTTGGCACATTTCGCTTTACATGGTGGGTTTCCTGGAAGCTGGAGAATGGACAAGACAACCAAGGCCTTTCCTTCTCAAACAGAATTTTAAAAAGAGCTGACACTGGGGGTGCCTGGGTGGGGCAGTCGGTTAAATGCCCTACTGGTGGTTTCAGCTCAGGTCCTGATCTCAGGGTCGTGGGTTCGAGATTGTGTTGGACTCCATGCCAGTGCAGAGTCTGCTTAAGACTCTCTCTCTCTCTCTCCTTTTCCCCCTGCCCCACCCTCTTTGTCTAAAATAAATAAATAAATCTTTAAAAAAAAAAAAAGAGGTACTACTTATTGGGTGAGGAGCTTGAGTACTATTCTAAGGGCTTCAAATGGACTAATTTATCTAATCCCTGTAACAGCCTATGGTGAGTATGATGTGCATTCCCATTTTACAGATGGAGACCCTGAGGCAAAAGGAAGTAAGGAAACGGCCTAAGAGTTCACTACTAATGGGTGGCATGGTAGAACTGTGAACCTGGACAGAAGGCAGCCAGAGCCTCTGCTCTTAACTCCTCCTCCCTGATCTTGCCCCTTATTCCCATAAAGAGCCACGATTTCTTAGAGCAGCAAGGATGAGACTTATTCTCTGGGAACTATTGTCACCAGAACTAACCTTGCACAGAGAGGCTGAAGAAGACTTTCCAGCACACAGCACACCCTCCCTCCAGCACAGCCAAGAAGACAGCACTTAGTGAGAGTCCTGGTCCCAAGGGTGGTGATTGCAATATCTGTGGCTTCCGTGAAATGAAAATTCTGAGATCCCAACCCCAAAGATTCTGATTCCACAGCTGTGGGGTCAAACCCAGGAATCTGCATCTTAACAAGCTCCCAGGCCCTTAATGGTTCTGATGAACTTGTAGAGAAATGAGGCCCTAGGACTTTGGATCTGGGTCAGCATAAAGGCCTGCTATGCCCTGAATGTGTGTGTGCCCCCAAATTCCGATGCTGAAATCCTAACCCCCACTGCGATGGTATTAGGAGGCGAGGCCTTTGGGAGGTGCTTCAATCATGAAGGTGGAGCTCCCATGAAGGGGTCAGCGTTCTTCTACAGGAGACCCTGCAGAGCTCCCTTAGCTCCTTCTACCATGTGAGGACACAGTGAGAAGACATGAGCTATGAACCAGGACACAGCCATGCTAGCACCCTGATCTTGGACTTCCCAGCCCCCATAACTGTGGGAAATAAATTTCTGCCATTTATAAGCAACCCAATCTGTGCTATTTTGTTGAAGCAGCCCAGATAGACTAAGACAAGACCCTAGCACCCAGGGGACCCAATAAATCAGCATGATCCCTGGGCTAATTTCTGCAGGTGGTGGCTTTCCTGAGAGAGATCATGAGATCAGCACGTTGATTAGTGCTGCCTGCCACGGGTACAGGAATGAGCGTAAAGATCTGCTTGAAATGTATCTGCTGACCCAGACTGAGGGCCAAGGTCAGCTTCATTAGCCGTTCCAAACTGCAAGATCTGTCTTCTGCCGCGTCTGGCAAGAGGGCTTACCGTAACAAACTATACTCCTTCCATGAGATACTGGCTGGCACACCTCGTGCAACATTTGTCACAGCAGTCATTAAGATTAAAGCAGGATTAAAAGGCTGAGTGTTGTTGATGGCAACCATCCCAGACCTGCCTTGACGCTTTTCATGGCCTCCATTTACCGCTCCTCACTGAGTGCCCATAGAGAACCTTACTCTCCTACTGAGAGCACATTCAGCAGCTCGGCCCCGGAACCCAGGCTGCACGGGGATGGTGGGACAGACTTTCTGCTCCCCTTGCCTCTCTACAGGAATCCCCAGTCCCGCCACCTGCCAGAGGACTTAGACAGCAGGCAGATGGTCCTTCAGAGACTGAAGTAAAAGAGATGCCTCGTGAAACAAGGAGCTATGTCCACCTTGTACATCTGTCTGCCCAATATCCAACACACAACTGAAAGGCCATAGGAGGACTAAGAAATATCTATGAGAGGAAGGAAGGAAAGAAGGAAGGAAGCGGGGAAGAAGGGCAGGCCAGATAGGAATATTTATTTTTTTTAAGATTTTTTTTTAATTTATTTACTTAGAGAGAGAGAGAAGCGCACGAGCCAGGGGAGAGGAAGAGAAGCAGGCTCCCCACTAAACAGGGAGCCCAATGCAGGACTCGATCCCAGGACTCTGGGATCATGACCTGAGCCGAAGGCAGACGCTTAACTGCCTGAGCCACCCAGACGTCCCAGACAGGAATATTTAAAACAGTTCTTGGGAGAAGTTCTATTCACATGACAAGAAATATGTTCATCATCACGACCCTCTCAACGTCCGTGACAATTCCGTCCTATCCCTCCACCCTCCATGGCTGGTCCTATGAGGTCTGCCCTTCCCAGGCCCGTGGGGCCTCTGTCCCCTCCCTGATATTCTATCTTTCCCCTACGCTACTCTGTTCTCCATCCCCAGCTCTTCGTAAACATCAACAAATCATAGCAAAAATTATAGTGAAATTCACCCCATGTACCCTTTAGGCCCATTTTACATGGATTTCCTTGTTTTGTCTTCCCAAGAGCTCTGAGAAAGAACTATCTTTGTCCTTACTTTACCCTTTAGAAAACTGAAGTCGAGTTGGCCTCCTCCATGAAGCCTTTCCTGACTGCCCCTGGCTGATAGTTCTGTGCCTTCCTCTCACTTCCCAGCCTCCTCTGGAGCCCATCATAGCCCCCGCAGGCCCCGGCATGTCATTCTTCACCTGTGTATGGGTATGTCTGGGGTCCTATTGATGGCCACGACTATCATACTATATCAGCATCCCAGAGCTGCCACAGAAAGTACCACAGACTGGTTGGCTTCGACAACAGGAAGTGACTTCCTCACAGTTGGAGAGGCTGGAATCTGAGGTCAAGGTGTTAGCAGGACTGGTTTCCCCTGAGGTCGTTCTCCTCAGTTTGCAGATGGCCGTCTTCTGTGTCCTAATCTCCCCTTCCCACAAGGACTCGAGTCATATTGAATTAGAACTTCCTGTTACTTTAATCACCTCTTTAAAAACCTTACTTCCAAACAGAGCCACATTCTGAGGTCCTGGACTGGGTTAGGACTTCACACATGAATTTGAGAGAGTGTAATTCAGCCCCTCACATGTGAGTCATGGTTCATGGCCCACAAGGAAGAATCACATTTGTCACCTCATCTGGCTGTATGGAGGCAGCCGGGGCTGTACGGAGAGGAGGTATGATGATTATTACTATTTTTAATCATCCTCCTCACCTCAGCCTTCACTTCCTGACAGGAAGGCCACAGCTTCACCCAGGGAAGGGCCATTCCCAGCCACAGCAGGAAACCTCTCTTCACAAGGTCTTCACACCTGAGAGGATGGTTACCTCAAGGCTGAGTGAGCTGACCCTGCAAAGAACCCCCAGGAGGTGCTCCTTCTTCCCCCCACAGCACCCAACACTGCCCTTGACCTGAGCTGGGGGACAGTTGGTCAGTCCCAAGACTGAGGAAGAAGCCACTAGAAGCTACCTCCACACCCAGACAGACAGCTCGAAGTGCTGTTTGCACCAGAGAAGGCAGAGAAGAAAGAGCTGACGTGAGGTGCTCACTGTTCCATAGTGGCCAGAACCTCATGGATCTCTTCCTTGGGTCCCTCCTGGCTGGAAGGCTCCTGCCTGACCCTGATTCAGGTCTCTGCTCTGCCACACTGAGGCCCATATTTGGCCCAATGTGGGGGCCGGGGCCGGAAGCACAGCGAGGGGGAGCCGCTGGGGGCCTGGCCCCTCTGAAAGGCTCCTCCCTCTTCCCTGCCAGCTGAGGAGCCCTGCTTCTCAGCAACCGGGATCCCTCGGAAGCTCCTAGGGGCACACAGGGCAAACCTCTTCTCCCAGACCCAGCCCGGCGCGGTTTCTTCCAACAAATCAGGCCTTGGTGCCTCTGTGTTTACGCCCTGACCCGTGGTTGAGGCCTATTTTCTCTCCCCGGGCTGTGACCTTACCTCCCAGGACGCCTGCCGTATGTCTGTTGATTTTTCTCCTTCCTGTCTTCTCACAGTTTCCCCATCTTTCCCATCTGCAAATGGCATTTCTTTGGGTGGGGGGAGAGGCCCCAGACCGCAGGTATGTGTCCTGTCTCTGCCCGGCCCAGTCAAAGGCAGATGCCTGCGGTGCCCGGTCCTGGCCAGAAGAGAGGAACGCATCCCGGGCGTGTGGTCAAAGGAAAACCCTGCTCCTTCATGGCTGACTGTTTCAGGGGGCAGCTCTCTCCTCGCCTGGGACGATTTTTACTTTGGAAAGATGACTTCTCCTGTCTGGGGGCTCCTGCTCTGCCTAGGGAAACAAGGGGGAAGGAAACCACCAAGCGGTTTCCTGAGCCCAGAGAGTCATGGGTTCAAATCCTCTGCCATCCTGTCTTAAGTGTCCCGAACCTTCCTCCTCTGGAAAGGAGGGATGCTCCGTGAGGGAGGGGGGGATGGCACAGCCACTCTGGCTTGGCTCTGGTCAGGGTGAGGTGGCAGGGTCCCATAATGCCAGCTTCCTTCCCACCCCATCCCACAGACACCACACCAGCATGAGGACAGGCACTGGTGCTCCCACGCAGGGCGCCCTCCCAGTGTGGAGCCGCACCCTGGAGAGCTGCCCAGGAACAGTAGGCTCTGTGTCACTCCACATCAGCCTCTTGGGCCCTGGAGTTCCCTTCAGTCACCAAACCACACTGTCACATTTTCGGTTCAACAGTGGGGACGGGGGTGTCCTGTAGCTGTTTCCCACCTCTAACCCTCCCCTCCTTGGCCTTCCCCCATCCCTCTGTCCCCATGCTCCGGACCCAATGCAAATCACTAGGCATCTCTCCTGCAACACTGCCCTGAGAGGTTCCTGCCCCACTTGTGGAGTTCAAGTCCTTCCGGTTCAAATCCCAGCTCAGTTCCTTACTGGCTGTGCGACTTAGGGAAGTGGCTTAACCTCTCTGAGCCTCAATATCCTCATCTGCAAAATCAGTGGGACTGGTGGCAACCTCCTCCTCCCCCAGCTGATGATGAGGTTAAATGAGAGGCCGCCCCAGGGACACTGGTACAGGGCAGGAGCTCAGTGGATTGCCGGGCCCCTCCAACAGGCTGGCACTCCTGGCGGGTAGGCAACGAGACCCTGGGGACCCTCCTGTGCTGGTGATTTATCGGGGCTCAGAACTCTGACCAAACTCCAATCTCAGCAGAACCATGGGTGATTTCTTCAGCCCCTGAGCCACCCTTGACCAGCAGGGGGAAGTGGATTGAAATAAAAATTTCAAGGTGTGGCTTCTACCCAACTTCCCGCCTCACCCCAACCCTCAACATCCAACCCCACTCCCAGGTGTCCCCAGAGTTCACGCTGTGCCCCAGGCAAAGCGCTTCAACTCCTTGTGGGCGCACCTGACTCTGACATCACTGTGGACCCTGTGAAGGGACACAGGTCCCCCAAGAGAAGGCCAGGCACCAAGAGGGCACCCAGCAGTGTGGTCGCCCGCACCGGGGAGCCTCCAGGAAGGCGGCAGAAACTGGGGGAGGGGTTGAGGACCAGCGGGGAGCAGTGGCTACCCCACAGACTCAGGGCTTTGTTTGTGCAAAGAATGGGGACACTTCGAGCCCTCACTGGGTGCCAAGCACTGGGCTAAAGGCTTCATATCTCTGTTTCTTGAGGGACAGAAACCACTGGGAATTGGCTGGCTCACGTCCCCAGAGGTTTCCTGTCTGTGTGTGTGTCTAGATGTGTGTCTCTTTCCTGTCTGTGTCTCTGTTTCTCTCTCTCTCTCTGTCTTTATCTCTGTATCTCTGTCCCTCTCTATTTCTATCTCCCTCCCTCCCTCCCTCTCTCCTATCCTCAGAGGTGTTTATGCTGTGTGGGTGTAATCACAGAGCTTTCCCCACTGAGCTATCATCTGGGATCTCTATCAGCCTCCACCTGCTTCCAGAACTGTGTGCAAACAGTAACATCCAGAGCTCGGGGAAACAGCGGGCATAAAACACTTTCTATTTGTTCTGACCTGAAAAGCCATACGATCTAGAATGTGTGAGAGAAAGTCCGAAAAAGGAAAGAAGAACAGATGGTCGGGCCTGGTCACAGCCCACCAGGAGCCTCCCAGACCCAAATACTGTGGCTCCATAGTACATAAAAGAAGCCCCCAGAATGGGCCTCGTGCCCCATGGTGGGTCTTTCTGAGCAGCCGCGCATTGCCTGTCAGAAGAACATGTAGGCCTGGGTTAAAATCCTGGCTCTCCAGCTTTCTACTGTGTGACCCTGAACAAACTCCTGAACTTCTCTGAACCTCAGCCCCCTCCACTATAAAACAGGACTGATAATTCCCACTGTGGAGGAGTTCTGTGAGGCTGAAGTCCCTGGACGGCTGTTAGCCCGGTGTTTGGCACCTCACAAGGACTGGGGAAATGGAGGTGCCCATGTCGCTGGGCTGGTGGTGGTAGAGGCAGTGATGACAGTGAGGGGTTGGGGGAGGGGGGCCCAGGTGCTAACAGTGGTGGCGGTGATGGTGTCAGAGGCAGGGGCAGAGCTGGCTGTGTTGGTGGGAGGGGGGATGGGGATGCTGGTGGTGGAGGGAGAAGTTTTAGGAGGATGCTGGTTGGGGGTGGTCATCCTAGAACCTGCCTGTCGACTTCCCTCCCTTCTACATCCTTCTTGAACATCAAGAAGCCTGGCTGTGTGATCCACAGTGTCCCTGCCTTTCAGGCGCACCTTCTCCCTCAGAGACTTCCAGAATCACCTTTCAGCATTCCCATCCCCTCAGCCTCATTCCCTCAGTTGCCTCCCCCTGGACACCACCGAGCCAGGCTCCATGCAAAGACGCATGCGTTCTTTCACCTGGCTCTGCCCCTGTCCTGTCCATGTCCTGCCCCCAAGCACAGCGTGGCTCCCTTACTGGCTCCCCTGCTTTTCTCCCCGCTCCACTTCCGGCTCTGAAAACCCAATCCCTGGGTTCCCGCCATACTTGAGATCTTGCACTAGGGAAACCAAAGTGAACAGCAAAAATACAGATTTTCTCCTCAACATAAACCAAGACCTTCTTCCTGCCTTGCCCCAAAGTTACCAGGAGGAGACCCCTCAACATTTAGAGAGCAAACTCTAAAAATCAAAGTAGCCTCACAATTACAAAGCCAACCTAGATTTAGAGCACGAGTATCAGAATTTGAGTGGCACGGAGAAAGGGGAACCCTCCTACACTATTGATAGGAACGCAAGCTGGTGCAGCCGCTCTGGAAAACAGTATGGAGGTTCCTCAAAAGTTGAAAATAGAGCTACCCTACGACCCAGCAATCGCACTACTGGGTATTTATCCAAAGGAAAACATAGTGATCTAAAGGGGCACGTGCGCCCATGTTTATAGCAGCAATGTGCACAACAGCCAAAGTAGGGAAAGAGCCCAGATGTCCATCAACAGATGAACAGATAAAGAAGATGTGATATATTTATATAGAGAGAGGTCTCTCTCTGTTAAATAAATAAATGAATAAATGACTCTTTTTAAGAAAAAAAAAGGGGGGGTGCCTGGGTGGCTCAGTAGGTTAAGTATCTGTCTTCGACTCAGGTCATGGTCTCAGGGTCCTGGGATCAAGCCCTGCATTGGGCTCTCTGCTCAGCAGGGAGCCTGCTTCCCCATCTCTCTATGTCTGCCTCTCTGCCTACTTGTAATCTCTCTCTGTGTGTCAAATATATATTTAGAGAGAGAGAGAGGAGTATTATTCAACCGCAAAAAGAATGAAATCTTGCCATTTGCAATCACATGGATGGAACTAAAGGGCACTAAGCTAACTAAGCTTTCAGAATAAGTCAGAAAAAGACAAATACTATATGATTTCACTCATATGTGGAATTTAAGAAACAAACTTAGAGGAACGCCTGGATGGCTTAGTCAGTTAAGCCACTGCTTTTGGCTCAGGTCATGATCCCAGAGTCCTAAAATCAAGTCCCGCATCGGGCTCTTTGCTCAGTGGGGAGCCTGCTTCTCCCTCTGCCTCTGCCTGCCACTCTGCCTGCTTGTGCTCTCTGCCTCTCTCTCTCTCTCACACAAATAAATAAATAAATAAAATCTTTAAAAAAAAAAAAAAAGAAACAAAACAAAGGGCAAGGGAAAGAAACATAAAATAAGATGAAAACTGAGAGGGAGGGAAACCACAAGAGATGCTGAATGCTAGGAAATCAACTGAGGTTTGCTGAAGGGGAAGGGGGTAGGGGGATGAAGTAACCCGGTGAGAGGTATTAAGGAGGGCACTTGACACAGTGAGCACTGGGTATTATATGCAACTGATGATCACTGAACTCCACCTCTGAAACTAATATGTGTGTGCATGTGTGTGTATAAAAGAACTGAATGACACACTTTAAAAGATGATATGGAAAAAAAAAAAAAAAAAAAGATGATATGGACCCAGAGCTCATTTCACCCTTAAGTGAGCCAAAACTTCTTGAGAGACAGAGAGACGCTGTCCCATTCAATTTTATAGAAAACATGTCATTCTTGGAGATTTCTGGAAGTATGATGCAAGGAAAGGAAACAACAGGTCCAGAACCAGAGGCAAATTTGAGATAAATGTGAAGCTTGCCTCCATGAGGATGAAGGCTTGGTCTGTAAACCAGTGAAGACCTTGGCAAAAACGAGCCTTTTTTTTTTAAATATTTTATTTATGTATTTAACAGAGAGAGATCACAAGTAGGCAGAGAGGCAGGCAGAGAGAGAGAGGGAAGCAGGCTCCCTGCCGAGCAGAGAGCCCAATTCAGGGCTCGATCCCAGGACCCTGAGATCATGACCTGACCGAAGGCAGAGGCTTTAGCCCACTGAGCCACCCAGGTGCCCCAAAATGAGCCTTTTTTATTCTGAAGCATCTGAGCAGCTTTCTAGAACAACCAAACTTTCATCCTTGAGGGCAGTGCTGTGGCTCCCAGCTGTCCCAGTGCAATGTCCGGGAGCCAATCTCATTCTATTTTCAAGCCCCCTTCTAAAAGCCAAAGTTGCTGTGAGCTGTGAGCTCATCACCGGATGAGCTCCCCTGAGAGAGGGTCGGGCAGGCCCATACACTGCCATGAATTGTGGTCTGTGATTGTTATTAATGGAAGCCTCTGGTGCATTGAAATTAGTGGGCCAGCAAACGTTTTGCAGGGTAGCTCACGTATGTGTGTATTGTCCTGGGCCTGGCAGTCTATTCCTGGGGAACTTTCCAGGAAAACAGGGAATGGAGAGTTTCTGGTTTTGTGTTCTTTTTGGGGTTTGTTTGTTTGTTTAATCTTCTCTGCCCTTCCTTCTCTGACAAATTCCATTCCCACCAGCCAGAAAATTTGTACGGGGTACAGTCTTCTCATTTAGAGAAGATTGTGGTGACACAACACGGAGGGCAAGTATCACAATTTGAGAAATACTTGGGTTGGTTGGTTGCTAAGTCATTGAAAACCCGCACCCACCCTCCCCTCTACCTACACTTTCCACCTGCCCCCGCCTTACCTGTTTATCTTTTTAACTCCATTCACAGCTCCCTTTTCTGGAAAGCCCTTCTCCTACCTCCGTCCTCCTCTTCCACTTCCTCTAAGCGGTGCCAGAACAAGTTGAACATAAATCTCTAAACTCCGTTCACCCTGTGCTGGGATTCTTTCTTCGGCTACATTCCCTACACCGGACTACCAGCATCTGTTGTTTTTTTTTTTAATTATATATAATGTATCATATAATGTATTATTAGCCCCAGGGGTACAGGTCTGTGAATCGCCAGGTTTACACACTTCACAGCACTCACCATAGAACATACCCTCCCCAGTGTCCATAACCCAACCATCCTCTCCCGACCCCCCGACCCCCAGCAACCTTCAGTCTGTTTTGTGAGATTAAGAGTCTCTTATGGTTTCTGACTACGAGCATCTTAAAAGCAAAGACGGGGCTTCCTTTCCGCATACCTCCGTGTCTCCAAACCCGAGGAAACTGAGTGAACCTGCTCACTGGTGTCGAGGTCTTATTTAGAAACCAGAATCTGCACGTTGCAGGTAACAACTGTATTGAAGGGGAGACAACTCAAAAGGAAGGTGGGCGTTTTGTCTGGAAATTGTCTGGAAATTGGAATTTAATTCCCGAAATCAGTGGTGATCAAGATACATGTCAGAAGAGGTCTTCTTCACATGCATGGCCTGAAACACAACAAACATAAAAGAGAATCAACTAGGGGCACCTGGGTGCCTCAGATGGTCAAGCATCTGCCTTCAGCTCAGGTCATGATCTCAGGGTCCTGGGATCGAGCCCTGTATCAGGCTCCCTGCTCAGCGGGGAGTCTGCTTCTCCCTCTCTGCCCCTCTCCCCCCACTTGTCCTTGCTTTTTCTACCTCTATCTCTGTGTTAAATAAATAAATAAAATCTTTAAAAAAGAGAGAGTGAATGAACTGGATTGCCTAAGGGTCGGAACTTTTACAAGTGACTCTTCTCTGCAGTGACTCTGGTTCCCCAGGAACAGGGTAGTCTGTTTACTGTGGAGCCCATCTAGCTCAAACGCTTGGCCTCTTTCTTTTACTCACTCTTTCTCTCATACTTTCTTTCTCTTTCTCTTTCTTTCTTTCTTCCTTTTTTTAGAGAGGGAGAGCAGGGAAGAGAGAATGCTAAACAGGCTCCACACCCTCAGAGCTCCACTCAACGCTCCATCTCACAACCCTGGGATCATGACCCGAGCCAAAATCAAGAGCAAGACACGTAAGCGACTGAGCCACCCAGGCATCCCTTGGTTTCCTTCTTCAACAAATGATCACTGACGCCTGAAAGAATTACAAGATCGTCAACCATGCAACAGGGACACTCGCTTTCGTCCCCCATCTGTACCTCACCCCTCTGAAAACACAGATTTGACTGTGTCTCTAAGCATAGGCTACAAACCTAAACTTCTCATAGCCAGGTGGCGTTCCCAAAATCTTCCCTGCCACCGTCCACCACTGTCTGCCACCGTCCACCACTGTCTGCCACGTCCACCACTGTTAGAAGCCAAAGAATTCTCACAAGTCCCAAACCAGAAGGCTTTTGCCCCTCATCCTTCCATGTTCTTAGTGCTGTGTTTACAACCCCAACGTTTGGCCAATGAGGCAAAGGGAGCCTGTGCCTTCTTGCTAAGCAGGAAGGAGACATCCATCCATCCACCGACTCAGTGGGACACTCTCCTTTAAAATCATGGCACAGATGAACATAACACAGGAAAGTGACTCAGTTTGCCTTTCATCAGAGAATGTAGCTGGATGCCTCCCCTGAAAAATATCTGGACTGGATTTCAAGTCTGCAA
The DNA here is from genome assembly GCF_964662115.1 of Mustela nivalis. Taxonomy (NCBI): domain Eukaryota; kingdom Metazoa; phylum Chordata; class Mammalia; order Carnivora; family Mustelidae; genus Mustela; species Mustela nivalis. The sequence goes on from NC_139025.1 coordinate 144,873,521, forward strand.
ATGACTTTTCAGCAACTTGTCAAGAGCACTGCTCCGTGCTGAATAAAGAATTTAAAATTATCCCAGAGAAAAACAGACAAAGCACCAAAAGAAGCCAGTTACAAAAGAAGAGGTACAAACAGCTTTAAAACATATAAGATGATATATTACTTCATCAATAATTTTTAAAAGGCAGATCAAGGGGTGCCTGGGTGGTTCAGTGGTTGAAGCCTCTGCCTTCAGCTCAGGTCATGATCTCAGGGTCCTGGGATCGAGCCCCACATCGGGCTCTCTGCTCATCAGGGAGCCTGCTTCCCTTCCTCTCTCTGCCTGCCTCTCTGCCTACTTGTGATCTCTGTCCGTCAAATAAATAAATAAAATCTTAAAAAAAAAAAAGGCAGATTAAATGACAATAAGTAACCAATTTATCACCAATCAAGTCACTACTGATATTATAAAATTAAACAAATGGTTCTGGAAAAGACACACATAAACTATTATCCACTGGAGGTAGGAATGTGAAATGGCTTCTTTCTGGCAGATTACTAAGAAAAACTGAGGGGCACCTGGGTGGCTCAGTCAGTTAAGTGCCTGCCTTCAACTTAGATCATGAGCCCCGGGTCCTGGGATTGAGCTCAGGGTCCTGGGATGGAGCCCAGAATACGGCTCCCTGCTCAGCAGGGAGTCTGCTTCTCCCTCTGTCCCTCCTCCCCCCACGCATGCTCTCACTTGCTCTCTCTGAAATAAATAAAGGAAATCTTTAAAGAAAGAAGAAAAAGAAATATTGCATCAAACCCCCCAAAATGTACCATCCTCTGACTCAGCAGTTCTACTTCTAGGAAAATATCCTAAGGTAATAATCAATGCTTATCTTTGTGACATATGTTCAGGGATCTATATCCCTGCATTGTTGAAATAGGAAAAATCTAGAAACAATGCAGTTGAATGTTATGAGATAAGAATATTACCATATGTACATTACTGTATGTACATACACAGAATATTATGCCACTCTGAGAAGCCATTCTAATACAATAGCATGCAGCAAACATTTTCTTTCAAGTGCCAGAGATAAATATTTTCAGCGTTGTGAGGCCAAGAGGCAAAATCAAGCATATTATATGGTACTTCTAACAACGAGAGCAAACAAATTCCCACAAACCTTCATTGACAAATTCAACATGCAAGAATGACTGAGTATGACTGTTTTGTAATACAGGCCTACTTGTGAGAATAATCTAATTCTTTTCAGACTAATAACATTTTGCTTAATTGGGGTTCAAAACCAGTTTTTCTTACTGTCAAATTGACTTCAAATGTTCATGTGTAAAAAGCATTCTCAGTTCACAGGCTGAAGGAAAACAGACAGCAGGCTAGATGTGGCTTGTGTCTTGCAGTCTGCTGACCCCTACTAAGGAGGAATGCTCGTGAACGTGGAAGAAACTTCCGGAACTATCGGGAAGCGGACGCTAAAATAGTATGAGCAGCCTGTGGGGTGGTCATCACACTGTTCACCAAATAATTCTCAAGGAAACAACACGTGACTCTCAAGGGCCAGACTTGACGGGGGTGGGGGGGTTTGGGGAAGGGGAAATATTTGCAAATCACATATCTGACTCTGATCCAGAATTTATTTTTTTTTTTAAAGATTTATTTATTTATTTGACAGACAGAAATCACAAGGAGGCAGAGAGGCAGGCAGAGAGAGAGGAGGAAGCAGGCTCCCTGCTGAGCAGAGAGCCCAATGTGGGGCTCGATCCCAGGACCCCGGGATCATGACCTGAGCCGAAGGCAGAGGCTTTAACCCACTGAGCCACCCAGGTGCCCCCAGAATTTATTTTTTAAACACTCCTGATACTTAATAATAAAGAAACAACCCAATTTATTTTAATGGGGAGAAGATTTAAAGACCTTTCACCAAAGAAAATATATGGATTGCAAATAAGGACAGTGAGACACAGTCAACATCATAGGTCATTACAGAAATGCACATTAAACCCGCAGTAAGATACACTTCCATACCTATCAGAATAGCTTTAGTAACTTTGTTGAAGATTTCATTTTTAAGTCATCTCTATACCCAGTGTGGGGCTTGAACTTACAACCCTGAGATCAAGAGTCCTATGCTCTACCAACTGAGCCAGCCAGGTGTCCCTGAAATAATTTTTTTAAATGACAATACCAAGTGCTGGGGAGGCAAAGGGGTAACCAGAATTCTCATACATTGTTCGTGGGAATGAAAACTGGGACAGTCACTCTGGAAAAGTTTGGGAACTTCTTATAAAGTTGATCATATTTACCATATGACCCCACAGTCTTGCTCATAGATATTTACATATTTTAAAAATCGATATTCACATAAAAACCTACATCTAAATGTTTATGGCAGCTTGATTGGTAATCCCCCAAAACTGGAAACAACCCAAATGCTCTTTACCTAGAGGACAGATACTCAAGCAGTGGTATATCCATACAATGGAATACTATTCGGTAATTAAAAAGGAGGGGACTATTGACAACAGCAACATGGATGAATTTCAAATGTATTTTCTTTTTTTTTTTTTTTAAGATTCTATTTATTTATTTATTTGACAGAGAGAGAGATCAGAAGTAGGCAGAGAGGCAGACAGAGAGAGCCCCCGCTGAGCAGAAAGCCCAGTGTGGGGCTCGATCTCAGGACCCCGGGATCATGACCTGAGCTGAAGGCAGTGGCTTTAACCCACTGAGCTACCCAGGCACCCCTCAAATGTATTTTCTAAGTGAAAGCAGTCACACCCAAAATGTTACTTTTTTTAGGATTCCACTTACATGACATTATAGAAAAGGCAAAACCATGGGGCAGAGAACAGGTGGTTTCCAGGTGCTGGGAATAGTGAGGAGTAGATCGACTACAAAATGCAACACGAGGGATATTTTGGTCGATGGGGGGTGGGGGCAGTGACAGAACTGTTCTTTATCTTGATTGTGGTATTGGTCAAAACTGTGCTCAAAAAAAAATGAATTTTATTATATATAAATTTTAAAATAAGTTTTCTTAAGTGTTTAGTAACCATACCAGAAGAAAAAAGGAAAAATACAAATACTAGAGCCTAGACCATGTGGGTGGGCAGCTCAGTCCTACTCAGCTAAACAGCAAGTCTCCCTGGGTCCAGTGCAGGAGCTGAGGTGCACTGCCTTCCTAGAAAGGCATCTGCCAGCTCCTGACTCTGCCCTTTGCACAGTCTGGTCCAGCAACTCCCTGGGTCTGTAGGCAGGGGTTCTGCCACATGCTCCCCATCTTTCTATTTCTCTTCCATTAAACCCAAATCCTCTTAAACAGAAGCAAACAGAAGTCAAGGGAAGAAGCCAAAGGCTCTTGGCAGAATTAGCAGCCTTGGTTGGATGCCGAGCTGTGCCCAGAGAGTAAAGAGGTAAGAACACCTCAAGAGAGATGACCCCCCACCCTCTTGTACAGCGGTCTTCTGCATGAGCCCCAAGCTCAAGGCCTATGCTCCAAGTCTGCATCCTCCTTGCTCAGTGTGCAGCCCCAAGCAGCACCCAGCCAAAGCAGGCTGCTGACTTTTGTCAGTGTGACTTCTGTTTGGCTCCTTGATCCTAAGGTCTGCATCCTGGGGCAGGAGCCCGGGTTGAAGGTAGAAGATAAACATTAGACTTGTGTTACACAACCACACGTGTGGTCAAACATCCTAGCAAAGCCTGTAGAGTGCATGTACTAGATACGTGGTCCTGGCCCCAGGGTCACACCACCCAGAGCCAGCAGGCTCAAAGAGACTGTGTGCTTCCAGCAATGCGTGACCAGTCTAACTAAGCTCAGTTCCATCCAGAACCAGGCCCGCAGCTCCCTGGGGAAGGTTGTGGGTCTCATTCAAGTTTCCAGTCGGCTTGGCAGCAGGCGTAGGCTTAAGTCACATAGGGTGGTAGATGAATGAATGAATGAGTGGAGTGAGTGAGTGAGTGAGTGAAACTTACTGCGTGCACTGCCGTCTATATGTGTTAGACCAAATGATCAAAATTGGTGAATGAGGGCGTCTGGGTGGCTCAGTGGGTTAAGCCACTGCCTTCAGCTCAGGTCATGATCTCAGGGTCCTGGGATCGAGTCCCGCATAGGGCTCTCTGCTTAGCAGGGAGACTGCTTCCTCCTCTCTCTCTCTCTGCCTGCCTGTCTGCCTACTTGTGATCTCTGTCTGTCAAATTAAATAAATAAAATCTTAAAAAAAAAAAAAGATTAAAAAAAAAATGGTGAATGAAGCAGAAGGGCACAAAGTAGGTAAATTTGTGGTATGTCCCTCCAAGGGCTGTGGGAGGATTCAAGGAGGGAATTCATGGAAAGCACTTAGGACAAGGCCAGGAGCCAGGCAAGTATCAGTGAATGGTGGCTATCGTGATCATTTTCCTAATCATTATCACTATTCTGCAGTATCAGAAGAACAAAGCAGCCAATGCAGAAGGAATGAAATGTGGACACTGCCTGCCTGTAAGCCAGGGACCCCCGACAGACCTAATGAAAGGGGCCGAATTAGCAGATTGCCCTGTAGTGCCTCTACCACTGTAATAACAAGAAAGTCCACTTTCTTTTGTAAGGATCCCTTTTCGCTCCCAAGCCTCCAGGAATGGCAGGCAGTAGCCGAACGTCTCCTGATAGCCCCATCTCACCTATCGTCCCCGGCATTCTGCGTGTTGTTGCTATTTGTGCATTTCTGTGTTTCTCCATCACTCTCTCTGAGCAAATCTGATCTCATCAGCAGCTAGGAAACAACCAGCTGTGATCTCAAGTCTTTGGAAGGTCGGCTGGAGAGGCAGCATCTTCCTAGCAACAGTTGCCAGGCAAGATTCTGAGGGTGGACTCAAGTCCCACTGGAGACAAGACAGACGGAGGGGCATATAATTGGTATTTGTTTGAATGGGGGGGTAGAAAGGAGTTGCCCCCACAAAGGGCATATGCAATCTCACACTTGTGCACTGTTTATCCTCAGGTCAGCTCAGGCTGACCTTTTTGTTTTACTTGATGGTCATTCATTTTCCTAAAATATTCAGACTGAAAAATTATCCAGTCCAAAGTTCCTACTTCTGTTGAATGCAACATTCCATTTTTATAGCTAATATTTTGCAAATATCCCCCTTGCTATTCTTAGATGTAATTATAGACGTATAACCTACTGAAGCCCATAATTTTAAAAATAAATATAATGCCCCATAATAGAAATAATATATGAAAAATCAAGTAATTTCTAATAAAATAAGATGAATTTCAATATGCAAAGGCTTGTGAAAAAAATACTTAAAAGACGTAACGAATAAATCAGATGTTTATATCTAGTTTCGATGTATTGTCCACATTCATTCTTTCTAGTTGACATTTTGAAGGAAGAGCTAAATAAGTACATTAACAACAGATATAGAATCACCAAGAATTCAATGCCTACGGGTACAAAGCATTAAGAAAGGCATAGTCATCAGTGACATGATTTTTTCAAAATGGCATATAACTCTTGGTAAAGCTACAAACAAGACAAAGTGTATACTTCTTCAGGTTACATGTTACTGGCCTTTCTAGAAAATTCAGTGTGTGCTAAAACCATGCAACAATGTGTGATTTTATATGTAAATATACACAGAGTTGGGTTTGAGACCCAGGTGATTACAAACAAGTGTTTTACCGACTTGAGAAAGGGTGCGGGGACACACAGTTTAGGATGCCTTATGCACTGTAGGATGCTATCACTCCCTGGTCTCCACCCTACTATCTGCCAGGAGAACCATTCCTAATTACTTGTGACAATCAGAAACATCCCCACAATTTCCAAAACGTGCCCCAGGAGCACCAGGATTTAGCCTAATCCCTTTCATCCCAAAGGTACAAACTGAGGTTCTTTGTTGGAAGAAAAGCCACAATGAAATTCAGACTCTTCTCACTCTCAAGTTAGGGATTAGAGCATTCGCTGAAACTTTGTGAAGCCCCTTCAGTCCTTGGATGTGTAAACCTCAGTTATGGGATGAGATATGTTGACATTATCCATGGTTCTATTTATCTCTGCCTCTCTCCATTTTCAAAGGTAACCTTGATTTCTGATTGCCAGTGATTTCTCGTCGGCATTCACTTGTGAACTCTTTGGAAGCTCTCTGATTTCGGCAGAAAGGCATTGTTCTTTAGAGAAAAGAATCGTTTCTCCACTTGCTTATTTTGCTTGGGATAGCTCAACAATAGAATCTGTCAGTGCTCAGCCAGTGGAGGACAATGCAATAAAACCATGCAGAGGTCACAGTGAAGCGTTTTTATTTCACTCATAAGCCCAAAAAAAAAAAAAAAAAGTGTGATATTCTGATATATTATGAAATATTTATTTGAGGGACATCTGGGTGACTCAGTCAGTTAAGCCTCTGCCTTCAGCTCAGGTCATGACCCAGGGTCCTGGGATCAGCCCTGCATTAGGCTCCTTGCTCAGCAGGGAGCCTGCTTCTTCCTCTCCATCTGCCGGCCACACACCCTGCCTGTGCTCTCTCTTTCTCTCTCTGTGTCAAATAAATAAAGTCTTCTTTAAAAAAAAAATAAAAGAATAAATATATATTTGATTTTCATCCCCAGTTCCTGGACAGAATTCTTAAAACACTGAATTTCTGAGAGATGGGGTAAGAGGAATGTGTTTTGTTATTCATAAACCCCTTTCAACCACACCTGAGTTTATGCTAATGAGAGGACTCCTGAAGGAAGGGGCTGGTTGCCAGGGAAACCAACATTGTGATCAGCGGGTAGAACTTCCAGCCTTGCCCCCTGGCCTCCTAGGAGGAAGGGCTGAAGGCTGAGTTAATCACTAATGGCCAATGACTTAATCAATCATGCTACATAATGAAGCCTCCATTAAGAAAAGTCCTAACTGAAGGGCTTGAGAGAACTTCCCAGTTGCTAAACACACAGGCGCTGGGAGGGTGGTACCCCGTGTTGGGCTGGCAGAAAGGGCTACTTAAGATGGCGAAAGTTCCCGCCACAAGACCTGAGCTCGGACAGGAGAACAAAGACCCAAGCAGGAATCTGAAAACCCTCCCGTCGCGGGCTCCCGTGAACCAATGGGACCCTGACAAGTGGGAATCTGAGAGCCCCGCCCCGGGCTCTAGTGGACCAATGGGACCCTGACTGAGCAGGCAAAATATCCGAATAAGGGAAACTTGCCAAAAGACCCCTGAACTCCCCTCCAGGCCCCTTAAAAGCCCCTTTCTCCCTGCCTTGGGCGCGACTTCCGCCACTCTGCTTTCCCACCTTCTCCCCGCACAACTTTCCTGGCTCCCCTTCTCCTGAGCCCTGAAACTTCCCCGGAGAGTGTTTTTAATAAATCTTGCCTTGCACCCACTTTGCCTGGTGTTGTGTTTATCTCACCGGAAAAACTTTACACCCCGCAGACAGGGCACAAAAGCTCCATACCCCTTCCCCCATACTCTGCCCTATGCATCTCTCCCATCTAGCTGTTCCTGAGTTGTATCCTTTTATAATAAACTAGTAATCTAACAAGTCAACTGTTTTCCTGAGTTCTGTGAGCCACTCTAACAAATTACCAAACCCTTGAAGGAGGTTATAGGAACCTCCAAGTGGTTGGAGCCAAGCTGAACAGAAGTTGTGAATGACCTGGAGACCCACAGGTACCCTGGCATCTGAAGTGGGGGATGTGTAAACCTCAGTTATGGGATGAGATATGTTGACATTAACCGGCAGGGTCTGCAAAAACGCCAGGTAGAGAGTGTCAGAACAGAATTGAATTGTAGGATTCCCAGGTGGTATAGGAAGGCTGAGATGTGGTCGGTGTGGAAAACCCACCCATTCAGCGAAAAGAAGGAAATAGTTTTTCCTTCAAAAGGTATTATCATGTCGTAAGAAAAAGAGTTTTATCCTCTGATTCACTTTCTTACAAAAAAGTATCAGATGTCATGTATTAAGATTATTATTTAAGGGAAACATTGAGGGACTGATATATGTTCAAAGGTGAGGCCCAGGATATGGAGGAAGTAGAAACTAGACACCAAAGGAGGAGAGAAGACTGAGTTGGTGCTGTTGAAGAGAAAGGGTGGGTTGGAAAGATGAGTTCACCCTTGGAAGTGCTCATGGACATCCATGTGGAAATGCCCAGCGGGCCTTTGCCAATGTGGTCTGAGCTTTGTGGTGAAGGAGCTGGGCGGGAGGCCCAGATTATTGGGTCATAATGAAGGATAAGGGAGTGGACACCAAAAGATTAAGTTACATCACCCCCACATAGACATGGGGACTAGGGGAGAAAATACAGATTAAGGCTAGAAGAAACTTCAGGAAAGCCCAAGGGGCAGAAAGAGGCAGAAGGCCAAGAAAGGACAATGAGAAGGAAAAAAGAGGAGAAAAATGAAAAAAGTGTTGTCAAAAAAGAAGAGTCACCAAGGACAAGGTCTTGTGAAGTTTTACAAAGTACGCCATCTTGCCGAATGCTCACCACCACACTGACAGGGAGGTAATATGATGAGCCCCGATTTATTCTTGAAACCACAGTGAAGAAAGGGTAAGGAACCTGCCCAAGAATGCACAGCTAGTAAGAGGCATAACGAGAATCTGAAACCAAGTCATCTGACCACAAAGACTAACCTCTTCCCTCCAGCTTAATTAAAGGAAACTACAGACTAAAGATTGTGCCCTAGAGCAAGCATTTATAACAAAATGCTAAGGAAAACCCAGATTTTCAGCCCATACAGCCGAGTTAGGGAGTAGGATAATTGTTCCAGATAAAGCCCCTCAGGTAGGGGGCAAAGCCGGGATGAGAGTGAGCTCTGCCATTCTCCATTCGTAATTCTCACCCTCATGCACTCCTCAGCACCAGCACAAAGGGGGAATATTTATCATTTTGGATTTTCTTTTCAACAAAGCAAGAATTATTCCCCCAAACAGATCTTCCCAAATGAGTAAAGGGATGAACAAAGAAAACATGAGTCCAATGTGGTATATAGAGCAAATGAATTTTCTATGAAAACGTGGAAAGCAAAAGTGACTGGATCACTGACACTAGTCATTTCTCGCTCCTAACTCTTAGCAGCCTGGTCATCCACGTGAAACAGCAATGCCTACACTCAGGACTGGTTAAGTAAGAGGACAGCCCCAATCGCATCCCATAAAAGAAAACCAAGTATGGACGAATTGATCCAAGCCATCCCACAAGAATGGAGTCCTGCCATTTTGAATCAAACTATCCTTACAGAAAAAAGATGAAATACTCATGGCTTGTCTTTGAGTTTGAGGGATATTTGACTTGGCCAATTTCCTTCAGGAGAGGAGAAAACCAGGTGATCCTCAAAAACAAAATAACAGTCACAGCCCTAGTGAGGCTGTGGTGATGGAGATGAGAGAAGTGGACAGATTTGAGAGAAACTCAAGAGGTAAAATGAATGAGACTTGAGCATGCATAAGGAGGGCAGTGAGAGGGAAGGAAGAGTTGAGGATAACAGTCGTCACCTTCCTACAGAATGAGGTGAGTTACTGATTTGGGAAAAGGACAGGATAAGGCAGAAAGATCACAGTTTATGGCTGTGGACATTGAGTTCCATCGAGCCAAGACGTCCAAGAGGCTGTTGGCATTGGTCAGGATTTCCAGAGAGGGGCCTGAGTTGAAATGGGAGCGACTGGGCCATCCTCATGGAAATGGTATCAGACACCATTAGGGTGTAGGAGACCCCTGAGGTTTGAGAGAGACAGAGGGGATGAGAACACCTAGGATCCAGTACTTGAGGAACTCCCAACATTCAATGCCATTTAGAAGAGGGAAATCCGACAATCCAGCAATCCCGCAAAATCGGGGAAGTGTTACTTCACAGGAGTCAAATGAAGAGAGTGATTCAAGAAGGAGGGAGTGCTCGTCATTGCACAACACTATGCAGCCGTCAAGAGAGAGAATTGCAAAATACCCAGTGTTTACACGACAGATCATTCATGCTTTCAGTAGGAACTGTTTCCATGGTGTGGTGGGGACAGAAGCAAGATCGCAGTAGGATGCAGAGGGGCCGTAGGGAAATGAAGGTGTAACGGCTGCCAAGACCTGTCAACTATATCTCCCATTGTACTTAAACGCGGGCCATTACAAAATTCTGCGCATGCATGAACCCGCAGAGGGCTGGCAAAGCTGGTCTCCACGTCCCGCATCCGGCACCCTGCCCCTCAGTCCTTGGTCCTCGGTCCTCAGCAGAGAGCCGTTCCTCTCCCAGGGCAGCAGGGAGGACACAACAATAATATGTCTGGGGGTGGCTTACTGGCAGGAAATGGGGGCCACTTTGGGGGCCCTGCTGGCTGGTAGCAGACCTTTGGGTTTTCCCTTTCCAAACTGGGGTTCTTTGTATTTTAAGGAAAAGCTTCACTTTCTTTTCTCACATGCCCACTGCCTTCCATATCAATACCATGATCAATAACCAACCTTTGGAGGTACTGCTACTCAAAGTGAGGTCCCCGCGGCAACAGCATGGCGTCACCTGGGAAGCTGCCAGAGACTCAGAAGGACAGGCGGTGCCTCAGACTTGCGGAATGAGAGACTGCATTTTCACAAGACACCTGGGGGGTTCATGGGCACTTTCAAGTCTGAAGGCATTCGTTTGAAGAACACATCCTGTGCATTTATTACTGATTCCTCAAGACAACTCTGTAAGTCGGGTGGATTATCCCCCACTTACACTTGGGGATACAGGTTTAGAGAAGCTCCATGCCCCGCCCCCCAGAGGGGAGGAGCCAGGACTTGAACTTCTCCTCTTTACCACCATAGTGCTCGCCTTGCTGAGCTGTGAACTCGAGGGAGCTGGCAGAGGGCCGGTCCCCACCTAGGAGCTGGGGTGCCAGGAGGAACCAGCCTGCAGGGATTCCTGTCCCAGGGAAACCAGCTCTGCACCAGTTAAAGCCCAAGGGTGTCTGGGGCACTCTGCCAGCCATCATCTCTACAGTTCGATGCATTGGAAGGAGGGGGGCAGGGCACTGGGAGAGAGGGTCAGGAAAAGTGACAGAGGTTGTGGCATGGAGTGGAACCTTGACAGATGGGAGTCCCCAGGCAGATCTAGAGGACTGAGGGTACATCCAGGCAGAAGGAGGCTGGCAGCAAACATTGGGGGAACGCTGGGTCTTAGCATGCAGCAAAGTCACCATGGAACCTGATTAAAAATTAAAGCCTGCCTCTCTGTCCTAATGACAATGACGACAAAAGCCAGCTCTGTAGATCTGGGGAGGAACCAGGAATATGCATTTTGAGCTATCATCCCAGATCATTTCTATGCACATGGTCCGCAGAAGGAACCGTGAGAAATAAAACTAAGCCGGTGTCCATAGCTGTCCTCCAGGGAGGAAGGAGAAAGATGTAGGAGATGAGAAGGAAACAAGGCCTTGTATTCCCGGAGGCTAAGAGATTGGGGAGAAAAATCCAGCGTGGGAAGTCAGATGGCCCTTCAGAGCATCCTGATCAACAGCTTCCTTCCCACCGAAATACCAGCTTGCTGCCACAGCATTGTTCCCCAAGGGTTAGTGCATAGTAGGTACAGAGTACTTCCAGAAGGGAGGGAGGGAGGGAGGAAGAGAAGATGGGGGGGTAGGGGGAGTAAGGAAGGAACAGTGCCCCAGTACAGAGTGATTTAGGAGGAGGCTAGGGCTAGAAGTCCCTTACTAGCAAAAGATAGGGACCTGTCCGCAGCAGGGGAATGGGTGTGGAGAGAAGGCACAGAACGTACTCTCATTCTGGCGAATTTGAGGCCACAGAGGCTTTTCAGTGCTCTTTGGAGGCATTTCTATATTTCTGGCATATTTGGGAATGTCTGTGAACCTAAAAAATATAGGGGACAGAATCAGGACTGAAATGTATGGCAAAGCCTGGCAAAGGCTTCCACCCCACCCCAACCCTGGGAAGAAGTATTCTTCATGCATAGAGAGTCGGGCCGGGGGATGGGGCTCCCGCCTCATCCGAACCAGAGCACACACCCAGACCAGGCGTCGCAATCATAGCTGTTCCAGCCAGAGGTTTCGCTCTGGGTTTGGCAGTCACTTTGGGGTTTCTGCATCCTAGAGACATTTAACTCTGTACTTAATTTAGGTTTAATAGGCAGCTGTTATATTAAATAGAGACCAGCTGAACTGATTATTTAAGACCCAGTTATGGTCATTTAACAACTGTGGTTTGACTGCTACATCTCAATAAAGGTTTTCCAGTACTCCGTGATTAGCACGATCGTGCCCTCAGCCACTGTCCTCGCCCTGCCGCTGATCTCTTTAACTGCTGCCTGAGGGCCTGGAAGCTCCCTGCTCTGCTTCTTCCCCTGGTCCCCAGATGGCTGAGCGTCCGAGAAGGAACAAGTGGCCACACAGATCAGAAACACGGAGCAGGAGGGCCCCGCCCTGCAGACAAGGGCTCTCAGCTGCACGCCAGCTCCGGTCTTCACTGCTGATCACCCAGATTCAGGACTTGCCTCCTAGAGGCAACTTTGGGTGGCTTTGCTGGGCAGCTGGGGGCCCACAGCTGAGCCCAGGAAGTGACTAAAGCACTTGGGAAGCCTCTAGGAGAAAAGACTCTGTATGTAAGAAAGAGAACCAGAAGGAAAACTGTGAGCATACAAATCTCCGGAAGTCTCTAGGGCCGTGTTACTTGAAGTGTGATTCACGGATCAGTGCTGGCAAGAAACCTGTTCGCACAGGTCCACAGACTGAGAATGAGCATTCCTGATCGTGGGCAGCCATGTGAAATTGCTGTGACGGCCAACATGAGATCAAAGCACCTGGCTGGTCAAGCAGGGTGTAGACGAGTGTGAACTCGTGCACAGAGCTGGTGCGCCTGACCTGGCCGGTGACCAGTGCTGTGTACTGGGACCACGTATCTGTCTCCCAGAGTTTAGAAACAGGCAAAATGATCTTTGTGCTCATTTTGAGAACCACTGCCGTGGGGTTGTATCTCCCACTGCATTTGTCTCCTACCCTGTGGGCACATTTCAGGGCACACAGCAAGACTTTTAAAATCTTGATGGGTATTTACAAATAGTTACAATGGCAAATCCCATGTGTATTTTTTCACAATTTAAAAAAAAAAAAAAAAAACTTCCTTAACCTGGATATTTCGGTTTCCAGAATTAAATGGAACCAGTTGTTCCTTTTTAAAAAAATCAAGAAAACTATGCATATTCTAAAAATCACCTAATTGTACACTTTTTAAAAGGGAAATTTTATGATAATTTTTTGTGACTTGTATCGCAATAAAGCTACCATTTTCTAAAAGAGAGTGGATACCTGGATATAGATGCTGGATGGATGATATAGATAGCAGTAGATATATACATATTTCTAAAGCTGTTATACAGATTCATGAATATATGGATGGATGGATGGATGGATGGATATAGATGACAGGTAGGTAGGTAGATAACGAAGAGACAGAAAGTCCATAAATGTCTTTCTGTGTCCAAACAAAATCACAATGGAGTGTATGCACAGATGTAGGTTTTATTTTTTAGATTATTATTTACTTGAGAAAGAGACAGAGACAGAAAGTGTGCAGGAGCAGGGGGAAGGGCAGAGAGAGAGGGAGAAGAAGCAGACTCCCCACTGACCAGGGAGCTCAATCCCAGGACCCTAGAATCATGACCTGAGACAAAGGCAGACACCGAACTGATCCAGCCACCCAGAAACCCTACACAAATGTGTTTTGCACAAACTATGCTGGACGGTCTTCTAGCCCTTCCAAATCCACTCTCCACCTGCTGTGCTGTGCCCCAGGAACTGTTCACTACAGACCACCTCACTCCGAAAGACATCCTCTAAAGAGTAGAGGTCAAAGAACAGAGAGGTCAGGGCACCTGCTGTCCAGCCCCCTGCATGCTGGGCTGTGGCTGGGCGGAATCTGGGTCTGTCCTGCATGGAGAACGCTAGTCCCAGTACCTGTGTCTTCGGGTGCTCACCACTCCCAGGTTGTTCTCCATAGCCCCGCTCACATTCAAATACTCCCTCCTCTAAAGCTTGCCAACCACCCTCCTGGTACGTGCCATCTGCCCTTTGCCAGGACTTGGATTGAGACACAATTCACATGGATCCCGTGAATCTCCTGCAAGGCACACCTCCTTGGTCCTGTTCCCTTAGAAACAAAACCTTCCTCTCGGTGACAGACAAAATACTGGTGCACAGACCTAAGGGCAGGTATGAAATAGAGAAAAATGTTAGCTGCTGTAGAATTACTGGAGAGCTTTATCCTGGGTAAATATATAACTTCTAAAAGATGTCTTAAATCTGCTTTATGCAACCTTTCAAAGGACAGACTTTTACCCAAGAGCTGCTAATACTCCAACCCAGACATACTGCTGGAGGGTCTGCATGGGGAAGAAAAAAAAAGTATCTCTGAGATGAAAGCCCCACAGGGACGCCCAGGCCTATCTCTGACATTCACTGCTGAGTTCACGACTCATATTTCCGACTGTGCACTGAACATTGTTGCCTTGATGTCTCATAAGTGCCTCGGAATGTCACATACACAAAAACAGCCAGGAGCCTGGACTCCCCCCTACACTTGCCTTACCCAAAGCAGCTAAAGTACCTAAATATCTTAAAAGTCCATTAAATACAAAGGTCCATATTCCGCAGGATTGGGATATGCATTGTATATGCTCCAGAAAGTGGGCCACCAATGGCAATGTGGGATGCACAGAGGGATTTAAATGACAGTTCTTCATCTTATCACTTTATGGTCAGTTTCTTTTTTATTTCAAGTATATTTTTAATGGTCTCATTTGAAAACTTGACACTGTGTAACAAACCACGGTAAATACCAGTCCTGGCATTGGCAACTGACTCGGGAGCAAGCACACAGACTCAGTTCTGTCGGTCCCCGAGCTGTGAGACAGGAGGTTTTCTGGGGATTTGGGGGGAAGTGTTCTTGTCCTTAAGGAAGATCAGAGCATGAAGTGGTCCCTCTTTCTAACCCCTGGATGTACATTTGGCCCCAGTTACTCCTGGCAGCCTTCTTATAAGTGCCTAAGGAACAGTCTCAGCACGAAAGCATCTGTATTCATTTCCCGTTGCTGTGTAACAAATTGCCACGAATCGAACAGCTTAGAAGACAAATGGATCATTTCTCACTTTCTGTAGTGTAGTCACAGCGCAGCTGGATTCTCTCCTCTGGGTCTTACCAGGCTAAAGTCAAAGTGATTCTTAAAAAGCCGATGGTCTTTGATGCTGATGCCACTGGTGATTATAATGTAGTAACAGAGCACCAGGTACCAAGAACAGTTCTGCAGCCTTACCTACATTAACACTTAATCCTGTGAGATGGGTGCAATTCTGAGCCCATTCTACAGAAGACAGAATGACGAGAACAGTCAGGGAACTTGCCAAAGGCACAACAACTGGCTACTGGATGCTGGCTCTGGTGCCAACCCAGGTAATTTGGCTCCAGAGTCTCACGACTCTGTGCCAGTGCAGGTCCTTACTGCTTAAGTGGACCCCAGATGAATATGGCTTTGCAGCCCAGAACATTCTAATCAATATCAGTGGCATCAATCAGAATCTTCACAGTTTGCCCCAACATGCATTCCCTATTATCCCTTTTACCTACTTTCCTTCTCTGGAAGATTTTATTGCTTTCTTTTCTAGGTGATCCTGAGGCCATAATCAATCCTGTCTAGGTGTTTTGTGAGCCCATCCAAGACAGAAAATCCTACCAGGGAACATGCTAGAAATGGGGGCGTAGGGGGGTCCACTGTCCATCATTTAGTGGCCAGGAGACCTGGATGCCAAAGGTCTCAGTCCAGAGACTCTTCTGTACAATAAGGAATTATCTTGCATCCACCACAACTTACAAATGTACTTACAGACATTCATGTGGGTAAAAAAAAAAAAAAAAAAAATCTACTTAAAATATCTGAACTCAAAACTTAACTCCAGTTTAGGGACACTTAACTCCAGTTTAGTACCGTGTGCAACTCTTGATCTTAGGGTCGTGAGTTCCAGCCCCATGCTGGGTGTAGAGATTACTTTTTAAATATCAAAAAAAAAAATTTTTTTACTCTAGATATAAAAAACAAGGTCATTTTTAAATAGTTTTCCAGAAATGCAACTCTAATAAAAAGTGTTCTGTTTAAAACTTTTTAGAAAATGTTAAAACATTTTTTTAAAGATCTTATTTATTTGTCAGAGAGAGAGAGAGCACGGGCAGACAGAGGCAGAGAGAGAAGCAGGCTCCCTACTGAGAAAGGAGCCCGACGCAGGGCTCGATCCCAGGACCCCGGGATCATGACCCAAGCCGAAGGCAGCCGCCTAACCAACCGAGCCACCCAGGCGTCCTTGTTAAAACATTTTAACATAAAATGTTAAAGCATTAACATGTTTTAGAAAATCCTATCACCCCTGGCTATGCCCCTTGCAGCATGTCCGTCGTCAGTAAACACACCTGAAACAGATCCAGTCTGAAGTCACCACATCCACGGGAACCCTATGAATGAGCGCAAACATACGTATATATTCAGCCCTCATTTATGCAACAAATGAATAGCTGAATGCTACATCAAAAACTAGTGACACTGGCTAGCCCTTACTTGAAAAGGTCAAATATTCGTTAAGTTTCAAAATTAAAATATTATCCTACATTTCAAACAAACAGAAGTAAGTTACATTCTCCTGTAAGTTTTGTACTTCATTATTAAATACAAAATATCCTCTTACAAATATTTCTCATTTCTCCTTCATCTGGCAATGAAAGGCATATTTTTTAATTATCTGAGTAAGTAGGTGATATAGACTATGAATTTCATTTCAGGAGAGTAAACAAGGCATTGCCATATGATGGCCATGGAGAGGTGAGGCCCTTTAGGATTGCCTGTCACCAGTCTAGTTTACCTACAACCCCCATCTCATATACACGCTGTGCAGCACAGTCAAATAATTTCCCTCTCTCCCTCTGCTTTACAGGAATGTTCGAAAAAGAAATTAAATGGCCAACGAGTTCCTCCGAGGACTCATGTATTAGGTTTTGGTGAACGCATCTTCTATGAGCTCCTTTTGCAAATGAGGGAACAGAGGCCCCGAAAAGTCAGGACAAATACGCAAGGGTCACCTGGTGCACTCCTAGAAACCCTCACCTCTGTGCCCTGGGCCCCTGGCAGCTTGGCCCAGCCCCCAATGGCCCACTTAGAACCTCCCTGGTTTGGGATGAGTACCAAAGGAGGAAAACAGCAAAACAATGACCTTGGCCCACAGGCCAGAGAGGGATCATTCATACTCCATTAGAGTTCTCCAGAGAAACACAACTAATAGGATAGACAAATGGATATTTATTATAGGAATTGGCTCACACCGTTATGGAGGCTGAGAAGTTCCATGATCTACCATCTGCAGGCTGGAAAACCAGGAAAGCTAGTGGTATAATTTAGTTGGAATCCAAAGGCCTGAGAACAGGAAGAGCCAGGGGTGTGTGTTTCAAGTTCAAATGCCCAGAAATCAGGGGTGGGAGGAGATAGTGTAAATCTCAGCCCAGATCTGAAAGTCAGAATACCAAGAGTGCCAATATCCAAGGGCAAGAGGAGAGGGATGACCCAGCCCATGTAGGAAGAGCCTTTTTGTTCAGTTCAGGTCTTCGATGGATTGCATAATGACCCCCTGCTTGGTGACAGTAGTCTTCCTTACTCAGTCTATTGATACTAATGCTAATCGTTTCTGGAAACACCCTCAAACACATACCCAGAAATATTTTACCAGATATCTTGGCATCCCTTAGCCCCGTCAAGTTGGCACATAAAAATAACCATCATACACTCACTCAGCCATTCAACAGCCATCTACTGATTCCAACTATTCATCACTCACCAGCCTGAAGACTGAAGATTAACCTGGGGGGCTAGTATTAGCCAGCAGAAGAGAGAGAGATGTGTGCACAACTAGTTGTGACTCTCTGGGTTGGAAACTCACCCGAGCTGTTCATCATCATCAAAGAGCATGAAAGAAGGCGTAATAAATGCCTCATTCACATCAGGGACTCTACACAATCCAGACAAAATTTTGCCACTTCTCCCTTTCCAGTAAATAGAGATCCATTTGACAAGGCTTTCTGGATTCAAGACTTTGACCTCCAGGCACTTTGCCTGGGGTCTGTCTATGAACTGAGGCTGCTCTGTAGTACACGGGCTCCCCCCCCCCTCCCCGCCAAATGAGTCAACACCCCACACCCAACTCTCCCAGATTGGAGGTCTGGGGTTCTGCTGACTTTGACTGCAACTAATTTTGACAGCTAAAGCCTGAGACAAATCTGGGGGAGGAAGGCCTCCCTGGGGGGTTCCTCATGGGCCAAGATACTAAGCATCAGAAACACATGTTTCAATCTGAGACTGTGGAATGAAAAAAAAAAAAAATAAAATAATAATAATAATAATAATAATAAAACTGTATCAGTGTAAATCCCACAAGCAGAAAACAAAAATGCCAGAGGTTAGGATAATAGTGCTACAATAGTATCTTTTCATTCATTGTCCAAAAAAGAATCATGATCCAAACAGAATTGTCAGCTAGAATTGTGAATGAAACTTTAGGAAGGACTCTACCAGAATCTTTTCAGGTGAGGGAAATCAGACTTTTGGAGATAAGTCCTCCAATGTTGATTTGGGGCCTTGACAATGAGCAGGTAGCTTTCCGAATGCCTGGAAACAAATCAGAAGTCAAGTTGTAATTATAGCAGGCCCCCCTTCTCTGCAGGGGCCATGTTCCAAGACCCCCAGGAGGTGCCTGAAACCACGGAAAGTAGGAACCCCATGTATGCTGTGTTTCTCCTATACATACGTACCTTTGGTAAAGGTTAATTTCTTTTTTTTTTATAAAGTTTAATTTCTAAATTAGGCACAGGAAGACATTAACAGCAATAACGAATAATAAAATAGAACAATCATAACAAGATACTATAATAAAGGTTATGTAAATATGGTCTTTTTCCCTCTCTCTTAAAAATCTTATTGTCCTGTACTCCCCCCTTCATCTTCTTGGGCTGATGTGAGATGATAAATTGCCCACGTGACCAGATGAAGTGAGGGGGATGACATAGGCGCTGGGACACAGCGTTAGGTTATTAGTGACTTTCTGACCGTCAGAAGGAGGGTCATCTGCTTCCAGACCATGCCTGACCTCAGGTGACCAAAAGTGAAAAGCGAAGGAAGGGTCAAGAGAGAGACGCCTGTATTTATGTTAATCAAGGCAGGTTAGTGTGGATGATTTGAGCCTAAACCCAGTCCAAAGCATGCATCTGTCTCCCTCTCCACTAAGCTGACCTCACCCCCACCCCAGCCTGAGCACATTTCTCACCAAACCCCTTACCCGCCACAAAACAACCCAATTTCGGTTCCATCTCCTGTCCAGAAAACACGCTCTGCCCAAAACCCTTATGTAAATGTCCCAAATACCCTACTTTGCGTTTTCAAAAACAAAGTTGCTTTCGTTAAGGCAGCATGTAACTGAAACCACTATTTCTAATTTTTGCTAGAAAGTTATTGACTAATTTGTGAGTCAAAAAGCTGGTTTCAGCCAGTTCCAACCGAAGCAGAATGCGCCTTCCCCACCTCCCTCCATTACAAACACAGGACTGTTGTCCATCACAGACCCCTGGCTCTCAAATGCAAGTTTGCATCATAAATTCTGAGAGAAGAGACTGGCCTGAGTGTCTACCTCACCCCAGCCCATGTTCCCAGACAACTCACAGGCATCTGGGCCTACGTATGTCTCCCCAGAGGCCCAGCGCTGCAGACCTGCCAACAGCTGAAAGTTATAAATAGGATAGTTGGGGGGTGGGAGGGAGGATGGAGAAGCAAAATCTAATAAGTATTCAGAAGCAATAGGCCAAGAAAACTCGTTGGAGAGACAAAGAAGAAAAAAAGATCAGTGGTGTGTTTCTAAAACCAAATGGAATGGAATGATTGTTTCCATGAACTTCATTGATTAAACCCGTTGCCCCAGCGAACCAACTGTCCAAGAAAACCTGAGGAATTTCCCTAACCCAGTGACATTCCTTGGGGGATGTTATTTCCTCAGATAAGATCCTACCCAGGCTAGTGCCTGGGGGGGGGGGGGGGGGGGGGTGCTAGCAGGCCCCTCCAAAAGTGGAATTCCAGGGGACCCCTGAACCTGGGCAAAATGGTGCACAGTAGACATGAGGCATGGCCTGCGCCACTTTCCATCTGTTGGGTGACTCACAATGTCTTCCCACCCAGGTCCTAAGCTTTGTCTCTGTCCTCCTTGCCACTCAGTCCCCAGTACCAAGTACCGCACCTGGAGCAGAGCAGGCGTGCATGGTTTCACCGTCCCCTGCCCCGTCTGGCCCGCCTCTGCCCCGAGCAGGGATCTTGCCTCCCCAGAGCTCTGGCTGCACTGTGCTGTGAGCCTGCCTCCCCGTCTGCCACCTTCTGGGCAGTTCAGAGGCCCGTCTCGGGCAGCCTCGTGGTCCAAGTACCTCGCATGCCGCCCGGCCCATCAATGTCATGGCACGATGAATTGCTCCCTAAGGAAAACACACAATTTAAAGAGCCCCTTGCTTGTGATCCTTTCCTATTATATGCATTAACAATTTGGGACTCCTCTGTTTCTCCATGAGGTCATATATTCCTGCCTGGGAGTTATGAGTAAGCTGTTCCTTTATAGAACAACTCAGGGGACATGAGAAACCGCAGGAAGGGAAACAATCCTTTTTGTATCATGCCCGAATTGCTTCCTTAGCGATGCTTCCTTTTCTGACATGTGAGGATTGGCAAGCTCTGTGTGACTGCAAACGTCCCCACTCAGGGACCCCTCCCTGATCGCTCTTACGAGGCTTTCAATCTGGGGACTTTAGGATCCACCCCGAATGGACAAAAACCAGATGTGTCCTTTTGTGCACCAACCACACTTAGGCTCCTTCCTAGGGCCTAGAGGGGAGAGTTCACTGAGTCCCCATTTGCCGGCAGTCCAACGAGCCCCTTCCCCGTGTGTCAGGGACCCCGCTCTGGGTGGCTGACCTCGTGCCCTTGGAAGAAGCAGAAAGCTCCATCAGAACTGAGATGAATGTCAGCCCCCTGTCTTCTCTCCCGAGGCCTGAAAGTCCTGGCTTGTGGGACAGAAAGAGGGGGCAGATTGAAATGGATCTGCCCCCAAAACAGATGGCAGGAGAAGGTGGTGATTTTCCCTTTGCATCTTCAAATTATGGTTTACACCAAGAAATTCATTTGTAATCACCATCTGGTATATACTCATGCTTATTCTGATGGGCAGTTTGACGCATCCCTGTGTCTAGGCTACAGTCCCCAGCGATTCAAACACCAGGCTAAATGTTGCTATAAAGGCATTCTGGAGACGTAATTAAGGACAGTAATCCGTTTGCTTTAAATAAGGCAGATGATTCTAGATAATCTGCATGGGCCCGGTTTGATCAGTTGAAAGGTCCTACACGCAGAGCTGAAGTTTCCCTGAAGGAGAAGAAATCCTGCCTATAAACAGAGTCTTCAGCTTGAGATCAGAGAGGGGCCTGCGAGGTCTGGCCGGCTCTCCCTCCAGGCCTGTGCTGGATTTGGCTAGGGAGCCCCCACGATCACATAAACCAGTTCCTCTCAATAAATCTCTCTCTCTCTCTCCATCTCTCTGTGTCTCATATACAGATCTGTATATCATATATGTATACATATTCATGTACACAGATCTGTGTGTATATATATGTTTCATACATAAATACAGATATATATAGAAAAGACACCTTTCCAAAAGGAATTTTGAGGGAAAATGTAAACAGGCTGTACTTAGCAGTCCTGCCCACTTGACATAAGCAAGGCCCAGAGAAATGTGGAGGCCTGGGCACCCCAGGGGAGGGGAGGAGTGATAACAGAGTCAGGAACCCTGAGGTCACCTGCGAGACGGAGAGAAAGGAGGCCACACGGATGGGCTCCCCGGGTGAGTGCAGCCTTATCGAGGGATCAGGCTGTTTCTTCCCAGGAGCAGAAAACAAGCCAGGAAAATCCTTGGCAGAAACCGAATGGGAGACAGCATCACAGAGCCATGGAACAAGGCTTGGGCAGTGGAAACAATGTGGGTCTTGGTGGCAGGTTTCCCCTAAAGACAGTGACTCATAAAGACCTCACCTGCTAGGTTGATGGACCCAGGGGAGGGGAGTTAAACTGATCTCAGTACACCCAGAAAAGAGAATCCTTATCCCTGGGGAAAGAAATCTGAGGGTTCTAGTTCCTCATGGGCTCAATAGGAACCAATGGTGTTTAAAAACAAACAAATAGGGCCTTAGGGTGGCTCAGTGGGTTAAGCATCTGCCTTCAGCTCAGGTCATGATCTCAGGGTCCTGGGATAGAGCCCCATGTCGGGCTCTCTGCCTGCTCAGTGGGGAGTCTGCTCCCTCTCCCTCTGCTCGTCCCCCTGCTTACATGCCCTCTCTCTCTCCCTCTCTTTCAAGTAAATAAATAAATAACTTTAAAATAAATAAAATCCATCACGAGAGATCAGCAACAAGTTGCAGGAAATATGAAACACCCTTCCTAGGTGACACGGAAAAGGGGGTCAGGTCCTTAAAAGACTGGTTAGACCCTACTCGGGCCCCCCCACACACTTCTCAGGCTCCCACATACCTGCTGGAGCCCAGGACCTCTACAGCAGCTCTCATGGGACCACCCAACACCTCCACGACGAGGCAGCCATGGTGCAAGCATAGCCCATGTGTCCTGCCACACTCTCCCTCCACATGTCGTGGGGCGCGTCCATTTAGGGGAAAGCCAAAGCCAATCTGTGAGGAGTCCATGAGAATACAGAGCCTTCCAGCAGGGATGCAGGACTACTGTGGGCAGGAGTTGCCCCACCCAACTTCCCACATATGTATCTAGGAACACACAGAAAAGCAAACAAGCAAACAAAAAACCCAGAATCCATAGCACCACCGAGAGTCTGGAACTCAGAGCAGACCTGCCATGAAAATCTTTTTTTTTTTTTAAGATTTTATTTATTTATGTGATAAAGATCACAAGTAGGCAGAGAGGCAGGCAGAGAGAGAAGAGGAAGCAGGCTCCCGCTGAGCAGAGAGCCCAATGCGGGGCTCGATCCCAGGACCCTGGGATCATGACCTGAGCCAAAGGCAGAGGCTTTAACCCACTGAGCCACCCCTGCCATGGAAATATTGAAAGAAGTGCTATTAGGGTGTATTGGGGTACAGGGGCCAACCGGTAGCCAGCAGAAGGCTTTGTCCTGCACAAGAAGCAAGTATGTGGATTCAGAGAAAGTAGCAAAACAATCTTGGACTCTGGGGTCCTATTTTTAAAGATAAACAAAATACTGTATTTTACCCCAAAACTCTCCCTCCAGCTGACCTGCAAATCATCAGCACAAAGTTTAATAGCACAGGCTCTAAAACCAGACTACCTGAGCTCAAATTCTGGTCTCACCACCTATAGCTGTGTGACCTTGGACAAATTATTAACCTCTCTGTGCTTCCGTGTCCTGTAAGAACAAAAAAGAAAGGTAATGCATAGAAAACAAAAAATCACTGTACCTGTTAAGTGAGTTAATATATACAAAGCTTTAAGAAGCATGGTAGATTGTTAGCTGTTGCTGCGAGAGATTATATACCCATTCTAGACTAAACCTCACCATCACAGAAAGACCATGACGAGAACAGGATCGGTATGGGAGCACTGTCACACAACACACACTAGCACCGTGTGGGGCAAATCGGGTTCTTTGGGGGAAAGTTGGGAGCAGGGGAAGTGGTAGATCCCACACACTCTCGCCCCTGCCTAGGTCAGGCAAGGGTAGACTGCACGCCCCAGGACCAAAGCTCCAGGACGAGAGAAGCCACTTCCCAATATGTTCCACATTCTTACTGCCCCATGGGCAGCTAGAGATATGTGCTTTGGTAACTATGTGGCAAGAGCAAGTTCGGCTCAGAGAAAGCAGACAGCACCCAGAATTCATTGACTGGTTCCAGCCGTTCTGCCATTGACTTAACTCGGGCCCGCTGCTAAGCCTGCTCGATGCTGCCAAAAGGGAGGAGGAAGTGAGCCTCCCGCTGTGCAGGCACGTCTCCCCTCAGTCCACTCCTGGGCTCTTGGGAGATTTATTAACTCCATGCTCCTCCATAGGCTCTGGCTGACACCTGGATTAGTGGTTTCGTAAGCCTTGTCTGGGAGCAAGGCATCAAGGTTCCTCTCAGTTATGTCAGATGGAGGGTGGACAAGCCGCACTCAGAGGTGGATGGCGTAGAGTCTCTGCCTGGGGGAAAGCCATTTTGGCAGTGCATATCCATGCCTGGACAAAGAAAAATTATTTGTGTATCCCTGTTAGCTCTTCACATGCTTCCCCAGGACGGAGGTGCTCCTATCTTTCTAATCAAGTTCTCTCTTCCCTAGCTTGGGGGATGAGCCAGAGAGTCTTTCCTTTCTCCCCAGCAGGGAAATCTATAAGGATCCACGAGCCACCGTTTGTCATCATGAGTGACCTTAGGGACAGGGGAAGGGACTGCAGAACCATCCAAGGCAAAGTCAGTTCCAAGTTCATGTCTATACAGATGTCCTCAGTCTGAGCACTGTGAACCCTCAGATGGTGTAACATAAATTACCATCTATCTCCTGAGGTCGAGGCAGACACAAAAAGAAAAGCGAGAGGTGAATGGTTCTTCTTTAAATGTGTCCTGTTTGAAAGAGAGGAGGATACAGTTGCTAGAGCCAGTCAGACCAGCAGGCTCTCTCACTGGAGATGCTGGTCCAGGTGACATGGTCACCTCTGCAGGGAACAGTGGCTTTCCCCATCAGCATCCCAGTCCACGATGGGGGATCTGTTCCCGCAGTGGACCCCAGCACAGATCCAGAGGGCTGGAGTAGACGCGATCATCTCATATGCTGACTGGTTGCTTCCCTCTGAGTACAGTTGTTTCAGATACTTTATAACACAAGTAATGCAAATATGAGTGACATGAAGATCAAGTTCGTGATCAGTTCCTTGCATTCATTTCCATAGGCAACTGCCTCCATGATCTCAGGGGCCCAATCCCAGATGTCTGGGGGCCTGGCCACATGGTTAGGTCATTAGCAATGGTCTGCGCAGTGGGTAAAGCCAGGTTTGGGCATTCATTGGAGGTAGCCAATTCCAACTCACAGTGGAATTTTCTAGAGTGTGTGCCATCTTCTGAGAATTTAGTTCCACCAAGCATCGCTGCAGAATCCAGGACAGTGAAGGCATGAAGCACGCTCCTTGCAGGGGGAGCCGACCAAAAAGGCAGAAACAACACAGGCAGCTCAAGTGCGCCCAAGGCCACCTATCAAGTGCAGCAGTAGCCACCTCAAAACAAGCAGGTCTTCAAAGTAAGGCGGATTCACAGCGAGCGGCTGCTGGTAGTCTGGGAAGAGGAGAGTCTGGGGGAAATCTGCAAGATTGTATAAGCTTTGTGGCGGAAAGCCAGGGATCAATAGAAAGGGACAAGGTTTGCAGTCTGAGAATAAAGCCATAGATTTCAATGTTTCCATTAATTAAAATAATACGGAAACTTAACATTCGAGTTGAGAATGTTTAAGCCCGAGGAGAGTAGATGAGAGGGCATGATAAAGATAAAGCAGAAATCAAGGAAATTAAAAAAAAAAAAAATCAAGGAAATTAACGACCAGTAGAAAGGATTGAAAATTCTAAGACCAGCTTCTACAAACATGCATTTCAACAGAGAAATGTCTGAAAAACCCTAACACAGATTTAAAAAGGAAGAAAAGACTGAGAAATCAGACAAAAAAATGGGGGGACTGAAAAATAAGATGTAAGAACAGATATGAAGGGGGCTTTTTGGTACTAAGGAGAACACAATGGTACAGCTCCTGCTAATATATTTGAAAGTCTCAATGAAATGAATCCTTTTCTGAGAAAACACAAATTCCTAAATTTGTCTCAAGAAGAAGTTAAAAAAAAAAAAATCTATGATGACCAGCACGTAAGAGAGCAAACCAGTTTCAAAGAACTGCTTCGTCCCCAGAAGGCTTTTGGGTCAGACTATTGTCACAGAGTGTTCTTTCAAATGCTCACAGAACAGATAATTGTCACGTTATGTCAAGTGTTCCAAAGTACAGAAAAAGATGGAAAACAATCCAATTTATTCTGTAAGTCTAGCACAGCACTAGGAACAAACCTTTAAAAAAAAAATGGATATAGCAGAAAAGTGAATAGATTAATTTCAGTAAGAAATAAAGATACAAAGACTCTAATTAAATCCTAATTCAATCTTAGCACGTTGAATTCAACAGTACAACAAAAGACCGTGGCAGCTTCTGGGGAGATGCGGTAGGATGCACACATTCTAGCCATTTGCCACAGCAAGGAGGTAGGCATCGCTTGAAGGCCATATGGAGGGGCAGGGCCTGGTGCCTTGTCCAGGAAGATGAGGGCTCCCCAGTTCCCCCCAAAAACTCCTCTCTGTATCCAAAGTTCTCAGCTCTCAGAGCGGGAATGCTGACAACCAGGTAGAAAAAGAGACACCAGGACTAGCTGGCAGAAGGAAGATTACTGTCCTTTCCCTGTTCCCCATCCCAATGCACTGAAGGAGCAGCCCCAAAATGGAGAGGACAGTGGGCGACAGTAACAGGACCAAGAGCCAGAGGTCCCCACTTGAGTCTGTGCAGAAGGCAAAGTGGGAGGATTTAACCTGAAGTTAAGACTGAAGTATAAAAGCGGGTTGACTGTTGTTGACTGAGAGGAACCAGAAGGCCACTGCTGGTCCAGAGAATCCCAGAGCTTGGCTGAAAGACATGCCCCACAAACAGGTTGTATTTTTTCTTTTCTTTTTTTTTTTTTTAATTGTCTGTTTTCCTAATTTTCCATAATAAGCATATATTACTTTTAGAAACAGAAAGAAAATTTTGAGATGAAAACTGACACTGTGGTGCGTGTGGAAAGGAAAAGTGTGCCATTTAAGAATTGTGTGGAGGGGGGCGCCTGGGTGGCTCAGTGGGGTAAGCCGCTGCCCTCAGCTCAGGTCATGGTCTTAGGGTCCTGGGATTGAGCCCCGCATCAGGCTCTCTGCTCAGCGGGGAACCTGCTTCCTCCTCTCTCTCTCTCTCTCTGCCTGCTTGTGATCTCTATCAAATAAATAAATAAAAATCTTAAAAAAAAAAACAGAATTGTGTGGAGGAAGTTGTGATATTTCACCCAGGAAAGACTTAGAAGGCACTTATCACGTATCCACAAAGTACCTTTGTAACCCGCAACTCCCTGCAAACATAAGCTACAAATAATAATGCAGTAATCTATGAAAGATGGGCTTATTCTGGGATCTTGCCGATGCCAGAACAAGGGTCACTGATTTCCAACCTCAGGGAGACAGATTTCAGTCCCAAGTGAGGACACTTTCTATCCGCTGGGGCAGCCCAGCAAGGATCAGCTGCCGGTCCACGTTCTGCACTAAGCCATAGAACCAACTTCTAAACAGTGGCCTCAGCGGCCCGTCCAATGCCAGCATTCCAGGATTCCTGCCTCCAAGGGCCGGCCAAAGCTGTCTGTTTAATGCTAAACCCAGTGGAGATGGGCAGGCCCATTGCTGGCATCATCAGCAAGTAGTGTGGGCCTGAGAGCGTCTCAAACTCATATCCATAAGGCCGTGTATTTAAAATATTCACTGCGGGGGCCCCTGGGTGGCTCAGTCATTAAGCATCTGCCTTCCACTCAGGTCATGATCCCAGGGTCCTGGGATCGGGCGTGGAGTCGGGCTCCCTGCTCAGCGGGGACCCTGCTTCTCCCTCTCCCACTGCTCATTCTCACTCTCTTTCAAATAAGTAAATAAAATCTTTTAAAATAAAATAAAATATTCACTGTGGTATGTTTGCATGATATGCTATCCTAAAAAGCTGGTTTGGGGTCATGGGGATAGAGGGAGCATGGTGGGATGGGGCGGGGGTGGGGGGGAAGGCAGGGCAACCTAGGCTTTGGAAAAGTTGGGAAGGCAAACTCGCCCTTCTCCCCAGAGATGGGCAGCAGGGCCAACCAGTGTGCCCGTGTCTGGAGATGAGCCCAAGCCCAGTGCTGCTGGGAACATGCCTCTCTGAAGTGAAACTCAGGGCATCACGCCTTGCTGAGTAGCCCCTGGACCAGATCAAAAGCTTAACCAGAGAGACCCAGGGACCCTGCTTCCTTTATCAGCACTCAGAACACAAGAGCTCTGGACCGTGCCCCAAAGCCCTCAACAAACAGCTCTCGGCCAAACCCTGGCCACCTTCCAGCTTACCTGGAAGGGACCCGGCGGCCGTGACGGCTTCCTTCCCCCAAGCACCTTCTGCAGGCAGGTCCTTCAGCAGGGGTCACGTGTGCCCAGGTGACCCTTGATTGCGAGGGACACGAGGAAGAGAGGCACAACTTTGTCTCGCTCTGTTCTTCACCATCGCTCTGGTTTGCAGCCACGGAGTCCACCTTTGCAGGGAGGCATCGATTCTGTGGGTGTCAACGACTTCCCTAAAGTAATGAAAGGACCCTGCCCGGGGTTAGGAGGGATCGAACCACCAGAGTCTGTAAGACAAAGGGGAGGGTGCCCAACCAGCCCCTGGCACTCTCGGAGACTCGGCACTAGCGCCTGGCTACCTCTCCAGTCTCAACAACTCCAGCCTGTGTCAGGCCTCCTACCTCCTGGGGCTGGGCCTGGGCCCAGACACCCCCACCCTGCCTTCTGCAGCAACCCCCAATTCCCCCTTCAATTTTCCTCGAGGTCTCCTTGCCTGCTCAAGATGCTTTTTGTTGCTCCCTCCCCATCCTCTCCTAGTGACTCCGGCGTGCCTCTCTCCCAGCCTTGATGCTTTGTTGTCACTCCCTGCCTGCCCCTGGGCTGTGGGTCCCTGGGGATAAGAGCTCTGTCTTCTCAATCCTGTGTCCCTAGCACCAAGCCTGACCTAGGTAGGCACTCCACAAGCCCCGCTCACTGACGGATAAAGCAACCACACCCCCCAGCATAGACGGGTCCCTTTCCTTAAATCTGTGCAGGAAACAGTACTCTGAAGCCAAAAGGACCACATTTGACAGTGCTTAAAATCCTGATGGCCCGCCATCCTTTTCATAACTCTACAGCACACTCTATGTCCCATAAATCAATCTAGGTGGACATGATTATTGTGCACTTTGGTTAATTGCAAACCCAATCAGCTCCCATAAAAAGCTGGCATTTTACATAGAGCTGAAACGGGCCACTGGTTTTGAAAGTGCATGTGATGAGGTTGCCTGATGGGCCGAGGAACTTCAGGGAAATATTTATCGTGTTCACGAATGACATTCGAGCTATTGTCCATGTTCCTTTTTATGGTATCGTAAAGATTACTTTTTATGGTCAGGCTGGTTGACATCTTCATCAAATGCCCTAATGTGCTCATTCACTGAAGGACCATTTGTGCCAATGAGTAACATGTAGCAACATTAACAAAGGTTTATTGAGTGCCTGCTATAAGCAGGGCACTGAGGAATGGGATCTGTCTCCAAAGCTTTCAAATCCGCTAAAAATACGCTCAGTTTCACAAGCGGTGAGGACCAAAAAAAAAAAAAAAAAAAAAAAAATAGCCTGCTCTTGTCTCCCCCCTGGGGCCCACTGGGTGAAAATGCACCTAGAGTTGCCCAGGGAAATAAAACCTCCCTTCATGGACCTTCCAGATCTCCTGCAAGGTTTTGTCTCCAGCTGGCTCTGGAGAACCTTCTGTGGCATTCCTTCTGCAAGCCCAGTCTCTAAGCAGATGAACAATGCCTCAGCCCCAGGAACTTGCTAGTCCGGTCCCAGAGACTGGGAGAAACACACAGGGACACTAGCCAATCCTCTTCGCCCCCCCTTGTCAAAGTTCAAAGGCACCTTCAAAGTTGAGGGAGCAATGTGGTTAGTTAACCCCTGAATCCCCAGCCTTCCTCTCCCAGGAAGGTTATGAAAATGAAAGATACTACATTTAAACCACCTAGCATAGTGCAAGGCATCAAGTAGATGCCCAAAAAGGGTCCATCTCTTTACATTTCTTTGCAATGGCTAAACAAGATCTCCCACCACCCCACTCCCCCGACCCACTACCATGCAGAAGCGGCAGAAGACATAGAGAAGAGGGAACCGACCGGGGGAAGGAGACTCCTGATAGACCAGGCATGGGAGGGGAGGGAAAGGGAAGGGTTGACAACCATGCCAAAGCTTCTAGCCCAGGGACCATGTGGATAGTGACACCATGGACACAGCCAGGGCAGAACCCCACTTGCTTTGAGAACCCTTGGCTCTGGCTTTTGCTGCAACTTCTGGGCTACCTCACCCACCTTCATTCACTAAACTGTGCCCCCACCATAGCTGTAGCGCCTCCTCATCCAGGAAGCCTTTCTTCATATTAGAGATCTGTTTGTCAAAGGTTTCCATGATCATTGGTTCCAATCCCTCTCTGTTAAGGGGGAGTGATGTGCCTGGGTGCCTAAGGCAAGAAGACAAGGACAAAAAAACCTGTGAATGAACAAATTGTACCTAGGACATTCCAGCAGAAAACAGAATTCAAGCCGGTGGATCAGATAAAGAGACTCTCCTGAGGGAGAGTTTCAGAGGTGCTGGCAGGGTTTAGGGAACAAACGGGATGCTGAAACACCCAGAGGCAAATACCAAAGGCTGCGGGGGTGGGGGTACTATTACCACCTCCGAGAGAGGGGAGGGAAGGCGCGTACAGGACGGGAGCAGAGGAGGAAGAGATGCTGCCTTTGCCCCTGTCAGGTGCAGGAAGAGAAGAGGCAGGGAGCACGCTGGTCCCTTCCTCCTCTGATCTCGAGCCCATGGCTCCAGTGGCTACCATTGCTGACTGAGCTCTGCCCCGACCCCCGCCAAATTCCTATGTTCAAGTTTTAACCCCCAGTACTTCAGAATGTGCCTGTATCTGGAGATTGGGCCAAAAGAGGTCATTAAAGTAAATGTGGTCATTAGGGTGGGCCCCAGTGCACCAGGACTGGTGAGCTTGTACGAGGAGATCTGGACCCAGGTACAGGGAAGGGGCCGGGGGCGGGGCCATATGACGTCACAAGGAGAAGTAGGCCGCACCCACAGGCCGACAGGAGAGGCTGAGCAGAAGCCCACTCTACTGACACCCGGATCTCCAATCTCCAGAACTGTAAGGGAAAATCCCTGTGTGGTCTCAGCCTCCCGGTCCTGGTGAGTTGTTAACAACGACCCAAGCAAGCTCTTAACAGCTACCCTGCTGCAATCCAGCAGAGTGACGTGGCTGGATGGTCCCCAGGGTCCCCAGGTCCCCAGGTCAGCCTCTCCTGGATGCCAGAGCAGAGGTGGGCAGAACACGAATGGGGGCTGCAGCAGGAAGCAAAGGAAGAATAACCGAGACCCCACAAATCACCAGCTCATACTGGATATTGGGCGCCGAGCTCAGAGGAGGCCATTCGGCGCTCAGAACTGAGCATGACTCGAAGTTGGAGCTGTGTCGGAGTGAAAGGCCTCTGCACGGGAGCCAGGTCATCGTCCCCTGCCAGACGGGACACTAAGGGCTCCGAGAGCCTCAGTAGACAGGAATACAGAGATCACAGCGACTCACAAGCCCAGAGAAGCTGCACGCAGACATGGCTTACCCTGCGAGCCCAGGACACAGACAGTATCTACCAGCGGGTCTCCTTCCTCGCCTCCGTGAGCCGGTGTTTCCAGAAGCCAGAGGAACCGCAAGCCCCGTGACCAGCACGGCGGGGCTCCCGTCGTGTCGGACTTCCACAGGTCCGACTGTGCGCCGCGTTTCCCGGGCATCCCATAATCCCGTACGTATTCCATAATCGCACGATTTCCGAGCAGGAATTGAGCTCGAATTTGCACGCAAAGAGACTGAGGGAAGCTCTCAAGGGGGCCTCGCCTGTGTGGGGGCAGAATCTGGATTTTGCTCTTAGCACTGGATCCAAAATCAGGGAACCCAAGATGCCTTGGAGGAGCACATTCAAAACGCAGGTTCCGGGGCCCCAGGAGAGGAACTGGAATTCGGCGGGTGCCCCGGGGACCCCGTGCATGCGACTGCCGTCTTGGGCGTGCGGCCCGCGCGGGGAGGGCACGGCGGCCTCTAGTGAAAGGCCAGCCCAGCGATGCCTGTGGAGACTGAGCAGCAGAGAGGGGCAAGGGGCCCGGAGGCGGAAGTGCCCCCTGGACATGTCTCTCGGGCGTGGCAGCAGGAGGGGGCCCAGGGGCGGTGGCCCAGCAGCTGGCACCATCGCCTCCCGTGGTAGCACACCCCGCAGGAGAGGGTCGCCGGAGTGCTGTGAACCGACGCTGGCAGGAGGGGAAGTCCCACCAGGATGAACTCCTGCAGGGGAAGAAGCCGACATCAATTTGCGGAGTCTCTTTCCTCCCTACTAGGAACCGGAAGGACGTGGCTCCTCTTCCGGGATTGCGGCCGATTGGAGTCTCACGCCCTCCTCCAGCCAGCACAGGGCACAACTTCCCGCCAGGGAGGACCCGCCCACCGATGGGGTCGGCCACGTGACCTGTCTCAGCCACTGGCGTGGCAGCGGGCAGCAGGCTGGCAGAGGCTTTGAACGTGGTCCTTTGCGCACTCGCCTAAAATCATTCAGAAAGCTAAATGTCCGCCTCCACCGAATGGCAGTAACTCCAGATTTCTTCTGCAGCAACCCTTCTTCCCCTGTGGGCGCTGGACAGGCTGCTGGGGGAGGGAGGGAGGGAAGCGTGAGCCTTCTTTTCTCTCCCCCTTGTCCGGAGTTTCTCTCCTCCTCCGGGTCCTATCCTGGTAGTGGCCCTCCTGGGCAAGGCCGATTAGGGAAGAAGGGCCTAGACCTGCTCTCTGGCCGCTGTAGTCCAGCTGCATCACTCCTGCACCTCGCAACGCCAGGGACGGGACTCAGACCTCAGTCCTCGTCCTCGGTGTCCTCAAATCCAGGGGCCGGTGGATTCTCCACGCATCGCTCTGAGGCCTGCCCTTTCCAGCCAGGCTTGAGGCAGGGAGAGCTCCGTCCTCCTTGACCCTCTTCTCCAAGGACACGCACCTCACAAGCCCTCCGCTTAGGACTCTGCACCTCTCTAAGTCCTCAGGAGTCATGGAGGGACGCGGGAGTCGGCAGTCATTCCCAAATGCCTACTTGGAAGAATCACCTGAGCGCCTCCCTTTCCATGGAGCATCTATGCCAGCTCAAGTCTCCGGAGAGGCGACAATTGTAACACCCTATGGGCCACACCGTCCCCCCCCCCCAAAGGACAGTTGGGTGCCTTTAGTAACAATGTGCTCTCTCTTTGCTCCTCTGTTCTTTTTGGTTTGATAACTTTTATTTATACTGCACATCCTTCCTGACCATCTCTGGAATCCAGGAAACCCTACCCCCTATTGAAAGATCAGGCTTCATTATCTCTCAAACCATGACTTGTCTCTGCTTCCAGGCCCACATTCCCCACCCAAATCCCTCCTGCCACCAGCAAATTCTGCTCCTTGGCTTCAAGACCTTCAGTAGCTCTCCACTGTGAGAAATGAAGACCCTGGCTGTGTCCAGTTTTATATAACACCCAGTGCTCATCACATCACATGCCCCCTAATGCCCATCACCCAATTACCCCATCAGAGGTGGGGGGCCCAGACTTGGAGGTCCAGATGTGTCATATCTATGTGCCCGAGACCTAGCCCAGTGCCTGGTAACAAACACGTTTGACATGGAGCTGTAGCTAGACGGATGAACAGACGTACAAATGAATGGATCTTTTCTCAGAGTCACCTCCAATCCTTTTAAGAGACAGAAATAAAGGAAATATAAGACTACAACAACAATGATAATAAAAAACCAGCTATTAGACAAGTGTCTTCTGAGCCGTGGGGTTGGGGCCCAATTCCAATTCCCTCCCCCTCCTTTCTGGCTTGAAATCACAATCCTTGGTAAATCCTCTGCAAGTGGCAGAAACCACCTATAGGATTTGTTCTCTCACAAGTGTCCCCAGGAGCACAGGGGACATGGGCCCGTGCACACAGCTGCTCACCACCCAGCCCATCCCCCACCTGCTGCCTCTAAGGCCACTCCTTAGATCCCAGCGCCCCCTGCCCATCTCTTGAGCCTTTTCTTTCTCAGCGGGTCAGTCCATCCGGTCAGGAGCTACCCCAGATCCTGAGCCTGTCATGATGACAGCTCCTTGAGGTGGGCTAGGCTGGGTCTGGCATCTGAGAGGCAGGTTTCCCACCATCCTTGTCCAGCAGTTTTTTGTTTTGTTTTGTTTTGTTTTTCCTGAGACTTTTTGGACAACAAAATCCTTTTTTTAAATGGGAGCCTATTATGAGGCTGGGCAGTTGCCAGATCTAACTCCCCTCCCCATTTAGCAGCCATTCCTACCCTGGGACATTACCAAGCCACAGGGCTTTATAGCATGAAGTTTAAGCTCCACAGCCTTCATCCTGAATCTGGGCTCAAACCTTGACCTTCTCCCGCCCTCTGAAAATGTTCGGGCATCCTTCTGGCTATTCCAGGCCCCTCTAAAACCAGTGTCCTGACTGAACCGCAATAACTTAGCTGGGCCCCAGCGCCCTCCATCCTACCCACCCCGACCCCGGCAGGCTCCTCTTCTCAATACACTACTTCTCATTACACTACCATGAAAGGAGAGATTGCCCAGAATTACGATGCAGCCCGAAGCTTCTGCTGCCGAGCCCTATCTAGCTCATTGCAGACTCCCATTGTTTTGTTTTACTGATTCAGCTTGTTCAGAACCCTGATATTCCTCGAGGGAACGTTTCCCCCCACCACCACCATTTCCACCCGCATGGATGGGACTGACTCCATCGGTCCCCATCCCAACATAGAGACACCCCACCCAAGCTGGATCAGTCGGAGCACCCAGCCCCATAACCGGCAACAGAAATGAGATTCAGTTCTGGGATTTCAACCAGAACTTCCTTCCAAATGTTATTGCTAGCTGCAGAAACCACAGCTGCTGGTAGCCTCTGCATGAGAAAAGCCTGTCCCACAGTGGAGTCACAGAAAGGAAAAAGGAAAAAGATGGGCAGAGACCTATCTCTATCCATCGCAGCATCTGTATCCCATCACGCCTGATGCTGGTCTAACCCCAGGGCTTCTCAGTAATAGGAGCCAATAACATTACTTTCCTTTCCTTAAACCAGTTTGAGTTGGAAATGGACACAATCCTCCTAGCAGCTGAACTCTCCCTGACCTCACTTAGAGGTCAGTTGCCCCTTAGAACATATGGTAAACAAGCACCCTTCCTTGCCTGGGCAGCTCTCAAGCTCAGTGTCCCCAGCACCTTGCCTCCCAGGCCACTGCCCTTTGGGAACATCCTCTGCCCTTCCATCCTCCTGGGGCCATTGTCACAAGGTAGCTGAGGCCTTCCCCCGGCCATGCTCTTTTCACAATCGACAATGCTACCTCTTCCAGCCCTTCTCTCCATCTTATTTGACTCTGGTGGCTGAAAGGAAAATGAAACAATCACTCAAAAGCAAATAGCAACATTCTTTCAATGTGTTTTTTTTTTTTCTTCCTCTGCCTGCAGCACACACAATCTGCCTGTGACACCTGTCACTCCAGCAGAAGCATCGGAGCCAGAGTTGAGGGGGACATTTAATTGGTGAGAAAAACTATTGATTGTTGACATGCTGCTGGGTCCAGCTCATCGGTTCCTCCTCCTATTTAGCAACTTGCCCCTTCCCTGTTCCAACAAAATAGGTGCATGCGGTTCCCAGCCTGGGAAAGAAACAGGAGCTGGCTACGTGGCAGTGAAACATATTTTCTTTGTTTTAAAAGCTTTGTTTTCTGGGGCGCCTGGGTGGCTCAGTGGGTTAAAGCCTCTGCCTTCAGCTCAGGTCATGATCTCAGGGTCCTGGGATCAAGCCCCACATCAGGCTCTCTGCTCAGTGGGGAGTCGGCTTCTCCTTCTCTCTCTGCCTGCCTCTCTGCCTACTTGTGAGCTCGCTCTCTCTCTTTCTGTGTGTGTGTGTGTCAAATAAATAAAATCTTAAAAAACTTTGTTTCCAATGAACAGCATCCCAAGGGCCCAAGATTGAGCCACTTAAGTATTCATTGACCCCCACAAACACACACTACGATAGTAAATACACCAGATTCTGACCTCCGGCCTTCCACCCAGAAACCGTGGCCCTGCAGAGGTGTCCCGTGTAAGATTTCCATGAGGTCCAGGGACTGGCCCTTTACCCTCCCAGGTGCAAGGGATTCCGCTGCCCCCTCAATGTCATCATGGCAGTGGGCGTGAGAAATATTAAAGGCAAATGCTGTCGGCCAGTGAGGCTTGGTGTCTGCTGACCTGTAACCTCCCTGGACAATCTCATCCACCGTGGAATCCGTTCCTGCATTGAAGCTCTGTTGCCAGGTCTGAATGTCTCTGACATGACAAGGTCTTTGAGCCCCAGACTGAAGCTCCCTACTTTTAGGGCAACTTCAGATAACCCACAGATGCCTCAAACTCTGTCTGTGGTCCCCAAACCTGATCATCAGTCCATGGTTCCCGTCTCAGTCTATTGAACCACACATGAGCCCCAGGCATAGTCATGAAAATCATCCTCAACCCTTCCTTTGACCAGCTGCCACTGCCAGAGCCTGTTGGTGCTAAATGCTTGACATCTCTCTGCCACTCACTCTTCTCCATCCCCACAGCTGGGCCAGAGCCATAGCCTCCCAACCCATCCCTCATTTCCCCTCCAACCCATCCTTGCCCTCTGGTTGGAGTGATCTTCTCTGCCAACGCTGACCTTCTAGCGTAAACTCTGCTTCCAAACCTAGTGGTCCCGGGTAGATCTGCCTGCACTTCCCCCAAGATGTTTCATGCCTGCAGACCCTCATTCAGGCAGCCCTCCACTGGGCCACCTCTCCTCCGAGTTGGTCACTCCATCTTCTGGGTCCCCCATCATTCAAGCCTTCCTCTGACATCGCACTTGCCGTGTGCCTTGTGGTCCTTAACTTCTGGGTCAGTCTCATTCATCAGGAATGTGAACCCCAGGTTTTACCCCTGGGTGGAACCTCTTGCATCTTAGCAACATTCAGAAAGTCCCTTCCAACTAAGGGTCAGAAGGAGTTTTTGCCTTATCAATAATGTTGCCCTTAGTCTTAGGATGGCCCTCCAACTGATCTCAAAATACCTCCAGTCTTGGTGTGGACAAGAATCCATGGGGCAGTTCAAATTTTTGTGCTGAAGCAAGTGCCCCAAGAGATTACAGTGTGGGAGCCTGCCCTTTTGGGGAAGAGAAAATGGTGCAAGCCCCTTACCTACCCCCAGCAAGCCCAGTATGTCCCCAGAAAACTCCTCCTGTCCCATGCATTCTCACTGGTCACTAGGAACACTCCTGGGTATTTATAAGTGTAGGGAATGCTGCTATGAAGGGCTTTTTCCTTCTATTAAAACGTTTTATGTTTTAATGTTTGCTGTTCTTCTCAAATGCAGAAATGTTAGTGACGCCTTACCCTGAAGACCGGTCTTCATTCCTAGGGGATCACTTCACCCGGAAGTCATCTACAGGATCCAGATCCCCAGCCGGTCCTCCAGAAAAGCCACCAGGATGTGGCCCTCAGAACCCAGAAGCCCCAGCTCAGCTCAATGCTGAAAATGAGGGAACAGATGGAGAGAAAGAGTCCACACTTCTCAACAAATTCCAGAACACCAAGTGAGAGCCTGTCCAAAGGCATCATGAAACACACATGCTTTGAACTGATATTTTCCAATGAGCATCTTCATCACGGAAGGTCACCACACCGCCATCAGCCTTTGCTCAAAACACAGGAAACCAGGGGCGCCTTGGTGGCTCAGTAGGTTAAAGCCTCTGCCTTCGGCTCAGGTCATGATCCCGGGTCCTGGGATCGAGCCCCATGTCAGGCTCTCTGCTCCGTGGGGAGCCTGCTTCCTCCTCTCTCTCTCTGCCTGCCTCTCTGCCTATTTGTGATCTGTCTATCAAATAAATAAATAAAATCTTTAAAAAAAAAAAAAAAAACACAGGAAACCCAAGACCAACAGTGACTCTGGAGTCTGAGACAGAGCCACAGGGAGGCCAAGGCAGGAGTAGAACCAGTCCACCAGGCTCACCGCCGCATGGGACACAAGAATCCCTGCTCTTATTCTACTGAGAGGTGGCAGACAGTGGACAAAGCTGGGAGGGGCTTAAAGCCAAGAGGAGTCTGGATTTCATTCTAGGAGCAACCACAGGTCATCAGGGGCTCTTAAGCTAGAAAGTGACATTCTCTGGTTTATTTATTTTTTTTTTTTTAAGATTGTATTTGAGAGAGAGAGATCTCGAGTTTGGGGAAAGAGGCAGAGGGAGAGGGAGAAGCAGACTCCCCGGTGAGCAGGAAGCCCCAGGATGCTGGGATCATGACCTGAGCCAAAGGCAGATACTGACTCTGCCACCTGGGCATCCCCAGGTTATACTTTAAATGGCCATGGGGTAGTTAGGCAAAGAATGGATTGCTGGAGGACAACAGTAGAAGCAAGAAGATCAGTGAAGAGGTATTATAGACCCAGCAACTGAGGAATTTATCTGGAGGTGGCTCTGGAGATGGCAGGGGACAATCCGAATCTTCTGTTGGACATGTTAAGTTTGAGGCATCAGCATAGCGATGTCAAGGAAGCCCTTGGGACACAGGAGTGTGTGTCGTGTCCTATAATCTGTGTTGTCTACAAGGCAGGGGAAGGTTGAAGAAAATTACCTGGTAAGTCCTGATTCCTTAAGCTCAGAGCTGCAGGTAAGATCCAGATGGCTCAATCAGCACTCAAGTCTAAGAGTCGAGTCCCCACCATGGGGGATGGGGCAGGAGAAGGGGAGGGGGCGGGATGAAGGGAGACGATGCTGCAGCTGAAACTGATAAATATTGATTGTTTCAAAAATAAATATATGCACCCACACGGTCTGGAACTAAAATCCAGCTGAACAAGTGACAAGGCAATGATGAGAGAGTAGCGAGGTCAGACTGGCCGGGATTCGGCAGTGGCAAGGAATGACGTGTGGATTCCTGCTCCCCTGCCCCCGGCCCCCGCCCATGAACATCATGCAAAGTGTAACAAGCCTGCTACAGAAGTCCGCATACTGCATAAGCCCATTGACATGAAATAATTGAAATGTCTACAGTAGATAAATCCACAGAGACAGAAGGTGGCTGCGTGGCTACCTGAGCCTGTGAAGGAACGGGACTTCGGGGAGAGGGGATGATGATGAAAGCGTCCAGGGCGTGTTCTGAGGGGGATGGAAATGTTCTAGAACTGATGGTGGTGATGGTTGCCCAACTTTGGGAATACACTAAAATTCATTGAATTGTATATTTTGAAGGGTAAAGAGTACAGTGTGTCAGTTATAGCTCACCAGAGCAGTCATATATATTTTTAAGGGAGCTGAGGCTCTCACCCTTGTTTTGGGCAGAGTGGTGGGGGGAGGGGGAATAGATCCTGACTAATTCTAAGGGATTCTAGATGAAATGCCTACTATTAATTCAATTACTGAAGTAAGAGCCACTCCTCTGTCACAGGAGAGCAAAGGCTATTCAAGAAATGTGGCTTTCAAAAACTACTTGCCGATTTCATTGTATTCCTAGGCTCATGGCTGGAGGGGGAGGGGTGGCGGGAGGAATGTCATGGCTGGCTGTTATGGAGATGGAATAAAATGAAACCCATGTCATTTCTGTCAATTCTGGCAGTTACAATGTGTGCAGAACCAGAACTGTCCCCGTCAGGTGTGGAGGAGACGCCATGCTTGCAGGGCTGGGGGTCAGAGCCAAAGAGAGGCAGCCTGTCCTGGTAGAGGCATGCTGGAGGGGTAGGAGCAGGATGGTGGAGTCGGGGGGTGGGGTTGCTTGCTGGGTGTGGGAGGAGAAGATGCATACCTTGCAACTCATAATCCTGGCTACTGAAACAAATCTACTTGCACTTAGCTTGCCCTCCATCCAATGGGTTCTCAAACGTGAGTGTGCCTGCGAATCATCCGGAGGGTTTGTTGGAACACAGCTTACCAGCTCCCATCCCCAGAGTTTCTGCCTCAGTAGGTCTGGGGCAGGGTCTCAGGATTTACAACTGGCCTCACAAGGCAGGATGATACTGATGCTAAAAAGGAATCAGCCAGACCCTGGACCACACTGAGTAGCTCAGTGTCGGGAACCTGCCAGGTGCATCCCGGCGCTGGATGGGAAGATGCCGAGTGCTCCCGCAAGAGACATTTGGTAAGACCTCTTTGGGGATGGAACAGAAAGGGTTAAGAGAGAGGCGTCTCACCCCTAGATGACCAGCTGGGGCCCTCAGGCCGTGGAGATTGGCTTCTAGGCTTCTTGCTTATTGATCACCGTCAGTCAAGGTATACCTCTGTAACAAATTGCCTTAAATTATTGAAATGGTAACAGGCGCAGCTGGGTAAATAATGCACAGGGCAATGCAAGTCTATATTCATTAAGTGGTTGCCCACACGGCATGGCTCCCGCTGGGTCCGACTCAAACTGATTTCTTCCCACCAACCTGATGGCTCTCAGTGCTTTGCCCTTCTGCAAACTTGCCGTTTCAGGGGATTGAAATCCTTCTTGGATTTCTGACCAGTATCTGAACACGGGCTTCAAGGTTTTGCTGCCCATATTCATGGGGTAGTCCCACAGACACACATCCTCAGTGTTTTCAAGCTGTTTCACAGCATGGATGCTAAGGGTATTATCTCCTGACCATAATATCAACTCACGACTAGAAGTCAGTTACTCTCAATTACGGGAGGCATTAGAGACAGGCAGATGAGTGAATTCGAACCTGGGAAGTCTCTGCTTCCAAAGCTCCGATTTTTATTTTCTCCCAGCTTTAGGGAGATATAATTGACAAATGGAAATGTATAAAGTGTACAATGTGAAATTTGACACATGTATGGATTGTGAGATGATCACAATAAAGCTAATGAACACGTCCATCACCTCAAATAGTTTCTATCATGTGTGTGTGCTGAGAACATTTATGATCTCCTCTCAAAGCAAATTTCAAGTATACAGTACAAAGTTGTTAACTCTAGGCACTGGGCAGTACATTGGAATTTTTGCCCTGGTGAAAGAAGCACTAGGAAAACACTGTTTTCCTAAGGAAACTTTCGCTGTAATGAGATAACAGCAGAATCTAGTCTCAGGGGCTGACGAAGATTAAGATAGGCTCCTTAGAAAGCTTCAGGAGACGAAGCATGCAAATCACCATGGAAACCAAGCCATGTTTTTATTGTATAATAGGTTTGCTAATTATCCTAAAAAGGTAAGAAAGCCCACTGCCTCAGGGGAGATCAGAGTGAGTAGTAATGAGTCAGACAGCAAGCAAAAAGAGGAGCGGGACAGCTAGAGAGTGTCCATCTCTTCCAGGACCTGCCAAGCAGCAATGATGTACAGGGCTGGGGGAAGTTTCTTGCTGGCCCGTTGGAGGCAGGGCCGTGGGCCTCAGCCATGGACTAAGGCCTGGTTTCCCCAGCCTCCAGCTGCTGTCTCTCTGATATTTCCAGTACCCAGAGAGCTTCCCAGACTGTGGGAGCAGCTATGTAGCTATAAGAGGCTCCACCAGAACTCAAAGACAGAGAAGGAGGGTCCAGACCCATTCTGGGTGCCTGCCCTGGGAACTTTCACCCACCTCAGCTCACTGAATGCTCTCTTAAAGCCTGGTCCAGACAAGACTGAACATTTGCTGAATGCCACTGATGTGCCCACCATTGGCCCCTTTTCTTTTTAATTCTGAGCATAAAGGGATATGAAGTAAGACATAGGATAATGCTCTAGGTAGGCATGGGCTAGATTTAACATATATAGACTTGCCACGCTTAATTCAGGCCTTTTTATCTTCTAAACACACACCTCTGATATAATTTCCAGAACTTCTGAAATACTCAGCTATGGATGGGTAAATCCTTCCATGTCTCCATGCTTTTACTCTTCTAAATATCTATCCATAAAAGGACACGTAATAAATATTGTGTTTTAAATTTTAGATAGCTGGTATCAAGTTTTATTTATATTTATTTATATTCTGCCGCTTAATGTTCTCACTTGACACTGAGCATTCAAGAACCGTGGGTACTGACAGTGTAGATCACTATGTGAATTCAGCAACACTGCTGAGTCTATGCTTGAGAACAAGGAGTGTACAGCTGTTACAAGGAATGAAGTCAGCCTGTATTTTTAAGGCTTAAGACTTTGAGACCTACAATACAGTCAGTCCATGGAAACGGTCCATGTGGGCCTGAGAACACGCATTGTCTCTGTTTATGGAGTTTTTTGTCTATTAGAACCAGCATGTAAGTGGCATATACTTACTGCTGTGTATTTATTTAATCTGGTTTCTAAAAAATTGTGTTTAATATTATAATAATAGGACCAGACCTGTGTTGGTTATTTTTGATTATCACAACTCTTTTTTTTTTTTTAAGAGTCTGTGTGTTTGGGCGCCTGGGTGGCTCAGTGGGTTAAGCCGCTGCCTTCGGCTCAGGTCATGATCTCAGGGTCCTGGGATCGAGCCCCGCATCGGGCTCTCTGCTCAGCAGGGAGCCTGCTTCCTTCCCTCTCTCTCTGCCTGCCTGTCTACTTGTGATCTCTCTCTGTCAAATAAATAAATAAAATCTTAAAAAAAAAAAGAGTCTGTGTGTTTCTTTGACAGAGACAGGGAGAGCACAAGCAGGCAGAGCAGCAGGCAGAGAGAGGGAGAAGCAGGCTCCCTGCTGAGCCGGGAGCAGGACACAGGACTCGATCCCAGAACCCCGGGATCCTGACCTGAGCTAAAGGCAGACGCTTCACCAACTGAGCCACCCAAGTGCCCTGATTATCACAACTCTTTAGAAACTTGTATGAAAGGAGTCTTGCAGATAAAGAAATGTAAAGTTCAATGCCAGGAAGTGGCAGACACTGGGCTGGAAACCGTCTGCTTTCCAAGGCAAGCGTTCCTCCACCAGTCCGTGGCTACAACTAAAGAAATGACCCAACCACCTCCACAAAGAGAGGCAGTTTGGCTTACATTTAAATCCAGATCTGTGAGGCTCTGAAATGGTAACTCTGGACATCTGAATGGTTGCACGAAATCTAGCAGACAGATACCTGGACTCTCTGAATGACATCCTACGCTTCGGTACTTGGCATTTCAGTTGACCTTGTCGGCTGACATTGGACGGATCCCCCCGATCTTCCCCAGTATGTCCCTATGAGTACCAGGTCCTCCAGGCCTCATGCCCACCCTGGCCCACCTGTCAGGGCTCCCCTGACCGACGGCGGGCCAGCAAGAGCAGGTCCATGAAGTAACAACCAAAACCCAATCCAAAATGTCTTCTTGTTACGTTTGCATTTCCTGCCTA
The DNA here is from genome assembly GCF_964662115.1 of Mustela nivalis. Taxonomy (NCBI): domain Eukaryota; kingdom Metazoa; phylum Chordata; class Mammalia; order Carnivora; family Mustelidae; genus Mustela; species Mustela nivalis. The sequence continues at coordinate 144,916,718 of NC_139025.1, forward strand.
TTAGAATGGAAATTTAAAAAGCAGATTCACCATGACATGAACGTGGCTGAGGCATCAAGGCCCCTCCTTTGCAAGGGCCCCAGTACTTCATTCTGTATTCATAATTTTGTTCTCTCAAAAAGGATTCAAAAAATTGTAAGTTCAGGCCACCCAAAACCGGGGTCCACCCCTATGGAAATAACTTCTCCTGAAGATCTCCTAGACAAGTGGTGTGGCATTCTTGGGGAATTTTCAGGTCATAATCTCAGGATTAAAGCTGAAGCCTCCCTGTGCCCGGTCTCCTTCCACTTGTGCATCAGGCTGCGGGCTTTCTCCAACCCCATGGGATCCACTGGCCTTGGTCAGCCCTGTCCCACGGTGGCCTTCAAGCCAAGGGAAGGCCACGGCTCCCAGCTCAGCAATCTGCCTGTGCCCCGCCCTGCTCCAGCTGTGTCCACTGGGCTCTTGGGGAAGGGCCAGCCCAAGCCAGATGATCTGACATGATGAAAAGGGAAATTCTCCACATTCCTTCTGCAGAAGACATTTGCCAAATACAATGCAGTGAGGAGAAGCAGGCTGGGGTTTTCTTGGGCAGCCAAATGCATCTTCAACCCCAACAGAGTTCAATGTAGCAAAAACTGGGTCACATCTAATTAAGTTGAGTTTCAGGGGGAACTAGTGTCTGCTGTGGACAGAGCAGTGGGCCGGGGAAGCGGAGGCCAAGGGAGGATGTGGGACCAAGCATCGAGATGCTCTCCTAATGCACACGGACTTCCAGTTTTGGAAAAATGTCTTCATATTCCCAGAAATGACCCAATGGAACAATCAGACTACATTATTTTCTCCAGCCATCAATGCACAGTGATGGTTCCAGATGGAAAGGGCCAGAATCCTGTTTTTAACTCTGTCTTGACTTCACACTTAACAACGGCCTGAAGTTTCTCATAAAGGTCCTTTCTCCCAAATGCTCATTTTTCTTTCTCACCAAGAACAAAGGATTTCAGTGGGGAAAATGTCAGTTTTTCAGCGTGAATGTCCCAAGCTGGCTTCAGCTGGTTAGTTTCCATCAGGATGTCTGAGGGGTTGCCCAGAAAGCTGACCAGATCCCTCTTTCCCCCACAGCTAGTGGGCAACCAGCAGCTTTAGAATTACCTCCTAACCACCCCTCTTAGGAGCCTAGGCATTTCAGTTATTAGAAGCATTAGATTAGCCAGTCATGCAGGCAAGGCCAAATATTCCTTAAGATTCAGCTGATCCCTTTCTCCATGAAGCCTTACCTTTTTTTTTTTTTTTTAAGATTTTATTTATTTATTTGACAGAGAGAGAGAGAGAGGACAAGCAGTAGGAGCTGCAGGGAGAGAGAGAAGCAGGCTCCTACTGAGCAGAGCGCAGACATGTGGCTCAGTCCCAGGACCTTGGGTCATGACCTGAGCTAAAGGCAGACACTTAAATGACTGAGCCCCCCAGACACCCCCATGAAGCCCTATCTGACTGCCTCCCAGCTTGAAGCTGATTCATCTTCCCTCCACCAGCAACATCTCTACATAATAGCACCTACGATCTCTTATCTCTGTCTACCTCAGTCCTGGCTGGAGACACCACATGCATAGCATTTCTATGTGCCCACCACATGCATAGAGTTTCTATGTCCCCACCACCCTCCAGAGCTCACGATGACCTGTCATTTACTGCCCAGTTGGTCATGGTAGGAATCCTCCACTTCACAAAGAAGCTGAGTCATGGAATGACTGTGCATGCCCAGAGTCCCAGAACTGGTGAGGGTCAATATCTACATGTGCACCCAGATCTTCCGGGTCAAGGGTTCCTTCTGCTGTTCTGGGCCTCCAGGTAACAAAACTTTAAGGACATGAAGACATTGTGGGGAAGAAAATCTAGAACATAGCTTCCCTGCCCTCAAACAGAAGATGAGATGATAAGTTATGGGCAGAGGTTCCCCAAATACGACACAGTCACACATGAAAATGCCCACAGAGGCCAGTCAAAGGCAGGTGAATGGTTAAAGTAGGCTAGGCAGGGACTGTCTGTGTGGCACCTGGGAAGCCGCGTTCCCCTGAAGGGCACATCCTTTATTCAGAGCTGACAGATTGCTACTACACAGGGACCCAGGCCCAGAATTACTCATTTTAGTTTTATAGTTGGAAATCTCAACTTTAATATAAAATCTCCAACATTTTTCATGTTGGCAGCTAATAAACGTTTAAAAAAGGAAACTGAGGGCCAACTCTATCTGCAAGCTGGGTGTGGCCAACAGTTCAGGAGGCTGCAACCCCTGATGTAGACCCACTCCCAGGCCATCAGATCAACCAGTGCAAAGGAATTTACCTCACTCCGGCGCCCGTCCCGGCCAACTCACATGGCGCCATCTTGCCATGAGAGAACGGGATGAAACACAAGGTTTCCAAGCGTGTCCCCTGCATCACTCGGATGGTTACCTCTCTTGGAGAACCAGATTTTTTGAGGATTCAAACACACAAACGGTGGGCTTCAGCCACCGGGCTTCCTACTTCAACTTAACCTTCTGTTCCTCCATGATACCCGTGTCCTCAAACTTACTGTCGAGTAACCTCATCATTGTGATCAACCAGTGGGCCTGACACATCAGTCAGCCTCCTAGAAGGAGACTGTTGTGTTTGTTTGTTTGTTTGTTTGTTTCAGTTCGTGTCTGATGTGGCATTTCTTTTGCTTCCATCAGAATGTCTATGACTTTTTTATAGAATTCCTTTCAGATGGTTCTTCAGGTGCCCCATAGAATCCCACACAGTAGTGGCACAATCACAAACATTCCATAAATGTAAAGCAGAAGTACAAATGGCCTTCCAGACCTTCAACACAACCTCTTCTCCTTGCCTCTCTGCAGGTATTTTCATCTTAGACCAGCTGCCAGGTCAACTCTGCTGGTGCTTCCGTCACCTACCATCACCAAGCTCCTGCCATGCAGCGGTCCTACTCCTCATCCAGTCTTCACAGCAATCCTCTAAGACAGCTCCCAACCTGTCCTCTCCTATGGATGAGAAGAACGAGGTCCAGAGAAGAGGAAAACACTCAAATGGTAAAGTCAGGGGTTGGACCCCAGTCAAAACAATCCCAGAGTCTACCCCCAATGACTCCAGTTGTACAACGTCAGTGGGTTCTGAGATTATCCCCCACATTACAGATGGCGAAAGAGGCCAGAGAGGTTCCAGACTTCCTAGATATCACCCACCCCCACCTGTAAAAAAGCAGAGTTCATGATTCCGTCAGGTCAACCAGAAGTTCAGACCCAAGGAGCAATTGTAGACCCACTTCTAAATTTTAACATAGGCTTCCATGAAATGAAAAAGAGAACTATAATAAACAGAAGAAAAGAAGTTTAATGCCGGCTTTGCTCTAATCCCTTCAAATCATGCCTTTAATTAAAAAGCTACAAAAAGGTACGCATGAACTTAACATGTTGGCTCCTTCCCGTCATTGGTGACTCTGATTTGTTCTCTCTTTACAAGTACACTCCTACCTCACGGCCTCTCGCTACTCAATGTGTGGTCCGTGGACCAGCAGCAGCAGCAGCATCTGGGGTTTCCCAGGAATATGGGGTCTCGGGCCCCAGCCAGACTCACTGCATCAGAGTCTGCACGTTAACAAAATCGCCAGGTGACTTATGTGCAGGGAAAAGTTTGAGAACTGGGCTATATGACCCCAAGGAATGTTGAAATGCCAATCGAGTATTACCCCCACCTTAAAAGACCACCTCAGCCAGCCTCCTGCTCCTTCAATGTCAAATAAAACCATTTTGTGAATAATTTTCTTCAGTGTGTCTAAAGACAACATTGAGGAGGTGAGGAGGTGCCTGGGTAGATCTGTTGGTTAGGCATCCAGCTCTTGCTTTTGGGTCGGGTCATGATCTCAGGGTCCTGGGGTCGAGCCCCACATCGGGCTCTCTGCTCAGCAGGGAGCCTGCTTCTCCCTCTGCCTTTTTCCCCCTGGTTTGTGCATTCACTCCTCTCTCTCTCTCTCCCTCAAATAAATAAATAAGATTACATGACTAATGAGTACTGGTTTTTAAATCCAAAAAAATCTGCCCAGCAACACAGCTCCCAAGCAAGAACCGCTGGAGGGGACCACAGTGAAATGTCTCAGAAATCTCAGTTCTCAGGTGAGCAAGCTCACTCCTGGGGGCCGCCGAGTTACTCCCAAATCCTCAGGTCCCCTGCAGCCAATCCTCATCCTCTAGTCTGGTCTAGCCTAGTCTGCCATGGCTACTTGGCTCCTTCACTCAGTATGCCCACCGGACCTTAGGCAAGGGGCTGTTTTTCACAGAGCTGGAGGGAGTCATGGCTTTGAAAATCCATGCTGAATGACTAGAGCAAAACTGATCTTTTGCCACGTGGAAGAACGCACCCAAAAATGAAGTAATCGGGGAATAGCCATGAACCTTAGGGGCTGTCCCTAAAACAAGCCTAGGATGGGTTGAAGAATGTCCTTATAAAGCCATATGATGACTCCTTGGTGGCTGAGCTGTGGGTGGTATGGGGCTGACCAGACTCGTGGAATCCCGGGTTATAGGAAGGTCGGAACTGCTTTGGTCACCAGCCAAATCTACAATTAGTCCTTGGGGGAGATGCCCGGGAAGGGACCCTTGGCTGGAAGGGTGGGTCAAGCCCAGGAAAGCCAGAAGCCTTCCCCAGAAGGCGGTGCCCCGCTTTTCCTAGGGCCTGCTGGAATTTCATTATCCTGTTTGCACTGTACAGATGGGAATTTAATAATTAATTAGGGAATAGCTCACCCCAGAGCCAGGCAGGGGGATTATACAAATCAACTGAGATGTAGCAAGGGGCTGAATATTTCATAGTGTGTTTAATTTGCAAATGCTGCCCACTGAGAAGGCTTAGGCAGGGAACCTACCAACATAATTATTATTACTCCTGCAAAACTACTTGAGTTTCCATCAGACTGCCTTCCTTTCGATTGTTTTCACCAAGCACTTCTTTCAAGACATGTAATATTTTTCAAAAATGGGAGGAAAAAAGAGCCAAAATGTAAAAGAATATTTATTAGGAATGAAGTGAACCTGTTCAGATAAAACAAAAACTAACCTAGACCCTACATTTGTTCAGCCTGTAACTCTTTTTAACACTCAAAGAGCTCCATCCTGATCATTTTCTCTCTTGTGAACTCTGATTGAGGAAGCTGGACACTAAAAGAATCCAAGGCATTACTTTTCATGTGTTCCACACATGATTTCATGCATTAATTAAACCACCTACTGATTCTGAGCACCCTTGATACCCTTCCTATACATTTTCCTTCCCTTACCTAAGCAGAAGTAATTCTCTACTATCTTTGCAACAAGAACCCTCACTGCTCTAGCTGGTGTGGACAATAGGGGCCAGAGGACCACACACCCACAGACTTCTAGCTAATTCCATCTTTTCTACCACCACCACCATCACAAGTTGAAAACTCAATCATTTAGAGCAGGGTCAGCAAACTTTTTCTGTAAAAGGACAAATAACAACTACTTTAGTCTTTGCAGCCCATATGGTCTCGGTTGGAACTTCTCAACACTGCTGTCTTAGGGGAACGTGGCCACAGACTGTATGTAAACAAATGAGCATGACTGTGTTTCAATAAAACTTTATTTACAAAAACAGATGGCGGGCCAGATTTGGCTGCCAGCCAAATTTCTAGATGTTCTGCTGTAGCATTTCTTAGGACTTCATCCAATTTTATGCTTTAAAAAAAAAATTAAAGAAGTTCTTGGAGCAGCTGTGTGGCCTACACAGTTTCCAGGGGCACTAAAGATGGTTTCCAGAAGGACATGGCTGGCATTCACCTCCACCACTGGAAATCCTGTTCTTTCTGAACAGGTGGTACTATGTTACCTGAATCCTGCTGGAACTCTTCATATTTATGTTTAAAGCTCTCCTGTTACCATATCCAACAGTGAATCTAGTCCTAGACATGGTGATGTTTCTCCTTTGCCTTGGAGTTGAAGGAGTTCAACTATTTTTTGGTACAAAGGGAAACCTCTGCCAACAAAAGATGCCCCTTGGCATTAGCATGGCCTTGACCTTCCCACCTGTCACAGTGGCCTCCGATTATCTGCCATAGACCTATGTGCTCCACCGGAAGCCATCATGAACAGCATCTCACTCTTCTTCTGTGGCTCAGAGCTGCTGCCTGAGGTGTTCACCCTGAAGGTCTTCTCCAGTATGGACCAGATTGGGAGTACAAACATTTCATTCAGCAGCCCTCCACGGGGTGAGACCATAGATATTTCCGCTCTTTAACCACACCACTGAGAACTGGTGGGTCAGGTTGTCCTGGGAAAGGTTCCACTCTTCTTTGGCACAGACATTTGGGCAACAAACTGAGCAGAAGGCCACTGGGCATCATCTTCTGAACCAGGACCATCAGCCTTTAGCCTGATCCAGCCTTCAGTTCCACATCCAGTGTTGGGAGGAACAAGGTTGTCCCATCCTGGCCCTTCTCAAAAGCAGTTCCCTGGGGCCCTCAAGTTCCCTTCGATCGTCGTGGCCAGAGCATCTTGTCCGGACCGTGTAAGCACCTTGGGCTTCCAGCAGGACCGGAACGGCTTACTCCCCGTGCGTGCTGTGCACACCTGTCCCCTGAGCTCAGCGAGCCTCGGGACGCTCTGCTCCCAGAGTAAAGCAAAAGCCTCTCACCTCAGTCCTCAGAGACTGAGCTCCAGAGCCTTTTTAATAGCTCCCTAATGTTACTTTTCTACTCTCATCATGAAACAAACATTATTTTATAATAAATGTGTCTTTACTGTCAAAAAAAAAACAAAAGATGGACTTTCTCTGTGACTCTGAGTATGTGTCTAAATAGACCTAAGTTTATTAGATTAAACCAGTGGTTCTAGGGTGCCTGGGTGGCTCAGTGGGTTAAAGCCTCTGCCTTTAGCTCAGGTCATGATCTCAGGACCCTGGGATTGAGCCCCACATCGGGCTCTCTGCTCAGCGGAGAGTCTGCTTCCCTCTTCTCACTCAGCCTGCCTCACTGCCCACCTGTGATCCCTGTCTGTCAAATAAATAAATAAATAAAATCTTAAAAAAAAAAAGCAGTGGTTCTCACATTTGGCAATGTCTGGAGACCAGAGTTAGCCTCATGGGTGTCTACATCACACAGCTGAACGGGGCACCTGAATTAGGAGGGCCTAAGCCCCACACTTGATTTAATGCTCTTCTGGTGAGTCAAGGTCAGGGATGCCACTCAACAACCTAGATCACGTAGGTCAGTCCCACAGCTCAGCAAAATAGTATCAAAATATCCTCAGTGCCAAGATGGAGATATCCTGGGTCTGACCGTGTGAAATAGCTGATAATCTGCCATCTCTGACGGACACATAAAATCACAGGGTACGGTGCCGCCTCGTGGAACTCTCCTTTACATCTTTATAAGATTTATTTTGTCAAAATATTTACAGACCAGAAAACAGGTCCTCGTACAATCTGCACGTTTCTGACTTCTCTTCGTTCACCACAAAGAAGCCTCTTTAAATCTGCCCCCCGATTCGTGCCCCTCGTGTCTTTATTTATCTGTCGTGGTTTTTGTAGGAAAGTAACACACACAAGTGCCGCTGATATTCAAGGTTCTGAAACAGTCGGGCGTCTGGGTGGCTCAGTGGGTTAGGCCATTGCCTTGGGCTCAGGTCATGATCTCAGGGTCCTGGGGTCGAGTCCCGCATCGGGCTCTCTGCTCAGCGGGGAGCCTGCTTCCTCCTCTCTCTCTGGCCACCTCTCTACCTACTTGTGATCTCTCTGTGTCAAATAAATAAATAAAATCTTTAAAAAAAAAAAAAAAGGTTCTGAAACAGTCTAGTTGACAAGGACTGTCCTGCCGGTCCTGTCCCCCGCCCCCGTTCTCCTTCTCAGAGCAAACCTGTTGATCACTTTTTCATCTGTCCCCACAGACGTTCTGAAAATGGGGCATTTTCCACACACGGTTCCATTCTAGCTTTCCTTGGGATGTCTCTTATCGGCCCATCTAAAACATTCACCAGCGATCCCCTGTGCCTGGTCCAATCCTGCTTTGCTCCCCATTTCTCGGGGGCCACCAACTTCAGTAACGGGGACTGCAAACATTCCAGAGTCTTCTCTCCAGCAACTCTGCCTCCTTATTAGATTCCCTTACCCACCCCCCTTTTGGAGTCCTGGCTGAATTAAAAAATAACATTCATTTTCCATTTCCTAATTTCTCCCCCTCGGAGCTCTTTGTCACAGAATGTATTATTGCTCTATTTAAGGTCTGTGGGGACCCAGCGCCTGTCAACATTGTTGAACAGAATAAGAAGCTCTTGAGCTTGAACCAGGCCAAACCTATACATAGACTTGACCCTCATTTCTGTTCCAGAAAGAGCAGGAAAGAGTCTGATGTTGGAGGCTCTGACTTCCCTCCTATCGATTCCCACATGCAGGGGAAGGAGGGGCCTTCTCCCCCCGTGCGTGTGAGCGTGAGTGCATGGCACCACACATCTGCTCATAAATTATTAATCCCATCTTTGAATCAAAAAGGGGGAAAGACAAGCAAAAGCAGCCAGAAAAGCATAAGCAGGCAGAGAACACCAATTCAAGAGAACGATTAATTATTTAGAGGTATTTAACCACTGTCTTGATTCAAGGGCAACATTTCTTGTTGGGAGAAGTGAGAAGTCTGCAGGAAAATGTGGCTCCGGCCGCAGCCAGCAGCACATGGCGGCTGAGAGGCCAGCAGGTCCCAGGGAATCTGCCTTATGTTTCCTTCCTGACCTCCCATATCCCACAGCCGCCACACTCTGTCTCCCAGAGGGAAAGCTGCGAGCTCCGGTTTCCCCTGGCCCTCCAAGGTGAGAATGAGGTGCCCTGGGAATGGTTGTGCCGACTGATGTCTGAAGTGGCAGCTCAGTAACGGAAAGAAGGCTGGACTTCACCCTTACGGATGGGGGGCGAGGAGTGTGGTCTCAGAAACCCAGGCAGGTCTGGCATTCACGTCCCCCAGGCACCGCTATCCTCATGCTCCAAGATGACTGGCGGAGAGGATGGGGAAGCCAGATCTGGGGATGCTTGTCCCATCCCCAGTGGAACAAGTGGGTGGCTTGAAGGAAGGCCTTCCAGCGGCTCTCCTGGCTTACCTTGTTCTGCTTCCCGGTGCTACTACCATTCTGTCCTTCCAGGCACCGATGGGTTTGTCCTGGTTGCGACCACATTCCTGTCTAAATGAATGGCTTGAGATGGGGATGTTAGGGAGACAGGTGCAGGCTCAGCTAGGAGCCAAAGAATGGCACGGGGGCTTTCGGAATGGTGAAGTTGCCTCAGGATCAAGTTCCCAGACTCCTTGCCCTCGAAAAGCCTGTACAGCTTTGGCGGGAAAGGGAGGGTGGTAAGAAAAGACGTGTAATATAAAATGTACCATTTTTTACCAAATTTACCAATGTCAACCATTTCAAAGCATACAGTTCAGCGACATTAAGTGCATTCACACTGTCGTGCGACCTTCACCACCATCCGTCTCCAGAACTTCCTCATCATCCCATACTGCTCCCCATCCTCCCCTCCCCCAACCCTGGCAACCACCATCCTTCCTGCGTCTGTGCCTCGGACTACTCCGGGCACCTCAGAGAAGCGGAATTATACAGTATTTGTCTTGTTGCAACTGGCTTATTTCACTTAGCGTGATGACCTTGAGGTCCATCTCGGCCGCTGCGGCATGGGTCAGGATCTCATGTTTGGAACATTCTGCTGAAAGTCTCATCTTCTAAGTGGGACGAGTGTTGACTCTGGAGTTCCTAGAAAGGAGGCCTTTAACCAAACCTAGGATAAGTCTCCCAGCTCCTGTAATACGGATTTCCTTATTGCTTAATTAGATTCTACGGGGCATTTTCAGGGAAGCGTACAGTATGAGCCCGTCGTGCTTCCTGTGATAGTTCACACAAATCATGTCCAATGCCCTCCAGAATGCTGTGTGCATAGAAGTTATTACTGCATAGATGAACCAAAGAATGAACGCACGCTCCTCCTATGTCTGGAGCTGACCTGTTTGAGTGCTGTATTAGTCACGGCCTCCAGAGAAATGGAACCGGATATATACAAGCAGATTTATTTTAAGAAATTGGCTCACATGATTGTGGGGGCTAGCAAAAAATTTGCTGGGGAGGCCAGCAGGCTGGAAACTCAAGCAGGGTTTCTACGTTTCGGTGGGGAGGCAGAATGCCTTCTTATCGCTAAACCCGTCTTCCTCTCAGTAGCCTTCAACTGGTTAGATAAGGCCCACCCACATCATGGAAGGCACTTTCTTTAAAAGTCAACTGACTCAAAAAAGTTAAATAAAGAAAGTCAACTGACTGCAAATGTTAATCATGTCTAAAAAGTACCCTGCACTAGTGTTTGGGCAAACTGGGCACCATAACCTAGCCAAGTGAACACGCAAAATGACCTATCACAAACACATACCTCCCGAATCTAGAGATTTATAAAAATGCAAGTTACTGTGGATACTTCTAAAGGGGAGGAAAATAAGGATGTTAAAGATGGACAACTATTAATAATAAGATTACTATGAGCTTGTAATCACAAAGTCTGGAATTGGGATGTTGTTTCTATTTATATCCTGCTTGCTTAGAGAAAATATTTGAAGAATCAGAGTCAAGAGCAAAAACCAAGAAATTGTCAAGAGAGCTGAAATTGAGCTTCCCTGAATGTTCACTTTAGTAGGTAATAAAGTCACATACTATTTTATGTTTACTAACTCAGGATTCTGGAACTCGGAAGATCTCAATTTGGAAACCACTGTTTCATATTCACAAAATCCAGGACTAAAGAGATGAATTTACAAAATGTCACCCTCTATGAAGCCATGGGCCTCAGCCACACTGCAACCAGTCCACACATTCAAATTAACCTGACCTTTATAGAGCACCTACTGCATACCAGGCTTTCTGACAGATACCTCGCTAGATACTGGAAACATACGCTAGACTTTTTAAAATCACTACCATCACAATGATATTCTAAGAATGTAACTATTATCCCGGTTTTCCAGAAGAAAGTATTGAGTTGTAGAGCATAAGGGATTTGCCTGAGGTCACAAAGCTACCAGGCCAGTTGCTGGAATTCAAACCCAGCCAGCAGGGGCCTGGGTACGTGTCCTTGTCCATCATATGATACTGTTTACAGTAGGGAAAATAAAAACATATGCAAAGGTTTTCAGGGTTTGCTTTTTTACTGTTAGGAAGGACACCATGAGACAAGAGTCTTAGAACGTGCCTGGCGGTTATGCAGCTAAGAGAAGAGCAGAGAAGCGCGGTGAGCAGAGAAGCGCAGTGCGCATAGATCCAGATTTTGTGGGACCTGAGGCGCATGTCATCTGGGGAGTGTCTTTCAGATACAAATCTATGAACACAAAATTAGGTGCCAAAATGAATATTCACTTAGCACAAGAAAACACCACACTGCAAATTTTAAAAAGTTGATCAAATACTGCAAACATTACAGTTTGCAGGAAAGAAAAGAAAGAGACAAAAGGAAAGAAAGAAAGAGACACAATAATTTCATTCATGATCTGCCTGATTCACCTCTGCAATACTTTCATCCCTATATGTTTGTCCTGCCCACTCTTCGATTGCCCCATCCTATAACAATGCAATATTTTTTACAGAGAAAATGGATAATGTTGTCCTTCCTCTCCCATGGTGGATAGAAATTTTATTTTTATTCTTAACAGTTTAGAACCAATTCTTTGCACTTCTTGCTAATTTCTGAGGCGGCTGTGTAAATTTCAGGATTGTTGTCAAAACTGAGAAAAACCTCTGAAGGTTTATATATGAGCTGTGAGATTTCAGGGTATTCCGAGTTTTCTTGGGCGGTGACTCATCTTGCTGTCCTCAAATTCTCTGAATTGATGAAACTCATTAACCACTTTGCTGTCGATGTCCTCATTATATTATGTGTTTTAAGTTTAAATTATATTGTTGATATCCATGTTTGTGTGCAAATCAGCAAGAAACTTCTATCTTTTCCCAAGGTGTACAAATGTTTGATCCTTTCAGTTAACTAATCTAGTTATCAAAAAATCTGAGGGCTTACTCATCACTTCCATTAGAAAGAGAATATCTTTCTCTTAATGAATTTCTACCTTTGACATATCTTTAAAATTTTTTCATAATCTTTAACGTCAGAATGATTTCTATCAATTTCATGGTTTTTTAAATTACATTTTGTATATAATCCGTTAATTTGCTCTCAGCTCTTTTTTGTTTGGTTTCCCATTATTATTTTATATTAGTTCACTGGAGTAGAGTTGACCACATGTTACATTCACTTTGGGCATACGACATGGGAATCCAATTTCTGTACACTTATGCTGCTCTCAGTTCTTTAATAAATTTAAAGACGACACAATAGGTTCATTTTCATCCAAATTAGGAGTCTGTGTTTTCTCACTTCTTTTATTGACATGTTCCAAAGCATCCTTCCAAATTCTAAGAAAAATGCATATTGAAGGTTTATCAACTTTTTTGCATAAGCTTTGAATGCTTCTCATTTATGTTCGATCTCCTCTTCCAAGTCTTCGAAAATATATTTTGGAGCTCTCAACACATCCTACACTGCAAGGCTCGAACAGCTTCATCATAGGCAGAGATTCTCAAGACACTTAAATTCCTTAAAGAAAAAAATCCAAGCTTAGCCAACCTGAAAAGAAAACATGTAACAGATAAAACATAGGAAGTAGTCAACAACTTTAGGTATGGCAGGGGCAGTGAGGGACAAGGACGGGACATGCCCAAGGTGGCTCCTGATTGCAATGAAAATATTTTATTTTTGCAAATTGACAAAAAGGTATGACTGTGCAAACACACTGGCCTCCTCCCAGACCTCAGAAGGACCCTGAAATAGAATCTGCAAGGTGGAGAGGAGGTATCCCGACAAGGATGAGATAAAGCAAGACAGGGTGCAGGGAACCGTGGGCAGATGAGCCTGCGGAACAAGGGCAGATCAAGGTCACTGAGAAAGGTCGTGCTGTGGATGGTGAGATGCTCTGGAGGGTTTAGTGTTTCTTCCCAGTGAATAGGGAAAGGGAAAATGGGAAGTTAGCTTTTATTGGGTACAGAGAGTAAGCTGGGAAGGTGCAGAAGTTCTGGAGACGGACGGTAGTGATAACTGCATACCAATGTGAATGTGCTAAATGCCCGGAAGTACCACTTAAGAAGACTACAATGGTCAATTTCCTGTTATGTACGTTTCACCACCTACATACATTTTAACACAAACACATTTTCACATTTTAACAGTTTTTTAAATTGAGCTCATTATAGATTCATGGTTGTAATAATATGGAAAATTTTCTAGGGTGTCTGACTGGCTCCAGTCAGTAGAGCATATAACTCCTGATCTCGGTTGTGAGTTCAAGCCCCAAGCTGGGTATAAAGATTACTTTAAAAAAAATTTTTTTTAATCTTTAAAAAAAAAATAAATAAAAGGAAAAAACCTTATACTTTACCTATTGTAAAGTTTGTCCCCTGGTAATTCTTTGTAAGACTCTGGTACAATATCACAGCCACAATATTTACACTAGTACAATTAATGTATTCTGACTCCCCCATTCTACTTGTATGTGTGTGTGTGTGTGTGTGTGTGTGTGTGCAATTTTACTGCCCATATGGGTTTGGGTATCCACCACCACCGTCAAGCTAGGACAGTCCCACCATAGGGATCCTTTATGCTGCTCTTTTATAATCACATCCACACCCCTCCAACCCTGCTCCCCATCCCAAACCCCTGTCCTCCATTTACAAAATGGTATCCTTTCAAGAATGGCATGTGAATGGAATCATACCTTCATCTCACTCATACAGACCTTCTTGGTTTGATCTTCTGCACCCAGCATCATTTCCTGGAGGTGCATCCAATCTGATACAGGTCTCAGCGGCTGGCTCCTTCTCATTCTTGGGTACGCTCCATGGCTGTGTCCCAGTTTGCTTAACCACCTATTATTAAGGGACATCTGGCCTATGGAAGGACAGTTTGGGACTATTACGAATAAAGCTGCTCTGAACTTTTGAGGATAGGGCTCTGGGTGAACATGAGTTTTTATTCCTCTGGGGTAAGTGCTCAGAAATGCCCTTGCTGGGGTCTCTAGTAGTTGCATGTTTGTTTGTTTGTTTGTTTGCTTTTTAAGTAATTGCCCAACAGTTTTCCAGAATGTGTTTGTCAGCTCTGGTCCATGCTACATTCTCACCCACAACGTATGAGCGATGTAGCTTGGGTGCGTCCTCACCAGCATTTGGTGATGTCCCTGGTTTTATGTTGGCCATCCTGATAGGTGTGTGGTGGTGTCTCCCGATTCCGATGTGCGTTTTGCGAATGACGACTGATGCTGAGCATTTTTTCATGGGGTGAGGTCTTAAGCACGGAAGTGAGTGGCAAAATGGGCACTTCTGAAGGGTTGTTATTGGAAAGGGTTCCCATAGTCCTTGGTGACAGCCACTGGGGGCCTGAGCTGGGCCTTGGAAGCCAATGGACAGAGAGGGGTGGGCTTTGGGGAGTCCAGAAAGGCTTTAGGAAATAAAATGGGCCAAACATGGCAACCAGTGAGATACGGGGAGGAGACTTCCTGCCGAGGAAGACAGAGGAATCCAGAATAGAATTCGGTCTGGCAATGTTGAGGTTTGCCTATGAAACATCCAGGTCACTCAGAGCATTTGGATATGAGTGTTCAAAATCAGGACTGAACCTGGGCTGAAAACATGGATTTGTAAGCTCCTCAATTTCCTCCACTAAACTTTGCAGGGGAGGGACCTGATTTTTTGAACTTCTAGTTTACTGGTTCCCCTGGTAGGCCAAGGACCCCAGGCATCTGGGGACCGCTGCAGAGGACCCAACAATCCACAGGCACACCAAGAATTTCCAGGAGCACATGACTCCCCTCACACACCTAAGTGTTATTTTTCAGTTATAGGTAGATTGGGTTATAATTTCACTGATCTGTTTACAAAATGTAATTTTAGATTTTTCCATTATGACTACTTTTCAGGGAGATAAGAAAATCTTTCAAACTGGTCTAAGAGCATACAGAATGTTTAATCATCTAGAAGTGGCCGTGACTTCTGGCTAGTTCGTCTCCTTGGGGACAAGGGGTCTCCACTGCTCTGAAGCCCCCGCCCTTGGGGTCCCCAGATATTCTTTCAATGAAGGCGACCTTCCACCTGCTGCCCTAAGAGACTCCCTGCCCTTCCGCCTGCCCCCAGGCTTTCCCACCAGTTCCTCTGTAGGTAACAGGTGGCTGTAGACCTTCCTGCTGAACTTGAGAATCCTCCTGCCCAGACTACCCCTTGCAGAAGCCCACCTTCCCCAGGGCCAATCCCCTCTGAGTTGTGTCTAGACCCCCTCCATGCCCCACTCAGCCCTCTGGGGAAAATGCACCCCAGGGGCTTTTTCCCACACCTGCTGTGAGATTCCCTTTGCTGCCTTTATAAAGACAGTAGAATTACATTTCCTAAGCTCTTCTGTTCTCCAAAAGCACAACTCCCTCACTCCACCCCTACCACTACCCCCACCTCTGTAGTATGAAAACACCAAGACAGGCAGAAGAGCAAATCATGGGGTCTCCGTAGGACTGACTCAGTGCCCCAAAGCACCGGGCTGTACCTGTCCACGTATAATACAGCCTGCACTGGACTTGGCCGAAACACAGTGACTATGGAGTCCAGCCTTGCCTCTGGCATCTCATAAAATGGCTGCTTAAATATAATTGCAAAGAAATTGAGGTTCTCTTTGGGAGGGAGCGGGGGTGGGGAGGACAAGCTTCGGCCTGCTCTGTTGCAGAGTCTTTGTGACACAGAAGCCGTAGGTCAGATCCAAGATCTCACTGTAGACCGGAGGGAACTGTTGTCCCAGGAATTCGACACTGGGCTCTTATCTTATAACAAAACCCCTGAAGTCTCCTGTACTGAGAATTAGCAAAGATGATGACACAGGGGACAACAAGGGGACCCCTGCCTGCTGTCCTTCTGCAACCATTTAACTGATTCTGTTTTCCAGCTCTTGCTTCCGAAAACTTTATCGTGCTTTTCCAACAATGGGAAAAATTGGAAAGCTTCGATTTTCTTATATTTGTCTTTATGCCTTATTTTTGGAGTTTTCTAAAATTAAAAATCCGATGTCCAGACCCTGGTTATTTAAAAACAGGCAAGTTAACTTCCGCTGCATAAAATTTCCCTGGAGGCCCTGAGATTCCTAAAGTGAAGCCATCTGAGGAAGCTGGGAGGTAGGGAAGGAGAGGGAGAGAGTCATCGAGAAGACACTGCTCTTACTTTGCTTCCTCAGTTTTCCTTCCAGAATCTTCTCGGGCCTGTGATCCAAGGACCTCACACCCCCACCACACACGCTGTGCCACCTCCCACATCTGTGCCAACCCAGGGGCCCACCGGAATTTGGCATCACTGCCCCTCCCCAGAGTGATGGAGGTGCCCCAGTTCCCACCCTGGGTAAGGAAAAGGCCTTCTCAGCAACTGAAAGGAGGTGGTGTCATTCTTTTGAGGCTTAATGCAAGAAGTCCCCCAAGCCTCCCGTTAACACAGAAAGTCATAGGCACGATTACATGGAGAGCCTCTCCCTGAAATCTGTAGAGCCAATGATTTGGGGAGTTAACAGATTTTCAGGGGGAAAAAATGGAGAAATATATATGCATTTGTTAGCTCTTTGTTGTGTCAAGAAAGGATTTTTTTTTTAAGGTTATTTATTTATTTATTTATTTGACAGAGAGAGAGAACAAGTAGGCAGAGAGGCAGGCAGACAGAGGAGGAAAGTAGGCCCCCTGCTGAGCAAAGCCCAATGCGGGGCTCGATCCCAGGACCCTGAGATCATGACCTGAGCCAAAAGCAGAGGCTTAACCCATTGAGTAACCCAGGCACCCCTAGGAAAGAAAGGATATTTTTAAAAGAACTACTTTCTGCTAGCACTTTTTAAGAAAAAGCACTTGAACTCAGGCACAAATACAGGTATGCAAACACACCACACAGAAAGAGAAACCCTCCCGAGTACGAAAGAGCCCAGCAGTTGACGATGAACCTCAAGCTTTCTGAAAAGCCAACCACTGCTCCAGAAGCCCTGGTTTGGGTACAAGTCCCCTCCCTCTGCCGTGTGCAGGGACCCAGGCTACATCTCCATCATTGCTCAGCAAAGAGCAGTGGGTTCAAGGGCCCCGATGTTCTGCTGGGAGCTACTCTGGGAAACGTAGGTAAGAGCATATATTGGCTCTTCTGAAAGCCATCCCCTCCCTGGAGAAAGAGTAGAAGCATGACGGACAGACGACCAAATGTCGAGGCCGTTATTTACCCCTTAAGGATGGGTTTCCCAGGTCAACTTAAGTCTGAATCTTTGACTTCAGGGGTGACAGAGGCCTGGCCCAAAGGGCAGCCTGCTCTGCAGTATAGCCTGTTCCTGGGTCCACTGTGCAAGGAAGGCTGCCTGCTTTCATCTTACCACCAAGCCTTAGTTGCTCCAAATGCCCCACAAAGACCCAGTAAGGCATCACTGGACACCACATAGTCTGCACTGGATGCCCATCGGATCGCTGTGTACGCGGCTCCGCACAGACCTGCAGAATGGAGAAATAGAAGCCTTCGTTCGGATGAAGATGCTGATGCCACAGCTTTGCACCAGGAGGGAAGGCCCCATGTTATTCCCAAGGGGGGGCACACCCCTGACCCAGGTTATATAAGCCTAGCCTCTTAGTCACTGTTGGCTTTTCTTTGCAAATGCACGTTTTGGGCATTGCTTCCAGCAGCATCAGCGATGGCCAATTTATATTCTAATGGGAGGAAGGACAGGGCCTCTCGGGAGCTTGGCGGGCCAGGCCGGAATCAATTTCCCTCCTCCTTGCAAATGTTCTCCCACCTGAACGTGCGCCTCTGAGGGCACATGAGGAAAAAGATCATCAAGAAACAGCACTTGCAGATGAAGCTCATTCTGAAAAGGGACAAGCTGGTGAACAGGCCACCAGGAAAGATAAAAGATTGAAATACAAAGGGCCGATAAATAGATGTAAAATAGTGAATGCAACTGGTAACTTTTTAAAAATGTGAACTGAAACAGTGAGATTCAATGAGTGATACAGTGCATGTACGTCTAGTGTATCCAATTGACAAAATAATGTTACAGTCGATCTTGTGTCCTAGGGTCTGAGGAAGCTGACCCCAGAGAAGAAGTACAAACAATGGCCATTTTTCTAGAAGTCAGTTTTTCTCCACTTAGCAAACCTCAGAAACCTGCGTATCTTCCATCACGACACCTGCACAAATGCATTCTAGGAAATAATGACAAATATACAGAGATATCCTTATGTAAGGATGGTCTTTAAATACTCCAACAGAGGGGTGCCTGGGTGGCTCAGTTGTTAAGGGTCTGCCTTTGGCTCAGGTCATGATTAGGGTCCTGTGATCAGGCCCTGCTTTGGGCTCCCTGCTGGGCGGGAAGCCTATTTCTTCCTCTCCCTCTGCTGCTCCCCTGCTTGTGTTCCCTCTCTCACTGTGTCTCTCTCTGTCAAATAAATAAATAAAATCTTTAAAAAATAAAAATAAAAAGATAATAAATACCCCAACAGAAGGGGTTGATGAAATCAGTTACGGTATACCTAAGTGATAGAACAGGGGACGCTTACAGGGTAACAGGATGGTAGTTGTGTATTTGTTGAAATGGAAAGCAATTCAAAATATACTGTTCCGTTGTAAAAGAGTTTCAGGCATAGTAAACATAGGGGCACCTGGGTGGCTCAGTCGTTAAGCATCTGACTCTTGGTTTGGGCTCAAGTCATGCTCTCAGGGTCATGAGATCCAGCCCTGTGTCAGGCTCTGCACTCACAACATGGAGTCTACTTGTTCCTTTCCCTCTGTTCCTCCCCCCACTTCCAAGTGCTCTCTCTTTCTCTCTCTCAAATAAATAAATAATCTTTTAAAAAAAATAATAGCGAGTGTATTTTTTTTTGCTTAATTCATCATTTCTTTTTTTTTAATATTTTATTTATTTATCAGAGAGAGAGAGGGAGAGAGCAGGCACAGGCAGACAGAATGGCAGGCAGAGGCAGAAGGGAGTAGGGAGAAGCAGGCTCCCTACTGAGCAAGGAGCCCGATGTGGGACTTGATCCCAGGACGCTGGGATTATGACCTGAGCCGAAGGCAGCTGCTTAACCAACTGAGCCACACAGGCGTCCCTAATTCATCATTTCAATCAATAAATATTACTAAGCAAGAAGAATGCATCAAAGACCAAGACAAATAGCACCCCACTCATAAAGATTGCATTTATTGCAGTGATGGGGCCTGGGGATTGGACAACAATAAAAAGTCAGTGAGACAATTATTATAGTGTGCTAGGGAGGGAATTAAAGTAGGAGACAAAACAGAGATGTTTCTGAATTTTAAACTGAGATGCCAGTAAGAGAAGGAGAAAGGAGTGAGAGTGGTCCAGGCATCAAAAACAGCTTGTGCAAAGGTCCTGAGGCAGGACTGAGCTTTAGACAACATGGTCAGACCTAGCTAGACCATGTAGCTAAAGCCAAGTGAAGGAGGGACAATATGGTAGATAAAGACAGAGAGGGGGTTGGAGCTGGATCATGTGGGGATTGTTAAACCA
The DNA here is from genome assembly GCF_964662115.1 of Mustela nivalis. Classification (NCBI taxonomy): domain Eukaryota; kingdom Metazoa; phylum Chordata; class Mammalia; order Carnivora; family Mustelidae; genus Mustela; species Mustela nivalis. The sequence goes on from NC_139025.1 coordinate 144,936,322, forward strand.
GGGTAAGAAGCTGGGAATTTTTTCTACGTGCTATGGGAAGAACTGCAGGTCTCAAACGGGAGGTATGATCTCATCAGTGTTACTAAACTTCACACTGGCTGCTGTGTGCAAGAATGAATGTAAGAGCCAAGGATGGAGGCAGGGAATCAGGTCACCTGAGCTGCTGCAATCGTCCACGCCAGGTTTCAGGGTGGCTTGGACCTGAGGGGCACGTGGCAATGGAGAGAAATTGGATACGGTCAGGATTTATTGCGGAGTCAGTACCAGCAGTATTTGCTAGTGGATGGGTGACTCGGAGGACTTCCCCCTCGTCCCTCCTGTTCCAGATGCTTCCAGCTCCACTTCCCTGCCAAGGTTCATCCATACGACCTGGATGAACCCACTGAGCCACCCATGCATTCGGGTTTTGTGGGATGATCAGCCCCGTAAACTAAGTCTTCCTCTCCTCAAACTACCTCCAGCTGCTTTTCATTCCTTGCAAGGGAGGTCATTGAGCATCTGCTGTGTTACAATCCTCCCAACGGCCCTGTAAGGAGGGCACAGCCATGGAAACAGGCAAAGCTCAGAGAGATGAGGTGACCTTCCCAGCTCAGAACAGCAGAGCGAGGATTCAAACCCAGGACTTTGGGGTTCAGAGCAAGCATGTCCTCCTCTCCACTATGCTGGATCATCGAGATGTATCCAGCTGCTAGCTGACCCGCAAATACGGCTAGTTAAGCACTGAAATCTCAGCTCCCTCATTGCACGGAAGAAGAACAATGGCCGCCTACCCACACTAATTTCCCAGCCTCCCTTGCAGCTGGTATGGACATTCAACTTTCTCCAGTGGAGTCTTAGAGGAAATGAAGAGTGTGGCTCCTCCACACCCTTTCTCTTTCCTGCAGGCTGCAAGCCGGGCTTGGCAGTGTGCCGGCTTCAACAAGGCAGATCGCAGTAAGTCTTTGCGGGGGTTGTGGAACAATGACTCAGAAGGAGCCTGAATCCCTGAATGACCACATGGCCCTGAGCCTGCCTCCAGCCTGGAAAGCCCACCTGGCCTGGGTGTGTGAGAGAGGAAGGATAGAACTCTAATCTTTAAGTCATACCATTGCCAGGTCTCTTGGTACAGCATTCCAGCCTTATGTTAATTGATACATCACCTTGACATGATCCATCTATTTTAAATACCAGTGGTCTCTGTCGTTAAACACTAATTGAGCCCCTCAAACAGTACCTCCAGACAACAGGTAGACCCTTGAGTTTCCCTACTCCTGTCCATGGCTGAACGTGTCTAGTCTGTGGAACAGAGTCCATGCCTCATGCACTCCTAGGAGTACCTTCAAAACCCAGTTTAGGGGTGCCCTTGTGGCTCAGTAAGTTGGGCATCTGAATCTTATTTTTCCTTTTTTTTTTTTAAACAATTTTTATTTTATTTGACAGAGATCACAAGTAGGCTGAGAGGCAGGCAGAGAGAGGGGTAAGCAGAATCCCTGCTGAGCAGAGAGCCCAACTCGGGGCTCGATCCTAGGACCCTGAGATCATGACCTGAGCCGTAGGCAGAGGCTTAACCCACTGAGCCACCCACGCATCCAGGGCATCTGAGTCTTGATTTTGGCTCAGGTCATGATTTCAGAGTCATGAAATTCAGCCCCACGTTGGGCTCAGGTTCAGTGAGGAGTCTGCTTGAGATTCTCTCTCTGTGTGCCCCCTTGCACACACCTCTTTCTCTAAAATAAATAAATCTTAAAAAACAATAAATAAATAAAGCCAGTTTAAGTTGGAAACCAAAATCAACAAGACCTCCATCTCCATGCATGAGAAATTTTTTACATACAATTATTTATAAAAATATTTGAAGTGTTACATTCTTTCTTGATAAATGCTTAACAATTGATAAAGCAAAACTTAACAATCCTCCAATCTATTGTTAAATCTTCTGGGAAAAGACGAATTTTATTTATTATTATTATTGAACTGGGTTTGTTCCAGAAAGACCAGCTTCTGGGGAGCACGGGATCTGGCTTTCATACGTTAATAAATCATTTTACTTTTCAAAAACGCGGTGGGTTTGTCAGGGAGCAAGCCAAAAACCCTAGTCGATCATGATGACAATTTATTTATATCAGACTGTGCGCTTCTTCCCACAGGTTCCAAATTTAGAGACCAACGTTAAGTTCCCCTGAAATAGGTGTGACTCAGTTACTTCCTGGTAAGTTCCACTGAATACTAAAATAAACCCAGTATCTCCCTGCGCTTCTCCATGGTTCACAAGTGTGACAAAGCTCTCCGGAGTCCACTAGGAAACCAATCTGCTTACAGAGCTTGCCTTGTGGACACTGGATACTTTTGGCTGGAGGTGACAATACAGTCATACTCCACCAGCTTCCGCAGCACTGCAGAAAGTAGGGTAAAAACCTGTTCCCCACAGTGGTGAGCGTAGGTGTTTCCATAAGGCCATCAGGAAAGATGGAGAAAGGACGGGAAGGAAAAGGCGGGGCACATGCTTAGTAGTGAGAAATGTACCAGTTTGGGATTCAGATGGACGCAGATTCCAATCCTGACTCTACTACGTGCTGTTCAACTCACGAAACTTCTTTAAACCTCAGTTCCCTAGAAAGACACCCACCTCAAAGAGCGTCATGAGGATGGAGGAAGTATCTATAGCTCATATAGAATGTTCTGGCAGACTTGGCACTGAGCCAGTGACTGCAAAACAAAACCCAAGCCGATCCTGCCTCGAGATGAAGAAGTCAGCAAGCCTGCCTTCTTTGCCAAGTCGCCATGAAGGAACACAGCAGGCCAGCTGGCCTCAAGGTTTCTAAATTGTCAAGGACGGGCTTCTGCGGGTGCTCTTGTGGGGCAGGTGGATATGCTCGCTGACCACATCCCAGCTGTTCTCCTGCAACTGTGGCTGCCCAAACCTTCCAACTACTCTCATGGCTAAACCAGCCAGCAAAGCACAGTCAAGGCCTCATGGAAGTCTGTGTTCCAGTCACCTTCTTCTGCTGTCCAAGCTCACGCACAACAGTGAAGGACTGCTTTACGTGCTTTCTGTTCTGGAGGCTGGTCATCCCCCCCCCCTTTTTTTTTTTTTTAATTTATTTGACAGAGATCACAAGTAGGCAGAGAGGCAGGCAGAGAGAGAGAGAGAAAGAGGAGGAAGCAGGCTCCCTGCTGAGCAGAGAGCCCGATGTGGGACTCAATCCCAGGACCCTGAAATCATGACCTGAGCCTAAGGCAGAGGCTTTAACCCACTGAACCACCCAGGCGCCCCATCCACTTTCTTAACAACAACGAAGTACAAAACCAAAAACAAAACAATCCTCGTGTGCCTTGATTATGGTCCTTACCATTACACAGCCAACAACTGGCCTATAGGAAAAAAAGCTATAAAAAGCAACAGTGAATTCATTAGGCTTTTTTTTTTTTCATGATGGGCACAGGCACTGGATTTTTTTTGGCTTCAACCCATGACCATAATATCAAATATGGAAAATCAAGTAATGCCCTCAGGACAGTTTTGAGGCTCCCTCCAATGCTGAGACCATGACCGTCGGTCTGATGGCCATCCACACCTACTCCTTCAAAGCTTGTCCTCATGACTTCCCAGTCTCTGTAATGAGCATTTACTCCCTCTGATACTTTGACATCCCTCCAGCTCCCAGTGAAGCATGTGGGTCCTCCATCAGCCCCTACTTCCCTGTACACTCAGCATCTTGAGTCATGTTCTGATAACATCATACCAAGACTATTAGGATCTTTTGCTGGTCTCCCACCTCCTATTTCTCCAAACCATCTTCCACTGACCTACCAAAAAGTGAGGCTTTATCTGCATCCTTCCTCTGCTCAGTAACCCTCGATGGCTTCCTATTACTCATTCTGCAACCAACGTTCTCCACGATACAGCCCTCAACTCCCTTCCCTATCACATCTCTCCTCCAGGACCCACATTCGCACTAGATTTAATCACTCCTTATTGAACTTACTGACCTTTTCCCATCCCCACGCCTTTTTCATGTGATTCTTCCCCCCGGAATTCTCACGCTCCTTCCCATGCGCCCCCACACTAGACTCAAATCCATCTATCAGAGATCATCTCAAGGGAGACCTCTTCCGTGAAGACTTTCCTAATCCTTCCAACTAGCAATAAATACACCTACCTTCTAAATCCCATGACCTTGAATTTGTACTTACTTCCTTCTGTCTCTTGTTCCCCTCTACCTTGCAGTGTCAAGCCCTAAGCATCCATGGGGGCTTTTGAGCACGATCTGGTGGGAAGGGAAGGTGGGGAAATGGGCCTTCAAGCCACACTTGCAAAAGCACTGGTTTTACTACAATGAGATAGGAAGAGAGATCAGATAGGGCTGCTGAGGCACGCACAATCCCGCCCACACCATGCAGCCATGGAGACCTTCTCAGCCTCTTTCCTGTCTCGCACCAGACTGCAAGTATATGAAGGGGAGAGGCTGTTTTCCTTAAGTAAATGCCTGCCACAGGGTTGAGCACGACACCCGCTGTGGAGAGCTCCCGGACACGAAGCATGCTGGATTTATAAGAGCAGATAATGCCTGAGATGTGTCCAGCCTACACGGCTTCTTCCGGTCTGTGCTGAACAAACAGGTCTCCAGCACCCATTCCCTCCCGACGTCTTACTGAGGCCAAGTGTGGGACAGCCAGTCCCTCCTTCTTTAACAGGCTCCTATGAGAGCTTCTGACCTGCTTCTCCTATAAGCTGCCCGTTTACTTCTGAAACTGCAATTTACCCAGGAACCCATAATGGGGTGATCCCCCCCATCCAAAGGCACAGCCCCCAATGCCAACCCTGAGTGAAGAGTCCTTCCAATTTACTTGGCATTGTACTGTCAGCGGGAAAGAATCCCTTCATGCGTTTCACCAGGAATCCACCTTCCCAGGGTACCCGCTCGGCCTGCAGCCGCCACCCCCCATTTGAAGCAGCCAGAGACAGCAAATTGCCCCCATGCCCTGGTAGTACCCACTTTCCCTGCACTGGGCGTGGGGCCTCCTTCCTCCTGCTCCAGTCCGGAGGCCCCACTGACGCTGCCCACTTTTCTGTAGGTGAAAGCTCTCCGCACAAAGTCGGGGCTTCCAGAAGGGGCATGGAGGGGGAACCAGCCACTGCACATATCCCTGATTAAAGAGAGAGAGAGAGAGAGAGAGAAGAGGAAGAGGAACAGTGGCCAAGACAGGATGGGAGCCCCAGCTCTCCCGTTTTCCTATACAATTATAAGGCCAGATTCTAACCTGTGCACGGGTGACGAGAGAGAAACTAACATGACTCTTGCTCTGAATTAGACCCTCACTGCCTTCACTTCCCTACCCCTTGTTTCTTCATGGCCTTTTTTTCTTTCTTTTTTTTTTTTTAGCACTTGAACCCAGGTTAGCCTATTTCCTGTTCCTATTTTTAAGGAATTCAGGCTCTCTGCAGCAAAGAAAGACAAGCATTCCCTGGAGCTTTCTATTAGGAATGTTTCTAGATTGTTCGTTGAAAGCATGTACATTTGTTAATTCGCGCCATAAACACACCCCACGGCCTCATTTAGCTCTGAGCGCTCATGTGTGCATTGCGACTACCTATGCATGGTTCCAACTTAATCAAATACTTAATGAGCAGCATTAATATTCGTTGTCTTCTCCACAGGAGCCTCCGCTCATCAAGGTAAATAACAGTGGGTTGTCTCCACAGCCTGTGGTTGAGCTAAGAATTACCTGCCCTTTCTCAAGACAGGGAAACTGTCGGTCCCCCAAGATGGGAAAACCCTGCTGGGTACTTTCCAAAGACTTCACTGTAAAATGAGATGTTTCCACTTAACAGATGCTTTACCAACATCAATGTCAAGCAATCTGGAAGAGTAATAAGAGATCCACCATCCGGGTGATGGTCAGAGATCCTTCTAGCGTTCTATTATGTGCCAGACACTGGAGATCCTATGAGGACCTTTCCTCACAGTGCTTGCAGTCTAGTGGGAGAGACCTACACTTACACTTACGGAAAGGTCATCCTAGAGGACACAGGGTTTGTCAGGAAAAGCATGGGGTGCTGGGAGAGCCATTCCCTAAAGAAGAGATACTGGAGTTGAGCTGAAATGAGAACGGGGAAGGGATCAGTTATTCGCTATTAGGTCTGCAGCGCACACATACGCGCGCACACACACACACACACACACACAGAGCAAAACTCCTGTATTTATACCTAAAGAAACTGAGGCCCAGCAGAGCTAAATATCTTGCCCAAGGTCAGAACTAATTATAGAAACTGCCCATCCCAGTATCTAATCCCTTCCTGCTACATCAATGGATTTTATGTACCTCCCCACCATAGATTATTTCAATACACTTGGCCAATAAAACGCAGAATATTGAGTTAAACCCACATCCCTCGAGACCACAAGCATAAATAACGATCGTGTTTTAATGCGGAGGATACCTTTTCATTGTGCAAATCCGAATTCTCATCGTATCATAATCCAAGACAGCTTGTTTTCAGGAGGAACGGGAAGGTCATAACCCTGTCTCAAACGCACTGGCAAATCTCTCTAACCGTGCAATGCTAATTTGGGCGTGAGCTGTGTGTTTAGGCTGACTTCATGCCCCAGCTGGGGTTTCAGATTTGCACACGGCATTGGGTGGCTCTGTGCTGTTCACTGCAAGGGGACTCCGGAAGCCTCTGGGGACTTACCGCTAGCCTCCCAGTGTGTGCCTGCGCTGTGTGGCTGAAACATTCTTTTGAAAAGCCCCTGAGAATTCACTTGCAGTCTGTGCGTTTGCATGTAAAAGCAAGGACTGGAGAGAACCGCAGAGGATCACGCTCTGACCCGAGGTTACCTCTGGGAAGCAGCTGCAGTGGGGAGGGCATGGGATACGCTCTTCTTTTTACTCTAGATACGCCCGAGTTGTGTAGAATTGTACACAGGAAGGTATTACATGTGTATAAATTCTTTTAAAGAAAAATCTTAGACAAAACTAACATCTCAGTAGAACAAAGGTGCGTCTCCGCAGGGAGCAGAGGCGTTTCTTCTGGACGTGACTATATTCCAGAAACCTCAGAGCAACTCCCGCGTTGACCAGCAGAGAACTGAAGGTGGAAAACATGCCCTCCCCAGCATCCCAACGGGAAATCTGGAAAGTTGGAGGCGCCTCGAGGGTCGCCGCCCTTACGACCCGCCCCCACCTCCCCGCGACAACGGGTGCACTTCGGCAAGTCCCGACTTCACCGCGTGCGCACCCAGCCACCCACCCCTGCTCCGCAACCCGTGCGGGTGCGGGAGGGTGGGGCCGCGGCGGGGCGGGGCCATCCGAGCCCGCTCCCCCACCTCCTCCCGCGTCCCCTCCCCGCCAGCCCCGCCCGCCCCGCCCCCGCTCGCCCCCCGCCCGCGCCCGGGGCGCCTGGCCCGCCCCCTCCCCTAGCGAGCAAACGAACCTCGCTACGCGCTCGGCGGCGGCGGGCGGGGGCCGGGCGAGGGAGGGGGCTGGCCCGAGCAGCCCGACTCCGCAGTTGTCTCCCGAGCGCGGGCTGCGCCGCCCGAGCCGCTGGGCTGGGGAAGCACTAGCCGTTGGCTCCCGGGCCGGCCCCTCCAGGCGCTCGCAGGCATGCAGCCCGGGAGCAGGCGGCGTGCCCCGGGCCGCTGCTGAGCCGGCCGGGGCGGCGGGGACCAGCGCCTGCCGAGCCCCTCCCACCTTGCCCCGGGGCCGACGAGCGGCGCCCGGGCACCCTGCTCTTCGCCCGCAGCCCCGCCAGCGCCACCCCCCGCGGGCCGCAGGGGCTCATGCAGCCGCCAAGGTAAGCGCGGGCCGGGAGCGGGGCGGACCCGGCTCTGACATCCCCGAGGAGCCTCCCGCACTTGCGGGGGCCACGGCACTGCTCTGGTCCTCCCCGGCCCCGCGTCTCATCTAGCTTCAGTCTTGCCCAGATTTGGAGCTTTGCTGCGCCTCGATCGCTTTAGTCTTGGCAGCGGTAAAGTTTTTGTGGTTTAGCATTTGCTCCTTTTTCCGCTAAAATGCTCTCCCCGGGCCGCCGGCAGCGCGCGTGCTTGGACAGACCCGGCGAGCGTCTCTTCCACTGTGTGCGGGCTGGGAGCTCCCTCTCTCCCTCGCGGTCACCTCCTCACCGGGTAGCCGCACCGCCCGGCCGGCGCAGCCTGGACGGAGCCGGACAGAGGGCTGTCCCGCCGCGAACCCCTGCCGGGCTCCCCACTTCTGCTCCGCGCCTGGCTGCCTAGGCCAGCTGCAGGGACGCGGAACATGCGCCTGCCCCCGGGCGCGTCGGTGCTGCACCGTCTGGGCTCGGGTCCGACAGGTCCGTGGCACTGGGAGCTGCAGCGCGCAGGAAGGTGCGGGACTTGGGTTCAGCGCTGAGGGGTCGGACTCCCGCGTGGCCTCGGCGTTCCCAAGTGGGCGGGTGGGCCCGGCGGGCGGGCACAGAGACTGTTCCGCGCCCGGCTCGAGCGGTGGCTTAGGCCAGGGAACTAGCTGAAGCAGGGGTACAGGTGTATTTAGGGGGAGGGCCGACGCGGGTGGGTAAGGGACGCTCGGTTGCAATTCCAGATTGCATCCTGTTAGTGTAATTGCATTAGATTTGCTCGGAGGCAGAATCAATTCCCCCAGATTGAGATTTTTAATGGGAGCCTGCGAGTCGCTATTATATGGTGCGGTTTCGGGAGGCGTTGGATTGTATTTCTTTTCTAAGTCGGGCGTCTGGCGGGCGGAGCAGGGGAAATCGCGCCACCTAGCGGAGCTGGCCAGCTGCGCGCTCCTTCTAGGCGATGAAGTTGGGTGTTCTCAAAACTAGGAGACTCCAGCGCCAGGCAGGGAGGCCAGAGGAGCCCTCCCGGGAAGAGCAGTTACGCGCGGATCTAGAGTCGGGTTGAGCGAGAGCCTCCCCAACCCCCAGCTCAGCAAGCCAAGCAAGCCAAGCTCAAGGGACAGAATTACAGGTTGTCCTGCGAGGCAGGCTGTCACCTCGAGGAGATCTGGCTGGAGGGTCCGCCCGCAAAAACACAAAACGTTGCCTGCCACTAAGGGGCATCTATTTCAGAAGAAAGGGGAAGAGAAGAAAAAAAAAAAAAAAAAGACAAGATGTACAGACTTTGCTGTCTTCTCCAGTGCATCATAAAGGGGGATTTGGGGGCGGATCTTGAACCATGACCCCTAGGAAAGAAATTGGCGGGAAGGGCAACTGAAGGACAGTGGGAAAGGGCCTCCTGGCGATCTGTGCACGGAAGGGATAGCATACCAAAAATGGCATTTTAAAAAACACAACTCAAAGGGTATCCTGATGTTCCACTGCCACAGAAGGTGAGAAGCAAACCCCCTTTATAAGGGATATGGTCTCCAGTGAACCACGGGGCTGACTTTGCTGGGTGACAAGCCCCGCAGACAAAGGCTCTGGGTGGGGCACCCACACACCAGGCGGGCTCCACATTCTCTGTGGCTGGTTTTTGCTGCCACCTTCCAGGCCGGATGATATTAGCAATGAGCTGAGTTCTCCCTGTTCTAAAGGATACCTTGGTTCCTTGAAGAGCAGCATGGTGGTGAAGTTGAAATCCTCTTTCCTGTGGTGCTGGGGAGGAAGGTCCCAGATCCCTTTTCGCAATAGCCCTGCTCTTACCTTTTCTTTCCCAGGTGACAGACAGGTGCTTATATTCCAAATAGACATGTGGAATGGTTGGGGGGGGGTGCGTATCTGCCCCCCCATGCTGTCTCTCCCTTTGCAGGTGTTTATTTAATAACCAGCTTTGTGACCAAAAGGATCTTACGGTAACCTGGCCTCTTATTCAAGGAGGGCTTCTCTGACCTTTGCTAAGAAACCCCTTGCAAGGCATGACTGCTGTTCCCTTAGTGTGCATGGTAACGCAGAACAGAGCCAGGAGGGGCTCCTATTATGATAGGAGGTCTTACAGGTCCTATAGGACCTTTGACTTGGCCCTTCGGCCACCCTACGTGGGGCCAAATACAGGAATTCTTAGATGAGATGCATAATAAAATGAACAGGTACTGAGCATCCCTGACATTGGGACAGGAAGTTTTTCAAGCCATCATTGTACTGATGCTCACCAGAACAGGGGCTGGCATTTCCATTTCCCTAAAGAAACTGAGGTCCAGATGGGTAGAGCCCAGGTTCTGCGAGTTGAAAGTGCCCTTTCACTTTCAACAGTGCTACCAAGTGAATTATATCCAAGCACTGGCTTCTACCAAGCCCGGCCCCCAAATTCAGTCACGCCTTAGGAGGTCTGATCACCGATCTCTTGAGAAGTCTGCCATCCAGGCAAAGAGACGGGGATAAACCCAAGTGAAACAGGGCATCAGCAAACTGGAATTATCAGAAACCAGCGCAGGCTCGTTTGAATCCATTGGTTCTGTGAAATGGAAAGGCACCCCTCCAGAAAGACCCCTGTTCTTTAACTTGACTTACAACGTCCCGAAGTTCAAATAACTTCTAGCCGTTCTGTGTTTCTGTGGCTCTTCAAAGACAATGGCTTTGCTTTTCAAACAACATCCATTGTTTATTCATGCGACAGACTTGATATAAATGTACCCTGAAAATGGGAGGCTCCAGTCTCTCCCACCTGTCTGGTATCCAGCCCCATTCAAAGGACACACTCCCGTTTTTCTTATTTTGACCGAATGATAAGTCCCGTGTCAGCCTCCCTTCCTTTCAGACCAACAGATCTACGAAGGAGCAATGAACAGGGCCGTGGAAAACCTAAGGACTACACTTACCCAAGTGTGTGTGCATCCAAGGTCAGGCAGAAGTCCGTTTCCTTGGTGACAAATAAACATCTTTTTAAAAGATGCCCAGTTTCTCAGCCAGGTGTGACCCTAGGAATAGAAAATGCAGCATCCTATTAGATCATAGGGGTCAGGAGGCAAGAATACGTGCTGACAGGTGAAATTTTTCTAATTCTAAGGGCAGTAAGAAGACGTTTTGAAACTTGGGCAGCAATTTTGTAACAAAGTAAATGCAAATATCTCGTGTAGTCTCATTTTAAAAATTTCAAGGCACTGTTACTTGATGAATATAAAAATGCCCTTTGTACTAACTTGACTTATAACATTATTATATCCAGATTACTAAAGTGAAGAATTAAAGCGTAGCAAACACCGTTGATGCAGGAAAAAATAACAAAGCTACCAGCTGAGTTTACTTCTGGTTTTTCAGTTGTTTGTTTAAAGTAACACTACGAGATGAGGAACTTTATGGAATCAAGATACTAGATTTGGGGCACCTGGGTGGCTCAGTTGTTAAGCTTCTGCCTCAGCTCGGGTCATGATCCCAGTGTCTTGGGATCGAGCCACACTGGGCTCCCTGCTCAGCGGGAGGCCTTCTCCTCCCTCTCTCACTCCCCCTGCTTGTGTTCCCTCTCTCGCAAAAAAAAAAAACAAAAAACAAAAAAAAAAAAAACTAAATTTGCCAGAGTCTGAAAAATCTGGCCCTTGATAACTTAAAAACAAAAGAATCTGTCAGCTATCTGATGGATCAAGGCCAGTTCCTATAGGTTCTGCGGCCTCTACAGGGCAGAGCAGAGATTAGCAGATGTGAGTACAAACTTACTGATCTGTATCTTTGAGGCCCTGTTTAGTGCTTACCATCCCTCATGGCTGTTACTTGTGTTTTATTTTTCCATCTCTGGGGACTCTCCTTCTCAAGGTCTCCACAGCAGCTTTCCTGGCGGACCACAACTGTTTGTCCTGGGTCCTGATAACGCTCAGCTCTTCTGCCCTTGGGAGCAGAGATATTCTGGCCAAGTCCCCAAGAAGAGCCTTGGTATCATCCCTTTATTCTTCATACACTGTTCTTCTGAAGACGGACGCACACAGTTTTCGTCCTCTTTAGGATGTTGAAGACTTTTCTCTTGATTGATGTCTCTGAAAGGCGCTTAGGGGGAAACACCCTAAAGCACACCAAGAGTCACCCCTCTGGCCTCCTAAACATTTGTGTCATCAGCCCTGGTGGCCACAGCGCAGACACTCAGCTTCAGAGTTCGGTCTCCTGGTAGTCTTGTATGCGTTTCCCTCATCTGTGCCCTGCTGTGTCTCTTCCCAGCTTTAGCTCTTTAAAAACCAGGCTACCAGGGCACCTGGGTGGCTCAGTGGGTTAAAGCCTCTGCCTTCGGCTCGGGTCATGGTCTCAGGGTCCTGGGATCAAGCCCCGAATCAGGCTCTCCGCTCAGCGGGGAACCTGCTTCCTTCCTCTCTCTCTGCCTGCCTTTCTGCCTACTTGTGATCTCTCTCTCTCTGTCAAATGAATAAATAAAATATTAAACACCAGGCTACCTCATTGTTCCAGGTGCTGCCACAAAGTTTCCTCCCCTCTCTCAAAGTCTGATCCTCTTCTGCAACCATAAGATGTTGCTGGTTACCCGCTGCCAGGGGGAGCTCAGAAAAAACGTCTGCTGGGCAAAAGTGACTTGGAAATTCACTGCCAGGGTGCATTTTCAGCTTCTGACCCTGGCATCCTGGAGAACAGACCGCTATCATAATACATCCCTCGGACCGCTGGGAGTTGAAGCCACTCTGTGGTGCTGCTGCCTTGGCAAACGTTTCATTTGGCCACATTGCTTGTATGTGTGTGTGGAGGGGGAGATCTTAGACTGGTCATAGCCTCCCCCCACCCCTGTCCCCCGTGTAAATGCATGCCCTGGACAGCAGCTACCAGTCCCAAGCAGATGTAAGTTCTAATGACTTTCCCCAATGGCTTTTGTGATGAACAGTCTCCCCCACCTCCCAGAGCTGTCCTTGATGCACCCCTTGGAAAAAGACCCCCCTGGGGTTCACCAAAGCCCACTCCTTTGGTTTGAATGGACCAATCTAGCTTTAGCACAGAAACCCTCCAACGCTGGACCCATGCACCCTAATAAAGGCTTGAGCCCTAGTCCTGTCTCTCTCTGCCCCCTCCACTGCCCCCTCCAGGTGTGCCCTGCTCATCCTCTAGGATCTGTGAATGATAAATGTCTCCATTTCAGTTTCTCCTGTGGTCCGCCCTTGAACTGTGGCTTGCCACCCAGCACCCGGGGCTCCACTTAATTTGACAGATTTTGTAACAGAAGAGCACATGGAAATGCGTACCTCATTCTCATAATCATAAACACGGCAGGGTTTCCTCAAAACAACTGGTACTTTGGAAACAGTAAGAATTCATGTTTGTTTGGAAATCTGGGTGTATAATACACTTTCATTTCCATTTAATTTAATATCCGGTATAGAAAGAGCTAGAGTATAAATAATAGATTTTGTAACACCATTGCATTTTCTCAGACGGGTTTCCATTTATGCAAGAGAGGCAAAGCAATGAGAAATGTAGGGCTTAGAGACCAAGCTCACCTGGAGACACTGTGAGGTTCACGACGGCACCCCCTCAAAGGTCCACACCTGCTAAGAACCCCTCCCTGCTAAGGTGGGCAGCTCATTTTGCACCAGAACAAGGGATTCGTGGGACATTCGTTTATGTTGTCTCACACCCTTTGGTGCAGCTAAAACAGTCCGATATTCACCTTTCAGAATGCTGATTTCAGAATGCTTCCCTTCCTATCTGGAAGCATGGTGGGCTTTGTATCTTTAAGTATCTCAAGAGAATATGGTAAGGAAAAGCCAGATGCCACCGTTTTCCCCACTGTGAGGGTTTTAGCTTGCTTTTATTTTTCTCTGCTGAGATCCCTAAACTCCCAAGTGTCTGATTTCTTTATGAGCAAATGGATGCTATTGGCAGATTCCACAGACCTCCACAGGCCTAGTTAGAATGTAGCCCCCCCCCCCCCCCCCCCCGCCGAGCCTTGGCCAAGAGTCAACAAGGACAAAGGAAACCCAAGCCAAGATGGCACCCAAGCCTTCCCTTTCCGGGTCATTGACCAGCCTGTAGGGGCAGAATCCCACCAGCTTAGAATTTGAGACAAGGTGTGGATGGCTTGATTGATAGTCTAGATAGGTCTACTAAACATCTTGTTGTGTCATATTTACCTTGTCAGTCACAGGCTGCATCCAAGTAAACACTCTGTGAAAACTTGACCTAAAAATACCATTTAGTATCCCAAAGAAAGGAAAGGAGTTCTGTAACTATTTCAACTTCCTAAGTCTTTAAAGGGCTGGGGTAGATCGTTCAGGGAAGTTGTTCTTTTCTTAAAATATTTTAAGATTTTTAATTTATTTCCAGAAAGCAGCATATCTCTAAACATATTCTCATTTCTTGCATTCTTTTTGTTTTGTTTTGTTTTTTAAGGTAGGCTCCACTCCAGTGTGGGGCTTGAACTCACAGCCCGTAGATCAAGAGACACAGGCTCTACCAGCGGAGTCAGCCAGGCACCCCCACCCCCATATTCTCATTTCTAACACGTAACCCACTATTATACAAATGGAGTGTATTATTGGACGAACAGGAAAGAAAGTAAACCCCAGGTGAAAAAGCTGGGAAGCAGCTGTACTTTGGGGTGGGGAACACTGAACTTGGCATCCCTTGGCCAGGGTCTGGGGCTCTCCCTGCTCTGATCTTCTTAGTGACCTTGGACAAGTCACTTAATCTCCCAGTGTCTCTGTGTCCTCACTCATGAAACGAAGGCGGCTGCTTCCACGACACAGTTGGGACCACTCAATAGTTACGTGGGAAACTCTGCTGTATTGTGGTCGCTCAACAGAACTTGAATGTTACCAGCAATGCACTTAGAACCCACCCAGTAATCAAGGATGTCCACGCATCCTCGGGGAATTCTGCAGAAGTCCCCGCTGTTTCCACACAGACAGAGGCAGAATTGGGTGCACAATTGAGACTCTTATTCTAATCTAAAGAATGGTTCTTGTCTGTGATATAAAACTGACATGGTCAGCTACCTAACAACACTCACTCTATGCCAAGCATCTGTTCTCAGTGGTCTGTATCGTGTTAGTTCATCTAATCTCCCCAGTAACCCTCAGAGGGAGCAAAGCATATCCCCACTTCACAGATGAGATCACTGAGATTTAAGGAACCAGTGTTCAGACCACACATTGTCAGCCTGCCTGCTGTGTTGTCTCTCTCGTATCAAAGCAAAGCCTCCAACAAACGTTAAGAAGAAAACAGTGCGGGGAAGGAGGTTGTCACATTAAGGGACATATTTGCTCGCGTTTCTGCTTTGGCTCTTTTCCCCCACCTCCCATGAGCCAGCGAACTTTATTTCAGCTTTGCATTAGCCATTCTAAACAGTTTTGAATTTGATGAATAACTTGGTTATCTGTTTCTATTGCTAAATGTCTATGGTATTTGTGCTTGGCACCAAATTGTTCATTAATCCAAATCCCCCAGCCTTCTGCCGGTTGAGAGCGAGAGAGAGAGAGACAGACTCACTGTCCGTTCAGACAGTTGCCGTTTGGTGGATAAATGGCTCCAAGCTGCTGCTTCTCCCCAGTACTTACTGGAATGAGGAGAAGTAAATACTGGGTGGTCTGTTCTCCATGACAGGAAGCTGGTGTGTCTTGGTATGGGTACCCAAACGTTTCTTTAAAACAGGAGGTGATTGGGGCACCTGGGTGGCTCAGTCAGTTAAGCGTCTGACTCTTGGTTCTGGCTTAGGTCATGATCTCAGGGTTGTGGGATCAAGCCCCACATGGGGCTCTGTGCTCAGTCAGGAGTCTGCTTAAGGTTCTTTCTCCCTCTGTGCCTATCCCATTTGCTCGCTGGCTTGCTCTCAAACAAAATAAACCTTTAAGAAAGAAAAAAAGAGGTTACTAAGTGTTTTTGAGGTTTCAGGTATACAGGTATTGCTGGGGATTACTGCTGAAGAATTTCATGGTGACACTCAAACATAAAAATGTCGCTCTTCAAGCACCATTTCCTCCTTGCTCGGCCACATTTTTACTTGGGGAGCCCAGAAATGTTACAGATGAGGCCCCAGAATGGCTCCTTGGAGTCCGGTGTGGGCAAGGCTGATGACTGACAGAGCCAGCTCGGTTCACCGGGTCCCTAGAGATGCTAGAGCAGGGAGCGGCAGACCCCTCGGGGGGGTGGCCAGACCATGATTCTGCAGACTACAAAGCGGACGATCTAGTGACAGGAAAGACCATTCAGGGGCCTCCTAGCTTGAGGCAGAGCTGCCCCGAATCCTAGGTCTCTGTCTTTCCCCAGATCCACCGCAATGTCTAGAAAGTCTGTCTCCACGCTGACAGCTAAGCACTACACCAATCCTATCCTGTTCATCCTGGCTCTATAGGTAGAAGAATTTGCAAGCTGTAGACCAGACGGTAGGTGTGTGCTGGCCTCCCAGTGCTGAGGGTCAAGAGGAAAGTGAGGGAGGGAAGACTTTCATATACAAAACTTCAATTATACACTAGTTTGACATCTCCATATCGTCATCTCATCTCCACAGGGAGAGATGCGAGAAGCATCCAAAGAAAAAGCGTTGGTACCTCCAAGAGTTTACAGTGAAACTCAGAAGTCAGGAAGGAGAGGTGAGAAAAGGAGGAAGAGGGTGCTCATTCCCAAATATCATGGGCCTGTGACCCCAGAAAGTGTTAGCATGTGATCAGGAGGGCCTCCAACCCAGCCTGGGTAGGGGGGGGTGGAACACTCACTCCTTTTGGAGGATCAGTAGAGGCACAGGGGAGACCTGGCATCTCTGTGCCTGGGAAGGAGTTGGGGAGCTCATCAGAGGTGGCAGAACAGCCAGGAGTCACCCGTGCCCCGCTTTGCCACCAAGCCAGGTGGGTGACCTCGGGAAGGTTCCTACATTCTACGGTGTTAGTGGGGGCAGCCGTGAGCTGTCCAGCTTCCAAATGAAAGAGGACAGAACAAGCATCTTTAAACAGGAATGGGAGTCCAGAGAGAGCAAAGGATGAAGTCCGTCTGTCTATACATCTGCAAATCCCCTTTGGCTAGTGAGCTCAGGTCTTCTCTGAGTGCTCAGCCCATTCCATGATGGAAGAGTTCCCCGGGAATGTTTAACTGAAAGGAAAAATAAAATAGGAAATACCTACTGGGAGGGAACAGTCAGAAGGTGGCTAATCATTTTGGATGAAATGATAGCTAAGGAGCTAGACTGGTTGCTCTTCTATATGTGTTTATATGCCCATGGAAATATCTAGAAAGATGCACATGAAACAGCCAAGAGTTACTGCCTCCAGGGAGAGTCACCTAATTTCATTGGACAGGAAGTTGATTTTTTTTTTAACGTGCCAATATCATTCTTTCTTTTTTTTTTTTTTTTTAAATAAACTTGATGTTGGGCTGAAGGACAAGGAAAGCCCAGAAAAATTGTTCTTCCAGCATTTTCTTTTTTTGCAAAATCCCTTTTATGTCTTCCGGGCACACTGAAAATGTCCATGTCTATCATGGGGGAGGGAGCACTCCATATCAATGTCCCACGCCCAGTTGGCTCACCAGGCTCCGAAAGTCTCCAGCCTCTGTTCCTGAAAGCAGATTCACGACCGGAAATGCTAACCTGGGGCAGTCTGAAGTATTGTCCCAACAGGTGAAAATTGGAAGGAAGGTGTTCCAGACAGCATGAGGCTAAGGGAATGTAGATGTCACCAGTCTTCACCGTCGGTGGTCCCGTTTGTTAAAGAAGTTACTGGTATAAACTTCTCATCAGGGGCGCCTGGATGGCTCAGTGGGTTAAAGCCTCTGCCTTCGGCTCAGGTCATGATCCCAGGATCCTGGGATGGAGCCCCCCATTGGGCTCTCTGCTCAGCGGGGAGCCTGCTTCCCTTCCCCTCTGTCTGCCTGCCTGTCTGCCTACTTGTGATCTCTGTCAAATAAATAAATAAAATCTTTAAAATAAAATAAACTCCTCATCATCCTCAACTCTGAGAGACTCACCAGTTTTGCAGAAGTTGATTTGCAGTAACGACAAAGGGGAGTAAATGCGGGTCTCCCGAGACACATGAACGCCCACCCCAGAGTACTGAGCACGAGGTGCGGAAATCATTTGTCTCTACATCTGACAACTTGCCTGGGCTGCCAGAAGGGGGCCGGGATCATCTGCCCCCATCCTGAGAACTCCCAAAGCACCCCACTCAGAGCTGAGTACTCAGTGCTCCGTGAATGCTTGTTGAAGGAGTAAAACAGAAGCACAGTAAATAAATAGGAAGAATGTGTCTTCTGTGGGAGCCAAACAATGTGACTGGTCTGATCACATCCGTTTAAAGCCATGCCCAAGAGCAAATAAAATCTGCTGACGTGTCTTAAATCCATCTGAAAGAATTCAGAGAAAAAGTGAGATGCCTCTTCAGTTTCTAAAGAGAGCTATTGGAAGGCCAGGGGAACCTGTGTTTCAGAACACCGTTAAAGTATTAGAATAAAGTCTCCACGTTTTGATTACTAAAAATAAGCATCCCTCGTGGTGAGGGAGGGAGCACAGAAGCACATGGAAGGGTGTGCACACAGGACAAGGGAAGCCAATGGCAAGAGCTGAGAAGACAAGATTGGCCAAAGTGGGAGCATACTGAGGCTTTCTGAAGTCTACAGGGAAGGGGTCTTTCATGCCAGCGTAAGAACAAGACTCACAAAAGGTTTGGAAGAAGAGGAGCAGGGAGAGGTCCTCTCCTCAATCATCATGGGAACAAACAGCAGGGAAACTCTATGGCCTCCTACCCTCCAACCATCTAGAGGGAAGGAAGCAGGGGTAATTAAAGATGGTGTCCATGTCCCGATGGCCAGAATGGGCACTGACTTCCATACTGGGCCTGCGCCCAAGGGTGTATTCCCTGGGCCCCCTGCCCACAAAGGGAGCTCCCCCATCTAGGAAGGGTCCCTCTTAACAGCCACTTCATGGAATACATGCGAAGACGTAATATCACCAAGAACATTTGGAAATCCCAATGAACTGGACAGAGCACAGCACGCTCTCTGAGAAGAGAACATGAAACCGGAGAAATCTATTAGCATTCTGGGAGGAGGTAGAAACAGGGCCGGAGACAAGGGAGAAACCCAGGGATGAATTATGTTTAGACATTCAGAATTCCTTCTGAGAAAGTTCCACCCCAGGGGTCACTCACAATAGTACGTTGCTCCAGAATGTGCGGGGAAATCGCCACAGACTGGAACTGTCCTTAGAGACAGGAAACAAA
Source organism: Mustela nivalis (assembly GCF_964662115.1). Taxonomy (NCBI): domain Eukaryota; kingdom Metazoa; phylum Chordata; class Mammalia; order Carnivora; family Mustelidae; genus Mustela; species Mustela nivalis. Next base: position 144,955,345 of record NC_139025.1, read on the forward strand.
AGATAGGATAAACAGGTACTTTGCTGGATTGAGAATTATAAACAGTGGGGATCCCCAAAGATTACTGGGGCTCCCAGACTTAGTTTCAGTGTCCACAGATCATCTGAAGGAGCGAGTGCCCAGATGGTTCCAGGCCTGCCGACGGAGGCCGACCACACTTATGAGTTAGCAAGAAAATACACATTGAAGCCTCAATTACTGCATTTAGGAGCACAGCATCCAAACGATAACAAAATAGACTCTGTCCAGCCTGTTTACAGCCCAGAAGGGGATCTTGGGGGTCTTTGCAAAATGTTCGTTTGCTAACAGCCATGCAGGACTACATGCTCAGAAAGTGCAGAATGCTTCCAGAAACTGCTTTGGGAGCTAAGCCCAAAATAGGATTCTCCATGGGCTAGACCCAAACCTGGGGGTTTTATGACTTTCCTCCAGAGAAAAATATCTCAGTACTGTAGAAAGGTAAGTAAAGTCACCACCCAGATAAAAGACTTGCCTGAGAAGCTGGACTGCTTTGTTCTTCAGTGTGGAAAAATGAAACCAAAAAGATGATATGGTCAAAGCCTATTAAGCCTTGAAAGTTGCTGGGGTGAAGGAGCACCCGGGTGGTTCAGTCCATTAAGTGTCTGCCTTCAGTGCAGGTCATGATCCCAGGGTCCTGGGATCGAGCCCCACATTGGGCTCTCTGTTCAGCGGGGAGTTTTCTTCTCCTCCTCTCTGCCCCTCCCCATTGCCCATACTGGCTCGCTCTCTCTCAAATAAATAAAGAAAATCTTTTAAAAATTTTTACTACGATGAGAAAAACAACCTTAATTTTTCCAAGTTGCTGCTTATGCATTTTACAGTAGGAGAACCCTACTCACACCCTGGACATTAAGGTCAGGACTCAAATTTAGGGTTCCCTGCTTTGCTTTTTCCAGGGTACCTTTTGAATTAAGCCTTAGAGTTCAGCCCAAGAAAAGGGAGTGACCTCCACCCCCACCACCCTGTAAGGAGTGGGTGCTTGCTACCCTGTTCTCTGTCCCCGGCTCTCTCTGAACCTGGGATGGAGGACTGCCCCTCGCCTGCCTCCCTGTACACCCCAGCAATCCCACTCTTTCCAGGACCTGTTAGTAATAAATCTTGTGACTCTAATTCCTTGATGTGGGTTATTGAAAACGCACCTTCAATCAGAAACAGCCCTGTGGGTCTCACTTGCCCAAAGTGGGAGCCTGGATGCTGAGGGGACCCCCTGCTGACCCGTGGCGGGGCGGGGCAGGTCCTGTGCCCCCCATGGAGCAGGTCATAATCTGCAGATTCTTTATGTAATACACCAGCTCCAGCTTCTCAACACAGTTATGGGGAGAGTGAAGGAGGTCTCGTTCATCAAATCTGAGACAACCAGACCCCACAGGAGCCCTTGGAGTTTGAAAGAGGAACTTGAAGTCAACCTTGAGTTCAATTAAAGAGGATTGGGTCCCACGTTCAGTTGTCAGTTGAACCAACTGAGTTCCTTAAGACATGGCACAGCCGAAATGTTTTCACAGGTCGGGGGTGGAGGGCATGAGAATAGGCTCAAGATATGTTACCAGTAAATGAATGAGGGGTTAGACGCCATTGACAACATACCTTTGTGCTTGTGAGGCCGGTGGAAGGACTTCTTGGGACTGATGTTGGACCATCTGCTCCCTCCCTGTTAGGAGTCTGTGCACACGAGGGAGAGAATCCTCAATCAAACCAGTTTCAGCAAAGTATGGAGATCTGTTGGCTCCCACAGCTGGAACGGGTACTCCTATAACTCAGAGGAGGTGTAGGGAGAATCACATGCTGGAATGGCGTGGGGAGCCCTGAAAATCTCCATCAGCCCCAGAAAAGCTCACCTGATAAAGTGCAATTTTAGTAAAAACAGTGTGCCAACTCTGCCACACTCATACCCACCGGCCTCTCCATCAGGTAGCTATCTGCAGACCCGTCCTCTGGAATCAGAGACCAGGAAGGGGCTCCCCCATAGCAACAGCTCAGGACAGACTCTGATCGGTCAGCTCAGGTCACACACCAGTCACCACTTTATTGAAAGGGCTTGTTAAGTTATCTGTCTCAGCAGCCTTGACTTTAAAATGATAAAGTGATAGACTCAACCTGAGTCTTAGCAGGCACCCAGGGTCAATGACCTGTGATGTGACTTACCAACCTAGCAAATCCCTACAATTTCGTCACCTAGGAGAGCTCATTAAAAACGATGATGAGAGGCACCTGGGTGGCTCAGTGGGTTAAAGCCTCTGCCTTCCGCTCAGGTCATGATCTCGGGGTCCTGGGATCGAGCCCCGCATCGGTCTCTCTGTTCAGCAGGGAGCCTGCTTCCTCCTCTCTCTCTCTCTGCCTCTCTGCCTACTTGTGATCTCTGTCAAATAAATAAATAAATAAATAATTTTTTTAAAGATTTTATTTATTTATTTGACAGAGAGAGATCACAAGTAGGCAGAGAGGCAGGCAGAGAGAGGGGAAGAAGCAGGCTCCCTGCTGAGCAGAGAGCCCGATGCGGGACTCGATCCTGGGACCCCGAGATCATGACCTGAGCCGAAGGCAGCGGCTTAACCCACTGAGCCACTCAGGCACCCAAGATTTTATTTATTTATCAGAGAGAGAGAGGGGGAGAGAGAGAGAGCACAGGCAGACAGAATGGCAGGCAGAGGCAGAGGGAGAAGCAGGCTCCCTGCTGAGCAAGGAGCCCGACGTGGGACTCGATCCCAGGACGCTGGGATCATGACCTGAGCTGAAGGCAGCTGCTTAACCAACTGAGCCACCCAGGCGTCCCAATGAAAATCTTTTAAAAACAAACAAACAAACAAAAAACGCTTACGCCCGGGCTCTACCCAGGGATTCAGATTCAGCTGCTCTGGAATGGTTCCTGGGCAGTATGACTGCTCTCTCCTCTTCTTGAGACCTCGGGAGGGGATCCCAGGTGCTAAAAATGGACCGCCCCCCCCCCCGCCCCAGCCCATCTTGTACAAGCCCCTGCTCTCCCTGCAGCCTCGTCCTCTGGCTTGTCCAGCTCCTGGGGCAGGTCACACCTTGGAACAGGCCTGGAATCCTTACCCTACTCTCCCTCCCTTGCCCACCACCTCCGTCCACCCCCCACAGCACTCTTGCACACTTGGAAAACTTCCCTCCCCACCCTGCACCCCATCCTGGGCTGAAGGCCCCTCGTGCCCATGTTCTGTGTCTCCGCTGCCAGAGTCTGTGTTCTGCTTTATTGAAAGTGATTGTTAAGTGATTTGTCGTCCAGCCGTGACTTGCCACCCCATGCAGGCTTGCACCGCGGGAATCGATGGCACGCACATACAGCACATCAGGCGTGGGCTTGGGGTGCTCAGATCTCTGGTTTAGTAGCCAGTCATCAGGTGAAGACCTGACTTTACTCAGCCTCAGTTTCTCATCTGCAAAACGGGGATGGCTGTAGACCTTAGCTTGAAGTGTCTAGAAACATACTTAGCCAGCACTTGACATAATGTGAGAGCGCGTCGAAATGCAAGCCAGGATTACTGTCAGTCTTCCTAAAATCCTTCAGAACAGCCCACGAGACACACCACCTTTTTGGTAAAGCCTTCCCCGTGCTGTTAGTTACTCACCCCTCACCTTCCTCTAATACTGGTTTCTACCAGCAGTGCAAAGACAGGGTCTGTCTTATTTATTTCTTTATCCCTTAGGGACTAGTATGCTGTAGTTCTTTTTTTTTTTTAATTTTTTTATAAACATATAATGTATTATTAGCCCCAGGGGTACAGGTCTGTGAATCACTAGGTTTACACACTTCACGGCACTCACCATAGCACATACCCTCCCCAGCAACCCTCAGTTTGTTTTGTGACAATAAGAGTCTCTTACGGTTTGTCTCCCTCCTGAGCCCATCCTGTTTCATTTATTCTTTTCCTACCCCCCAAACCCCCCACGTGGCATCTCCACTCCCTCATATCAGGGAGATCATATGATAGTTGTCTTTCTCTGATTGACTTATTTCGCTCAGCGTAATACCCTCTAGTTCCATCCACGTCGTCGCAAATCTAGCATGCTGTAGTTCTAAATATGCACTTATTGACTGAGGACTCAGGCCCTGGATGTGGGAACACCCTGTATGTACCCAGAGGAAGGGAAAGTTGGAGCTGCCAACTTGCCTGTCTCTCAGAGAGCCTCAGCCTTATGTAGAACCTTGCCTTTCGGAAATGCCCGGCCCTTCTGCCACCCAGCGCCACTGTCTAACCCTGGAGGCTGGGGGGCAAGGCTTCGTGCTGGGCCCGACACAGCCCACGTTGGGTGATAGGGAGCTAGAGCCACACAAGGGGAGATCTCTAACCCAAGGCTCAGAGTACAACCTAGGGGAGAACCCGGAAGTGGCCACACTCTATAATAGGAACTGTTTATAAGAAGTCAGCCACGCTTTGAGTTAAGTGAGTTTCTTTGGCGAATAGAGTGCTGAGTTCCATAACCCGGTGTTCCAAGAATTTCTTATTGCAAAGACCTGCGGAATTGTCAATAAGCTGGTTGGTTTGGCCAGTATAGATGGGTTGCTCAAGGCCAACATGACCCCATACTGCTCTTTTGGGGGACTGCCTTTCTCTTGATAGTCTAAACTATGTAAAGGCCAAATCTCTACTTTCGTGATGTCCAAATATAGCCTCACACATCTCTCCTCGTGAGGAGAAAAAAAAAAAAAGGAAGCCTTCTGTATCCCTTTCCTAAATCATGGACTTACGTCATAAGAATTGGATCGCCTCACAAAATGGCGGCCAATCTTGTAGCAGGAGCTCGGGCGTTCCCATGGCCCGGTGCCCCTCTCAAACTGTATTTGTTTGTAGTCTCAGGGTGACCATATTATCAGCCTGCCCCTATAGACGATGAAATTGAGGTACGGAGGCTCCAAGTCCTGCTTCCAAAGGTCCACCCTCAGGCAAGGACCACACTGGAAAGGCTGTCCGGTCTTCCAAGCCCAGCAGTGCTTGTGTCTGAGTCACTGTGGGGGCTACCTTGCTGAAGAATCCCTCTCTCATTAGCAAGAAGCTTTAGAGCTAACTGGGAAGGGCACAATCCCGCAAATGGTGTTAATGGACGGACCTCAAAGGTGCCTCTGTGCTGTAGGGCTCTGTGCCTGCCTCAGTGGGCCAGGGCTGTCCTAGGATTCTCTAGCATAAACTGTGAGGTCTGGCCGGGGAGGGGGGGCGGCGCTCTAGAAGAATGCCAGGAGAGCCCTGGGTTGGGAGGTGCTGGACTTTCCACCCAACAGGACCCTAGCATTTTACAAATCAGAGCTTAAAATGAACCCCAGTTTGGGGAAATGATACTTAGAGCCTGTTAGGTGGTGACCTCACTCTTTGGGGGAAATGGGCAGTGCAACTTTAAAAGATGAGCGGTTGTCTTCATGGAGTTTTTGCACCAAGGGGACCACAGCTTCCTGCGGCCCCCGGCACAGCTGGTTGAAACAGTAGCCCCCTTTCTCACCTGTTTTGCAGAAGCCAGATTTAGAAGGCTGACTGGGTTGTGACTTCACGGGACATACGGCTTTCTTCCCCTTGCCCAAAGCCTGCTTCCCCAGAGCTACCCTCCTCTCCTGGCAGACAATAGTCCTAAGCGCAGGCAAAGCCTTGCAGCCTGTGTGGCCTTCAGCAAGTGAGGACTGCGATAGTGCTTAAGAGAAACATCAAAATTGGATAAAAATTCAGAATTTTTTTCCAAAGAGCCAGATGAGTAGGCTTGGAGGAGAGGTGAGGGGGGCCAAGGGAGGGATTGGTTCGACGCAAAAACACTTGCTCTGGCCTATTTGCGTTCCATCCAAAAGATGTTTCTCGGGGAAAGTTGCCAGTCTCTTAAATATCCCAACAGCGGCAGAAGAGCCGCAGGTCCTAGGCAACCTTGGGGAGGAGACATTTTTCTCCTGGAAAAATAAGCGACTGAGTTAAGGGAAGTCGCCACCCTGATGCCCTCCCAAAAGCGGCCTTGGTGGCCTTGCCCTGGCAGCCCTAGAAGGCCCGGCCCAGCGCACCGCAGAGACCGCTGTATCCCCACCTCCTCCGGGGTGGCAGCCGTCCTGCGGTCTCCGTCAGATTCGCAGGCCCCCAACTCGGGACTGCAGCCAGGGCAAGTACCGGGGAAGCAGCGAGGTGCTCGAAGGGGATGCGGGAGGCTCAGAGTCCCGGCAGGGTGGGTGGCCCGGGGTCCCGGCGGGAGGGAGCCTCGAGGCGCGTTGGCGGCTGAGAGCCAGCGGGCCATCCCGGACCCTCGGACAACTCAAAAGAGGATTTTCCAGCCTCCTGCGTGGGGGCGTGGGGGGTGGAGGGGCACCTCTGAGTGAAAGAAATGAACAGGGGGGTGTGGGTGGCGGCGTCGGGACGGCAGTCTGGTTGGAACGGGGTCCTGGGGTTTGTCTCCAAGCGCAGTTTCTCCTTGGGTTGGATATTTACAGGTTGGATTAGGGGGGCGCTCTGCAGGCCGTCCGGGGGCGCTGGGCCTCCTCGGCCTGGGCCGCCGCGGGGATCGGGGAGCCGGGACGCACACTGCACCCCCTGGGCCCGGGTTCCCGAGCTCCCCGAGGCCAGCGTCGGAGCCCCACCGCCTCGGTCCCGCCCAGCTCGTCGCCCCCCCCCCCCCCAGCGGGCCTCGCTGAAACCCGAGCGCGAAGGGGCGGGCCGCGCGGCGGCTGGGGCGGCGGGGCCGCGCCGACATTGGAGGGGACACGGGGGAGGGAGGGCGAGGGAGGGGCTCTCGGGGAGGGGGGGGGGCGCGCCGGGCGCCCGCGGCCGAGGGGGACCGAGCCTCCCGGCTCGCTGCTCCCGCCGGCGGAGCGAGGCTGCCCTTTCTCCGCAGCGTGATTTATTTTCCTCTTCTTTTCTTCTAAACTCTTCTTCCAGGGAGAGGCTAGTGGTAACAGGCCGAGCTGGATGGATGGGTATGGGGAGAGGGGCAGGACGTTCAGCCCTGGGATTCTGGCCGACCCTCGCCTTCCTTCTCTGCAGCTTCCCGGCAGGTAAGGCACTGCCCCGGGCGCGCGGGGACGGCCGGTTGCCGCTCCCGGGCCTCGCCGCCGCCCCTCGGCCGTACTTCTGCGAACCGGTCGGAGCCGAAGTTCGCCGGCGTCCCCGGGACCCCCGCCTCCCATTTCCACCGGTCTTTGTTTCTCCCGCGCCCCGCCGAGGGCACGATGGATGCCCGCGGGGACCCGGACGGGGGCGGGGGGGGGGGGAGTAGAAGGACCCCGCCCGGCTGCCACGGGAAGGAGCGGGAGTAGGGAGGTCGCAGGGGCCGGGGGCGCCTCCCTCCTTCCGAGAAAGGGGGTTCCCGGGACGCGCCCCTTAGGGGCCCCGCAGGAGGGGGCCGGGAGAGGGAGCGGGGGGCACTTTCTCCGGCCGCTCGCCCATCCGAATGCGAACCTGCCGGGTGCCCAGGGGTGGAGCCGGGGCCGCCCCTGAGGTCCCAGGCGGGTCCCCGGCCGCCCCCTCCTCCGGGACCCTGTCCCGTCCCGCCCCACGCTCCTGCCCACGCGGGGAAGCCCACGGACTAGGCTCACGCGAGCCCGGGTTCCTGTTTGATAACATTCCGCGTCGCCCCCTGTTTGTTTTTATTGTGTCAGAAAGGGAGAGAATTTCAGAATTAAAGCTGAAAAAGCCATCTGTTTCCAATGAATCCCCCATAGTTTTTCACAATGTTTTTGGCAGATCGCTGCTTTCAAATTCCTCCGAGCCCGGACCTCTTGTTTTTGTTGGGGGAAGGGAGACCGACTCCACAGAGAAGCATTTGTTCCTTCCCAAACGCTCCAGTTTCTTCACTTTTTTTTTTCCCTTTCGGGGGGAGGGGGAGAGCACGAAACTTAAATCCCCAGTCTGTTTTCTTTATAATGTTTCATAAAACTTTATTTCATTTTAGCCATATGCTACTCACAGCCTGGAAACGCCAGTTAAATCCTTTATACCCATTTGTTTCTCTTGCTTAAAATACAAATAAACCCAGTGTCACGGGCCAAATGGTCCCCGATGCAAGGCGGGATCTCTCGGCCGGCTCCATTGTGTTGCGGGGTGCCGAGATGTCTGTTTGCAGAAGTGCGAGCCTCTGCGGCCGGGCGCGCGTCCGCAGCCCCCGCGCACAACCAAGCTCTTTGCAAGGAAGGATTTCGGTTAGACTGGGATTGGGTTGTTTTGTTTTGCTTCCCAGCCAACTGGGTTTCAGGAACTGGCAGAACTGGGCAGTCCGGGCTCTGCCTGGCTGTGAGCTGGGGCTGCCGGCGGGCGGACGCTGCTGGCAGCGGTGAGGGGCAGGGGATCAGTTTACCTTCTCGCCCCAGCCCGGTTGCGGGGGCCTCCGGCGCCAGCCGAGTCCAGCGTGCCCAGCTCACTCAGCAGCTGCGTGCCCCAAGGGCATCACGGTGAGCCACAACCTGCTCCCAGCTCTGGATTCCACTGGGGAGGCCAGGGCCAAGGACAAGAAGGGGGGGTGGGTCAGTGACCCAAAGAGACCTTGGACCCTCATGCGCCCCCGTAGGGGAATATTAATACCTCTATATAGTGAACCCAGCAAGGAGTGGCCTACTGCCTCCCCCCCTTCACCCACCTTTTAAAAGGCCTTTACCCTTTTACAGTAGGGCCTGGCTGAAAGGCTATTTTGATTCTCTTCCCAAAACTAAGAATAATAATATTAAATAATAAAAAGGACAGTCTTCTTTAAAAAGAAATCCACCTTTTGGAGGAGCAGGACTTTGCCGGGTGTGCATCTCAGTTTGGTCTAGATAAAGATCCGGGGCCTGTTGGAAGTTTTATCAGATGGGTTGATAAATAGCTTTTGTCCCTTGGCTGCCTTGGGGGATGTGATCTCAGCTTGGAGCTGAAATTGAGAAGGGGGGCTTAGAGGCCCTTAAAACAACACCTTCCCGCTCTTAAAGGGGCAGCGCTTATTAACTGCTGGAATTGGGGAGAGGAAAGGCAGGGATGGCAGGACTCGCAAGGAGGCAGCTGCCAGCACCCCAGTGGTGGGGTTTTCCTTGTTGCTCATTTCTTGTCTCCATCGGAAGAACTTAATTTTAAAATCTACCCCCAACACACTGCTCCCCCCACCATTCCCCCCACCGCGGTCCCAGGAAAGCTGGTGGGTTATATAATTCACAATGCACATTCCATCACTTTTGTTTCCTAGAAGCCCATTTCATTTTTGGCTTCAAGGCTGGTAACTAAAACCTGGCAGATAGAACAGATAGCCCCAGCACCGTCATGCCGGCTGGCTCGTGTTTCTTCTAATTTGAGGCCTTGACAGCTGCATTTAGTCAAAATTGCCCACCTTACTGAAATCTGAGCTTCCAGATACACGGGGGGCTCCGAAAACTTGCAGGCGCAAGGAATCTGGGTCAGAACACAAGTTTCTTAAGGGATGAAATGGGTCCTTTTCGCGGCACAAGACGGACAGACTATCCTCTTCTTGGACCCAATGGCAGAGAGGCTGCTCTGGACAGAAGTCGAGAAGCTGTGGGTCTGACGGAGAGCCGGGAGAGCCAGCGGTGGGGGCTGGAGAAAACCCAAAGCCCTGGCAAGTGTAAGGCGTGGAGACCCAGGGGGCCCTGCCTGCAGGGGCCTCTCCCACTGAAGACAGGTGGAATCTGGCTTGAGCAGGCTCAGGAAAGAATAGGTTTGTTCAGCGCTAGTTAGCTTGAACGGCTGCCAGGAGTAAACCCAGAGGAGTGCAAATTAAATTGGACATAGTTATGTGGGGAAAGATGCCTTAACCTCTGCAGACTGAGAGGGCATGTGTCTTTGGAGAGTGTTTACAGGGACTCGCCCAGTGCCTGTGGCCCCCTGGCATGCCTGCTGGGTTCCTGACTCAGTGGCAGCCTTCAGGACCCTCCTCCCAGCATGGCTGGCGGATCCTCAGCCTCCTGATGGGAAGGGTTCTTTGGTAGTCCTCAGGCTGCAAGGCTGTGTGCTTAGACGGTGCTGTGCCCACCGTGGTTGGGGATGGCCTAGCTGTGGGCAGGGACAGGGGTGGGGGACAGATACATAGATGCTTCTTAAACTTCTAAATCACTGTGACTTCATCAAACAGATTGCTAAGAGAACCCCGTCAAAGGGTTGTAGATATGTTGGCCCGTTTCCTATCAACTTCGGGTGGGTGAGTGTGGTCTATACTCGCACAGGAGTTCTTCAAGTCTGGTGTCTGGACCCGCAGCCTCAGCCTCCCGCGGGAGCTGCTGGTTACACACAGACAAGCTCTGGGCCCACGCCGGATGCACCGAAGCCCATACCCCAGGGTGGGACCCCTCAGTCTGTCCCCTGCCGGGCCCTCTAGGGGGTTCTGATATACCCTCCAGTGTGAAGACTGCCCTTCTAAAAATTATTGCCTGTCTTTTCCCCTCGTTCCTTTCCCTTTACTTTTGAACTGTGCCGGTTACAGAAATGTCAGTCCTCAAAGGGAAACTAAGGCCTGTGGAGACCAAGGGCCGTCTGCGGTGTCCAAGGGCATCTGTGTCAATATAGGGATGAGAAAAGTTCTCCCAGAGCCGGTGCTTGGAAATGTGCAAGCAAGTCAATTTGCTTATCACAATTTTGTTCTCCCGGTGGGACCTGGTGTCCCAAAGGGAGAGAATGATGTCTGGTGGCAGGAACCAGAGGACAGCAGAGCCAGCTAGCAGGTCGGTGTGGGACACACAGAGCCTTGGCTCCCAGGAAGGCCGGATGTAAGATCCTGTGGGCGGTTTACCTGTTAGCCCCTGACGGTGAACTGGGAATAAGGAGAGGATTTCCTTCCTTCCTTCCTTCCTTTCTTTCTTTCAAGATTTTATTTATTTATTTGACAGACAGAGATCACAAGTAGGCAGAGAGGCAGGCAGAGAGAGAGGAGGAAGCAGACTCCCGCTGAGCAGAGAGGCCGATGCGGGGCTCGATCCCAGGACCCTGAGATCATGACCTGAGCCGAAGGCAGAGGCTTAACCCACTGAGCCACCCAGGCGCCCCAAGGAGAGGCTTTCTGGTCTTGTGGCTGAAGAAGGGAAACCTGTCTGCAAGGTTCAAGTACTTGTAGCAATCACGGAGAAGTGGGGACAGGTGGTCCATGGGCTCGGCTAAGGACGCTCTGTGCAATGGGCAGGAGGGCGTCCCAGGACCCTATGGGGGTAAGAGGACGAGGTGGAGACCAGTTTTTAGACTGGGGGTCACGTGGTTCCTGCGAAAAATCCCCTCTTCGGTGAAATAGGCAAGGCCCGGCACAGAACTGGGCGGAGAACCCCAACTTTCTGTTTTGACGGAGTGGTTGACTACCATGCTGTTCCCATGCTTGGCTCAATTTAACCCGCAGAAAACCGAAGGCGCGGTTTCTTCTAGAGTGACCCACACATCCTAGCATACCCCGGACTTTTCTAGTTTGAAAGCTGAACGTCTGCTGTCCTTAGAAACCCTCCCAGTCCTGGACACACCAGGGTGGTGGCTCACCTACGATTCCTCCCCTCCTGCCCCCGGGGCCAGTGCCTGGTTTGCGTCTGTTAAACTGCCCAGAACAGCGAAGTGACAAGTGTGACATGGGCCTGTCCCTTCGGTCCAGGTGCTTGGGGCTGGGTCTCCTTCCTACGCCCTGTCCTGTCTGTTCCCATTGGCTCCTCGCTACAACAGCTGGCCAGCCTTAGGACCCACCCCTCCGGCCCCCCGACCCCTGTGCACACCCCCAGATGAGTTGTTCTAAAAGCCCTGCTCGGGAACTTGTGCCTCCTTGTAGCATCCAAAAGGGAGGACCCTCTGACTTCTGCCCCCCCCCCCCTCCGCCCCGAGCTTCTCCCAGGCCTTATTCCCATGGCTTCTGGCAAATCCCCAGGTCCCAGGTCACTCCTGCCCCCCAGACACACAGACACAGTCTGCTAGCACCCCACCACGCCCTCCCGGTGGGCAACCCCCAGGCCCCCCGTGCTCATGCCGCTGCCCATACTGGAATGGAAATGCCCCCTCGATCAAGTTCAGTGGGGTCTCTCGGGGTCCGTGCCATTCCTCCGGTGACCGAGACACCTGTCCTCTTGGCTGCAGACATCTGTGCTTCCTCTCAGCGTCATGGCTTCGTGGGTCTTGGGTTTTTGTCCTCTCCTAAATCACCAGTTCTTTCAGTAAGGGCAGAACGCCATTTTCTGTTTCTTCATACCCTTCTTCTTGCTGCACACCCCAAGTACAACCCATGCGGTCCTGGGAAGGGTGGGGCCCTTGGGTCTTTGGTATTTCTGTTCTATTTTCTCAAGAGACAGAGACCATGGGTTTTCTTTTATCCCCCCAGATACCCCAATCTTTTTTCTAAAATAACTTTTTTTGGTTATAAAAACAACCCTCACTTTAAAATCTAAAAACCGAAAAGGATAAGTAAGTAAATGAAAATAACCCAAATTCCAACCTCGCACAAAGATTACGCACATCCTCCGAGATATAAGAACTTGTGTTATTCTCTCCAAAGTATGATCATCTGAATGGGGAACAATAATTTTTAAACCTCTTTTCATTTATGGAGTGGTCACAAAACACCAGGAGCTCATTAAAGCTCATTAAAGTCAAATGCTTTAAATACAACACCTCCTGAGCTCACCACCCCTTCCTCATGGAATGTCATCACTCCCACTGCCCTGAAGAGGAGACAGAGGGTCAGAGAGGCTGCCTGACATTACAGAGCTAGCTAGTGACAGAGCCAAAGGGAGAACACGGACCCCTACCCTTATCCATATCCCCAATTTTGAGTAAACAAGCCCATTAAGTTTGTTTTGTGGCATCTGAGAGTTTGTGCTATGGATCCTATAAGGCTTTAAGGAAAAATAAGGAACATAATCAGGAGCTATTCGATAGCAGAATGAAGGGAGACCACATTTTCTGCAGACCTGGCATTTTTGCCTCCTCCCAAGAGCCCTCTCTGCTCCCTATCCGTTCCCTCACTTAGTATTTCAAAGAAGAAGATGCCACCCAGCCATAGGTCAGGAAAACGAGTTGGCAGGGCTGTCATTGTGCAGATTTTCCCAAGTCAGATTTATGTCTTTGGGTTTTGCTTATTTATTCATTTCATGCACCATTTCACCCAAGCAGTCGGAATACCTAGACGCCTATTAAAGTGGTCCGTCTGCACCCAGGTCCCCGCAGAAAGGAGCCCATTATTGCTTCCCATGCTGAGGAATGGCCCATGAACACAGGCTCACACATGTGTGTGCCCAGCTGGCGTGCATTTGCCCTCCCACCGCATGAGGAAGGCGGAGGAGGGAGGCCTGCCCGTGGACAGCGGTGAGGGCAAAAAAGCCACTTCAAATGAACTTGGACCTGGAGCGGGCAAGCCGATGAGCACAGGGTTCCTGGAGGCAGAGCCAGGATGGAAAATTATCATTACGAGAGCCAGCCCCTAGACTCAGGAAATGGGGTTATACCTCAAAGCAGGAAGACCAAATTGCACACCTGAAAGCTTCATTTATGTAGGAAAAGTGATGTCTTTGCCCATAACCGCCCTCCTTGTGGAACTCGGGGTAGCTCAATGCTATGCCCTAAGATAAGATGCTCTGGGCATGACATCTCGCTCCCCGCTCAGCCCTTGGCTGGCATGGGCCCCTCTTACCCAGAGGAACTCTAAGCCCACAGGTGCTTTTTTGAATTCCCTGTTTGCCTTTGATCAGGCTCCCCATGACCCCAGCGAAATCTGTGGGGGGAGGGTGTCCCGTCGTGTGCCCTTTTCCTTGGCGTGCTTTCTTGTAGCAACTTGGCCTGTGTGGCTGAGTGGGATGAGGGGGCAGTGCCTCCTGCCTCAGCTCCGTGGGTGGCCGTGGACCTGGGTGTGCTGCTGGAGGTATCTGGTGTCTGACAGGCCGATGGTGACGCCACGATGATCCCGGGCAGGTCCTGCGGGAGAGACCCAGACGGCAGGTTCCAGGCATCTCTGAACTCAAGGAGACTCCAGGACATTGTCCAGGCCTGAGTGTGCCCCATCCTGGCAGCAGATCCGTTCGCTGCCCTGTCCTTGAGTCCCTGCTGAAGGGACAGAAGAGAGTGCTGGCAGCTGTTGGCTGCCAAAGCGAGAGTCCCATGCTGGATGCAGGCAGGCCGCCCCCCCCCCCTTGGTGCTGCTCCGCACCTCCTTCAGGACCCATCACAGCTTGATGAGAGGGGAGCCTCCGTGCCTCCGCGGCCCAGAGTGAGCGGGGACAGGACCAGGTCTCTGGCTTTGTGGGTGACATTTTCACAGAGGCCCGGTCAGCCCTGTTTTTTCAAGCCATTCTGTGCAGGCTCTGTCTGCTTGACCCCAAAGAAAGCCACCACCTCCTAAAAATAGTATTCTGATCATGCCGCGCACTTCCTGAACATTTTCCTGGGGCTCCCCACAATCAACCTCATCAGAGTCTGAAATCAGGCTGGGGCGGCAGGGTCCAGGCAGGAGAACAGAACCACAGTAGGGTACTTCCACGGAGGGACCTGAGTCTAGCTGATTGCTGGGTGCTTGTGGGAGCGCCTTGGGAAAGGCCACGAGGGCCCACAGAGGCACGCACGCTGCAGGAAGCATCTTGGTCCCCCTGGGGTGTGGGGGACCAAGGCAAGAGGAATTGGGAGCAGGTCGCTGAGGAGGGTGGGGTGATACCAGCGCCCCCTTGTGGTGGAATATAACGGAGCTGGGGGACCCCTGGCCCCCCACACTGCTGAGGAAAGCGCTTTGGAGCTCCGTGACGTTTGCTACCAGCAACCAACCAGTATTTCGGCTCCAGCCAACCTCCGCTGTTCCCGAGGCCAATGTACCTCCTAGACCTCTGTCCCAAGTCACCTGCCAAATCCCACTTTCCCTTCCAGACCGGGCTGAAATGCTTTTCCCCGGGGACCCTCTCCTGCCTCCATCCTAACGTCTTTACTGTGACTCAGGAGTCACGTGAAACGTGTTTACTCTGCCTTCTAAAAGTTTGGGAGCTGCTTGCCCCTGAGCAGAGAAACCCACAGACTTGCCTCGAACAGGCTGAAGCACCTGGTAGGGTCCAGAACTTGCAGCAAGTAAATGAATCTGGGCAGTTGCTGTGCTACAACAACCCCCAACACACACACACACCCCTACTCCCACCCGACCCCCCACGCCTTGCCCCAAGTCGGACAAAACTGACCGGATCATGGGGCTTGTATTCCAAACGAGACTTACCCCTTTAAGAGGAGGCAGGTTTATCCCCCTCTCCCGGCTCACCCCACCCCTCCCACACAGCCACTGAAACCCGATCTAATCCCTTCGCACGCGGGTAATTTATTGGTCTATTGGGCTTTTCTTGGTGGCAAATTGCATTGTCTTTATTCCTGGGTTCTGGCCGTGGAGCGGCTCGCCGCATTCCTGAGACTCGTTTCTCAGGGCGATCCTTCACACCCCCTCCGCGCACAGTGAAATAAGTTTTATTGGACTTCTTTGTTATGCAAACAGGGCAGTAATAATCGGGCTATTATTCCGAAAGATTGGGCTTGATTAACAGTTCAAAGGAGGTCTCTGAAAGCAGCGAATGCCGCCCCGGTGCGTAAATATTTTCCTCCTGCCCGGGTGGGTATGGCGGGGCCCCGAGCTCCCTGCCCCCAGCTTGCTGTTTCCAAGGGGCTCTGGGTCACTATTGAAAGGGAAGGAATTAAGTCAGGCCGGCAGTGGGGCTCTCACTCCTCTCGCGGGCACGTCTCAGCCCACAAAGGAGGCAGTCTGGAGCCCACCTCCCCCCAAAAGTGAAATGTTACCTTTGCACATAGAAGCCTCCAGCAGGCCCCCCCCAACCCCCGAGACCTAGCAGAGCCCGGGGTTGGGGGGGGGCTTAAAAAAGGCATCAGATCTGCTAAGATGCTTGGAGTGCGGGGTGGGGAAGATGGGGTAACCCCACAGCTGGGGGGGTCCTCCAGAGGCTGAGAATGGCGACACAAAGTGACCATTAGATAAAGCGATCTTGATGAAGTTGATGGCACAGAGGCAAGGAGTTCTGGCCCCAGTGGCACAAGTCCGGAGGCCCCAGATTCACTCTGCCCAATGACACAGAGGCTGAGATGGAAATGATGCTCAGGAGAGCTGAGTTCCCATCAGATTCTTGATCCCCTGGCTCTGCTCATATGGGCGGTCTTGGATCCAGCCAGAGGTGGCCGGGGAGCCAGAAGGGGGCCGCTTTGCCATCTGGGGGAGCCAGAAGGGGGCCACTTTGCCGTCTGCAGGAATCAGGCAAGGAGGGGGCAGCCGCCGGCTTCTGTCACCCCGAAAGCACCAAGGGCTCCTCGATCTGCAGAGCCCGGTCTCCTCTCCTTCCTTTCTTGGACATTCACATCAGGAAAAGGCCAAGCCTTGCTGCCTGGAATTAAGGTCTCCGCTTTTCTTTCTTTCTTTCTTTCCTTTTTTTAAAGATACGGCACATAAAAATCAGCCCCTCTGGGGTTTCTTTGGCAGGTGACACCACAGCCAAGAGCTTTTTCTTTTGATGCTGGGCCAGGTTACATTCAGATTCCTGACCTGGGGTGGCCTCCAGCCCGTGATGTAGCGGAGTAGACATGGGGAGGCAGGATGACTCTAATGAGGGCTCGAGGGCCCCTCGGCTCTCCCCCTGGGGGGACTGTCCAGCCCTGGCATGCTCAAAGCCCTTCCATGAGACCCCCAGGAAATGATGGCTCATGCATGACCACTTCAGGCAGACCCAGGAGGGCTGCATTGCCACCTGGAGAAAAGGCAGGGGTGGGGCGAGGCGCCCTCAAGTCTGGTCCCAGCTGGTCCCTGGCCTCTTGCACACCATTCTCCCACCCTGAGCTCTAGCTCCTCTATCTGTGGTGGGAGTCCTTGGCCAGGAACCTTAAACAAGAGCTCACTGTCCATTTGGGGGTGGTCACTGACCTGGGAACCGAGGGTTGCCCCTGGCCCTACATCAGGGACTGGGAGTGGTCAAAGAAAACCCATCTCGGTGTCAGGAATTTTAGGACCTGGATCCTTCTCAGCTGGTGTCCCCAGAAAGGTAGGGCACGCACACTTCGAAAAGCAGAGAAAAGAGCACCCCAAAAACCTGGCGGCTGTGTGAGCCAGGCATGCTTGCGGGCAGCAGATGAAGATGATAATTCTTGCCCGCCAAGTCAGAGTAGCCGTGAGGATCTGGCGTTGGAGCGGTTTGCAGTCTACACGGGCCAGGGAAGATCGGGGCGTCATTATTGTCATCATCATTTCCTTTTTGGAGAAACCTGTGTGTCCTGCAGGTGCGCCCCCACGGCGCTCCCCCACTCGTGTACATGCATGCTGCCCATGTCATGAGCACCCCCCAAAGGGCAGAGTCTCCTCTTCAGTGTCCTTGTGGCCTCTGGGATCGGCCCAGTGTGTGTGGAGGTCCCTAAAGGGAGAGCCACTTGGGGCCTGAGAGCTGTGGTTCGTCTCCTGCTGCAGTCAGAGTATCTGGGACAAGGGGCTGTGTAATGCCACCAGGCCTCAGTCTGCCTGTCTGTTGAATAATCCTAGGGCCGTCATGGGATTAATGGAGATAGCTGTACAATGTGTGGCATACAGTAAGTACTCAGCACACATTAGCTGTGAGGTACATCTAAGTCTCGCCCCCAGATTACCATTTAAACAAACCAAGTTAACACCAAACTGATTTCCGCCGAGCTGCCTTCCCATGTTCTCAGGGTTTGCTTACATCAGCTCCACTGGTCCCTGGAGTACTGATGACGTACTGACGCATCTTCATGGCACAGAGAGCAACACTGAGCTCAGAGATTTGCCCGTAGCCACACAGCACTGAGTTCCAGAGCTGGAATCAGACCACAAGCATCTGCCCTTGGAGTTACATAACTTGAAACCCTCCCCACCAGCACTGCTTCCCAAAGCGAGGTCCCCCGGCTCTCCGAGAACCTCCAGCGTGGGATTGCCCAGTGACAGAACCTGTCACCAGCTGCCTTGTTGAGCCCAAATTCCCCCCGTGCTCTGTCTGGGTGGGAAAATGGCCAGGGCTCTCATTTTTCTTTGTGTCCCAGAACTCAAGGTCTGTTCCTTTACTCATTAACAAGAGCAAAGGCGAGCTTGTTGAAATTGTGCTTCAGGACCCAAAGTTTCTGATTCCGGCATCTCTCAGAAAACCTCTGGGTGGAAGAGGCATTGAGGGGTGTGTCGGACACCTGGGGGGAAGGGTCGGCAGGGCAGTGGGAGAGAAGGCGGGGCCTGCAGCCAGAGGAAAAGAGCTGGGGTGGGGGGAGGTGATGTGTGAAGCCAATGAGAGCTCTCTTCACGCCTCCCCCCAGCCCTCTCCCCGTCAAGTGCTGAGAGAGTCATCGCAGCCCAGGTTACCCCTTGGTGACCACAGGTCCTTTCAAGGAGAGGGGACAATGAAATACGGGGAACCAAGACTACCTGGTCTTCTGGCCCCTGGCCAAGTGAATGTCTCCAGTGATCTGGCTTCTTCAGAGGAGGAGTCAGGAGGCTGGGGAAGGGGAGGAGAGATGGGGCCAGGCTTCTAGTCCCTGAGGCTGAAAGAGAGGCATGGTCGGGTTCCGGTGGCAGCTCTCTAACTCACCCCTCCTTGCTGTGTCCTCCTATGGCCCAGTGTGAGCCCAAGCTCTGGTGTCTCTCTCTTCCTATAAGGATGCTAATCCCATCCTGGGACATCCCTCCAGAACTTGATCACCTCCTAGAGGCCCCGCCCTTCCAAGCACCATCACACTGGGGTTGGGGCTTCAACATAGGAATTGGCGGGGGAGGGGGGGCACATTCAGTCCATAGCATCTTCTCTGGTGAAAGACAGTGAGTGAGGTGGTGGGCAAAGCCATCCCAGAGCCCTTGGGAAGTGTGGTGCCCGGCCAGTCATGGTCCGGGACCAATGTGGGTGGGCGGCAGGGGTGGGTGTTCCGTGCACAGAGCACTCACACTCAGCACACCCAAGTCCAGGTGGAAGAAGGGCAGAGCCCAGCTGGGGCCCTAAGGTGAGGACAAAGGAGAGGTGGGGGAGGGGACACTCTGGTCCACTGCCCTTCCTGTCCCCTCCCTGTCCCGGCCTGTGACTTCTAACTTCTTACCTTTATCCCCCTTGGAGACCTTAGCCAGGGCCCCCGTTTGTTGATCGCCCACACGGTCCCAGGCAGAACAAGTGCCTCTTCTCATTCAACCCTTGGCCACTCTCTAAGTTCATAGATAGGAAACTGAGGCCGAGCCAAGTTCCCACAACTACAGAGAGGGGACAGAGCAGGACTGTGAGCCTGACACTCTCCCTCCAGTGCCCACCACTCCGTGTGGCCAGTGTCGCCTTCACATCTCCCCAGGACTGTCCCTAGTCCTGGGTGACAGCATCGGGAACATTCTTCAGATAGCTGAGAAATGGGACGGGCAGGACTTCAGGGGAGTGAGGGGCTGGAGGAGTTCACCCCTGTGCGGACCCTGCCTGGGGTGGAAGGTCTATCTCTTTGGGGCAAGGGCAGCCCCAGGATGACCTCGGTCGCCCCCTGGGGGTGGTGGGCGGAGCTGCCATCACCACTCTTGGGAGGCTCCAGAGGGGGTGGGGAGCAAGAGAAGGAGCCCCACTGAGTTGAACTGATTGATGAAAGGCCTGTTCTCCAAGGGCAGAGGGCCCGGGGGCGGTGCCCAGGACTGCTCTGGGTTGGCAGCTGCATCCCTGCTGGGCTTGCCCCTTGGGAGAGGGGCCTCCTCCCTTTGCCCCCTCTGCAGCCCCTCCCACCCCAAAGGAAATGCCCCGTGCACACACTCCAGACTGGCCAGGCTCCAGCAGGTTCTAACTTGGCCCTTTTGGGACTGTTGAAAAGAAAACGGCCCAACTCTAAAGAAGTGTGACCTGTGCACCAGCAGCACGGGCCTCCCTGGGGAGCCTGGCTGAAGTGCAGTCTCCAGCCCAGTGAGGCCTGGGGACTCTGCCCAGGCAGCTAGTGTGCACGTTTGAAGTGGACATTTGAAGAGCGCTGCTCTGAACAGAGGATTAAGTGCTGGCAGATCCCCGCTGATGACCCCAGAGCATGGGAGGGACCCACTTTTGTGGCACCTCTGGAGGATTTCAGTCACGAGCCCCAGACATCCTGGAGAGTTCTACCTCAGAGACACTGCTCTGAGCCATTTTCAAGGCAGGGAAGACATCAGACTCTTATCACCACCTGTGGAGTCACCCAGGGGTGGGGATAGAGCCACAAATGGGGGTCAGGAGTGAGACACTTCGCATACCCCACATTGCGTGCAGGCTGGTCCTGCCCAAGGCCCGTTCTCGCCCCCTGCCTTTGAGCCACCCTGCAAAGCAGGCCCTGGGAACTAACTGGTCTACAGCGGGCAAGGCCACAGAGCACCTGGGGACCACAGGCCTCCCAGCTGGTGGGGGAATCCGCAGGAGGGGTCTACAAGGAGAGGCTGAAGGTCACTGGTGGTAAAGTGCACCCTTGAAGGGCCAGCTGGGCTCAGTGGCTGGCAGGGCGGAGTCGATGCTCAATGTGCTAATTGCCAGGGAACTGCCCTGGGCGTGGGCTCTTGGGCCTGAGAGGCCAGATGCAGACCCTGCTGCAGCTCCTTCCCAGAGACCTGGGGCCAGAGAAGCCCGCAGGTGAGCCTGGTTGTGCCCCGCAGGGAGGCGAGCAGGGCCAAGGGGCCTGACCCTGGAGCCACAGGGGGAGCTGGAGACAGAGACCAGCAGCCACAGGGAGAGCTGGAGACAGAGACCGGCCAGAGACAGAGTCTGGTAGCTCCGACGTGGCTCTCTGCTGTCCCCAGTCCGCTTTGGCTGAGACCAACAGAGCTCCTGCTTTGGGGTTGTGCCATCTGGTTGTAAGGGACAGGTGGTGGCCCTTCTCCCCTCCGGGCACGCTGAGCACCAGAGGGGGACCCGAGCCTGGCTACAGGAGGGCTCCCGAGGTTGGTGGGCGGTGTGGGCGCGGCCCAGGTGGCCACCACTCAGCACAGGCTGTGTCCTCTTTAGATCGTATCCTCTGACATCCCGATCTCCATGGTTCTGAGAAAGCAGCATCACAGGTCAGCACATCCTGCACCTGGCACTGGTGAGGCTGCCTGAGGGGACCGTGCGTGGGGGCTGCCAACCACAGGTGGAGAGGTGGTGGCCCCCACAGCCAGTGTCTTTGTACCGTGTTCCTCTGCACGGCAAGCCCTCCACTCACCCTTACCCCCTCTCCTCACCTCACCTTAGCCCTTTTGCAACGTCGGTTGGGCCTTGGGTGTCTTCTCTAGGTTTAGTTAAATATGAAGACGGCAGGGCCAGAGAATCATCTAGCTGCGTTTCAAGGGACCCCTGCCCCAGGAGCATACATCTGTGGGAGGAAGACCACTGGGGGGCAGGGAGGGTGGGGGGTCCCAACGAGTGCCTTTCCCCTGTTCACCCCAAATGCCTCTTCTTGGCAATTACCCCCTCTTATTAACCAAATCCCCTGGAGTCAGCATGGTTCTTCAACTTAAAATAAAGCTGTGAAAACGGAAAAATCTGTAGCTCTCATATCAAATTTGCTTTATTTTTCCTAAGGCACATTTAAGTAAATACGTAACTTCTCAAAAGAAAAAATGTCCACCCAGACTCCACCAGAAACAACCTTGTTTGCCAGCAGTGGTGACAAACACAGGTGAAGTTAGGAGAGGAGCCTGAATTTTAGGACAAGCGCGGGCTCCCCCGTGCCCAGGTGTGTGACCTGGGCTGGTCAGCTTCAGCTCCACACAGGTGTCTGCAGAGGGAACAGATCTCTAAGAGGCCATCCGGAGCAGCTGCTCAGATGTTCCTTAGCCTGCCCTTACCTATTACTGCCCCTGGCTTTATTGGCAACTTGATTTTGGAGGTAAAAAGGCAGCACCAGAGAAGCAAACTGACTTTCCGAGGGTTCACAAGACAGGCTGAGAATGAATGCCCCATCCTCCTGTTGATCACTCCAGTACTGGGCTGCAACTCAGCTGGTATGCCAGTCCCTTTGCTCCTGGAGCCTGTGGAGAGCCTTCCTTTCTGCTACCCGTCTGCATGCCTGGCTGCCGAAGTTACTAGGGACCGTGCAAAAGAATCTGGGAAGCCAGGAAGGCAGGCTCCATGTGTCCAGGTACAAGATTCAGGTGTGTTCAAGGCACAGTTTTCAGGCATAGCCATTTGTAGCTAATTGTCAGGTCTCAAAGATTGTGGGTGACTTAAAAAAAAAAAATACAAATTAAGGCAGATCCAAGGTGATGGCTCTCAGTTGCTTCCCAGCATACTCTCCTGAGCAGGACAGAGGAGGGAGGGAAGGAGAGATGGCGACCAAGAGGGAAGCCGGCCGTGCTCGGCAGACAAGGAGACAGGACCCAGGCATCCCCCTGTGACCAAAGCTCCTTGAGGAATCATACTAGCCAGCTGTCACTGACCTGCTCTAGTCAGGGCTTCTCTTGGTCCTTTACTACGCTGACCAACCCCACAAAGCCTATACTACTATGCCTCATTTTCTAGGTAATCTAATGAGGCACAGAGAAGTCTAGGGATTTGGATAAGGTCACACAGCAGAGCCCAGAACACACAGTGGGGCTTAATTCCCAGCCGCATTTCTGTTGAGGTTGGCAAAATGCTTGGGGGTAGCTGTGACAATGTTAGCAGACCTCAGAGGCCCAAGAGTGGCTTGTCGGCTCCCACAGCCGGGCTGCCCAGAAACCCTGACCCCTCCGCTTTACCGGCTGGGGACTGTGGGAGGAGCCTGCATGGCCCTTGCAGCAGGTGGCTGGCGCATGCCTGGCCCCTTGGGGTCACCCCAGGCGGAAGGAAGGCAGGTTGGGCACCGCACGTCCACCTGCAGGCACTATTTACTATCCGGGCGCGAAAGTGACGCAGGGGTGGGGCCGTCCGGGTGGAGATGCTCTCGGGCGACGTGCCAGCGGCGCTGGTCCCCAGGGGCGAGGAGACCGGAGCCCGCCGGCTGGCCTTGACGGGGTGTCCCTTCCTTTCCCCCACAGCCACGTCCCCGTGCAAGATCCTCAAGTGCAACTCCGAGTTCTGGAGCGCCACCGCCGGCAGCCACTCCCCGGCTTCGGACGACGCCCCCGAGTTCTGCGCGGCGCTGCGCACCTACGCCCTGTGCACGCGGCGCACAGCCCGCACCTGCCGGGGCGACCTGGCCTACCACTCGGCCGTCCATGGCATAGAGGACCTCATGAGCCAGTACAACTGCTCCAAGGATGGCCCCACGTCGCAGCCGCGCCTGCGCACCCTCCCGCCTCCGGGCGACAGCCAGGAGCGCTCCGACAGCCCCGAGGTCTGCCACTACGAGAAGAGCTTCCACAAGCACTCGGCGGCCCCCAACTACACGCACTGCGGCCTCTTCGGGGACCCGCACCTCAGGACTTTCACAGACCGCTTCCAGACCTGCAAAGTGCAGGGCGCCTGGCCGCTCATCGACAATAATTACCTGAACGTGCAGGTCACCAACACACCTGTGCTGCCCGGCTCGGCAGCCACCGCCACCAGCAAGGTAAGGGCGAGGCTGAGGCTCGCGCGGCCCTGCTGTCCCCAGCGCCCAGACCCAGACACCGCCTGCAACCCCTCCCCCTCCGTGTTCTTATTTCCAGCCAATGGGCTGGTAATTTACAAAGGAATGTTCTAGATGGTCTTTGTCAGGAGACAAACCCGCCGGGAACCACCTCTTCACATTGTGGGGAGCATGAGCATTCTCAGACTGCGGGTGCTGCCCACTGGGGGTTTGTGAAATCCCTTTTCCCGGGTCAGAACCCAGCGGTCACTTTTTTTTTTTTTTTTTTTTTTTTTTAATTGGGCAGCACAGGAAGGCGGGCCCAACCAGACACCGCTAGGAAAGGCAGGTTGCCCATGTGTCGCACCTGGGAAGGGTACATGCCTCAGGAAGCTTAGTTCTGGTTGTGTGTGTGCCCGTGTGTGTGCTTGGGCACCTGGGCCAGTGCCGGGTCCAGGGGTGAGGGGGATTTCTTACTGGGGTTCTTGTCCACAAATTTTAGAAACACTCGCCAGAGCACTCTGTTTCAAGCTTTGGGAATATTCTTTTCTTGCCCCCAGATTGTGCTTTGTTAGAACTCAGGTATTAAATCCCAGTTAGACAGAATCCTCTTTATAGATGTGTCTCCATCATTGCCCTCGGTGGGGTGCAACTCCGTCCCCCTCCCAGGACACATGAACCCAGGGCCCCGGAGGTGAGGGTGATCCTGTCCGTGGGTTCTCACGTGACTGCATGTTGACAAACTGAACAGATCTTAGAAGATAGTGATTCGAGGCCCCTCTCCCGGCGGGTATGGCACCAGATCTCTGGGTGCGGTCAGGCATGCTCTGTGTGTGTGTGTGTGTGTGTGTGTACACACATGCGTGTTTTTAAAGCCCCCAGTGATTCTGGCCCATGGAGGGGGTCAGGAACCAGGGCTCTAGGATACTGATGGGGTCAGCAGGGCTGCATGGTACCCCCCTGCCCTTCCTTTGCCCCGTGCCTACCCAGAGAGGCTGCAGGCCCAAGGCTGAGCGGCTGTGGTGTCCGGGAACACCCGGAGATGGAACAAGTGAGGATAGAGAAGCAGCTTCCCGAGCATGCCAGGGGCCACCCAGGCAGCTTTTCCCTCCTCCCTCGGGCCAGCCCTGCCTGGCTGGAGCAGCAACCTTGGACACATCCCCAAAGTGGGATGTACCTCTCCACCCCAAATGCACCGGGCTGGGAACGCTGAGCTAGCATTTGACCTGGGCCAGGTGGCTGTGCCGAGGGGCATGTTGCCATTTGCTGTGAGACACAGTCCTCATCCGGAGCCCCAGAGGCCGTGGAGAGCTGGTCATCTTCTGACCCCAGAAGGCCTCTGTCTCTGGCAGGTCTCAGGTCCTGCTCAAGGGCCACAGCCAGAGGCAGCCACAGATGTGGCCCACGGCCCAGGCACTTGGACACCCCCATCTTCTCCCTCCCCTACCTGCTTCCAGGAAAGGCTCCTTTGACCCCCTAACCAGACCTCAGACCTCAGCCATCAAAGGGCGCAGCCTCATGACTAGGGGGCTGGTGGACTCTGAGCGTGCAGGGGATGGGGACCTGTGGGCCGCCTCGGGGCCTGGCCCACCAGAGCCCCTGGGGGGTTCCGGACTGGCAGCGCCTCTGTTTTCCTAGGAAAAGCACGTTGCAAGGCAGCACGTTGGGCAGCGCCCGGCTGGTCCACAAAGGGCGTTTCTGTTCCTTCCTGCCCCCCACGCCCCACAGGAGGACAGCGAGGTGACCTGCAGCCAGGAAAATACCCGCCATCTCCCTCTGCCCTGGTGGCCGCCACATGCCTCCAGAGGGTCTGTTTCTGGGCCCAGCTGCAGGATAAGAAACAAGTGGTTCTTTGCCCCACAGACACCCCAGCAGGCCCTTGGCACCAGGCCATGAAGCCTAGTAGACGGCAGAATCACAGCCAACACTCTCTCCACCCTGGCCGCCCTCCGCAGAATGGGGGGAGAGGGGGTGTTGTTGCATCAGGGACCCAGCCCCTTCCCTGGGGCCCCTCCATCTACCCACCTCCCTCCTTCCCCAGAGCCAACATAAATGAACGCCGGGAGCCTGAGGCTACAGCTTCTAAATCCAGCAGCAGACTGCGGGAGGGGCTCCCGCCTCCCTGTCCCCCCACCCCGGGCCGGGGCACACAGGGGAGTCTGAGGGTATGAGAGCGACGTGGACCTCAGAAGCCCACCCCTCCTAACCCAGGCCGGTGTGAGCACCAGATGTGATGACAGAGCCCAGCGCCGATCTGGGAGGGATGGTGGTTTGTGACCCGCGAGGCTGGGCTGCAACCTCCACTGACGAGGGGGAGGGGGACGGTGACCGTGGGAACAAGAGCCTTTAGGCCACATCCCATCGGGTCCCGCAGGCCGGGGTGATGTGCCCGGGCTTAGAACCCCTGCGTACCTCCCTCAGCTCTTCCCTGGCGTACCCCGGGAGCCCAGCAGTGCTGTCCCCAAACCACCTGGATTAATGATCTAGTGACTTGACTATCTAGTCTGCACCAGGCACCCAGGGATCGGGCAGCAGTGCCCAATCAGGGGTGGGAGCTCCCTCTTCCGATGCCAGCATGGGGGCTCTGGAGAGCATGGGGCACCAGGCCATGGTGCTTGACGGACCCTGCCGCTTTCTGCTGTGACCTCGGTCCGCTCAGTCTTCCCAGCAGGCGCAGAGCCCTGCGGCCTTCTGTTCCCTCCTCACCAGCCAGGAGGGAGCACAAGGCTTGTCCCCCAACCCCCAGCCCCAGAGACCCAGCTGGGACAGGGTCCGCGTGTGTGGCCACGTCAGTGGCAGGCCCCCCACAGGCAGACCGGGTTACACCAGCAGCTGCTTTCCAGTGCCCTCGGCCAGCCCGCACCTGTTCCCGTAGGCCTCTGCGCTCAGGTGCACTGGTTTTGTTCGTTCGTTGATTCCGCAGACCTTTACGAAACATCTCGGAGCCAGCCTCCGTGCCTCATGCTTCTACCACCTGGCCGGTCCCGGGCTGATCGTGGAGGACCAAAGCAGGCCGAGGGGTGCTTGTGGTGGGGGCAGGACGCTCTGCCCTGAGCCCTGTGGAGGGCCTCCTCCAAGTCCTTTGCAGAGCTTGGCTCGGGAGAACAGGAGCGGGAAGCTGGGGAGCGTCAGGGCATGGGAGGGCAGCAGAGCCTGGCAGAGCGTGGGAGGGCCGCCTGGAGCCTCAGTGGCAGCACGAGAAGCCAAGGGGCTGTTATCTCGGAGGGGTATTTGTGCCTACCTCCAGGAGCCCTCTGCCAACCTCTTCTGCCCACTTGAACCTACATGCCCCTGCCCTTCCCTCTGCCCCAGGGCCTTTGGCTCGTTTCCCAGGATCCTGGCATCATCCAGCCCGACCCGACCCTCTGTTCTCATAGGCGATCCAGATGTTTTCCAGCCCAAACTCATGTTTTAGCCGGCTTCCCGCCGCCCTGAGCTCAGACCCCAGCTCCACCGCCCGCCCTCCAGCTGCGCCCAGAGCAGCCCATGGTACAGATGAGAAGACTGAGCCACTGGGAGGAGAGGAACTCTCGCGCCTGCCTTCCCCTACCCCCTCGCCCGTGCTGGTTCTGCCCTGAACGTACCATCTGTCCCACCACCTAACTCAGCCCCCCGGTCCGGCAACGCTCCTGGACTGTGAGCTCCTTGAGGACAAGGCTCTTGGACTTCTCGGCCCCCGTGTGTGGATACGGTCCCTAGCGCCGGGCCTGGTGTGGTGGAGGGGCCTTGGGTGCCCCTGGGAAGGGGGGAGCGGCAGAGGCAGGAGTGGCAGCCGCACCCGTGGCCGAGCTGGCAGCGAGCCGCCTGGCTTTCGACAGGCCCCTTCATGCTGTTACTTGTGGTTGAGTCCCTGGCACTGGTGCCAAGAAGAGTCTAGCAGGCTGTCAGCCTTCCAGGAGCCTGTCTCCACGAGAGATGACGGTTAGAGGGAAACCAGCCTTTCCTGTTCCAGGAGACTGATGGCACTTGGAAACCAGCAGCACACCACCACCCCCCCGCCCCTCTGCTCCCCAGCACACCGGGCAGGGACACCGGAGCCCCTGGTCGCTCACCCCCTCCCCAGTGACAGGACCACCCACTGCCCAGACCACCCTGGCTCTACCTCCCGGCCCCCCACAGGCAGCCTCCGTCCACATTGGGGCGGCCGCCATGGGACGCGGGACGGAATGGAGGTAGAGCTATGAAGTGGCCATTTTTGTCGGCCAGGGATGGTGGGGGAGCGGCAAGTTCCTGGGGTCCGACAAGTAGGGCTCCAAGCGGGATGCAGGGGCCGCGGCCACCTGTGACATCCCACAGCAAATCGGGGTGCCCTGTTTCCTTGGGACCGGGCAGTGGCCTTGCAGGGGGAGGATAGGGAAATCGAGTCTGGTGCCCAAGGGGCGGTGCCCACCCCAGACCTGGACTCTGGCAGGCCCCCCAGCCTCCAGCTTCAGAGCTGCTCCTCGTGTCCCCTGCAGACAGCAGAATGTGCCCCCATCCGTCCTGACCATCCACCGGGCCCCAACAGGCACAGCGCCAGGGGCCCCAAGACTTCCAGGGACCCATGAGAAAGCTTTCATTTGTTTTCACGTCAGAAGGAAAAATCAGCATCATCTAACCTCAACTGTATTCGTCCGGACACGAGTGCAGTCACAAAATGTAATTTTAGTTAGTTTGTTTTTTTTTTTTTAAAGATTTTATTTATTTATTTGGCAGGCAGAGATCACAAGCAGGCAGAGAGGCAGGCAGATAGAGAGGGGGGGAAAGCAGGCTCCCCACTGAGCAGAGAGCACGATGCGGGACTCCATCCCAGGACCCTGGGATCAAGACCTGAGCGGAAAGCAGAGACTTAACTCACTGAGCCACCCAGGCGCCACAGTAATTTCAGTATTTTTGATGGAGAAGGGGGCCCACAGAGGCCCAAGGGTTTGAAGTCCCCATCATTTCCTGACTACAGCCTGGCTCTTGCCCTTAGCTTTCTGAGTATCAGCGTGAGAAGGGGGAGTTTCTCTCTGAGGCTCCAGGCCCCTCATGCACTCCCGGCTGGGTCACCCCTACGCTTCACCAGTGTGAGCAGTGACGAGACAGCCCGACAACTCCAGCCGGGCCCTCGCTACCTTGTGGGATGGCCCAGCCTAGAACTTCAACTCTGCTCCCGAGGCCCCAGACTGAGACTGCTCCCTGCCTGCTTCCCCCTGGGCTGCCTGGCTTGTGGCCCGGCCCCAGATCGCACCTAGGTCCCTGCCTTTCTGAACCCTGGGCCTGAGCTGGGGTCCTTCACGTTTCTCCTGCCTCCCCTTGCCTGTAGGACCTGCTCGTGGTTTCTAGCACACCCGGGCCCTTGTACTTGTCATACCCCCACTGTTTGGCCAGAAACTCCCTTAGGGCTTCGTGCAACTTGTCCTCTACTCCCAGGGCCGTCCTTGGTGTCCCCCTGCCACTGCCACATCGCCCAGGGTGCCCAGGCACAAAATTCAACCACAGCCAGGACATCGGGGCCCCCTCAGCCTGCAGACCATCTGAGGACGTATGGTACCAAAAGGCCTGGGTGCCCTCTTGCTCCATGACCCGGCCTCCCTCCCTGGCCATGGGCTGGAGTTCAGGTCACAGCTGCCCTTGATTCGGGGGGCAGTGGCCTTCAAGCCACCAGGGGCAAGAAGCTGGCACCTAGGAACAGGAACGAAGGAGCGGTGGTCATCTCTCTCCCGGATCTGATTCCTGTCCCCAGCCCATGCAATCATCCTAGTTAGGATTAGAGGGAAAGTGCAGCCTGGCCCTACCCCCAGGATGAAAGGGGAAATGCTCATTTCCCCAGGCTGTTTGTCTCCAGCCTTCTCCCAGGCCTCCTACCCTGGGGGCTTGTGGCCAGAAAGAGCCCAGGGGTTGGAAACCAATTGACTAAACTCTGCTCTACCTCTTGCTGGTGGCTGTGCAACCTTGGGCAAGTCACTTGACCTCTCTGAGGGTGACTTTTCTCCGCTATAAATGGGAGGTCATGTCATCCTTCCCAGCAGTGCCCCACAGGACTAGGAGAAGCAGCACCTGTGCCTGCGTCTGTGGTCGTCAGGAAGACCCTTCCCCGTGGAACCTCCCCACCAGCTGCTTCTGCTGTGGCAGCTCAGCCCAGCCCCGCAGCCCCGGCTGCAAGTACCAGCAGACACGGGCCTCCCTGCTCCTGCCCTGGCCAGAGCTGCATGCTCATTCTCGAGCCCGCCATCTTCCTTTCCCTGACTATCGCCCTCCTCCTCTCTTTCTTGCCCCTGCTCAGGTCCAAGGCCTGGCTGGGTGACCCCTCAGGGCAGCCCTGCCACCGTGGCCTCTGCCGGCCTCTGCCTGCCCGTTCTTTCCCTGAGCATGAATCTGTCCCCTTCCACCTGCTGTGATGTTCAGCCAGCGACTCACAGCCCTTTTGAAGGCATTTGGTGGGAGGACCACTGGCGGCTTGAGAGGTCGTGTGAGATGGTTGTGGACCGTATTAGTTTCTTGTTGCTGCTGTAACAAATACCACAAACTCAGGGTTTCCCACAAGCAGAGATGTATTCTCTTATAGTGCTAGAGACAAGAAGTTTGGAGTGCATCTTCAAGGGCTAACATAATGGTATTAGGAGGGTCGGTCCTTCCAGGGGATTCCAGGAGAAATCGGTTTGGTGTCTCTTCCAGACTCGGGTGGTTGCCAGCATCTCTGGCCTGTGGTCACCCACCTCCAGTCTCTGCCTCTCTGGAAAGAGCCTTCCCCCTCTTCGATGGTCCCATCTCCCTCTGCCTCCATGTTAAGAGCACACCTGTAGCTCTATTTAGGGCTTACCCCAGCCAATCCAGGATAACTTCTCCATCTTGGTGCCCTTAACCCAATCACATCTGCGAAGTCTCTTTTGCATAGCCGGTAACTGGTTCCAGGAATTAGGGCTTGATATCTTGGGAGCTATTACTCAGCATACTACAATAGATAATGAAGTTTTATTTTTAATTAGCTGTGCTTTTCTTTTTATGGTGCACCTCTATATATAGTAAATGAGCTGGTTTTCTATTTAGGGTAGTGATCTAAAGTTCCGATTCTAAGTCAGGTTGTTGGGGTTTTTTTAAATAAAACAAGTTGGTTGTTTTGTTTTGTTTTGTTTTTACTAAGTTTTTAGTTTCAGTATGGTTCACATACAACATATGATTCCATACATGACTCAGGGCTCACCAGGGTAAGTGTGTCTTCATCCCCTTCACCTGTTCCCCCCGAACCCCCTCCCACCTCCATCCGAGAGCCATCAGTCTGCCCCCTATCATTAAGACTCTGTCTCTTGGTTTGTCTCTCTCTCCTTTTTTCCTCTTTATCCTAGAGTAAAACAAGTTGTTTTTAAGAAGAATATTAAGTGCATAATAATGCAGGTGGTACCAGGGTGACCCAAATGGGGAAGGAAGGGAGGGTGTGGGGCACAGAGGGGGCCGCTCCTGTCGGCAGCATCGCCAGCATGGGCTGGGCCTCCCGCCCCTCCGCTGTCTTGGCACCGCTGACCACCTGTCTCCCTGTCCTTCCCTCCCTGCCCCCACCAGCTCACTATCATCTTCAAGAACTTCCAGGAGTGTGTGGACCAGAAGGTGTACCAGGCAGAGATGGACGAGCTCCCTGCCGCCTTCGCCGACGGCTCCAAGAACGGCGGGGACAAGCACGGGGCCAACAGCCTGAAGATCACAGAGAAGGTATCGGGCCAGCACGTGGAGATTCAGGCCAAGTACATCGGCACCACCATCGTGGTGCGCCAGGTGGGCCGCTACCTGACTTTCGCAGTCCGCATGCCCGAGGAGGTGGTCAACGCCGTGGAGGACAGGGACAGCCAGGGCCTCTACCTCTGCCTGCGGGGCTGCCCCCTCAACCAGCAGATCGACTTCCAGGCCTTCGGCGCCAATGCCGAGGGCCCCGGCCCCCGCAGGCCGGCAGCCGCCAGCCCAGCCCCCGCGGCCCCGGACACCTTCCCGTACGAGACGGCCGTGGCCAAGTGCAAGGAGAAGCTGCCCGTGGAGGACCTCTACTACCAGGCCTGCGTCTTCGACCTGCTCACCACGGGCGACGTGAACTTCACGCTGGCCGCCTACTACGCCCTGGAGGACGTCAAGATGCTGCACTCCAACAAGGACAGGCTGCACCTGTACCAGAGGACTCGGGAGCCACCGGGCCAGGCGGCGGCTGCGGGGCTGCCCCCCGCCCCCCGGCCCCTCCTGGGCGGCCTGCTGCTCCTCGCCCTGCTCCCCGCCTTCCTGGAGGCCGTGGCCATGTAGGGCAGAGAGGGGCCGCTGCCTGTCCCTGAGCCGGGGAGGGGACGGCTGCAGGAGGGCTGGGGCTGTTGTGAGGGGGGGAGGGCGGGGAGGTGGAGGCCCCGCAGGGTCTGCAGGGGTCAGGAGCAGAGGCAGCCGCTGGCCGGCGGGCTGGAGACGGTTACCTCAGAGCTCCCCGGGCTGTCTGTGGGAGCGGCCTCCCCCCACGGCCCGGCCCGCGCCCTCCATCAGGGGCCCTGAGAGGTCCTGGTGACTGGTGCTGTGATGTTTGTGACAGTTGAGCTGTGTGAGAGAGGGAGCCACTCCCCTCCACCCGCCCCGCAGTGTGAATGTGCAAAACAGAGCCCCTCAGGCCGAAGCCCCCCACCCCGGCCCCGCCAGAGACACTGGGATTGATCAGAGTTGAGCTCCTCCCCCTCCACCCCTGCAATGCACTGAAACAGGCCCAGCTGACTGCTGCCCGCGCCCGCCACACGCACACACACTCATACGAGCACACTCGCACACACTAAGCTGAGGGGCTGGGCATCAGCGAGGCTGGACCCCCCCCCCCACCAGGCGGGGTCTCCTTTCCCTTTGGGCCTTAGGACGACTGGGGCTGGTGGGGGGCTCCTCGGCATCTTTAGCAAACCTTCATCCTTGACCCCAAGGTTGTGCCCACCTGGTGCCTTCCGGCCCGTGGCCTGCCTGTGAGCCGAAGGGAGACTCCGGCCAGTTAGCAGGCCTCTGCCCCAGAGCCCACAGCTAGGGCGGCAGGTGCTGTCTCCCGAGGTCTGTGCGACGCCACTCACGGGCTCCAACACTCTGTTCTGGCTCCTTCCCTCCCCGCCCCCCACTCCCCCCTGTGCTTAGGAGGTCACGTCCTCATGTCTAAATGTCTGAATAGAAGTACCCCTTGGTTTCTGTCCCCTTCTCCCCAGCAGATGGCAAGAGTCCCTGGGCAGGGGGAGCTTGGGCCACTGGGCGGGGGCAGGAGGCACACACGGACAGGGCTAGCTGGCCTGCCCTGATCCTCTTCGTCCTCCTCCCCTGCCCCCCAGAA
Organism: Mustela nivalis; assembly: GCF_964662115.1. Classification (NCBI taxonomy): domain Eukaryota; kingdom Metazoa; phylum Chordata; class Mammalia; order Carnivora; family Mustelidae; genus Mustela; species Mustela nivalis. The sequence goes on from NC_139025.1 coordinate 144,987,997, forward strand.
CCCCACTCCCCACCCGTCCCCCCACATCTGCAGGCCGGGGAGAGGAGCAGGGTCCGCAAGCTTCTCAGCCCCGAGCATCACGGGCTGGTCTCGTTCCTCTAGTCCCCTCCCTTAAGCCCGTGGCCACACAGCCAGGAGAGGCCTGCCGCCACCGAGAGCCCTGGCGCCCACCTACTGTGAGCCCAGCTGCCCATCCGAGGAGCCCCAAACCAGTCCCGCCCCTGCTGCTGTTCCAGAGAGCCCAGGGACCCACGCCGGGCTAGCCTCCACTCCCAGAAAGGGGCAGGAGGGCAGTTGCCACAGCCCCGCACTGCCCTGGCCCTTCAGTCTCGGGGCAGCCCTTCTGCTGTTCCCCAGGGACCTCTCATACACTGGCCCAGGAGGCTCCCCGCCTCCCCTCCAAGAGGTCCCCTCTCGCTGCCCAACGCCAGGGCAGGCAGGTGGGAGGCCCGGCCCCGGCCGCCCTGCTGGTTTTTAGATGGTCCCTATGTTGGAAGTAAAAAGTGAAGCACTTTATTTTGGTTGTGTTTGATCGCGTTCTGCTAGGAAGTGGGGACCCCTCACTGCGTCCTTGTGTCTGCGACCTGTGTAGAGTGTCACCGCATGTATATATTGTAAATTATTTATTAACGGCTAAATGCAAGTAAAGTTTGGGTTTTTTTTGTTTTGTTATTTTCTTTTGGAACCCGTGTTGGAATTCGCTTTCTGAACAGGCTGGCTCCGTTGGGGGGCAGGGGGGAGGCCCACGTGTGTGCACGCGTGAAGGGGAGTGGCAGGTGTTTGTGGAGGGTGAAGCCATTTAACACAAGCTCCCTACTTCTCTTAAAATGACTTTTTCTCCTTCTGGGGCTTGAGGGCTCCAAGTGTTCTTGCCTCCGGGAGGCTGGAACAGTTTCAGGGACAGATGATAGCCACGTGGTGGTGCAACAGGAAGGGGGTAGGGGCACGAGGTTGGGTGGGCTGCCTTCAGACTCAGGATGGGGCCATGTCGGCCGTCCCCGTCAACGTAGGAGCCCTAGAGCTGGGACGGTGGCTGCCACCCTCCCCTGCTGACGCAGCCCAGGGCCAGAGCGATGGCTTAGCAGGGGGACAGAGACTTGCTTGGGGACAGGTTTCCTGCTAACTATCATCTCATTTCGCCTCTTAAAACCAGGCAGTGAATCAGGAACACATTCATGCCCGTTTTTCAGACAAACAGAGGCTCAGAAAGATGAATTGATTTGCCTATGGTCCTTAGGGCAGGGCCAAGATTGTACACCTGGTCCGTTTGGCCCTGTCTGGGCCTGCTTTTATTTTGTTTTGTTTTTTTTTAAGATTTTACTTATTTTATTTGACAGACAGAGATCACAAGCAGGCAGAGAGAGAGAGGAGGAAGCAGGCTCCCCGCTGAGCAAAGAGCCCGATGCGGGGCTCGATCCCAGGACCCTGGGATCACGACCCGAGCTGAAGGCAGAGGCCTTAACCCACCGAGCCACCCAGGTGGGCCTGCTTTTAATACCAAACGTCAAAAGGGGGAGTGGCAGCACCGGTAAGCCAGGCCATATCCCAGGGTTCTCCCCTGTCCTAGCCCTGTGACCTTGAACAAGTTACTTAACCTCTCTGAGCCTCTGATTCCTCCTCTGTAAGGTGGGAAGTGCCTATCCTATAGGGTGTATGGGAGATTCGGCAAATGAACTTACTCCTGTAAAGACTTAGGACAGCGCCCGGAGCACAGGGAGTGTACCAGGGCTGGTGGCCCTGTTTTCCCAGAGCGGGAGGGGCTGAGTGGGTGGGGGTCACGCAGACCCCAGGAGCTTGGGAAAGGGTAAGCCGAAAGGCTAGCGAGGGGAGGAATCTGGAGAGTGAGCGTGTAACCAGTCCAAGCTGAAGGAGAAGGTCAAGGGCAGGAAGGGAGAACGTTCTAGAACCCAGCTCTCACACAAGCTCCCAGAGAGAGCATGGGATTCTGGACATTGGCAGGAAGAACCAGACTGGAAGGGACAAAAGGAGTCCAAACATACCTACACCTCTTATACCATTGCCAAAGCCGCTGGGACCGGTAGGCTTCTCTCTCTCTCTCTCTCTCTCTCTCTCTCTCTCAGTTGTAGCTGGGTTGGAATAGCTTGCAGGGGAGGCGCCACAGAGGCAGCAGAGCCCTTGGCAGAAGAACCGATTACGGAGAAGCCAGGGCCCATGGGATCAAAAAAAAAAAAAAAAATGCCGCTCACCATCAGATGAAAATGCTGCAGCACTTGCCAGAGAATATTCTGGGTTTGGAATTCGTTCAGGACCCTAAACTTAACCAGCTGGAACTCCTTCCAGTACCATGCTACTGGTCGCCCGTGAACATGGAAATTTGCGTTTCATCATGAATATGGAACAGAGTCTTGAGCTAAACGATCCCCAAGAAGCCGCTTCCTCTCGCTCTGCGGGCTGGGCTGGGAGCAGCTCCGCTGAGCCAGCGAGTCGGGGCCGGAGGTCCACGCGTGAGCAGACGACATGCGTGTCCCCTCGCGGCCCCAGCACAGGGACGTGCGGCAGAGACTCGTGAGGCCAACAGAATTCGTGAGAGGAGACAGGAGGGAAAGGGCTACTGGAAACCCGTGCATGGGGGTCCTCCATAATGAAGGGGCACATTCTGGGGTGAAGACCCTCACCGGGACCCCCGGGGCAGAGACACAGGTGACCAGGTGTGACCAGGGCTCCTCGGGGATGCCAGCGAGCCGCGTGGAGCGGGGGGTGGCCCTCGGTCTCAGGCTCCAGCCCACTTGGCGTCCAAACCGGCTCTGCCCGTCACTCGTTGTGTGGTCTCCCTTGGATTTTTGGAGCCTTAAGACTCCTGATTTGTAGAACGGAATTATGAGTACTAGTTCCTGAGGTCCTTATAGAATATCCAGCGAGCAGATGTGCATAAATTTCCTGGTACAGGGGCCCTCGAGCAGCCCCGGGAGGCTGCCCAAGGTGGCGGTCCCCTGCCTCTGCCACGGCGCACCCCGCACTGTCCCTTGCTAACTCCTTCGTGGGGGGCATGCAGTGGAGTCCGCACGGACTGCCTTGCCTTCTTGCTGGAGAGGCCAGTCTGTGCACAGTGACGCAACCGGGCGTCCAGGGAGACAAGCATCCCAGGGACGCAGGCTCCTCTGAGAGGGAGACCCCCCCACCCCAGAACGGAGGTGGGAGGAGCTTTGCTCTGGCCGGGTCCAGGGAGACCTCTGACCAGATCACCTGTGTGAACCTGGGGGACGAGCCAGACCAAGAGCAAGGGGGACCCTTCTATGCAGAGAGGTCGGGGAGCACAGAGGGCCTGGCCACCCAGTGTGGAGTCGGAGGACAGCAAGACACAAGGGGACGGGACCCCCGGAGCCTGGGGACCAGGGTCCAGGTGAGGCTGCAAGTGGCGGGAGGGAGCCCTGCCCGGCCCACCAGTGACCAGGGGGGCCTGACGTCTTGCTGCACCTGCCAGAGGAACCCCAGTGCTGCTTTGAGCAGGGGCAGGACGTGCCCAGCTTGCTCCAGACAATGTGAAGTGGGGTGGGGGGAGGAAGTTGGTGTCTCCAGGGCAGAGCTGGTCAGAAGGGGGATGGGGGCTGGTGCCAGAGGTGCCACGAATGACCCACTTCAGGGCAGAGCACAAGGGTGCTGCAGGTGGGGTTTGGAGAGCGGGAGAACCAGGGGAGGGTGCTGAGCGCCTGGGTCGATGGGGACGCTGCTTACTGAGCCCCAAGAGGAGTGCGTTCAGGACGCTAAAATCAAAATCTTACTTTAGGACACATTGGAAACCACATGCAGTTCAGTGGTCTTTAATTATTATTATTATTAACATTATTATTATTATTACTATTTTAGATTTTATTTATTTCAAGGGTAGGGAGGGGCAGAGGGAGAGGGAGAGAGCAAATCTCAGGCAGACTCCCCACTGAACATGGGAACCCACACGGGACTCGATCCCATGACCCTGAGATCATGACCTGAGCCTAAACCAAGAGTCGGACCCTTAACCGACTGAGCCACCCAGGCGCCCCTATTGTCTTTAATTTTTAAATTAAATGATGTATACTTCCCAGGAACGAGTGTTTACAGAGTGCAGGGCTCATAAAGGAACACCCAGAACAAAGGGAAGGTGTTGTCCTTGAACAAGATGGTTGCAATGGTGTGGTTGGTAAGACTGGCAGATGTCACTTGCGGGCCAGTCCCAAGGCCACAGTCCAGAGCCCCATGGCTCGGGGGAGGGGCAGAGCTGGGGGGCAGGCTATATGCTTGGAAAAGGACAGCTGGACTCGCCAAGATGAGTTCTCACCCCAAATACATAATTATGTAGGGACCAAGGTTCTAATCCCGATGGGGAAAATGGGAGTAAAATTGTAAAACGGAAAATTCAAAGACTAGCAAGGAATCCTGGGAGGGACGTTATCGACTCCCCACAGCTACCGGCTGGTGGGCAGGAGCCTCCGTGGGCTAGAAGGAGGCCCGTCCCATGCCTGGCCTTGCCTCTTGCTGGCTGGGGGACCTCGGACTTCAGGATCTTTGTCTGCACAAGGAAGGTCATGGCCCTCCTACAGGGTTGCTTGGGAAGACTGGGGCAGGAAATATCAGAATATAGGGAGCCCATCCCAGGAAGCCATACGCCCCAACAAGCACTCACTCCCTCCCCTTCTCATCCCACCGGGTCACACCGCCTTCAGGGGCTCACTGCTGGGGCCGCCATCCAGGGGACACTCCGGGACTCCAGGCAGGCCCCGGGGCCCCGCTTGCTCCCAGGCTGACCGCGACCCAGAGAGTTCTACCCTCTGGCCCCCCACGCAGGGGTCTCCAACCAGACAGGAAGAGCAGGGACCTACTTTGTGTGATGGGTTCATCTCTTAGGAATGATCCGGAAATCACATCTCTTTGCTCTGATTAGCCATATTTGTCCAAGTCTTGAAACACTTGACGAGCTCTTTGCCCAGCGGCCACCTGGGCTGGAGAAGCCTGGGGTTCTGGCCAGGGGTCAGTGGGAACCCCGCAGGCCCAAAGCAGGAGTCTAAGGACCTCTAATTCCATGGAGGTCCCCAGGGTCCCCACACCCCGAATCTATGGGCCATGGGCCCCCTCCCTGTCTCAACAGCTTCCCCTTGGCTACCTTCCCTATCCTTCTGGGCTTCCCACACTTTTGACCGTTTGATAACTTCCAGCCGTGACCCGGGTCTACACCCTGAAGAAGAGTTACAGAGAGAAACGCCCTCAGAGAGGCCCCCCCAGAACGGAATTAATTAAGAGATACAGGAACGGCAGTCCAGGGGCTGGCGTGGTGGGGCAGGGGTGTTTCTGGGATGCGGGGATGCGATCCCAGGCAGCCTAGATCCCAAGGCCAAGGCCGGCACATCCCCAGGCCTGATTCCGTCCTTGCCCAGAGGAACCCTGGGACCGCTCACGGATGCCTCCACGTTCGAACCCGTTCCTGCTCGTCTCCTGCCTCCCTCCCGCAGGAACCAGAGCCCACCTCAGGCCTGATGCATGTGCTCTGTCTAAAGCCGTGTTCAAACCTACTTGCCACCAGGCAGGGGGCAGGGGGCAGCGACCGCCGCCGGGGGCTGGCGATGACAGCCCCTCCCGCACACTGTCCTCCTGCAGAGCAAACACCTACAGATGACCCTGACCTTGAGTTGTGCCGCTGCTTTGACAGTTTTCATGACGCCCCGAAGGTGGATGCCTGGCTACTTCCAGATGAACTCCCACACCCAAGCCACCTGCCTGCTTGAGGATGGAGAAGGGGCACCGCGGAGTCCACCCAGGGTTCTGGTCCTGGGTCAGCAAGGAGTGAGGCCAGACCCCTTGCCGGAAGGCTGGGTGGGTGGAGGGACTTCAAATCCGGACCCTGAAGAGAAGAAGGATGGGAGAGAGGTTCCTTCAGATCCGAAGTCTGAGAGGCTCAGGGTTCCAGAAGGAGAGGCTGCGGGGGTGCCAGTGAGCTCTCCGCTGGGTCACTGTGGTCCAGGGGTAGTCCTCCGCCTCCTCGCGGGCAGGGGGCAGGCCTTCCCAGACATGACGCAGCTGCTGCTATAGAGCCAACCCCCGTTTACACGGAGACTGGGGCCTCCAGCGTGACAGCTACAGGTTTGGGCCTCCTGCCATGGGTCAGGCTTCCTGCCAAGTATTTGATCCAAGTGAGGATTTATCGCGGTGGAGCCCCCTTCCGGCCGCCGCCGCCCTGGAGTTCAGGTGACTCGAAGCCCAGGCTCCATGTGAGACAGGGGCCTGGAACACGGGGCTCCTGAGTGGCCTTCAGGTCAAGGCTGGGGGCCTGGACCACCAGAAACCGAAAGCCAAAGTTAGGGCCGGGCCCCCCTCCCCTGGACAGGACGGGATAACGGCAGCCTCCGCCAGGCTGACTTAACACACCTTCTTTGTTCATGATCAGAAATGAATCCTTAAGGCAAGTGTCCCCGGGCCCCTCCCCCTGCGGTCCTCTCTCTTGCTCTAACACAGCCACGAAGTCATCGCTCCTTTCCTTTCTCTACCCCCCCCCACCGTCTTCCTTCCTTGCACAAGCGTTTTTAGCAGCATCCCCTGTGGGCCCCGCGGGAATCCGTTCATTGATTCCAGAGGCCCTGCGAGGGGCCAGGCACTGTCCCCAGCACTGGGGCCAGAGCAGTGACCCCAGCAGATGAATGTGCCCGCCGTCCCAGGACCGACTTCCGGGAGTGAGAGGCAGGCGGGGCACGAGTCAGGCTGCCGTGAGCCGAGCGGGGAAAGGGACACGGCACGGGGAGGCGGATGGCAGGCGGGCCATCCCCACTTGCTGGTTCTCTGCCCCCGAGCCAGTCCCACGCGGCTTCCGAGCCTGCCCATCTGCCACGGCGGGGAAGGGTTAGGACTGACTCTCAGGGCCTGCCAGGATACGATGACCCTGTGTAAAGGCACCTGGGGGACAGTGGAGGGAGCCACTGAAGGAGGCGGTGACAAGCTGGCCTCGAGAGGTGGAGGAGCTGGAGAGGGGTCTGAGTTCCAACTCTCCTAGATGTGTGACCTGAGCTCTCGGGGCCTCACGATGCTCCACTGAAAAATGAGGATAAATCCCACCTCCTAGGATTTTCTAGGATTATTTTCACGAAGACAAGATTATTAAAATACGATAAAGCGACGGGCCCAGAGCTCGAGCCCCAGTAGCCATCAGCAGACGGTGTCCCCGGGGCAGCCTCATTTACTCTCAAGTTTGGGCCACCAACAGCCCAGGGTTCCCAAGCATACCTGACGTACATTCAGACCCCTTCCAGGGGCCAATATGTCTCCAGGCCCTCCCTCCATGGCTGGAGTTTTTATGATTCATGAGGCTAAACATCAATTCTTAATTGTAATACATTGTAATTATAGCTCCTTTCAACCATAAACCCAAATGCATTTACTAATTAGGCCTAAACAAAACTACAAAAAAGCCATGTGACGAAGGTGGGGTTGTCCAGGCTCTTGTCGTTGGTGCCAGGGAGTGACTCCGGTCCCCTCCACTTTTCACTCTTCAGACCCTGTGAAAGCTGACACCAGACGTCTCTGCGTCCACCTGGGTAAGGAGCACAGACCCCTTGGATCCAACACGACCCTAGAGTCCTGGGTTCTTCTCTCCTTCCCACACTTCCAAATGATCCAGGGTTTGCTGAAGTTACTTCATTAAAATGTTCATCAAGGGGCGCCTGGGTGGCTCAGTGGGTTAAGCCGCTGCCTTCAGCTCAGGTCATGATCCCAGGGTCCTGGGATCGAGTCCCGCATCGGGCTCTCTGCTCAGCAGGGAGCCTGCTTCCTCCTCTCTCTGCCTCCTCTCTCTGCCTGCTTCTCTGCCTACTTGTGATCTCTGTCTGCCCAATGAATAAATAAAATATTTTTTAAAAAATTAAAAATGTTTATCAAGAGGAAAACAAAAAATTTAAATTCTTCCAGATATCTCTAAGGACTATCGTCCCCATCAGACATCTGTAGCCCCAAGTGTGGGAACCGCTGAGCCAGCACACCGTCGAGTAAGAATGAGCTCTTCTGATCCCTGTTTGCACCTGCTGTCAGAGGGGCCTCAGAGAGGATGGCAGGGAGGCAGCGAGCCCTTGAGTGCAGTGGGGACACGGTAGGGACCCTGTGGGGACAGTAGCTTCGAGGAGTCGGCCGCAGTAGTGGTGGTCACCTTGCCTCATCTAGCATGTCCCTGGCACGGCTCCCCCCTCAGGCATGGGCGGGGCTACGTCCTCCCCGCCCCCAAAGGTTAACACCTGGCCAGGTTACAGCAGTCCACGGTGCACCTGACTGGGAGGTGAACTGTCTCCCCAGAGCCCATGCTCTCAGCTCAGCTGCTATGAGAGCCCTGGGTCTCCTTGCTGGGATCAAGGTCCCTCTTTGGTGAGCCCGCTCAGCTCTGCATCTGCTGCCCCCGCCTTCACACCTCCTTGCCTCCTCCCCATTCTGCCTGGTCCAGGGACTCCAGGACCAGGATGTGGGCTAAGGCAGCTGGGGCTACGAAGCACAGCTGGAATGGGACCGTAATGGCTAGAGAGCACCTCTCCGAACTGCCCGCCGGGGACCTCTGCAGCCCATCACCCTGAAGGTCCCCGCACCTTCCCTCAATCCAGCAAATAAAGGGTTATCCTCTGGCATGCCAGGAGCATTTGGGAAGATGTTCCAGAAGAGAGAACCGACTGCTTGAAACATCCCGGGAATCAGGAAGGCCTGCCTGCTGTGACCCAAACTCAGTCTGAGCGCCAGCCTGCTCAGCCCCCTGGGCTCCAAGCCCAGCCTCCACAAGGGCCTCGCGGAGGCCATGGCTATGACTACGTGGAGGCACCAGAGTGGGCTGGGGCTCCAGTGGCAATTGTGGGCACAGGGAAGGGACAGACAGGAAGGGAAGTGGGAACAGCAGGGGCCGAGAAGGCTGCTCAGAGGGAACCAAGTTTGAATTGCATCTTGAAGAAGAACCCAGATTCATCAGGCAGCTGGCGGTGATGGAGGGGTCGAGGGACAGCAGCCTGGAGGTCAGGCTCTGCCTCGAGGGCTGGCCAGAGGCTGCAAGAGCAGTTTGGGGGCAGAAGAGAGTGGCCGGCGAGGGCAGGTCACAGAGGGCTGAGGAACCCAAGCCAGGAAGCTTAGAGCTCCGGTGAGGATCGGGGGAATTGCAGTGATGCCCGGCCTTGTGGCTCAAGATGTCCCTCTGGTGGCGACATGGAGGGGAAAGGGAGAAGGGACTGGACCCAGAAGGAGCCAGAGCCCGCGTGTTCCGGAATCAGGGGCTGCCATAGGGAGAGAGCCACCTGGCCGGCTGAGGCCTCTGAGAGGGCTGGGCCAGGGCTGGCCAGCACCGCCCTCCGGGGCCTCCTGCTGGTGGAGCAGGTGAGGCCGGCTTCTCCCTGCAGCCTCCCCTCCTCCCCATCCCCTGTCACACTTCTTGCAGGGGTGAGGTGACTCCCCGTCTCCGACTCCACCATGGCCTTTGGAGCTATGGGAGGCGCCGGCCAGGGTAGAAGAATGAGGGCGAGCCTCTCGGAAGGGGGGGGGGGTGTCTGTAAATTCAGGTGTCGGCCGCCAGGCAGGCTGTTTGTGGAAATCTGCTGCCCCCTGCAGGAAGATTCTAGAACCACAGTCACTCAGGACCCTCCCTCCAGGAACGAACGGGAACTTCAGCTCCTCTTCCAAACGGCAGGGGCAGGCCCCCAGCTCTGGTGGCAGGAGTGGTCTCCACTGAGCCTGGGGAGGTCTTAACACCGCCCTCAGAGAATGATGACAGATGCCAAGCCCAGCTCAGCCCCCTCAGTGGCCTCACTCACCCCACCACAGCCCGGCAAACTCTGTATCCTGTACTTGAGGCACGCGGAGGGAGAGAATGAGCCCCAGAAGGCCAGCTGCTTCAAACCCAGCTCTGTCCCCTTCCTGGACCTATGGCTTCCCCGACCCCCTCCCCTGGGCTCAGCTAGCAGCACCCCTGTCCCCACGCCCATCTCCTCTTTTCTCCCTGGCGCTCGTGACATTTTGTCTTTCTGTCATTGGTCTAGGTGTGCCTTGCCAACCCTCAGAGGGGCCCTCATCCTGGTTTGCCGAGTCTGCGTCCCAGCTTCTAGAACAGGGCCTGGCCCACAGGAGGTGCTTAAGATCTTACTCAAGGGAGAAACTTTCTCTCTCATGACCGTCTAGTCCCCACGGGACGGTGAGCACCCTGCCAGGTCTTCCTACCGGGGTCTAATCTCCTAGAGAGGGCGCTCTTCCGGGGCCCCTCCAGGGAGCTGGGATCCAAGAGGAGCAGCCCTGCTGGTCTCAGAAGTTTCTGGGCTGATGCAAGCTGGGGCCGAAAGCTAAATTGGGCCTGCCCTCCGGGCTGGGCAGGTGCCCTCCTCGGTGTGTCCCCATTGTCCCCGCTCCCAGCAGGGGCTGGTGAACACTATCTCCTTCTGGGTAGCCCATCGCAGAGTTTACACCTTTCAACACTGAGCTCTCACGGTAAAACCACATGAACCCTAGAAGCCGCCTCCTTCATGTACAAATGACGATGTCTGGGCCATCTGCCCAGCTGCACCCAGGGGGAGGCCAAACGGAGACAACGCACTGCCCTTCCTGCCAGCCCCCTGGAGACCCCCTGGGACCCCCAAGGCCACCATGTACACAGGGTTAGCAAGGACCACACTATAGCAGTGATCGTCCTCTTGTGGTTCACAAAACAATTTAAGATCCCAAGTGCAAACCCTCCGTGGGACAGCTGGCCCCAAGCAGTAGATATTCTGCCTGATTTTGAGGTGAGAGGCCTGTGTCCGTGTTCCCACACAAAGCCAGATCTCACAGCCACACACCCGGCTGGGCGACACTCAGACCTCAAGCCTAGGACGGGGTCCACCGGCACCAGGCAAGGCCCGAGTTCTACGGACCAAGAGCGTGTGTTGGGTTGGGCTCCGTCTTTTCCCCAAGGCAAGGAGCAGACACCACAGGCGGGCTGGAGGCCAGGGCCCGAGCGGGATTCCAGACTCAAAGGATGGAGGCTAGGAAGGGCAGTAAGATGGGCCTCGAAGGCAGACCCGGCCCTGCTCTTTTAAGAGCCACAGGTTGGAATCCCAAGTCCAGACCAGGCTGGCAAACTGCAGGGCCTCGCGGTTCAGTAAGTGACCTTTCTGTTGGTGCTAATTGAGAAGGACCTGCTTTAATGCCAGACATGCGAGGCCCCGCCAGGGAGCAGCTGGTGGGGGCGGGGGGAGCCTGGGACTGCTTTTTCCAGTAAAAGGCGGGCTTCTTGGCAGCAGCTGGTTTAGAAGCCGCGTTGCTATTGTAAATCATAAGCTGATTATTGCAGCGCTTTCAAGTTTCCCAAAGAGGTTCCAGCCGAGCTGTGAGTTGCAACACGACTGTGAATTGTTTATCGGCAGGAGGAACCCTCAACTCTGGAGTCTCTGCCTCAGGAACGCGAGGCCCTAAAAATCCCAGCCTCTCCTTCCTGGCCAGGCCAGGATGAGCGAGGCACCCCGCTGCCAAGCCTCCTGGGTTGACGGTCACGAGACTTAACGGAAAGTATGGGTTTACTGGGTATCAAGAATCGAGAGCTCTGTGAAGATCGGAGTTCGGTTTTGCAGTCTCCTGAGTATCGACAAAACCCCTTGGGTCTGGCCAACCCCTCGAGCTCCCGCTCAGACGGCATCTCCGCCCTTGGGCTGTGCCCGGCTTCCTCCGTCTGGGCCTCGCAGGAGCTGGGCCTGCCCCTGTGCCAAATTGCGAGAGTTAACATTGTGTCAGTGTTTCCATTATAAAATGCCTCTTTCCCCCCTTCATGAATATATAACCCAACTGTTAAATTGCCCTCAAGGCTGTGGGCTGGCACACACGGCCCAGTAACTTCCTCTGGATGGAGGGGGCGGGGCAGGACCCCTGTCCGGACAACACAGGTCTTCACATGCACATTGCTGGGGTCCCAAGCACCACCACGGGATCCTAAGGGAAGCTCTACTCCACCAGGGGCTACAGATCCTCGGGCTCTCCCAACCCCACCGCCCAGTGCTCAGGACACTGAGGACAGGAGCTGCTTAGCCAGGGGCTGTCAGCCTCGGGGAAAATCTCAGAACCCCCCCACCCCCGACCCCCAACCCCCAGACCCAACGCCACAACTGGCCCCCGAAGGAAAAACAATGAGACTTTAAGAGGCTCCATTTCACACGCTGGCGAACGTGAACGACCCAGAGAACAAGGGGAGGGAAGGGGAGCCGAGGTGCGGCCAGTCAGAGCTCACGCCAACCCAACGCAACGTCACAGTGTTCGCCCAATTCTAGAAATCCTTAGTAACACTTTTTAATATACAAGAATCAAAAGTACAGCAGTTTTACAATGTAGGAAAATTTAATACATACTATATAAACAACATTATTTACATCAGAAATCACTAGGACAGTGGCATTTTTCACAAATATAAATTAATTACTGTTTAGTCAACAGGTTTTAAAAGTCCACAATTTTACAATAAAGAAAAACCATCCGTCCCCAAACGTGTGGGGTCCGGACGGACTAAAGCAGCCTGGACCCTTGGCCTGGCTCTCCTCGCCCGACACGGCAGCCCTCAGACAAGCCAGAAGACCGCTGGCGCTGGGCCCTGGGCCCTGGGCCCCCGCTCCTGCTGACGAGTGGATTTTGGTCTGTAGGATTCCAGTGTCTCTGTGTGAATTCGTAGCAGACTCGCGTGTGCACCACACGTCCTGATGCGGCTCTCGGGCATCAGGCTACAATGTCTGCAGCACGGTGGGAGCAGTGTTCTGGTTTCCCGTGGAAGGGCTAAAGGAATGACTAGAAGGGGCGGGGGGCCGCCCTGGGTCCATCAGATCGGGCTCTGCAGAGGATCTGGCTGTTTCTCTGCAGCCATCTCTGAGAAGACCACAGTGATGTACCTGGGCTTTCAGGGCCCCCTTTCCCAGGGCCGTGGTATACCGCGTTAATCCTCATTCATATTCAGATCTCAGATGATGCGGACGCCCCTCTTCCTCGACCCCCGCTGTTTCTACCTGGTTATGAAATCCTTCAAAGCTAGGCTCCATGGACTGCCGCCCTCACGGGTTCCTGGGGCAGTTTATCCCACCCGCAAGGGAGAGAATTCCTACCTGTGCAAATTTGTTTCTGATAAGAGCATACAGTATTCATACTGATTTAGGTCAATGAGGAAATGCCTCCTTTTTCCCAACCCAGTCTTCAAACATACTTCAACATCTAAAATAGATGCTTTTATGGGGATACTGTAATTTTATAATCAATTTAACACTGATCCGGCGAATATAGCCTTTTGCTACATCATATGGCACTACAAGTCCTGAATGTAAACAAAAGGAAGTTCCTTTTTCTTCATGATGAGACATCTTTGGGAATAACTCACATCTCCTATCAACCTCAGAGACAATCAATCACCCTTGCGGAGCCCTGAAATTCAGAGCCTCCAGCAACTCCTCCCAGCTTCCCTTAAGGGAAGGGTGATGCCACGACTCCCAGGACACAGCCTGACCTCCCGCGGGGAGACACGTGCTGGTGCTCATCCCTCCCCCCCACCCCAAAGAACCCGGCAAGCCAACCTAGCCTTCCACTTGGGCCTGGGCAAGAGGAACACAGGGTAGTGTGAGTACTGTCGGCAGGAAGCTCAGCTGGTGGTGGCCACAGCAGACACAATCTTCTCTCACCGAGCAGTTGCCGTGGGACGACCACGGCCAGGGGCTCCTATGCGTTCCTTTGTGCTGTGCTCCGGGCATGCTGACCCCCTTTGAGCCCACGCTGCACATCCCTAGTACCATGAGGAGATATAGGTAAGGACGGGGCAGGCCCACTACTCCCAGCACAAGCTGTGAGGACCCAGACGCTGGCCAGCCCCAGGGCGCTGTGCACAGCGAGCAGAAATGACCCAGTAGAGCCGTGTCAGCTCACTAAGTCGCTGGGACTGGGGGCTTTGCTAGTAAAGGCATTAATGGTGCTGCCCAGGGTACCGGCAGGTAAGTGATGATCATTTTGTGACATCCTCACAGGTTAGTTCAGGGAGTTGAACCCTGTGCGTGCCCAACGGGAAGCTTCTCACCAGCTCTGAGCCTGGACACGTTTAGGCACGGTGTAGGTTCAAGTCAGTGCGTCCACCTAGAAAGGCCTTTGGATATTCACACAATACTGGCAAGCGGTATTTTGAAAGAGGAGAACGGAAGGCCCAGCATCAGGGGAACGGAAGCAGCCTAATGAACTGGTGCAACCAACCTGCCTTCTGACTCCGTTCGGCCCTGCACCACTCTGACCGTCAGCGCGGTCCCCTGGCCTTGGAGGTTTCCTAGTTTGCAAAAACTCTTAAGTTAGGTTTGTACTTTATTTGATCTCATTCTAAACAACACTGGAGTTCAAGTCTACTGCTGCCTGCCTAGCTGTGGGAGCTGTTCCCCGCAGGTCGCTGAGCCTCACCGGTGCACCCGCCACACGGGGTCAGCAGACGTGTATTCCGCGTCATGCTGGGCAGAGGAAACTAAAGTGCCTACAAGGCGGCTACTGAGGCTGACCTGGCACAACACCCCAGGCCCCCTCTCCCCACGAGACCCACTCACCACCTGCACCTGTACCCCACCCCGCCCTTGGCACCTGCCAGCACCAAGCTTCCCCCGCCACCCCCTGGCCCTCAATGGACACTTCTCATCCCAGGATCAGAAATCCACCAGGGATTCCGGGTCCCTGGCCACACCACCCCCACCCCAGCCCCGCTTTCAGCCCACTCCCAACCAAGGAAGACCCACGCCAACGCCAGTGCCGGCCTGCTCACAGTACTCTGAAGTCCACCAGACGGGCCCTCGCCTCCCTGGCACCAGGGCGAAGGAGGCCCACGGTGGAGACTAAGCATTTGAAATGTACAGATAGTGTGGGAAAAATTAGTGTCGGTCAGGAAGGGGCCGCCGTGGAAGCTGTTCCCCTCTGTCCTCCTGTGCCACAGATGTCATGCTGAGGCCCAAGGGTACGGTTTCTCCCAAGAACATGTCTGAGGAGTGTGCCCACTCCCCCTTTAAGTCCCACGAGGCGAGACCCGAGCCCCGCTCCCTGTCAGCAGCATGTCACGTCACAGTGAAGCAATCGTGTGCCGTCCAGCAGGTCCCGGCAGCCTGCACGCACACGCTCCTACCCAGCCCCCCGCACCCAGGCTCAGGGCGCGCGGACCCCGGCAACAAAACATCCCGACTCTAAGATCCCATCTTCCTTCACTGGGGAAACACAGCCCACGAAGCCGGTACACACAAGTCACCTCTTCCTCCCAGCACCCATCGCAGTGGCAGGCTGGAACCAGGCTGGGTGGGATGGGGTGTCGAAGTGCAGGAGTGGCGACCCAAACCCAAGCGGGACAAGTGAAAGGCCCCCCACTCCTTGAGGCGCTCCTTCGGCCGGCAGGCTGACAGCAGCAGCAGCATGTCCAGAAACTCCACTCACTGGTCTAGATAACTGGCTCCCATTGGATCAGACCAAAAATATCCAGGTGCTTAATGACTCTTGCTCTCCCCTTCTTTCCCAGCTGTCCTTTATGTTTTCCGAACATTCCAGTTATAATCTGGGTTGTTTTTCTGTTCTAGTGATCTCTCCAATGGAGACCTGTGATCCAGGGGTGACTTGGAATCATGGGGAGATTTCTGAGAAGGGGGCGAGCGAGGGTCTGAGACTGCGGGGTGCAGGGGGGGCAGGGGCTGTTTATATTCCCCCAATTTGTCTGTGTGGAAAGAGCGGTAATGGTCCGAGGGTCCTTGGCCATGGTAGCCCATAGGGGGGCGGTGGTCAGACATTCGTCGGAAATCCTGCTGGTGATAATTTTGAGGCCGAAATTCATCGGATCTCCTCCGCTTGGAGTCATGATGGTGCCTGAAATGGAGATGCAAAGATCAGCGGAAAGACGGAGCCCGTCCCCTTCTCCCTCCTCCACTGGCTCTTCCCTGCGCATTCATAGTCCAGGACACTTCCAAAGGACTGTTTGTAAATGCTTACTTTACGAGGAATCCAAAAAAAAACAAAAAAACACAAAAACAACAACAAAAAAACAACCCACACAAGCAATAACAAAGGGCTATTTTACACTTATTGGCAAAACATATCCTTTGAAATGACATAAGCCTCAAGTCTGCAATGAAACAAGTACACACTTGAATCACTGGTGGCTTTGTAAAGCTGTACTCCCTTCAGGAAAACTGGCAAGATCTACAAACATTTTCATATTCTTTGACCTGGTCCAGGAGAAAAAGAGCCACGGAAATGATTTGAGAAGTTATTAGTAACAGCAAAAGCTACAATCAACCCCAACGGTCAATAATAACTGATGGGTTAATTACATTATTTTAAAAATTGATTCAATGTGAGGAATATTAAAATTTTTAATTAGCACTACAGTAAACTACTTGTTATCCCATTAGGAGAAAATTGGTGTAAGTCAACAACGAAAAGACAAACAACCCAATTCGAAAATGGGCAAAGGACAAAAACAAACATTTCTCCAAAGATCTACAAATGCCCACTAAGCACATGAAAAGATGACCCACATCTTTAATGAACATTAATCATCAGGGAAATGCAAATCAAAATCACAATGAGCTAGCCCTGATTCGCACCCACGAGGATAGCCACGTTTAAACACACACGCACACACACATGCGCCAACAGAAGGTAAGTGTTGGCAAAGGTGTGAGAAAATGGCCATTCTTGTACATTGCTAGTAGGAGGGTAAAATGTTTCCACCACTGTGGAAAATCAGTGGTTTCTAGGAAGTCAGTAACAGAACTACCATGTGAGTAACAATTCCCTCCTAGGTGTATGCCCAAAATAACTGAAAATGGGTATTCAAACAAGTACTTTTACGCCTGTGTTCACAGAGCACTATTTATAAGCACCAAAGGTGGAAACGACTAAACGTCCGCCAACAAATGAATGGATCAACAGCACACCACCATGAACTATTATTCAGCCATGAAAAGAAACCAAGTACAGGCATGTTCTCCAATGCGGGGGAGACTCACATGACACTACATATTCAAAGAAGCCAGTCACAAAAGAGCACATCTTGTAGGATTCCACGTATACAAAATATCCAAGGGAAGTAAATCCATGAAAACAAAATACAGACTGGTGATCAGGCGCTGGGGAAACAGCAGAATGGGGCGACTGTGTCATGGTGCTGGGGTTTTCCCTGGGGTGATCGGTGTTTGGAACTCAAGGTAGTGATGATAGCAACACTGTGGATGTATTAAATGTCACTGAATTGTTCACCTTGAAACAGTTAACTCATACTATGTGACTTTCCGCTAGTTAAACGAGAGAGAGGGAGAGAGAGGGGACAAAATGTACAGAACAATGGTTCTCAAGACACCAGATGTCAGGTAACAAAGAACAGTGATTCCTTGAGGGATGGAAATTGAAGGAGATGAAGCTTGTTAACAAACCCCTCACTGCCTTGAGACGGCGTGCAGGCCTCAGCGCAGGGAAGGGAAGACTCTCAGAGTTGAGAGGCGGGGACAGAACCAAGGCAACTGGAGTCCAGAGGATGGAACACAGAAGAGAATGCAGGAGACAGAAAGAAGTTCAAAGACACGCAAAGGGTTCCCCTTGGGATTCAGTGAACAACTGTTCAGGGTGTGCAAGTGAAGAAACTACCTGAGGCCAGGAAATAACCCCCCGAAGGTCAGAGGTGCCAGTGCCCTGCTCTCACCAGCTATACCAAAAAACAAGCTTCAAGGGACATCAGTAGAGTACAACGAAGCCTTCTTGCCTGGGTGGTGGGAACAATTAACCCCTGCCAGACCACTGCTCCCAATCTGCCCGAAGAATCTTAACAGCAAGACCGGAAAGCATCGAACTGTTGGCAAGTAATCTGTGTCTCACAACAAAGATCCAGAACGTTTATAGCAATATAACATATCCGGTACTCAGTGAGGCATCTGACCAAAAATTACTTGGCATGGGGGCACCTGGGTGGCTCAGTGGGTAAAAGCCTCTGCCTTCGGCTCAGGTCATGATCTCAGGGTCCTGGGATCGAGCCCCGCATCGGGCTCTCTGCTCAGCGGGGAGCCTGCTTCCTCCTCTCTCTGCCTGCTTCTCTGCCTACTTGTGATCTCTGTCTGTCAAATAAATAAATAAAATCTTTAAAAAAAAAATTACTCTGCATGGAGAAAACCAGGAAACTAAAACCATAATGAGGAAATAAGTTAACCAATTTAAACTAATCCAAACAGTAAATTAGCCAACAAGGATATAAAACTATTTATAAGCTGTATTCCAGATTTCAAAAGGTTAGAGGAAGATTTAAACTGGGTGGGTGGGTGGGGAAGGCCCAAATACAACTTCTAGAAATAAAACTCCAATGTGTGACATGCAAAATACACTGGATGGGCCTCAAGGCAGGTTAGATTGAAAAACAAACCTCAGATAAACCCACAGATTCAAGAAGCTCTACACTTCCCAAGAAAAACAAACATGAGGCAAAATACAGCAAGATGCACTATAATCAAATCGTTAAAAACTAGAAACAAAGGAAAAAACACGATACGTAAAGAGAAACAAAGATAAAGATGACAGATCTTTTCCCTCTGAAACAGTTCAAATGGAGAGAAGATGAACACCTTTAAAGTACTGAAAGTGCTGATTCAGAATTTATACCCAGCAAAGGTATCTTTCATATGCGAAGGCCAACCAAAAGCTTTCTCAGACACAGAGATGTGGAAAGAACCAGCAGACCCCTACCAAATGAAAAGGTCTTCAGGCAGGAGTAAAAAAAAAAAAAAAAAAAAAGGTGACACCGAATGGAAATACAGATCTAGACCAAGAATTACAGGGCAAATGCCCACTGGAAGCCGACAAGATGACACAGGAGGGAGGGGGTGGAGGGGACATGGAGCCTCTAGAGGAGGCAGCTGCTACCTGGCCAGAGCCACTGTGCTCATGTGTTACCAGGTCCTCCAGAAATGAGGAGATATTTATATAAAACTTCCCAAATTTAAATTCAAGTCCAAACAAAGCATGTCATTAGCCTATGGAAAACCAAAGCTGCTGTGAGGTTAAAATACAGTCAAGTCCTAAAACCAGAAAGAACAAAACAAAACCACTTCAGGCTTCCTGTAGTCACTAACTCACAGGTTACAAAGGTAACGGGCTCATATGGTCCTGAACAGCTGTAGACAGGGTACGACTTCAAAAGCTCTTCACCCCTCAACTCTGGGCTTGGGGCAGACAAGGACCATGGGCTGGGGCCCATCACAGTATCCTGCCTCCTGAGAAGCAAGCACCAAACTCAATAATTGGGCTGCAGACTCGAATTTAATTTTAAGGCTACCTCTTCTCTACGCTTCCTCAGAGGAACGCAGAGAACGTTTCCTGTACGTGCGGAATGATGACCCTGCAGATGGCTCCCTATGACCCGAAGAATACAACTCAAGACCTCTAACCTGGCACTGAACCCCTTCCTAGCCAAAGTGTTCATCTTCTGGGCCTCCCTCTCTGGGTGCTGACCCTTGGCCTGGACCTGTGATAACCAATTCCATTTCTCTTTGCTTAGCAGACTCTTCAGGGCCCGAGACAAGAATTAGCAACCTCGTCTCTTCCTCAGCCCCCAGGAGAAAAACTCAAAAACCTCTACTTTTTTTTTTTCTTTTAATTTTTTTAAATTTAATTTTTAAAAAATTAAAAAATTTTATTTTTTAATTTAATTTAATGAATTTTAAATTCACTGTTTTATGCACCACATCCAGTGCTCCATGCAGTATGTGCCCTCCTTAATACCCACCACCAGGCTCACCCAGCCCCCCACTCCCATCCCCTCCAACACCCCTACTTTCAACCCTCCACTCAGCACATGGGCCAGCTGCCTACACCAGGATTCCTCCCCAACACCCTAAGGATGCTCTGACGGCAAAAACATCGGCTCAGACTAGGGACCATGCCTGGCACATGAGGAGATGCTCAGTGAACATGTAATAAGTCCATGAATGTGTATGTCACTTGTCTCTCCCCCTCAAAGAGTAAAACTCCCAGCAGAGGTCAGCACCTTGCATCTCGGGGCCTTCAGCTCACCTGTCGTAGTAATCTCGGTGTCCCCTGTGGTCTCGGTCACTGCTGTACTGGTCATAAGGTCTCTTTCTGGACAAGTTGTTGGGTCTATAGCTCCCAGAGCGGTGGGCGTCCACGTGCCGCCGGTCGCCGTAATGGTGGTCCTTGTACCAGTGCTGCTCGTATGGATGGTGCCTGTCGCTGCCCCACGGAGGATTGTTGCCACCACCATAGTTGAACTTTCTTTCCCTCTGCCAGTCTCCTCGGTCTGCGGAAAGCAAACAACAGTTTCACGACTGCAACAATGGCTGAATTGCACACCCACTGAGTTTTAAACTCAAAGGCTGACACGTGTGATGGAAACACATGAAATTTCCTCCTGCGTCCCCTTTTGCTGCTGGTAAACGTACCAGCACTGAGTCCCAACATTCTCTCCCTCAAAGTTTAAGGCAAAAGAAAATTCACGGGCTTTCTCTTAGGAAATCCCAAGATTTTACTTTTTATTTTCCAAGCCTCTTTACTTTCCAATCTGGGACCAAACCTAAAAATGAGATTTCACTCAAAAAAAGAAAACCAAACATTAACTGAGAAAACAGAACCTGCTGAGTTTCACAGCTGCAAGGTAGTACCTTCTGTTTACATGTCGAACGTCTGTTTACCTACTAGTACCATAAGCCACGCCTGGTCTCTGAAAGTATTTCCAGACTATTCACACTGATTTACTACTCTTTCCCAGCCCACACCAACGAGAAGAACCTCCTCCTGTAAAAAGTAACACCTTTAACTGCGGATTTGGATCAGTACGCTACCTCTCAAGGACGGGGCCAAACTGAAATGTTTTGCTTCTGCAGCCTCCCTTTTCCCCTGAGAAGAATTACACTGATGTGAATCAAAAAAGGTAGTGAACACACAAAAGTCCAGGAATGGAGGCTACAGAGGTTCAAGTGTGACCCAAAATATATGTACACTCAGAACCTACAGTGTGACTTTACTTGGAAATAGGGTCTTTGTGAATGTAAATTAAGGATTTCAAGATGAGATCACCTTGGATTTAGACTGGGCCCTAGATCCAAGATATTCTTCTAAGAGAAAGGGAGAGGGAGGTCTGAGACAGACACGGGGAGGAAGGCCATGGAGCGAGGGTGGCAGCAACGGGGACCATGGAGCCACCAAAGAGCACAGAGGCCTGACTGCTGGCAGACACTACACAGCAGGAGAAAGGCTGGGAACAGATTTTCCTTTATGTCTCCCGGCTGACACCGACTTCAGACTTCTGGCCTCCAGAAGTGTGAAAGAATACATTTCCACTATTCTAAAAAATCACCCAGTTTGTGGTCCTTTGTTATGGGCAACCTTAGGCTTAACCAGAAGGAATACCATGGCCTCCCAGGAAATCCATCTTCTATCTACAAATATGCTAACACCAAGAATATGCCACCAGACAGATGTCTCTACTCATTTTGATGGTCTTCTAAGAACTTTTGTATAGAGCCAAAGAGTAACACCATGAAGGAACCTGTGCAGCTTAGACTCTGACATCATTCAAGTAACATGCAGTCAACCAGTGGCTTCACATCACTGCTGATCCAAGGTGGGTTGGGCCAGACCAACAACAAATAAAAAACGATGACTATTCTGGTGAATTAACTTAATGGACAAGGACAAAAATGCGACACCTTGGGACACCTGGTTGGCTCAGTTGGTTAAGCAGCTGCCTTCGGCTCAGGTCATGATCCCAGCGTCCTGGGATTGAGTCCCACATCGGGCTCCTTGCTCAGCAGGGAGCCTGCTTCTCCCTCTGCCTCTGCCTGCCATTCTGTCTGCCTGTGCTCGCTCTCTCCCCCCCCCTCTGATAAATAAATAAAATCTTTAAAAAAAAAAAAAATGCGACACCTTCACAACATGAAAACCAATCACTTGAAGATGGCTTCACACCAAATGGAAAGCAGTGTTTCCAACAGGGTGTCGGTGTCTGTGGTATGGTGGAGATGCTTACAACTCAAGCCAAGCCCTTTATTTCCAGAGAAACCAAACAGTGCTTTTCTTTCTTCTTGAATCCGCCATGAGGTAGGTCGCTGGTTAGAAGTACTGAGCTATTAAGGACATGGGTGAAGAATCCAACACTTAAATAAAAGACTACAGTGAGCAGATTAAGGGGAGTTCTTTCAAAGCATCAGTGATGTCACACGAATAACAAAAAACTGGTCTGATCCCAGGAAAAAGTCAGGCCCAATAATACAATCAGATACACAAACATGGAAACACTGCCCAGTCACCTTGTACAGTTAATTACCTTTCCTCCCCTCAATCAAAGGGCGATCAATTAATTCTGAACTACTTGGACTTTTAAGATCAGAAGACATGGAACTTCTGTTCCAGGTAGTTTAGAGCAGCTTCTAGCGGAATCACACTCCGCCAAGAGCAGTAAGAAACGCCACGTAAACAAAACTACCTGTTTGGAGACATAAAAGAACAGCCAGAGCCATCACAACTAGCAGGAGTAAGACTCCAAAGAGCAGAAAAGCTCAGAGAGGTTAAGAGGTCAAGTGACCACCAAAGCCACTGCAGGCGGTGGGGGCAGGGTGTGGAGCTGTGATTCTGAGCACAGATGAGAGGCTGAACATCTGAGCTGCTCCCAGCACAGGACCAGAGACACCAGCAGAGCCTTGCAGGTCCTTCTAGGCTGGAGAGGCATGGCAGAGCTGAGGGGTTCAAACACACAACCAGTCTTCCCTTAGGACACGTGCTGAGTCTGCAGGAAGGAGAAGGCTAAAAACCCTAAACTGGAAGCCTCAGAACAGCAGAGCAGTCAGGGGCAGTCTCACGGTGCTGAGAAAACCAAGCCTGGAGGTCAAGGCCTGCAGGAGGGAAGAGGGCAGAGAGAGAATGCTACTATAGGCTCTCCGCTGAGCACCCTTAAGAGCTAAGCCCTAGGATGAGGGACCAGAGACAGACTAGATTAGAAGGATCGCCTCCCACTCCATGTGCCCAGGGGAGGGAAGAATGAACCCTCTCCTGGGAAAGGAACACCATGTGGAGCTTACACAATTTCTACAACATAGTTCCCCCCACCCCAATGTATGTATATATATTTAGAGATTTATTTGGGGGAGCAAGACAGAGCGAACGAGAGAGAGCACAAACAGGAAGGAGGGGTAGAGGGAGAGGGGCTCCATTCCAGGACCCCGAGATCATGACTAAGCCCAAGGTAGATGCTTGAATAACTGAGCCCCCCAGGCACCCCACAGGTTCCCCCATTTAATCAAAACTAAGAAGGCATGCCTAAAGACAAGACTGTAGGACTGAAAACCAAGAGAAATAAAACCTACTACAGAAAATGACGCACAGTAACTTAGACCCTAGAGTTAGCAGGTTTAGATTTTTAAATAACTGTAATTCTTATGTTCAAAAAAAAGAGGAAAAGATGGAGAAAATCAAGTTTTCTTAAAAACTTGAGAATTTTACTGAAAGAATGAAATGTATTTTTCAAAAGAATCAAATGGAAATCCTAAAACCAAAGTTTAGAAAGAAATACACACTTCTTCTGATTATTACAGAATACCTGACCTTCCGTAAAATCCTGTACTATGACTTCTGTATGTTCTATGTACTTCTGGCTTTGATTCTATATGCAGTTTTCCCTTTCTTCTTACCCTTATCTTTAAAACCCATGCTCAGTATTAACCAGTGAAGCAACAGATGGAGAAATTATTAATTTCCTGCAATCCCCCTCCATTCCCCCATCGTAAGGTCACTGGTACTGGGTATGTTCTCACGTGTTTCTCTGTGCTCATTCAAACATCCACTATGGAGAACAGCTTGGTGGCTCTTCAAGAAATTGAATTAGAATTACCATATAACCCAGCAATTTCACTACCAGGCATATACCCACAAGACTCGAAAACACGTCCTCAAATACACACAAGATATTTCACAGCAGCACTATTCACAATAACCAAAAAAAAAAAAAAAAAAAAAGAGAAGCAACCCAAACGTCCATCCACCCATGAACGGATAAAGAGACTGTGGTCTGTGTCCATACAGTTCAGCCACAAAAAGGAATGAAGTACTAACAAACATTACAATGTGAATAAACCTTCAAAATACTAGGCCAAGTGAATGAATCAGACACACATATATAGAATAAGTCCGGGAACAGGCAGTGTCCCAAACACAGAAATCCGCACGGACAGAATACACGCCGGAGGATGCAGGCAGGGGGCGGGGAGAAACCGCCTCACAGATACGGGATTTCCTTTTGAGCTGATGGAAATGTTTAGGGACTAAGAGAGCAGTGGTGGTTACACACAACACTGTGAATGTAGTAAATGCCACTAAACCGGATAAATAAAATGGTGAACGATGGGGCGCCTGGGCGGCTCAGTCAGTTAAGCCCTTGCTGTCCACCCGGGTCATGATCCAGGGCTCCTGGGATCGAGCCCCCGGCCGGCTCCCTGCTCAGTGGGATGCCTGCTGCCTTCCTTCCAACCACCCCGCCCCTGCTCCTGCCTGCTCTCTCCCTCGTGCTCTCTCTCATACTTTCTCTCTCAAATAAATAAATCTTTTTTAAAAACCACAGTATCTATAAAAAAAAGTAAAGCTGGTATTATGTAAATGTCACCTTAAAAAAGCTAAACAGACACATACAGATTTTGTTGTTGTTGTTTTCTCTCCCATTTTTTTTTATTTCTAAAACCAACTCCTTCTTTTTAATAACTGATAATGTACAGAGCACGAACGTCATACCATTTATCTCATGATAATGAGATATCCTGCTAGTGGATATCCAAAGTTATTTCCAGCTTTTTGCCATTCTAAGACCAGAATGGCAGCCTCCTACATCCTGGTAGATACCAAAAAATAAAAAGCTTCTGTATTTAGATATTTCAGATTAATTTCTGTAAGCACTGCAGCAATTTGCACTCTTCGCAATTTCCATGGATTCCACCCTTTTAATTTTTATTGATGTGAATGGGCAAAAAAATTACTTAGCTTGCTACTGCCTGAATTTACATTTCCCTATGAGTAATGATGGCCACTTGTCACACTGGCCCCTGAATTTCCTCCTGTATGAATTCTCTATTCCTAACCTCTGCCCATTCTTCTATTTGGTTATTCTTTTGTTGTCAGTTTACAAGGGCTCTTTCAGTATTAGGAGTTTTGACCATCTGACTGTCCCATATAATGTAAACTGCTCCTCTCAGCCTATTACTTGTTTGTTTGGCGATGTTCTTCTTCATGTCGGAGTAACGACCAGCCTTTTGGATCTTTACCTCACCCTCCGTCTCACTGAGACGGAAGACAACAAAGTCCTAAGGAGAATGAAGCACAGGTCCACCTGCTGTCTTCAGAATAGAAAATGATTCTTTTGGCATCTCTTCTTAAAACTCCACTTCATGGGGTGCCTGGGTGGCTCAGTGGGTTAAAGCCTCTGCTTTTGGCTCAGGTCATGATCCCAAGGTCCTGGGATTGAGCCCGAAATCAGGCTCTCTGCTTGGCAGGAGCCTGCTTCCTCCTCTCTCTGCCTGCCTCTCTGCCTACTTGTGATCTCTGTCAAATAAATAAATAAAATCTTAAAAAATAAATAAATAAGTAAAAAACAACAACTCCACTTCATGACCTACCTGCGTTACTGAAGTGTCTCTTGTTGGGGTGATTATAGTTATCTCGTGGGTGTCCGTGCATCTGTGGGCCGTGGGAGGCGGGCAAGTGAGGCTTCTGAGGGTGAAGGTTGTGCGGGGTGTGGGACTGAGAGATCAGGGAGTCCCGGCTGGAGCCTGAGGCCTCTGGCCGAAACGGCTTCTTTCCACCAATCACATCATCTTTCTTCTTTTGCTCCTGAGAATAAAAAAGAAACCAAAGCTTCATAATCCCCTGGCTGGCAGAGTTACCAAGAACAGTACAGGAAAATAAAAAAAGAACAGTACAGAAAGCACCACCTCCAAGTATTCCTCTCTCGCCCCTCGTGGTTTTGGACCTGCCGTCTATGACACGCTTATAAACCCTGTTCAGGAACTGCCCTGAGCTCATGCAGCACGCCAGCCTCTCAGAGCAGCACCTGCTGCCCCAACAAGGAAATCACCCTTTGCTGGCAAGTCCCGTGAGCAGGTGTCACGAACTAACATGTCACTGACATGTTAGTGGTGGAGGTGTTCCATGTTCACAGATGGGCCGTGAGTGGCTGATTTGGGGACGGCCCATACGTCAAGTCAGCAGATCTGGAAAAAGGCATGCTGGCCTCAGGAATACGGCCCCTGCAGAATCAGGGAAGCCACTTATATGCCCATCGCCCCCTGCCCCGTGCCAGAGAAGGGAAGGAACCTCTAGGTACCTTCTCGTGTTTGCTCCCTTACGTGAGCAGTTGGGACGCTACGTACGAAAGCTAGAAGGACACCAATACATATGGCCCAGAAAAGAACAGAGGAAGTACTTTCTGCCTACAACCCTGTTACTTATCAGGAGTCAGGTTTGTAAGCCACCACAAGATTGGTGAATAAATGACTCCAGGACAGAGAAACACATGGTTAACGACTCCCTGTCAGAGTTTTAATTCGCTTTGGCTCTAATCCATTGGCTATTTCACCCATCCAGTGTCACTGTTACTTTTCCCAGTAGGGGAGCATGCTGAGTCGCTGCACAAGTAACACGGCATTAGGGCGCACTGTGGGGGACAGGCAGGGCTGTGCTGGGCACCTCCACCCTCCTGCACCTCCCCCTCCATCTGTATTGAGGGCAGAGAACCAAGGACCCTTCTGGCACCAACAGTATCTTCCCCTGACCATCTTCCCGGGAAAAAGAGTAATGAAGGAATTATGTGGAACTGGTTTTTATCGGATTATATAAATTGGATTAAATGTGTATTTTACCTCCTCTTCTTGAGATCTTTTCTTATGAGCCATCTTGTATAACTTATGCAATTTTCGAGCATCAAATTCTGTAAACTTGGAAACAAAAATCCATAGGTTCCTAAAGAAAAGTAAAAAATAAAAAACAGCTCTAAGTAAATCACAGAATGCGTTAAATGACTTTCTGTTCTCTTTACTGATGACAAGCTATGGAATTCTGCCACAGAGCCTCACCCAAGTGTAGAAATTAAGTAACAGAAACATTCCTTAAGGTCTGCACTTCATTAACACATCTTTAGATGCCAGTGTTTGAACAGAGTCTGACCAAGGAGTCTGGAGACAAGGGTTCGGGTCTCCTAGTGCAAACCCCTTAATCCACCGGCACCCAGCAAAGTCCTAAAGTCTCCGGATTCAGCCACACAATCCATCATTACTCCCATCTTCCCAGCTGGGATCTACATACATTCGTGCATCCCCATGTTGCTGTCCCTTCTTCCTTCCCAGCTGTCACCACCAGGATCTCTCATTTCTTTCTGAAAACTCTGCAGTGCCTCCCTGCAATACCACTGCACTCATCCTAGCAAGCATTACCATAGCCAGCAGAGTGACTGACAAAACGGGAGTCTAGAACAAGGAGGCAGCAGTACTCGTGGTGAGCTGGAAAAGGAGTCTCACCTGCTTCCATGCTTTCGAGAGAACAGTTTGACCACAACACGCCCCCCCACAGAAACAGGACTGGCTCCCAAAGCCGTACACCTGCTGCACCGTCCCTTCCTTTTTAAGGTCTTCCAGAGTGGGCTTCAGTGGTCTTAACAAACTGCCTCTGAACCCTAAAACCCGCCCAGCCCCCCTCACTGGCCCACTTGTAAGCCTGTGCCAAAGCCTGTGCCAAAGCCTGAAAACTCTCCTGTAAGCAAGTCTGCCCAGCTCAAGTACACCTGCCTGCCTCTCAGAAGGGCATCCTCCCGCACTACTCCTCTGAAGGCCCCGCCTCCTTCTCAAACACCTGCCATACCTGGTCTTGCAATGCCCACTTCAGCATGGAGCATGGACAGTGTCTCTGGAATGGGCAAGGACCTTCTTAGGAACAACTGCTAGCCAGGTCTACAGCGCCCCCCACACACACACTTCAACAAAGACAGGCGCCAGTGCCCGGCAGAAAGCCTAGCTTCACAGATCTACGTACTAGGATGACCTTCTATTCTCTTCCAGCAGGGATTAACTTGGCTACAAAAACAGCCCAGTGGCTAGGCACAGGAAGAAGTTGGTGACGTGTAAAGAAAAACAAAAATCACATTCTGAAACTTAGTTTTCCTGAATGGGTGTGAAGCATGCTATGGATAGCATCATGACAAAGTTCTCTTAAATCCATTTTTTTCAAAACCAATCCACTGGGATTGGGCTTATTATACCAGCATAATTACATGAACCATGAAGTACATGAGTTCAAAGTCACTTTGGATTATGGAAAGAGACTAAATGCTACAATTATCTTTGAGAAAGAAATTCCAGTTGTGTTATCCTAAAAAAATCAAAAGTGAGCACATAAATGAGTATATGTGAGCCATGATGTGCCTTACAAATTAAAGTTCTAGATTAAATTGCATTAATACAAATTACTACTAGAGTTCTTCAATTATCAGAGAGAATGGAAAAAATCACCATTCTGGTGGTTTTAATCCTTCTTTCCCCTCGTGTGTCAGTAGAGAACTATTCAAACAGTTATTATTATCAGCCTGAGGTGGGTGAAGTAATGCGACTAGATGACTTTTATTCCTTCCAGGTTTACAGACCAAGTCTTTGTTCTGAGACCAGGCCAGCAAAATCAGTCTCCCTGCTGTTCTCTCATAAAATGGTGACATCATCCTACCTATTCAAAAGGCTGGTCTCAGTGGAATGGCCTATTGCAGGAAAAAGAAACTGAAGCCTGCGGGTACAAAAGATGGTTTTTATCAGGGGGTGGGAGGGAACTCATTAGGTGGCTGTGTCACCTTTTATAAAACAGAACCAGAACCCCCCCCCCCCCCACCACACACACACTGCACACTGCCAAATCGCACCAGGCAGTCTGAGGCTGTGGTCACTTACCTTCTCCAGAGTTTGATGTGCTCCTGGTCTGAATAGGCTTTAAGGCACTCGGCTATCCGGTCTCCAATCTTCAGCAGGCAGTTTCGGGTGTGCTCTAGCTGTTCCTGCACATTGAGCCCCTTGTCGGGTTTGTCCAGCTGCTTCAGAGCCTTTTTCACTGGCCTCATCCGCTCTTTGCACTGGAACAGGACAACAGAGTAGAGACATAAAACACCTGCAGCAAAGACCTCTTGTCTTTGTTCCCTGGGCCGTGAATGCCCAGAGAAAACCCGGCTATCCCTCGTGCCATCGCACCCCTGGAGGAGGAACGGGTTAAAGCCCTGGGAGCAAGTGTAGCTGTCAAGTCGGGGAAACCCGAGGTGCAGGTCCCAACAGCATCTCTCAGTTTTGGCTTTATCACCTCTCAGAGTGATGACTTCTATATCTTCCTTTTATTATAGCTCAAAATGCTGTTTCCTCATCTACAAGAGGGGTATGATAAAGCCTCAGAAGGCCATTATGAAGATAAAATGAGAAGCAAGATTAGAGGCCTAACCCAGTAATGTCCCAACGCCAGATAACCTATCTAAAACGGCAGGACAGAAAAGTTATAAGTCCTTTGGGCTTGCAAAAAACTATGGAGAAGCCTTGCAGATAGAGATGGTGAGCTGAACACAAGAGTCGTCATCTCTCCTGCCCAACTCCACCGAACAACAGCAAAGGGAGTGTTTCAAAAAGAGGCCCACAAAGAAGGGAAAATGAAAGAGAAAACAAGAGCAACAAAATACTGGCAGCAAGGGAAATGACTTAAGGGACCTGCATGAGAACAAGCTGGTTTATACTACCTGAGGAATATAACCTCAGGCAGTATAACCTAAGGAGAGCTAGGTACCTCTGGTTAAAACTAAGGAGTGGTTATTTCAACAATGCACAGAAGTAGCAAATACCCAGATTCACAAAAGATACCCAAACTTCCAACTGTGCCCAGCAAAAGAGGTTATTCTCTGGAGAAGATAAAGGAGAGGTCTGTGAACTGGGCTGTGCACGGAAGCAGGAGCATATGAGTGGACACACACCAGAGGAGCCAGCACCGGGCCTTCTGCCTCCCAGGGAGACTCCAGAATGAGAAGAGCCAGGCCTACACCCTTCACTCAGGGGACTGGAGGGTCCTCGTCCACGAAATCTGACCAGCTAAGACAAGGAACTCCCCACTGCAAGTCTTCCAGTGAAGCAGCCCAGCCATATCACCAGTGAGCATTGGAAGTCGTCCGTCCACCAAGCCCCACCCCCATGCTCAGAGCTTCTAGCCAGATGGTTAGTCCCCTGCTCCCAAGTGTGTATGCAGACAACCAATGATTACAAATCAACGGAAACAAACATCTAACATGGATGATGGAAAACAAGTTTAAGGAAAATATAAAAAACATTCAGAGAACCATGGGCAGGGGGAAGATCTTGGATATAAAACATGACAACAGAAGTAAAAAGCTTAAAAGAAATACTCATGTGAGATAAAGTGGGGGTAAATCTCCTAGAAAGTAGAATTTTTTTTTTTTTTAAGATTTTATTTATTTGACAGAAAGAGACAGAGAGAGAGAGGGAACACAAGCAGGAGGAGTGGGCGAGGGAGAAGCAGGCTCTCTGCTGAGCAGGGAACCCAATGTGGGGCTCAATCCCAAGACCCTGGGATCATGACCTGAGCCGAAAGCAGATGCTTAGCAACTGAGCCACCCCGGCGCCCCTAGAATGCCGAATTTAAAAGACAGAAACAAAAAAAAAGGTAGTAATATTAGGGACCCCTCCCAGAGTCCAGTTTCCCAAAACAAAAAGTTCTGTAAAGATAAAACTAAGAATCAGGAGGAAATCACCACAAAATAATTCAAGAAAACGCTTCAGACCCATAGAGCATGGTTGTCAACTATGAGGCATCTGGTACAACAAACTACTAAGGCACACGAGCACAAAATTTCAGAACAAAGAAAACCCTACAAACTTCTATCAGTCTGCGATAATTCTGTTTACTTTTTGGAGTTCTACCTCAATTTTCAAGAAGTCTACAAAAGAAGAAGATTTACCATAACCTGGAAGGTGTCCATGATGACTCTAACGGGTAAGAAAGACATCAGTATCATGATCGTATAAAGGACTGCTATAGGAAAGGTAAGAACAAATTACCCCCAAACAGGCAAAGAATACAAAGAATACAATCCACTACAAACACGAATGCCTCACAGACATGAAAACAAACACTCACTGATCAATACTTCATACCCCTCAGAGGTTGGCAAAAATTAAAAAGTCAGAAATGACCAAGTGTTTCTGTGACTGGGAGGCCACCAGAACTCGGGTTCCCTGTTAGGAGTCTGTATAAATCTCCGTAAGAGCTGGAAGGGGTAGTTGTTCACAGGACGGACTGAAGTGACTAAAGTGCTCGCCCAAGGAAACACCCAGAGCTCTGCGCAAGCTGTACAGTCTAGGGAAGCACTTACATGTGTAAATGAAAATATTTATTTATTTGACAGACAGAGATCACAAGTAGGCAGAGAGGCAGGCAGGGAGACAGGAAGAAGCAGGCTCCCCGCTGAGCAGAGAGCCCGATGCGGGGCTCGATCCCAGGACCCTGAGACCATGACCTGAGCCGAAGGCAGAGGCTTTAATGCACTGAGCCACTCAGGCGCCCCCTAAATGAAAATATTTACAAGAACCTTGCTGCTGTCTGTGTTTGGTAATAAACCTTTGGAAAATCCCGAGGTTCATCTACACGAGAAACAATGAATTGTGGAAGTCGTGATATAAAATAATATGAAAGGGGATTTTTTTTAGTTTTTAATTTTTATTTTTAAGTAAGCTCTAAGCCCAGTGTAGGGCCTGAACTCACAACTCGGAGATCAAGAGTCGTGTGCTCTACACCAAGTGAGCCAGGCAGGCGCCCCTGAAACAGGTTTAAATTACCAACATAGGTCAACCTCAAAAACAGAGATGCTGCAGAGGAAAATCAAGTTATAGGATATACACAGTGTAGCATTTTTATAAAGTCTTTCAACAAGCAAAGCAAAACTATTTGTCGTGTAGGGACACAAAGGCGGCCGTGCAGTAGACAGGTCAAAAACCCAGGTGCTTGTGCCAAACTCTCGGGTCAAATCTTGGCTCTCCATCTTAACTATTAACAAATAGCTTCTGTGACTCTCCCTTTTTTTAAAAAAGATTTTATTTTTATTTACTTATTTTTTGAGAGAGAGAGAGACAGACAGACAGCACGCCATGAGTGGGGAGCTGGAGGAGAGGAGAAGGGAGAGAGAGAACCTCAAGCAGACTCCCAGCTGAGCAGGGAGCCCGACTCGGGGCTCAAACCCACAACCCTGAGATCATGACCTGAGCCAAGGCCAGGAGTTGGATGCTTAACCGACTGAGTGAGTCACCCAGGTGTCCCTAAATATTTTATCTTTAAGTAAACTCCACACCCAACGTGGGGCTCAAACTCACAACCCCAACATCAAGAGTGAGGCTCTAATAAGTAAGCCAGCCAGGTGACCCTCTTCACCTTATTTTTTAGTAAGTAAAATGGAGAGAATTAGCTATCCCATAGGATTGTTGTGGAGAAAAAAGACATAAAGGCACAAACAGTGCCTGGCTGTGTGAGTCCTTATTGTCTTCACAGACAAACAGAAATCATAAAATGCTAAAACCAAGCACAAGAACAGTACCGAGATCTAAAACTACTACCCTTACTTTTGGGGAGGTAAAAGGGACAAGTGTGGGTTTAGAGTGAGAAACACCAGGGGCTTCAACTTAACTCTTGAGTCTTAAAAACACATTTGACAAGGCTTCGTGGTACTTGTTATCAATGTCTATTAAATTTCTTAAATTTTTCTACATTTTTCAAAAGATTTCAGAATATTTAAACATGACAAAAAGGGCCAATAAGTGAAAGCATTTTTAAAAAATAAATGGTTAGTATTAGAAGCATTAGGTTAGGATTTTCCCTTATAAATACTGGACTAAGGGGTGCCTGGGTGGCTCAGTCATTAAGTATCTGCCTTCAGCTCAGGTATAGGGTCCTGGGATCGAACCCCCCACCCCCACCCCCGCATCTGGCTCCCTGCTCAGTGGGAAGCCTGATTCTCCCTCTCCCCCTGCTTGTGTTCCCTCTCTCACTGTCTCTGTCTCGGTCTCTCTCTCTCTCTCTCTATCAAATAAATAAATAAAATCTTTAAAATAAATACATACATACATACTGGACTAAGGAAAAACCAGGAAACAGATCAGCTCAAAAGGCTGGTTGTACAATGAATTTATTCAGTCAGTTTATGCATTTACTAACATACCTTTCTCTTTAGAAATACTTCTAACACCCAGATGTACTTTAACATAAGAATCGCTACTTGCCGTCAGACAGCAAAACACAGAACAGTACAGAGAATTAAGAAAAATGAGTTGAGGACAAAGAAAAAATATATGTGTGTGTACAGATTTTTGAGAACACAGAGAAAGGAGCAATGAGAGAGACAACTACCTTACAGGGTGAGGTCAATATTCTATCCTTTGCTGCTATGCAGCAGGAGTATTTCGAGATTTAGAAGATAAGATTCTCTTTGAGACTGAATTAACTGTTCAAGGGAGCTGTGATTTGTGGAAGGTTGGGCAGAGGAGGCGGGAGGAATCGTGGAGCACGGCACAGTGAAGACCACGCAGCTCCAGTGAGGGGCTAAGGTCCCTGAGGACACGCTGGCCTGTTTCCGTTCCCACTCGAACCCTGGCCCATGCGCTCCCCTCCCCATCACATTGCCTATCCCATATGAGGAAAGAGACCGTGTCCTGGGTATGTCTTAGCCCCGAGCACCACAGTGTGGCAGCATGGAGGACACACCACACTCACGCTCACCACTGCTCTCACTCACCCAGCCAGAAGCCTGACCTTGTCCTCATGTGATGTCCCCTGGTTCTCGCCACACTAGCCATAGTGGCCTTCTGTGACCTCACTGCAGCACCGGTGGTCCTGCCACACGGTCTTTACGCTTGGCGCTGCCTTGCCTTGACATGTTCTTTCTTCCCCTCACCTTTTACGACCTTTCCCTCTTCAGTTCAAGCATCGCCACCCAAAGCATGCCTTCCCAATAGCCCCTGCCTGGTCAATCCCCTTCTTACAGGATCTTTAGAGCCATCTGCTAAAGAAACCCCCCTGCCCATCACAGAAGCACGAGCACGACCCGTGTGGCTATCTATCTCCCCTACTCAAATGTGAAGTCAGCGGCAAGAGAAGCAATTCTCTTTGCAACATGGTCGATGACTCCGGGGTTGGCACAAGAAAGTATTCAGTAACTATTAGCTCAGTGAACACCTCTATTTCCCAAATGCCTCTAAAGGCCCCTGCAGCCTTTCTCTTTTTTAATGAAAATTTTATTTGTTTGTTTGTTTGTTTATATGAGAGAGGGGGAGAGAGCACGTACACACACGGGGCGGTGGGGGGTGGGGGAGAGAAAGGAAAGAATCTCATAGGCTCTACCCTCAGTACAGAGCCCAACACGGGGCTCGGTCCCACAAACCTGAGATCCCCACCTGAGCCAAAACCAAGAGTCCGATGCTTAACCAACTGAGCCACCCCCACCCACCCCCTACCACAGCCTTTCTGACTGGGAGCACAAGACAGGAAATCGATTCCCCAAACTTCTTTCTCACCACAGGGTACGAAAACCTCTTCCTGCCTGCCTATCCCAGAGCAAAAGGTCTTTAGATAGCAGAAGCCATGTGTTCCACAGTAACATACTACAGCTCGGCCAGCGGAGGCCGTGTGGCTGGCCCTGGGGAAGGCAGAACCACAGCAGGCGCTGTGGCCGCACACACCGGCACCCCTCAATTTCCAGACTTACTATGCTGAATGTCTCCTGGTCCAGATCATCATCCTCATCCTCTCCAATGGGGACAGGCTCACTTCCTGCTGTAATATGGACAGGACCCTGAGATCGCTTCGATTTACTTGAAGATTTGGCATCACCACCTTTAGGCTTTTGAAAAAGAGTTACAAGGAGTCATTGTCACTGGTGCAATCCTGCCTTGTAAGCTGGACATCTTAGCTATGTCACACCACTCCAGAGGGCCCATGTGACAGGCTCAGTTTACAGAAATGGTAAAATAAAGTCTTCTGAAACATCACGTCATCAAATCTACATGTTTAATGAATGGCTTAATCGTACATCATTTCCACTTCTGACTCCAAACACACCCAATTAAAACTTCAGCTTCAGGACAATGCTATTTTGGCTTCTATTCCCTCATCCATAAAATGTACAAAAACATCATCAACAGGCAGGATTATAAACTGGCAGAACTCTTGTATTCTATTATGTAGCATCTTTTATTAACAGCCTATAATCATACACTTTGACCTAGGAATCTGTTTTAACTGCGATGCTGTAAATGACTGGAGTGTACACGGATCTGGATACAGAAGGATGGAGATACGTACATGCACGATGAACATTTAAAAAAATTTACTATGCTTTGCTTACAATTGTGTGAAATATAGTAAAAGCATAAAAACATGGATAGGAAGATTTCAAACCATGGGAGGAAAAAAGAGTTAGGCAGAGTAAGGAAATCAGGAAAGAAGAATATGGGGGAGCAGGAGGGGGGTGCTTCAATACTCTTGGTAAGATGTGCACGAAACACAAAATACACCAGCCCAACAAAATGCGCCCAGAGTAAATGTGGAAGAATGCTGGCCACAGTTCTACCTTGGGTGGTGGGTAAGCAGATGTCTGTTAAATGGCTCCCTGGGCTTTTATTTTGGAAATATTTCACTCTAAAAAAAGAGTATCTTTCGGTGGGAGCAGAAATGCAAAGGCATCTGGCACAGCACGTTTCCTAACTTGAGAAATTGGAAGTGATTTCAATATGCGAAGTCTATACTGCTCCCAAGGTGTTATAATCAAATAGAATCTTTATCTATTTGAAGTGATTTTAACATTTACCTATTCATGGGGAAAGTTGTTTCTGATGTACTGCTTGCAGGGGGCAGGGGGCAGAAAGGGCTACCCAAAGTCTGATCTGATCCTCTTTTTATACTTGTACATACACATATAAGACAAAAATTCTGAAGATGAGGAAATCTATTAGAGATTATCAGTGAATGGCAGAATTATAGATGTTACTTGTTTCTATGTTTTAATGACTAAGGGTTAACTGAAAAATAATTTCATCAGAAGCCAGCAAGCACACTCCCAACACCCTACCAGAAATCTGGTTTGCAGTTACCCTCACAGAAGTCCCTAAGTGAATATTATATAACAGCATCCATTTCTACTCCAAAAGCTTCTCTTGATATATTTGGGTTGACTCCTCTACTTCTCAAATATTCAAATTCATCTGTGGATTGTCTCTTCTACCATGTATGTGAGAACATATTTGACATCATTACCTGTAAATGCAGCTTTCTCTCACCTGACCTATCTCATCAAAAATTCCCCTCTGAAACATGTAATAAGAGATCAACTAAAGGCCGTTTATAGTTTAAAAAAACAAAAACAAAAACAAAAAACTCCCCAACTGCACATTTCCCTCTCTGGGAGAGGCGGTACGGGCATCCCTCTGACAGCCCCGTCCTTCCTTCTTCGATGGACCCTCAAAGAGACGATTATTTCAGGGTGCTCAAGCCCCACTCTGTCTAAATTCTAGAAGAAATTTCAGATACTATGGGTATCTCAGTAAGCAATTACCTTCTCTTTCTTATCTTTTGACTTCTTCCTTTCCTTGTCCCCTTCTTTGTCTTTCCTAGAACTCATTTGTTTCTCCTTGTTCTCCTTGTTCTCTTTCTTCTTCTGTTTCTTTTTCATTGGACTTTTCTCTAAGCCATCATCCTAGAAAACAAACAGGGCTGTGAGCTTTTGCCACAAACTTGAGATCTGCTCATCTGCTTTCTGGAGAGAGGAGCGCTGTCCGCAACGGTTCATCACCGCATCTACACTTACTTAGAGCTTGTTTTCCAGCACACACACCCTACGGCACTCACTCACACAAGGCTAAACTTTCTGGTAATAACCGGGTAAGGCTGCAGCCACAGATGCTCTGCAACTCACATCCTCTCTTCAATTCTCACAGCAACCCTTCAACCATAAGCATTATCATTCCCGTTCCACAGATGGGAGAAAACTGAGGACCAGAGATATTACAGACCCATCACGTAACCGTCACGGTAGTAACCATCGGTAGTAACCGTCACGGTTGCTATGACTTTTTGAACTCGTGTGTCCATGACGAATTCATGCCAGTTTCAGTCCCCACTGCCGATGCTCTTGGAGCTAATCTCAAAATATCGTCACACTTGAAGGGCAACAACATAAAATCCCATAAAGCTGTCACTCACTGAAACAACACATGCTACCGATTTTTCACTTTGCTCAAACCAGAGGTCACGGACTGGCAGGCCGTGGGCCAACCTGACCCACTGATGTGTTCTGCTGGCCCATAATGAACTGAACTTGCAGAGGCGCAAGGCCCCTGGTAAGCTGGAGTCCCCACAACCACTCCCCACCTTTTTCAACCATGGGGCTGGGTGTCACGGCTCATTTATCATTATACCTCGCAGGGGTCCCGTCACTGACTTCCATTACCTATGGACCCGTGATGGCTGGCTTGAATGAACAAATCACTCTCTCACAGGGGAAGCAGAGACATATATATTCTATTTTCACTTTACTGACTCTGTGTGTAAACCAAACACATTCTGATTGGTTTTATACCAGCCGGCATAATACATGTAGCCTAAAAGAACCCTCAACTGGAATTTAGCCACGTACCTTTACTTCTCCCTCTTCCGACGGATTGTCTGAATGTCTAGGAGATGAAAACTCAACCCCATGCTCATCTTTCAGCCTGGGTTCTTTATTTTCCTTCTTTACTCGAGGCTTCCGCTTCTTTAATTTGGCCTGGAAAGGAGAAAAAATGACGATGAAAACAAACCTCAGGAAGCATGACCAAGTAACATTAGGACTCTGCAGAGCAGTAGCAGCCCAACTCAAATGAGAAAGTTCAGAGGCAGTTCAAAGGAGCGTAACCAGTTCTACCTGGGGGAGAAAAAGGAAAACAGTAATGTACCATACATGTCCCTACACTACATAAAAGCATGCATATCCTTGAAACTGTTGCCAGTGTGCAGCATTCATGCTAAAGACAGAATTCAAAGGAAAAATCTAGACTTACACTCTACCTAAAAATGAAGGTGAAGAATAAAATGCTCTCAATCCACTGAAATATGATCTAAAACAAATATAAACATGATCTAATCTGTCCCTCCAGAACCTAACGTATAATTCGTACTCAACGTGCTATCTGGAGAATGGCCCTACTTATGACTAGGTATGGGATTAGGGAGACATTTCCCCCTAAAATTTGTTTTGTTTCTAATATAAGGAAATTTATGTAAACAGCTGAGTTCTAGGAGCACTGAGCACACACACCCCACCAAGACTGTGAGTGCCAGATGTAACATTTCACTGTGATTTTCTCATCCTTCTAGGCCTGATTTTGAAATGAAAAATTGGGGAAATAAATGGAGATAAGGTTCGGATGAGCTCATTAGCAAGTTCGCTGGTATTCTGTACTGAGTAAACAAGACAGTCACAACTGAAGGCCAGTTTCCGAAGGAACCGTGGACTCTAACTATCCAACGTCACCTCTGGGATCCATGATTACAAGCAGCCCAGGGTCAGCCATACCAGGTAAAGCTGGTGGTAGCCATACAGTAACCAGAACCATGTTCCAGAATTGAGGAAGCAGCACAAGGAAGTGGCAGTGCGTCTCTGGACCAAAGGCACTGGCAGAGGCAAGGACTATTTTGAGGCAAAACAGGAGGAGAATGGGCTTGTAAAGAAGTTGCCAAGATGTCCAGGGCAATTATCGAATGAACATTTCTATTATCATCAACCAAACCATCATGACTGGAAGCTCAAAAACAACACCTGCCCGTGGAAGGTACCGGGCAGTGCAGCACCTGGAGAGCGCAACGTCCCTTGTCCTACCTAACTCTGCAGGGTGCCCACCCGGCAGCCGTGCTCACCTCTTCCCCGCTCGTCACGGCCCCCTTCTTCTCCAGACTTTTCCTGAGCAACTTGAGCAAGTAGTCCGCTCGGGTCTGCAGCTGCTTCCCCTGAGGCTTTTTATCTGTCTCCACGGGCAGAATCTTCAACAGGAAAGGAAGAGAAGCACCCGCCACCACCCATGTCCCGGTTAGTGGATCCGGATTCACAGAGACAATGAAGAACTGCACAGTCCTTTCCCTCCCCAACCACCCAAAAGACAGATAAAGCCTCAGATCCTATCTCAATGTCCATGGCTCCCAGTCACTGAAAATCCCTCATGAGCCGTTCTCATTTTACAAAATGGGATGGAGAAATCCAGCTCTCCCACTGGCTCCTACCTGTGCTGTTAACAGGGTAGAACAACTCAGGTAGGAGGGGCTTGTTGGCTTCATCTGCTAGAGCATCCCAGCCGTCGTGCATTTCCTCCTTCCAGGAGCAGGGAATCCCTGGAGCTAGGTTAAAGCTTCGTTTTAGATTGAAAATGCTTCTTAGAGCATTGCCGGAGAGCACTGAGCTATGCCAGGACGTGATCCGTCCCTGCTGCCCCAGCTGGACCTCTCAGGCCAGACTGGATTTGGTCTCCGCGCTCACGGCGGGGTGCTGTCACCCTCTGAGAACAATTCACACATGGGATGAGCATTGTTTGACGTGCCAGGGAAAGCCCTGCTAGGAGCGCGTCCTACTAAAATTTGAGCCAGTCAGCTTTCCCTGCTTACAGCTCTGAGCACGGCCTTCCTACCGGGTAGCCTGATTCACAACGGACAGGGTGGGAGGCTCAGTTTGTGGGAGAAGTACGGCCAATGTTGAATTCCACTACAAAAAATACCAAGGTGTGGCTCCTTCTCTGTAAGGAGAACTGGAACATGGCGACTTCAAAAACGGTTTTAAACAAGAGGCCAACACTTAAGGCCGAGGACTCCTTGTATTTTCAATCAATGATCTTACCCTGGTATTTGTTGTAATGAGATTGGACGTATAGAATTAAAATTTTAAGATTTCTCCTGTGATTTCCCCAAAATGTCACCTGGCTATTATCTTCGTCTAACAGTACCACAGTCCACTAAAGAAGGTAATATTCCCCAAAACAAAGAAATCCCAGGAATGTATTACTGTACTAATTTCCGATCTGATCCCCCAACCCCCAGAAAATAGTAAAAAATAAGTTATCCATATAAAAATATTGTATATAACAAATCCTCTGGAAATCTCCAGCATCACACATTTACTTACTTTGTCAGTTAACTTAAGCTCTGGGTCCGTCTTAATTAGCTCCCAGTTTCCATAGCCATGTTCATAAATTCCCAGAAGGAGTCGCGAATCATCCTCCACCCCCCACTCCACATCGAAATGTGCAGCTTTCACTCGACAGGTTAAGCAGTATCTAAAGGAATTTCAAAACCAGGAGGACATGAGAGGAGGGGCCTTTCGAACTTGGAAATGAACACAAATGATCATGGACAAACTCTCCTAATGGGTTACACAAAAGACAATGAGAACACTACGTAACAACACACACCTAGAACTTCAGCTCTTTCTTACCGCACAACCACTCACGCGTGTGCCCAGAATAGACTCACTTTTTTTTTTCTTCGGGGTCCACAGGGATCGATTTGTGCAGCATCTCAAACTCTTCCTCATGTTGTATAATGGATTTCACATTAACCTGGACCCCCGATATTTTGATTGTTGGGCCTCTCTTTTTCCCTGGTCCTTTCCCTAAAGGATACCAATTTTACATCCATTAAGTGAGAATGTGCTGAGTTCCACAGAAAACATTATCAGCAAATACTTAAATGCTTACTCACTCGATACATATCTCTGACTTATTTTGTTAGTTCAAAGATGTAACCTAAAGTCAAAAAGTTTCTCAATTAACTTCCATAAAATAATCTCTAAACAGGGGCGCCTGGGTGGCTCATGATTAAGTCTCTGCCTTTGGCTCAGATCATGATCCCAGGGTCCTGGAATTAAGTCCCGCATCGGGCTCCCTGCTCATCCTGCTTCTCCCTCTCCCTCGGCTGCTCCCCATGCTTGTGCTCTCTCTGTCTAATAAATAAATAAAATCTTTAAAAATAATAGTAATAATAATCTCTAAACAATTCAGCTTTTGAAGATTCGGGATTTTTTTTAATCCACGGGTATTTATAATTCTATTTCAATCTTCCTATTTTATACTTTGGTTCCAAAATTGAAAGTAAAGGAGATTCTGAAGGATTAGTAGTAATACTTTAGTTTTTTCTTTTGTTTTCTAACTATCCTATTAGCAGAGTTCAAGAAACTCAAGTATTTTCAAGATGATTTTCTCTATTAACAAATAGGAGATAAAGTTAATACCATTTGAAATGATGAACAAAAGGTGTCATGCAAATATTTCTTTAGCCCTAATACCTAATTAAAATAATCCTTGAATTAAAAATGAAACCGAGTCGACTCTAGCCAGAGGTTGGCAAGATGATGGCACAAGATAATGACACCTGTTTGTGAGAGGAAAGATGGCTCACAGCCTGAGAAAGTATTTTTTTAACATTCAAGTTGATGAAACGATGCTAAAATTATAAATATTTAGATATTCTTCTGTACTCCTCTAGAATTCAGTTGCAAATGCTATTCCCAATGTATTCTGAAGACAGTTGGAACAGAATGTGTGAAAATGGGAAAGGCACTTCTCCAAAAATCAGAAATCTGAGATTTATTCCCAAATCTACACCAAGTACCCCTTGCTCCCTTCTCTCTAACTCCTAGTTATTGACCTCTCTGTGTCTCAGTTTCCTCATCTGTAAAATAAAAGGACTGCAACAGAAATATTGGCAAAGGTAAAGAGATAATTCAGAAAAGGAAAAATAAATGATTCCTAAACATTTGAAAAATACTTGACCTCCCTCGTGATCAGAAAAATGTAAACTAAGTATATACACATAGCATTTCTAACCTATCATGCTGAAAAACTCAAAAATTTGAAAACATTACACTGATGAGACCAAAAGGAAAACAGACCCCCATGCAATGCCTGGTGGGAGAGCACAGTGCAAGCTGGCATGCATACGAAATTATTTACCACAACACTATAGCAAAAGGTTATATAACTGATGTCCCTTAACATACAGTCTGTCCACCATGGATTATGCATGCCTTTAAAAAAAAAAAAAAAAATCAGGCAGTGGGGAAAAGAATAACCATTTTTTTTTAAGATTTTATTTATTTGACAGAGAAAGATCACAGGTAGGCAGAGAGGCAGGCAGAGAGTGGGGGAAGCAGGCTCCCTGCTGAGCAGAGAGCCTTATGTGGGGCTCGATCCCAGGACCCTGAGACCACAAAGGGAGCCAAAGACAAAGGCTTTAACCCACTGAGCCACCTAAGACTAACCATTTTTAATGGCACTGAAACATATAATCACCTTAAAGAAAAAGAAGTAAAACTCGATGCACCAGGAAGAACTCCAAGTGGATCAGAGATATAGAAGTAAATGAAATCACACAAGCACAAGAGGAGAAAAAGTAACAGTGAATTCCTGTTTATACTGGGAGTAGAGGCAATGTTAATAGACTCAAAATCTAAACAACACAATAAGGGAAAAGACTGATACATTTAATTGTATAAAAAATTTGTTTTTCTTAAAATGCCCTAAGCTAAGTAGAAAGACAAATCACAAAGTATAGGAGAAAACCAGCAACCTTAATTAGAAAAAGAAATCCTAAAAATTAAGAAAATGGACAGAAGAGAAAACGAGTGGTTCACAAATGGCTCTTAGAAAACACAACCCACCTCATTAAAAACAAGACA
The DNA here is from genome assembly GCF_964662115.1 of Mustela nivalis. Classification (NCBI taxonomy): domain Eukaryota; kingdom Metazoa; phylum Chordata; class Mammalia; order Carnivora; family Mustelidae; genus Mustela; species Mustela nivalis. Next base: position 145,030,730 of record NC_139025.1, read on the forward strand.
CCATTTCTCACCACCAATTCTCACCAATCAGTTTGGCAAAACCCAACCATCTGACAATACCCTCTATTTGTGAGGCTTATAAACAAGTACCAGTATCCATTGCTGGTGGCAATATAAATTATGGTATCAGACTGCTGGAAAATTTGGTAAAATCCAACCAAGTCATGCTTCCCCAGGACCCAGCAGTGCCACCTCCAGAAACCTATCCAGAAGACATGCTCGTAGAGATACAAACAGCATATCCATTAGACTCCGAGTTTACTACAGCTATCTTTTTAATAGCCAAAGACTAAAAAAAAACCAAATATTCATTACTCAGGAACAAGAAAGTCTGAATTAACATCTACCCAAGTGGTGGAACACTGAAATTATAAAAGGAAAGAAAGAGGATGTTTACACGATAGGCAGCCCTCTCCACACGTGAAGTATGCAGGTGAAGAACACAATACGCGGTATGCTATCTTCTGTAGAAGAGGGACACACGCACCGAAATTCTCACAAAGACACAGTGGGAAGATAAAGCCAAAATTAATAAAAATGGTGAAAGCAGGACTCGGGCCGGGGAGGGGCGGGGGGCCATGCTGGCCCAAGAGAGTCTTCAAATGTTTCAGAGTTAAGTCAAATGTGAAATGCTTCAGAGTTGAGTCAAAATGAGAAAGCAATCCCTAAAAACTTAAAAATAACTGAAAATTAAAGAGGATGCATTATCTATTAAGTTAGTGGCCTAAATACACGAAGAAAAGTCTTCTAATAACGTTAAAACATGGTATTTTAACCGTACAAAGCTAGTAGGATGTATTCCTAAAGACCCCACCCAAAAAGAAGAGGCAAAAAAAAAAATTCAAACCCTGAGAAGTTTAGATTGGCACTAATATTGAGAAACATGTCTAATGTAGGATAGGACAAATACATAATTATGTAAGCATTTTTAGGAACAAAAATTTTCCACTTAAAAGAGCTATCGACAATCTTCCATCTGAGAGGGGGCCCCAAGTAGTTCAATCAGTTAAGAATCTTCCTTCATCTCGGAGGGAGGAGTCAAGATGGAGGAGATGTACCAGGCTGAGACTACTTCAGCTACCAGGAGATCAGCTAGATAGCTTATCTAAAGATTGCAAACACCTAAAAATCCATCAGCAGATCGAAGAGAAGAAGAACAGCAATTCTGGAAACAGAAAAACAACCACTTTCTGAAAGGTAGGACCGGAGGAGAAGTGAATCCAAAGCGACGGGAAGATACACCCCGGAGGGAGGGGCCGGCTCCCGGCAAGCGGCAGAGCAACGGCGCACAAAATCAGGACTTTTAGAAGTCTGTTCCGCTGAGGGACATCGCTCCAGAGGCTAAACCGGGGCGAAGCCCACGCGGGGTCAGCGTGGCCTCAGGTCCCGCAGGGTCACAGAAGGATCAGGGGGTGACTGAGTGTCGCAGAGCTTGCGGGTATTGGAACGGGAAAGCCGGCTATAGAGACAGAGCCGACAGTAAGCTCCGACAGTAAGCTCACAGCTCGGTGTTACCTTGAACCGGTCGCAGGCTAGGTGAGCTCGGAGCGCGGCCGGAGGTCAGGCAGACGGGAGTAACTGGGCACTGTTCTCTGAGGGCGCACTGAGGAGTGGGGCCCCGGGCTCTCGGCTCCTCCGGGCCGGAGACCAGGAGGCCTCCATTTGTATTCCCCGTCCTCCAGAACTCTACGGAAAGCGCTCAGGGAACAAAAGCTCCTGAAAGCAAACCCGAGCGGATTACTCACCCCGACCACTGGTAAGGGCGGTGCAATTCCGCCTGGGGCAAAAACACTTGAGAATCACAGGCCCCTCCCCCAGAAGATCAACAAGAAATCCAGCCGAGACCAAGTTCACCTACCAAGGAGTGCGATTTCAATACCAAGCAGAGCAGCAGAATTCCAGAGGAGGAGAAAGCAAAGCCCGGAACTCATGGCTTTTTTCCTGTGATTTTTTTTAGTCTTGCAGTTAATTTAATTTTTTTCTTTTTCATTTGTTGTTTTTTTTCTCGGCTTCTGGTAAAATTTTTTTTTAACTTTTACCTTTTTCTTTTTAACGTTTTTTAACTAATTTATCTAATATATATATTTTTTCTTTTTTATATTTTTCTTATTTGTTTTCTTTTTCTTAATTCTTTTCTTTTTTTTTTCTTTTTTCTTTTTTTTTTTTCTTTCTTCCTTTTTGAACCTCTTTTTATCCCCTTTCTACTCCCTCGCGATTTGGGATCTCTTCTAATTTGGTTAAAGCATATTTTCCTGGGGTTGTTGCCACCCTTTTAGTATTTTACTTGCTCCTTCATATACTCTTATCTGGACAAAATGACAAGAGGGAAAAATTCAACACAAAAAAAAGAACAAGAGGCAGTACCGAAGTCTAGGGACCTAATCAATACAGACATTGGTAATATGTCAGATCTAGAGTTCAGAATGACAATTCTCAAGGTTCTAGCCGGGCTCGAAATAGCCATGGAAGATATTAGAGAAACCCTCTCGAGAGATATAAAAGCCCTTTCTGGAGAAATAAAAGAACTAAAATCTAACCAAGTTGAAATCAAAAAAGCTATTAATGAGGTGCAATCAAAAATGGAGGCTCTCACTGCTAGGATAAATGAGGCAGAAGAAAGAATTAGTGATATAGAAGACCAAATGACAGAGAATAAAGAAGCTGAGCAAAAGAGGGACAAACAGCTACTGGACCACGAGGGGAGAATTCGAGAGATAAGTGACACCATAAGACGAAACAACATTAGAATAATTGGGATTCCAGAAGAAGAAGAAAGAGAGAGGGGAGCAGAAGGTATACTGGAGAGAATTATTGGGTAAAATTTCCCCAATATGGCAAAGGGAACGAGCATCAAAATTCAGGAGGTTCAGAGAACGCCCCTCAAAATCAATAAGAATAGGCCCACACCCCATCACCTAATAGTAAAATTTACAAGTCTCAGTGACAAAGAGAAAATCCTGAAAGCAGCCCAAGAAAAGAAGTCTGTAACATACAATGGTAAAAATATTAGATTGGCAGCTGACTTATCCACAGAGACCTGGCAGGCCAGAAAGAGCTGGCATGATATTTTCAGAGCACTAAACGAGAAAAACATGCAGCCAAGACTACTATATCCAGCTAGGCTATCATTGAAAAGAGAAGGAGAGATTAAAAGCTTCCAGGACAAACAAAAACTGAAAGAATTTGCAAACACCAAACCAGCTCTACAGGAAATCTTGAAAGGGGTCCTCTAAGCAAAGAGAGAGCCTACAAGTGGTAGATCAGAAACGTACAGAGACCATATACAGTAACAGTCACCTTACAGGCAATACAATGGCCCTAAATTCATATCTCTCAATAGTTACTCTGAATGTTAATGGGCTAAATGCCCCTGTCAAAAGACACAGGGTATCAGAATGGATAAAAAAACAAAACCCATCTATATGTTGCCTCCATGAAACTCATTTTAAGCCCGAAGACACCTCCAGATTTAAAGTAAGGGGGTGGAAAAGAATTTACCATGCTAATGGATATCAGAAGAAAGCAGGAGTGGCAATCCTTATATCAGATCAATTAGATTTTAAGCCAAAGACTATAATAAGAGATAAGGAAGGACACTATATCATACTCAAAGGGTCCGTCCAACAAGAAGATTTAACAATTTTAAATATCTATGCCCCCAACGTGGGAGCAGCCAACTATATAAACCAATTAATAACAAAATCAAAGAAACACATCAACAATAATACAATAATAGTAGGGGACTTTAACACTCCCCTCACTGAAATGGACAGATCATCCAAGCAAAAGATCAGCAAGGAAATAAAGGCCTTAAACGACACACTGGACCAGATGGACATCACAGATATATTCAGAACATTTCATCCCAAAGCAACAGAATACACATTCTTCTCTAGTGCACATGGAACATTCTCCAGAATAGATCACATCCTCGGTCCTAAATTAGGACTCAACCGGTATCAAAAGATTGGGATCATTCCCCGCATATTTTCAGACCACAATGCTCTAAAGCTAGAACTCAACCACAAAAGGAAGTTTGGAAAGAACCCAAATACATGGAGACTAAACAGCATCCTTCTAAAGAATGAATGGATCAACTGGGAAATTAAAGAAGAATTGAAAAAAATCATGGAAACAAATGATAATGAAAATACAACAGTTCAAAATCTGTGGGACACAACAAAGGCAGTCCTGAGAGGAAAATATATAGTGGTACAAGCCTTTCTCAAGAAACAAGAAAGGTCTCAGGTACACAACCTAACCCTACACCTAAAGGAGCTGGAGAAAAAACAAGAAAGAAACCCTAAGCCCAGCAGGAGAAGAGAAATCATAAAGATCAGAGCAGAAATCAATGAAATAGAAACCAAAAAAACAATAGAACAAATCAACGAAAGTAGGAGCTGGTTCTTTGAAAGAATTAATAAAATTGATAAACCCCTGGCCGGACTTATCAAAAAGAAAAGAGAAAGGACGCAAATAAATAAAATCATGAATGAAAGAGGAGAGATCACAACTAACACCAAAGAAATACAAACTATTATAAGAACATACTATGAGCAACTCTACGCCAATAAATTTGACAATCTGGAAGAAATGGATGCATTCCTAGAAACATATAAACTACCACAACTGAACCAGGAAGAAGTAGAAAGCCTGAACAAACCCATAACCAGTAAGGAGATTGAAACAGTCATTAAAAATCTCCAAACAAACAAAAGCCCAGGGCCAGATGGCTTCCCGGGGGAATTCTACCAAACATTTAAAGAAGAACTAATTCCTATTCTCCTGAAACTGTTCCAAAATATAGAAATGGAAGGAAAACTTCCAAACTCATTTTATGAGGCCCGCATCACCTTTATCCCAAAACCAGACAAGGATCCCATCAAAAAAGAGAGCTATAGACCAATATCCTTGATGAACACAGATGCGAAAATACTCAACAAAATACTAGCCAATAGGATTCAACAGTACATTAAAAGGATTATTCACCACGACCAAGTGGGATTTATTCCAGGGCTGCAAGATTGGTTCAACATCCGCAAATCAGTCAATGTGATACAACACATCAATAAAAGAAAGAACAAGAACCATATGATACTCTCAATAGATGCTGATAAAGCATTTGACAAAGTACAGCATCCCTTCCTGATCAAAACTCTTCAAAGTGTAGGGATAGAGGGCACATACCTCAATATCATCAAAGCCATCTATGAAAAACCCACCGCAAATATCATTCTCAATGGAGAAAAACTGAAAGCTTTTCCGCTAAGGTCAGGAACACGGCAGGGATGTCCATTATCACCACTGCTATTCAACATAGTACTAGAGGTCCTAGCCTCAGCAATCAGACAACAAAAGGAAATTAAAGGCATCCAAATCAGCAAAGAGGAAGTCAAATTATCACTCTTCACAGATGATATGATACTCTATGTGGAAAACCCAAAAGACTGCACTCCAAAACTGCTAGAACTTATACAGGAATTCAGTAAAGTGTCAGGATATAAAATCAATGCACAGAAATCAGTTGCATTTCTCTACACCAACAGCAAGACAGAAGAAAGAGAAATTAAGGAGTCCATCCCATTTACAATTGCACCCCAAACCATAAGATACCTAGGAATAAACCTAACCAAAGAGGCACAGAATCTCTACTCAGAAAACTATAAAGTACTCATGAAAGAAATTGAAGAAGACACAAAGAAATGGAAAAATGTTCAATGCTCCTGGATTGGAAGAATAAATATTGTGAAAATGTCTATGCTATCTAAAGCAATCTACACATTTAATGCAATTCCTATCAAAGTACCATCCATCTTTTTCAAAGAAATGGAACAAATAATTCTAAAATTTATATGGAACCAGAAAAGACCTCGAATAGCCAAAGGGATATTGAAAAAGAAAGCCAACGTTGGTGGCATCACAATTCCAGACTTCAAGCTCTATTACAAAGCTGTCATCATCAAGACAGCATGGTACTGGCACAAAAACAGACACACAGATCAATGGAACAGAATAGAGAGCCCAGAAATAGACCCTCAACTCTACAGTCAACTAATCTTTGACAAAGCAGGAAAGAATGTCCAATGGAAAAAAGACAGCCTCTTCAGTAAATGGTGCTGAGAAAATTGGACAGCCACATGCAGAAAAATGAAATTGGACCATTTCCTTACACCACACACAAAAATAGACTCAAAATGGATGAAGGACCTCAATGTGCGAAAGGAATCCATCAAAATTCTTGAGGAGAACACAGGCAGCAACCTCTTCGACCTCAGCCGCAGCAACATCTTCCTAGGAACAACACCAAAAGCAAGGGAAGCAAGGGCAAAAATGAACTATTGGGATTTCATCAAGATCAAAAGCTTTTTCACAGTAAAGGAAACAGTTAACAAAATCAAAAGACAACTGACAGAATGGGAGAAGATATTTGCAAACGACATATCAGATAAAGGACTAGTGTCCAGAATCTATAAAGAACTTAGCAAACTCAACACCCAAAGAACAAATAATCCAATCAAGAAATGGGCAGAGGACATGAACAGACATTTCTGCAAAGAAGACATCCAGATGGCCAACAGACACATGAAAAAGTGCTCCATATCACTGGGCATCAGGGAAATACAAATCAAAACCACAATGAGATATCACCTCACACCAGTCAGAATGGCTAAAATCAACAAGTCAGGAAATGACAGATGCTGGCGAGGATGCGGAGAAGGGGAACCCTCCTACACTGTTGGTGGGAATGCAAGCTGGTGCAGCCACTCTGGAAAACAGCATGGAGGTTCCTCAAAATGTTGAAAATAGAACTGCCCTATGACCCAGCAGTTGCACTATTGAGTATTTACCCTAAAGATACAAACGTAGTGATCTAAAGGGGCACATGCACCCAAATGTTTATAGCAGCAATGTCCACAATAGCCAAACTATGGAAAGAACCTAGATGTCCATCAACAGATGAATGGATAAAGAAGATGTGGTATATATACACAATGGAATACTATGCAGCCATCAAAAGAAATGAAATCTTGCCATTTGCGACAACATGGATGGAACTAGAGCGTATCATGCTTAGCGAAATAAGTCAAGCAGAGAAAGACAACTATCATATGATTTCCCTGATATGAGGAAGTGGTGATGCAACATGGGGGCTTAAGTGGGTATGAGAATAATAAATGAAACAAGATGGGATTGGGAGGGAGACAAACCATATGTGACTCTTAATCTCACAAAACAAACTGAGGGTTGCTGGGGGGAGGGGGTTTGGGAGAAGGGAGTGGGATTATGGACATTGGGGAGGGTATGTGCTTTGGTGAGTGCTGTGAAGTGTGTAAACCTGGTGATTCACAGACCTGTACCCCTGGGGATAAAAATATATGTTTATAAAAAATAAAAAATTAAAAAAATAATAATAATCTTCCTTCATCTCAATGATCCCAGGTTCCTGGGATCAAGTCCCACATTGGGCTCCCTGCTCAGCAGAGAGTCTGCTTCTCCCTCTCCCACTTCCCCAGCTCACGCATTCGCTTTCTCTCCCTCTCTCTTGCTCTCTCAAATTAAATAAAAAATCTTTAAAAAAAATAAAATCTTCCATCTGAATTAGAAATGCCATCCTAGATCCAGAGTACACTAAACACCAGTTCACAGCAAGTAACAGGTAGGGGCAACAGGTTATGCTATGGCAGGAGGAAGCAATCAGCCAGATCCGGAAAAAGAAAGTGCATCAAGAAAGAGGAATGTGGGGGGCGCCTGGGTGGCTCAGTGGGTTAAGCCACTGCCTTCGGCTCGGGTCATGATCTCAGGGTCCTGGGGTTGAGCCCCACGTCAGGCTCTGTCCAGCGGGGAGTCTGCGTCCCCCTCTCTCTCTGCCTGCCTCTCTGCCTGCTTGTGATCTCTCTCTCTGTGTCAAGTAAATAAATAGAAAAAAGAAAAAGAAAGAGTGATGTGGGCGGGAGGAGCCTGTTAGAAGGAACTATCTCCAAAATATACCATGAGATGGAAAATGCAAGGTGCAGAAGAGTGTGCTTGCTGTATTTGTGTTGCAAGGGACAAAACATGATCTATTCATTTTTTGTAATATGAATTTTCTCATTTTAGAAAGATCCAAGAAATAGGGTTACCAGTTTTTCACTTTGGAGCCTTGTGAATGTAAAATTTATTCACAACAATTACAATGAAAAATGAAAACATGGTAAACTTAAAGTTGACTCTTGGGTGTATTCTGAATGCTATCTAAAACCATGTATTCTCAGGGCACCTGCGTGGCTCAGTGGGTTAAGCCTCTGCCTCCGGCTTGGATCCGGATCTCAGGGTCCTGGGATCGAGCCCCACATCGGGCTCTCTGCTCATCAGGGAGCCTGCTTTCCCCTCTCTCTCTGCCTGCCTCTCTGTCCACTTGTGATCTCTGTCTGTCAAATAAATAAATAAAATCTTTTTAAAATAAAATAAATAAATAAATAAAAGCATGTACATGGAGCACTGTCCAAACCACATCAATTTCTTAGGAAAATAAATCTAAAGAAAATTCTGACTACACTTAGGACACTTTGAAATTCTCCTTCCTTCAGTAGTTATCTTTAAAAAGAAGATCTAAAGCACAAATAATTCTTCCCTGGTGTCAGTGAACACTACAAGCCAGACACCATGCAAAGCGCTTCCTGTGAATGGAATCAGCCAGGAACCACTCAGACCCTCAGGGGCAGACACTGCTCTTCTCCCCTGCAAATGAGACGGCTGTGAGGGGATAACTCGTCCAGCCCAATTGTAACAAATGCTAGTGCCAGGAAAATCTCACTGTAACAAAAATGTTTATAATATTCACCCCATATTTTATTTATTACAATTAACTCTCTAAATCCTTTACGTCCGCCATAACACCATCCATACTTGTATAACCAAGACGACTCGTGACGCTAGTGATCTGTAATGTCCTCATCTGCAGCCAAAATACAGATGCATCCACTCAGCTCTGCCCACTGAAGACTTTACATCATTCAAACCAATCTAAGGTTTCTGTAGCAACATCAGAAGAAACCACTCACGTCGCTCATTCCTCTCCATTCCCCACCTTCTGCAAATCGACTTCACTTGGGAACAGATCTCTGGGATCTTACAACACTGAGCTCACATGAGGGCAGGTCAGAATACACACCTCAAAGGATTTGGGATGCGTGGGATACAAGCCTGTTCTTCAAAAACAAAGCCCAATAGAAGCACAATCCCCAGTCCGCAAGTGCTGGGTCTGGGAGAACTTACCCTCGCTGGCGTTTTCCTTCAGCTGCTCTTCATACTCCTGCATGGCGGACACACAGCTGTTGTGAATCAGTTCCCCCAGGCGTTTCAGATCTGCTACAGACTTATCTACCAGCTCAGCATCTCGTGCTATGCACTCCAGCCTGAGGAAGGACAAATACAGCGACAGATCAAGGCCCTGTGCCCACTTCTCTAATGTCCCATGAGATACCCCTGGGCTCATATAAGCCTGCTCCTGCAAAAAAAAAAAAAAAAAAAAAAACCACATTACATTCTTCTCAACTTTATTGATCATTCCAAGGCTCCAGCAAGAAAGCCTCCAACAGTTTCTGAGGGCTAACCCACTCGTTTTCCATCATCAGGAACTGTGATTTGGAATAGTTCACAAAGTAATTTCAAAGAACACAGGGGAAGGAGTCAGCTTTCTCTGCTAACTAGATGGACTGCCTGACAGTGCAGTAGAAGTGCCAAGGTGGTCTGCACTCTTCTGCTGCCTTGTGCTCACTTTCCTCTCTCCAGCCTACTTTCATTCTTTACAAAATTCCTAGAAGCAAAGTACATTATGTTTCAGTGATCTCATACGGAGCATGAGAACACACCAATGTCCAAAAATCAGTCTGCCAGAAGGGGCCAGAGGCACTCTTCCACACCGTGGTGGTTTTTATGGTCCCTACCTCAGATAAGCATTCTATCCTGGGTGGCCAGCAACAACCCTGGAGAGGTGCACCTGACCTTCTTGGCTCCACTGCTACTACTGCTACCCATCACGGCTTTCTCTCCAAATGGAGAAGACAAACACAAAACACACAGGCTGTAATTTCCTTCCACTCCATGAGTTTATCAGGAAGAAGAGAAAGGCATCTGCTATTTCCGTCAAGTCAATACTATTATGTATGGGCTATATTGCTGATTCTGGACAAAGCAAAATAATAAACTAGTTGAGATAGTCTTTTGTTAAAATCCAACTTCTGAGTTCATTTCCTGAATGCCTGTAAAATAGTAATGACAGCCAACCCTCTAGTAAGTTCCTGCTGGCAAGATGTTAATTACATTTAATCCCCATGACACCCTACTAAGAAGTAGAAGACTACAAAATCACGAATTTACATTACTAAATAAGGACTAAATACGTGCATTCTTCCAAATGGAATTATCTGAACATCTCTTCTGGAAATCATTTCCCTGTATTCTGCATGTACTTGCTTCCTGTCCACTCAAGCAAAATCTCTGTACAGATGGTCATTTTTGGCATCCCTCCCCAAAAGGACGTGTACAATCACACAAGATATAAATATTTGTAAAAGAATGTTTCCAGGATGAAAAAAAAAATTCCCAGCATTAGTATTAAGTGGGAAACAGTACCCCCCCCCAAAAAAGCCTGCTACATAATAAACATGAAAAACAGGTGACGAAGGAGCTTACCGTTCAAGAGGGAGACCAAACTTCTTATATGCCTTGATGAACCTGAGAACACAATCAATAAAACACATTAAAAAACAGAGGCTTTGGCTCTGTTAGTGCAACATATCCTGTGGCGAATGGACCATGCTGCACACACTGTGTGAAAACAGACTGAGCCCAAACCATGTAACTGCCACTCAACAAAAGAATGCTGAATGTCTTTGAAACTGGTCCGCTTAAAATAATGAGTGCTAAAGATGCAGTAAAATGAAAGATCAACGTTATTCTCAATGACTGATCAAGAAACCGTTAAGGGATGTAAAAGATAACGGTGATCTAACTCTAATAGTATTCTTTTTTAGAAGGTACAAGTTTATGGAGTAAACTTGTTTACATTTACGTAATTAATGATTCAACCCCAACTTCTGTGAAAAGACCCCAACATGGTTAAGAGCTCTATCTAGGGACTGTATATTCCATACAATAATATTTATTATTTTCTGGTCCATAACACAACTGTAAGATTTTTAAGACTACCTCAAATACTTCCGGGAATAAGGCAAAGTAAAATAAACATGTGATTTAAAACTTCTTAGACAAAACTACTTTGGAAACTCTGCTGACTTCTTCCCGACCTTGTCTCCAAACAAAAATCCAAACAATCCTTCCACAGATCTCTAGCCTAAACTCTACTGTACGTCAACCGTGTCATCTGTTTTCCCTCCTTAGAACCAATCACTAACACTTTCACTGAAAAGCAACAATCCCTGTACTCGTCCACGTCACTGAAATCGTCTGGTTAGGCAACAATGTAAGGTGAGATACTTTGGGGGGATAAATAGAAACAGAGAACACAGCAACTAAAAAAAAGGGGACGGGAATGAGCAGGCCCACGGCTGGGAATCAATACTAAGGAAGAGCATGGACAGAACGACTAGGAAAGTGTTATATGGGTAAGTGAAAGTGAAGCGTATTCCTCAAGTCTACACTTCTCCTTATTAATATACACTGAAATATTTCATGTATAAAATAATATGATGTTTGGGGATTACTTCGAAGTAATCCTAGGAGGGAGAAGCATTTCTGGAATGGTGGAGTAAGAACTTCTGAAATTCTGCTCCTCCATGAAAGAACACTGGCAAAACACTGCCCCCTATGGACGTTGTTAAACTCTGGCGTTTACTCAAGCAAACGGCCGGAACTCAGTTAAGAACGAACTGAAAGCTCTCTGGCATTTTACCTTTGCTCTATTGCCATGCTCCTCTCTCCACACTCCATGCCAGCCTGGAAGACCATCATCTTTGTAACTACAGTAGTTGTCCAAAGCAGCAGCCTATCAGCCACTGGAGGAGGGAGAACAGGCCTGGAGCGACCCCAAAGCTCTCTTCCCTGAGAACATGCTAACATGCTCTGACCTGGCACCACCCTGAGAAGCTCCATTCTCAGGCCTGCATTCCCTGACCTCTCTGTGAAAATGACCGTCCAGAGTTCATTGGTGAAAACAATTAGAAGCAAAGCTTTAAGACCATAGCTACTTCAGGCAACATAACCAATTTGGGGTAAGAACAGGATGACCAAAAACTGAAAAGGAAAAAGTGATGGGAATGCCCACAGGGATCTTTGGAAAGCTGACGTGTTCCTGAAAACCTATAAAACCACGCATCAGAGCAAGGGCGTGTGCATGCACAGGGAAGACCTGAAGTGGTTCACCTGTCACCTCCAACCAGTCCCAGGCTCTGTGCAAGCAAGAACTGATAACGAGGCAGAGCCGTACCATGCCTGCCAGACCACTGAAAACATGCCCCCGATAAACACACCAGCTTGAGGCATTTAAGCAAATCTCTGTCCAACCATTAGCTAATGGCTAAGCTAGATGAGCAGAGACTTGAAACCACATGACAAGGAATACAGACTTCGCAGAACTAGTCCAGAAAAGTGACTAAACGATAAAAAGCAAACAGCAAACACAACAAACTGGCTGTCAGGGGAAATCTGATTTCCACACCTGCCACACTGTACTACTTACAATGTCCGATTTTCAACAAAAATTATAGAAAACACAAAAACAGAAAAGTAGGACCCATGCACAGGGGAAAAAAAAAAGCAATCAATGAAAATGCTCCCTGAGAAAGTCCAAAAGTTGAACTTAAAAAACTGGACTTCTAAAACAAAGAAGAAATTAAGACATTCACAAATAAACAAAGATAAAGAATTTGCTGCTATCAGACTTGCCCTAAAAGAAATACTAAAGAATCCTTCAGGCAGAAATCAAAGGACACCAAATGGTAACTAAAATCCACACAAAGAAGTAAGAAGAGTAACTGAGTAAGTATAGAGATAGCATAAAAGTACTTTTGTTTGTTAACTCTTTTCTCCTGATTTTTAAAAAACGGCATAAAGCAGTTATTAGAAAACTGTGTTGAGGGGCGCCTGGGTGGCTCAATGGCTTAAGCCTCTGCCTTTGGCTCAGGTCATGATCCCAAGGTCCTGGGATCAAGCCCCTCATCGGGCTCTCTGCTCAGCGGGGAGCCTGCTTCCTCCTCTCTCTCTGCCTGCCTCTCTGCCTACCTGTGATCTCTGTCAAATAAATAAACAAAATCTTAAAAAAAAAAAAAACTGTGTTGACAGGTTTATAAAGGGTAAAGATATAACTTCGGTGACAATAACAACACAGGAGTGGGGAGAGGAATGAAGTTATACTGGAGTAAAATTTTAATATACCATTAGAATTAAGGTGATAATAATCCAAACTACACAATTCTAAGTTAAGGTACTAATTATCATCTCGAAGACAACCACTAGGAAGATAACTTTGAAAATATAGTAAAAGAAACTGTATAGGAGAATGAGAAACACCAAGAAAAACAAGGGAATTAAAATGGTATATTAAAAACTAACCTACATAACACAGAAGATGGTAGTAGTGGGGGAATAAAGGAAAGAGACACAAGACATAAAGAAAATAGCCAAATGCAGATATAAATTCTATTTTGTCAATAAATACATGAAATGTAAATGTGATTAAAGACTCTGATCAAAAGGAAGAGACTGAGGGATGCCTGGGTGGCTCAGTGGGTTAAGCCTCTGCCTTCAGCTCGGGTCATGATCTCAGGGTCCTGGGATCGAGCCCCGCATCGGGCTCTCTGCTCAGTGGGGAGCCTGCTTCCTCTCTCTCTCTCTGCCTGCCTCTCTGCCTACTTGTGATCTTTGTCAAATAAATAAATAAAGTCTTCAAAAGGAAGAGACTGAAAGAATTTTTAAAAATGATAGAACTACATACTGTCTGCAACAGACACAAGCCAGACTCAAAGACAGGCATACTGAAATAAAAAAGATAATGTGCATACAATATCCAAAAGAGACCTGAAGTGGCTATACTAATACCAGATTTTTTAAATGAACTTTAGGACAAAAAGTATTACTGGAGACAAAAGAACATTTTATGAGGATAAAAGGGCCAATCCATCAGACAGAAGACATATCAGCTATAAAATGCATGCACCTAACGAGAGCCCCAAAATATAGGAGGCAAAAACTGACCAAAGCAGAGGGAGAAACAGACAAAACAGTCCAGGTAGAGACTTCAACACCCCGTTTTCAGTAACAGCTAGAACCACCAGGGAGACGATTAGTAAGGAAATGGAAGACTCAACCCAGAATCAAACATCTGTAGGACACTGTGTGCACCTACAGCAAAATACATATCCTTTTGAAAATAATACTGAGGGTAAGAAGGAAGAGGATGTTACATAGAAGACCGACTACAAATTCAGAATGGTTAAGATGATAACATGGTAAGTATGGGAGTAAATACCCTCATCTGTCAATGTTTGTATATATTTACACTTTTCCCTAATAAATTAAACAAAGCAAGAAAAAACAAACAATGGTAACGTTTAGAGGAAAATAAAGACTTCATAGTTTAAAACACATTGACCTAGAAGACTATCTCATATAATTACAATATGGATTGGCTCAGAAAGCTGCCTTCATACTGTTTTTCTAGCCTAAAATAAAAAATATCATGCAAAGTGGTTGGAAAAATGGCTTATGCAACAATTTTACATCTTTTCGGAGGGTGATGTGTGTGAATTAAATACCAACAACGTGCAGTACATAGAGACACAGAAAGATACTACATCAATCAGATACTAAAATCAATCAGAGGCGGGAAAAAGGCTGCAGAACAGTATTCTGGGTGCTCAGAAACCAAACCACCACCAAACTGGCATCAGTACTAACACTGACAGGAAGTGAACTTCAGAGACAAGGGGTATGAGGGCAGTTTATCCGTACCATTTTAATTTTTTATATTCACACTCTTTCTTTAATACACACAGACAGGTGTGCGTCTCTATGTATGTTTGCATGTATGTATTCCTATTCTTAAATCAAAACAAGTAAGAAAGGCTCAGGCCAAGTTTGCCTCCAACTGTCTCTTTTGCCTTGGCTGGACTTTGGTGAAATCGCTCAGAGTAACCAGAGAACAGGAAAAAAACAAGAGCTGTGCAATGCGAGAGCGAGCTCACGTGAGGAAAACCCTGCAGGGCAGAGTCTTCTGAAGACTTGGGGCATAACTCCATCCCCTGCCTTCCTTGCAGGTACCAGTCCCTGCCCACCCTGTCTTCAATGTCAGGAACGCTATCAGCCCACCTCTCGCAGCATGACCTCCACGCACACTCCAGAGAGAGCGAGCAGACCCTCCACCAACCTTCGGATCTCAGCGTCAGTAAAGCCCTCGACAAGGTCCTTCCGCACGCTTCGGGGGCGCCCTCTGCGCTTCGGCTTCTTGTCATCATCAGAGTCATCCGTCTCGCTCTCAGAGGCAGAGGATCTCTGCGCCTGCCTCTTAGACTCAGTGTCAGAGTCACTGTCATTTGTCTGAGCCTGAAAAGGCAAAGTCACATTGTAGCATGGGCCAGCTGCAAGAGTCCAAGGGACTAAAACCAACCCATCTTAATTCTTTAGAACTCAGAACTTTTCATCATACTGGACAAGTCCAATGTGGAGGCAGGTGTCCTGTAAAGAAGGAACATCTGCTTGGGACAGTTACCTTCCACAGATGTAGTGCAATGTAATGACAAGTGAAATGGAATAAAAGTATTTGAATTGTAGGTTTGTTTACTTCCTTAAGTAAGTTACCCCTCTGTGCCTTGGTTTTCCATTTGTAAAATGGGGATAACTACCTATTACTTGCCTTTTCATGAAGATTAAATGAGTCAACAGTGTAACAGCACAACTACGCCTGGCACACAATTACTGCTCAATCAATACCAGCGACGATTAGTGAACAGGATCTGCTAGGTCTAACAAACTGGCTGATAAAACTTAGTCTAACCTACTTCAATGTTGCTGCAAAAATCAAATGAGATCATGCTTGTAACAGTGCTTTGTAAGCTGTGAAGTATATGTATGTTTTTTGTGTGTGGTTATATAATTTCTTAGTAAGTATTTATAACAAGTGCCACAGATACTTAAAGGCAAAAAGAGGCTGGCTCTGAAAGTCAAAGGCACTGTCAATTAGAGCCAAACAGGTTCTGATTTCCACAGCAAAATGCAAATGTCTTGCCAAATTCAGATCCCATCCATTCGTCTCACCAAGAGCCAATTTACAAAGCTCAAATGTCTCACGGGTGTACTCATGGGCACTCCACATTTTTCTATCTTCCTCTGCTAGGTTCGCTATAAAATACCTGCCTCCCATGACCAGGTAACAGTGCAAAGCCTCTTCCTTGAGTAATTAGCACTACTGTAGCCTTTACGACCTAAGAGGTCCTTTCTTATCTTCCAACTCCCTCGCTCACCTTTTTAGTGGAACTCCGAATTCGAGGAAGCATGTAAATTTCTTCCAGCTCCTTCTGACGCTCTTCCTCCTCTACTTTTTTCCTCTGCTCCTCCGGAATGATCTCATCCCAGTCCTTGTGAGGACGCTCTTCCAGCTCTTCTTCGTCTTCCATTGTTGCGAAGTTGGCAACCTGAAAACAAATGGACAACTCACTCTGACATCTCCCTGTTTCCCAAACACCATCTGCTAAAAAACACCAACTCACCCAGAATTTTTAATCTAAGACTCTATAGGTAGTACCAGAATTCCTATGATGTTATACAATCAGATAATCAATTTTCTGCTAATCTCTCCCTTATCCTCCCCGCCAAATATCTTGCCAAACCCCAAGTTCATCAGTAATTACTAAAAATTAGAGAAACAGATATAAGGATAAAATGGTCTTATAAGTTAAATCATACGTATTTTCTAGTAAATATACTAACTGGAAAATTTAGGTTTACTTATTAGATTATCAAATGCTGAATACTTAATACCAATCCATCATGAAGTTACAGTTCTAAATTATAAATTGCTATTAAATAGCACTCATTTGGAACAATGCATAACTAAAAGCCCTAGCAATTAGTAGCCAACTACCTATCTTACTCATTTTTATCAGAAGTACAGAAACTAAAAAAAAAAAAAAAGTACAGAAACTAAAAGTATGTAATGATTTCATATACTCAGAAGTGCACTCTACTATTAGAAATCAAAATAAGAATTTAAAATGCAAAAAATTCAAACAAACCTAGAAGAATACTCTATTTACAACATACCAAATACCTATTACCTGGCATCAGTCTGTACTGAAAAGATATGTATATCCCAGAAAGAAAAGCACCTAAGTGTATATATTTCAAAGACTCAGCCTGCAGCTACACGCAGATACATTTACCAGCTCCACCGGCTTATGAGCAGTAGGGGGCAGGCCCTGGGCATGGGCTCCACATCTTTTTTATCTTTTTTATTCCTTCCCACACAGTCTTTAAGGGTACAATCAAGTACAAAGAGCTTTTGGATTTTCCATTCCTCAAAGTCATTTGGAACTGACAGTGAAGTCATAAGTTTATGACTTTGGGCCACAATTAACTCTAATTTCCATCACAGATACTATGATCTTCACAATCAGATTTTTTTAAAATTCTAAGACAAAGACAACAGGTGTAATTTCTTAGATTGAAAACATTTTTTTGTTTTATAAAAATGAATCATTTGAACAATCTCTTAAATTAACTAGTATTTATAATTACTTTAGATCTGACCTTTAAAACAGCCAAATGAAAATGACATAAATGATGTAAATATATACATTAGTGGTTCACGCAGTTGAGAAATGAACTTTTCTGAAGAGGATGCAGAATGGTTACCCATGCAGAATGGGCCACACACTACAGGCCAGACCACCTGCCAGGATGTGATCACAATTCCACATGTGTGACCTTAGGAAATCTACTTGACCTGTCTGTGCCTCAGGTTCCTTATCTCTAAAGGAAGAAAATAATGCCCAATTCATCCTACGGTTGTAACAGGGCTTGATACACACAGCAAGGAATACGACTATTAGTTATGTTTACTTAATAAAACTATAATCTTAAGTTATCTCAAAAAAAATTTTGCTATGTTTCCAGTATGTTAGAGTTAAAAAAACAGAAAAAGGAAAAAAAGAAAGGATTAGTGGAAAAAACAAAGTCAACTCAGCTGAAGCACTCCAGAAATAAAGGAGCCCCTAGATAGGAAGACTCCTACTGTGAACTAAATCACTTGACCAGGTGCTAAAATTAACAGCCAAAAGAGCTTCAGCAAGGCAAAAGTCAACAGCTGACCACTTTCGATTAACCTGCAATATGCAGACATTTTTATACCTAAGTCAACATATAATATTCTGACTAAAACATCATCATGAAGATTACTTCTCTTTAAAAGGGAGCAATAGGGACACCTGGGTGGCTCAGTCAGTTAAATGTCTGCCTTCAGCTCAGGTCAGGCAGGATCCCAGGCTCCTGGGACGACAGAGCCCAGAATTCAGCTCCCTGCAGCAGGAAGTCTGTTTCTCCTTTTGTCCCTCCCCCGCTCATTCTCTCTCTCTCAAATACAAAAATAAAATCTTAAAAAATAAAAGGGAGCAACAGTTCTGGAAGTGGAGTCTATTTGAAAAGGTAGTAATTCACCTTAAACCTCAAACACACTGACTCTGATCCTAGAGCTCTCTGGTCTATTCAACAGTTCCTTCTGTGTTCTTCCTCTGAGACGACTTCTACCTGTGGCCAACCTTCGACCTCGTACTGCTTCCTTCCAACACCTCACTCATGTCTCCCTCAATCCTACAGAATCTACTGAACTTAACCATTACTGGAACCTTCAGGTCTCTCCTGCTTCTCTAACCCATACAGAACGAACCCATGCCAATTCTTTCAACCATATTCTCACCTGAGATCGGGAAATCCTTGCCAATTTGACTCTCCTTAGTCTCCCAAACCCATCTTGGGACCATGCTGGGACCATGAAATGATCAGTCCCTCTGACCTCATGTACTTGCTGGAGAAAGTCATAGGACACTGCTGAGCAGCTCCAACATGAAGTCTTACCTTCCAAATACAGCTCACTCCCTATCATGTTCCTCCTACCCGGCACAACCCCTGGCTGTCCCAAATCATTTCTACTTTACTTGCTTACTAGGAATTATGGTCAGGAAGGAAGGAATCCCACATCTCTCTCCCCTCCTATTCCCTAAAGTGTACTTCCCTTTTTCATTTGAAGGCCAACTGCACCACCTGTCTTTATTACATCCCTTCCAGTCTCTTCAAAGGCAATGTACTATCAAATTTTCCTCCTTGCCTTAAAACCTCCAATCTCCCCCTATTCTCAAGCTCTCTCCTCAACCTGGAGACATTATAACATCTTTCAAAACCCTTTCCTTGCTTGACTCTTCTATCCTCATACATCACCTTCACTGTACTTTTTATGAGCTTTTAAATTACCTCCACCACACTCAATGCTGCCACCTCCTCTTCATCTGGTCCCTAGCTTCTGCACTTAGTCCTGATCTCATTTAATTTTGTTATATCAGATACTACCCATAATAGCCTTTAAAACCACACACACACACACACACACACACAAAACACCAAGTCAGCAAGTGCTTACTGCCACCTTCTGCTTTCTGCCTCTGACCCCTCTTTGTCAGCTGATTCTATCACTGTCTCTTCCACAACACTGTCCACGCTTCCCAGAGCTCTGAACCTTCTGGGTCTCCACCTGTCCCATGGAGGCACATTCTTCCCTCTTCGCTAACTTTTCCTCTATCCCCTGACTCTGGGCAGGACAGAGCACGTCAGCGATTACCTCCACGTAGAAGACTACGTCTACACTCATAACACCCCTGGAACTCAGGACAAGAAAGAAAGGAGCCGAGTCAGGTAAAGGAAAAGCAGAGCGCCTTGCGTGCAGGAAGAACTCGCAGACATCAGTGGTTGCTAGTTAACGAATCAGTGCTGAGGACCCCCTCCCATAGTGAGTTCCATACCTTAAACTGTGACAGAAGCTCATCTGTTGCACTTGTTGACACTTCGTTCTCTCTGGTTTCAGCCAAGCGCAAAATTTCATCTATGTCCATTTCCTAAGGGACACCAACAATACAATACGGTGAAGAGGCAACAGTCATCAGTATGGACTGAAAACACTCGATGCAAATGAACCAAATTTCTTTCCCGGGATCCCATTCACCTAAAACAGTACTTGGGTTAAAAAAACTATATCCTTCAAGTAATTACTGTTCTTTACGAAAGCCTCTAACACAGACTCAGCATCTTCTTCCAAAGACACTGAGACTCTCACAAATACTTGTCAAATAAGTTTTTTCTGGGCGCCTAGGTGGCTCAGTGGGTTAAGCCTCTGCCTTCAGCTCAGGTCATGATCTCAGGGTCCTAGGAATGAGTCCTGCATCGGGCTCCCTACTCAGCAGGGAGCCTGCTTCCTCTTTCTCTGCCTGCCTCTCTGCCTACTTGTGATTTCTCTCTGTCAAATAATTAAAACCTTTAAAGAAAAAAAAGTTTTTTCCTCGTTCTTAATTACCTGAGGCTCTGACTCCTCCCCTTCCAGTTCTTTGAAGAGATCCTCTGCTCCAAATTTCAAAATAGCTGTCAGCTCTTCTTTATTAAAAGGATTTGAGCTATAGAAAAAAAAGGTAGTTGTAATCTCTCAGGAATGTCAAATAACCACCATCAAGTTCCACTATAAAATAGCCACCCCTCATAAACCGGTGAAATCACTGGTGAAAACATAAATTCTGCCCCAAGAAAAATGATCTCTCAAAGATTTCATTTTTTTTTAATCCCCATGATGAGTCTGTGATGGTAAACCTAACCTAGGGGAAGACTAGAAAATGAATTGTTTTCCTGATGGCTCATCTATTACACAATCAAGCAAGAAACTTAATTAGCAACATGAAAGCGGAGAGTTCTTTGCTCTTTGTCTTTTGACTCAGGAAGTTATCATTCACCAAGAATTTTCAACCTTCTCAACTCTGGTCTGAAGCTTTTACCATTTAGGTTGCTTTTGAATGGATTTAGGGAAGGGCTCATTTGATTTCTACCTGTGACACAGCTTCAGGACTGCCACAGAAGACACTGAACAGTGTGGTCAAAATGTGAACTCGGTCAGAGAAATAGCTGTGCTTCTAAATAAAGTCAACTGAAACCTGACTATTTTCCTTCTACACCCTTCTGTTTCCAACTGGAAAAGTAATCTCCACACAAACATTTTTACCAGTAGTAAGAAAAGAGTCACCAACTCCATCTGGCAGATTCTTGCTACTGATACATTCAAGGCAACTCTGCACTGGGCTGAAAGCCTAAGGAAGGACACACACCCGCCACTGCTGCTGTGTCGAATGTCACATGCGGAGCCAAAAGAAAGGCAAGAGAGAAGGCCAAGGAGGAAGGAGGGCTGAGAGCACAGGGTTGAGAAGCAAAAAAGAAAAAACAGGGAAAGCACGATAAAATGAAAATGACATCCTCTTGTGGTCTTGGCCTGGCCTCTTCTAGGTAACTAATAGATAACGTCAATTATAGAGAATCCTATTAGAAGGACGAATTCTATCAAATGCTGATGTAAAACTGACTTGGATCTGACCACCTCTTCCACCTTTCTAGAACTTACTTGGACCTTCCTGAGTTGTTTTCCAGAACCGTCCGGCCAGTGGTATCCATACGCTGAATCACCAGATGGTCCAATACCATCTTCTTTTTGGCCCGTTCGATGATCTCCTCCTCCACAGTCCCCTTTGTAACCAAGCGGTAAATATTTACCTGTAGAAGAAAGAAATGTTATGTTTATACCTGATCACCAAAAAAAAATTACCTCTATCTAAAACCAAGAGGAGAAATAAGAACTTATTTCTCTTCTACCAGAAATGACTATAAGCCATTCATCCAAAAGGCGGCTTAATATTTTTACTGTAACAGGTTATAGTCTTAAATAAAACCACCTCAAAAAAACTGTTACTACAGCCTATTCTAATGATAAAAATCTTGCTAAAGAATAATTAGTTTCATGATATAAAGTTTCACCAAACCAAACCTTTGGTCGAGTATGAAACTTAGGAGTTACCCATTACTACAGCAGACTCTGAGATTCACACATGAAGGAAACAAGCATGTATTTCCCCAACATAGCTCAGAGCTAACACTGTCACATATAATAAAGTAGACCACTTTGGAACAATGTTAGATTATTTAACAACTTATCCACATTAAAATAGAAAAACATTCCAGTTCTAAATCTATTCATCATCTCTCTTTCTTGGGGTAAACCTGGAAGTCACTGGTGACATAATTTCCAAACAGAAAAATAGAATAGTTCCCTAGGAAGTTCCTCTTAGCCCCAAAGACACCTTCTCTTACTAGTTAACAGACAGGCTCTACCCTTGGGGAAATGAAAGCAAAACAAGAAAGAAGCATTTTACAAACATCCTAAAAGGGCTAAATAACCACCCCCCTTTTCTGATTCCCCCAAACCATGTCCATATGCGTCTCTCCACCAACCTGCTTCTTCTGACCAATTCTATGGGCTCGGGCTTGTGCCTGCAAGTCGTTCTGGGGGTTCCAGTCGGAGTCAAAGATGACAACTGTGTCCGCTGAAGCCAGATTGATTCCCAGGCCACCAGCCCTTGTCGAGAGCAGGAAACAGAAGTCCTGTACACAATGCAATACACTACTTTATGCAGTGGCCTTCTCAGAAACACTTTCACAGTCCAATAAGCCCTTATACCTGGAAACCCCTGCAGGTGTGGAAAAAAGTGAGATATGATGGACAAACTTTATGGAGGCTAAAAGAATGCCAGGGACTTGATGGCAGAGGGAATTTTAATTTCATAAGCGAAAAGAGTCAGTGCAGGGGACAAAGGAGTCAAGCTGATTCTGATAAGTCGACCAGAACAAAAGAATTAGTGTTCTCTCCTGGCTAAAGTAAGTGTTAACAAGCAATTAACAAAATCCAGAACGTAATTAGCAAGGGGATCATTCCAGCAAGTTGCCTACACACTTACTTTCTGGGTAAAGGTGGATCATACCATGTAAGGTAGTCGGTGTGAGCAAGGACACTTTCTTGTTAGGTGGGCGAGGAGCACACCAACACTGCACTAACAGATCGCGTGCTGGGACGGCCGGGAAGCACGGGGTCCTCGACCAGCACAGCACATGCACACAGAAAACCAGAGCACCTGTGGCCGAAAAGCCACATGTGGGAAAGACTCGGGCTTTCACATATTCCGGTTTCCTCCGCAACAACAGAGACTGAGCAGGCACAGTACACCTGCCTGCGTCTTACAGCTCAGCAAATATGGGGCAGGAGGCACAGAGCAAGTCATAGGAGCCAGAAGAAAAGAAAGCCAAAGAGGTTTCTATTTTTAGGGAATTTGATCATGTATGTCAAAGGTGAAACCCTTGGCACACAAGTGATGCTCAGAAGCTAGTAGTTCTGTGTTACACTTTGATCAGTAGGTGTATTTAATATACGCAGACACAATGAAAAGCTCTCCACGTTCTAAGTCACACTCACCAGCATCCTGCCACAGAAAGAAAAATGAAGAATGGTCTCAGAAGAACTTTAAACAATTGTAGAGGCACATATACTCTGTGATCCTTGGTAGAGACACAGAGTGACATCACACTAAATTACAGAAGCCTAAAAGTAAGCAGTGGACACCTGAGAATGAGATACCTAAACCAAATAAAATCTGGGGTCTGAAAAATCATATAAACAATTTTTGCTGTCACTCTTATTTTTTTTTTTTTAAAACCTTAAGATTTATTTATTTGAGGGAGGTGGGTCAGAAGGAAATGGATGAGCTCAGGGAGATTCTGAGCATGGAGCCCAATGTGGGGCCCGATCCCAGGATCCTGAAATCATGACCTGAGCCGAAACCAGATGCTCAACCGACTAAGCCACCGAGGTGCCCCTTCACTGTCACTCTTTACCAAAGATAATGTGAGTTATAAGATGTTATTTGTGTCTATCATCAAATTGAAAACAAACTCCATGAAATGCAATGCTGCTGAGGGTGACATGAAAATATTCATACACAAACAGAATGAAAATAAACTGCTTTGGGAAATTTAGTGCAGTGCAGATTTTTAAAATGCTTTTTAGAAAGCTCATATACTCTTAACACACAAGGGATTAGGTTTAATCATTGGGTTAAAAAAATGGTACAAGCATGAGGAAATATTAGAAACTAAAATTTTTTTTGATATCTTTAATGACATGGGAAAAATGCTTACAGAATTTTGCATATGAAGTGATAACAAAACTACATACAGAATGACTCTAATTAGGTGAATATACAGAGAAATAAGCAATTATGAATGGAAACACACCCAAATGATGTGAACAGCAAAAGTTGTCTCTGGGATGGGGGGGATTGTGCAATTTTTCTTCTTTGTACTCTTCACTATCTCCTAAATTTTCTAATTATGCATACAGTATTTCCCCCGATGATAAAGTATTTAATTTTTCTTAATAAAAAAGGCTCAGATGTGCAGACTAATAGTAGAGAACCTGTATTCTATAAATAGCTATGGGGCGGAGAATTGAGAATTATAGAGAAAAGACAGCTTTAATAGTGTTTCTCTGAGAGAGGGCAATATGAAACATTCACACCATTTTTTAAACTAAGAATAGGGAACACAAAACCAGTTTCAATAAATACTAAATAATAAAACTAGTTAGCATTTACTGAATGCTCACAGTGTACCAGGCAATGAGGCTAGTGCTTGCTGTGTGCTGGTCACTGCATTTAATCCCACAGCAGGTACTGGAATTATGATTTTACAGGAAGAAACAGAGGAGAAAATGAAGGGACAGGAATTAAAGGGTGAGCAGTCTTCAGTAATTCAACTCCTCTTCTCCTGAACTCTTCAGAGCCTCAGTTCTGTCCAGATTCATAGCCAAAGCTCCGCAAGAAGAACGAACATTTAAGGTTAAAGAAGCCAGAATGCTACAGCTGAAGTGGGACCATGTGTATTTCTAGAGGCAGAAGACATACCACCATTCTGGAGTAACAGACACAGAGTTTTTAAAGCCCTTCAGAAAGCAGAACGTGAGGTCTGTTCATCTACATACAAAGCAGTGGCCCAGGCTCCAGAAGCGCTCATGTTGTACCCAAAACACTAGCTCTACTTCTGGCTCTCTCCACTGCTGCCCTGACCCACACACGGTCCTGCAGCGTTATCTCTGCGCAACCTCTTCTTCCCCATATCTCTCAACTCCCATAGCATTTCTCAGTTTGATATGCACCATCTACAATGTCACCATGGTTTCTCACTTTTCCTAAGCACCCCTTGTATATGTGCCTTAAAACCCATTTTAGAATGAAAATCCAAGCTGGACAGTAGAACTTAAGTTGTTACCAATCGTACCAGCAATCCAACACAACTGAGACATGGCCAACATACTTTTCAAGCCTCAGTCACCAAAAAAGTATAGCTCAGAACCTTCTGATGTAACATACATGTCAAAATTAATCCTACAATCCTACTGGCCAGCCTTCCCAACTCCTGCCCTGCTGCTCTTGCAGGCCTGGAAATTTAGGGATCTGGAAGCCACCAGGGAACACTCAGCTGCTATGAGAACTACTCTGCCACTAATTCAGGCCAGGGCAGATCAACAAAAGCATGCGTATGCTTTTCTGGAATAACAAACAATAAAATTAAGAAGCATCTTTTATATTAGTGATTTCTTATTTCCTTCCCAAAGCAGGAGAACTTCACCGTGAACTGTTTCTGAGACGAAATACATTAAGCCAGAAAGGCTTTCCCACACTGCCCAAACAATAAAGCCATGCATGGTGTACCTCAGACCCATCTGCATTGAAGTGGTCCAGTGCCTGTTTTCGGATTTCTCCCTTGATGGAACCATCCAGACGCTGTAAAAATAGACCACAAGAAAATCATAAGGCAGGAAGATCAGCTATATTCAGAACAGAACACCAGACTTGCAACCTTTATCGCTCCAACACCCACTTAGTAAAAATAACCGGAATGCACTGGCAACGTGCTGTCTAGAGACCGTGCTTAGGCAGCATATCCTATTTGCCCAAGCTCTCTGGTTACAAACTCAAGGTCAGAAGCTTCTGACTCAAAGGGCTATCTAGGTTTATCCAAGGACCAGAATGACTGCTAGGACCTGTAGCGAAAAGATGGCCCACACTGTCCTCAAAAATGATGTTTGCTTCTATATCTGTAGGGACGGAGATTAGGTCACCGTACCATTGCTCACCTAATAATTAGCTCATGCAGAAAATGATCCTTCTTAACTAATGTGACTATAAGTTGCACAGTTATTAAGTGCTACACAGACCAAAAAATCAGTTACCTAAGCTTGGAAACATTCTGCCATAACATTGTGTAAAAATCAAGTCGATCGTATATTCCAGCTTTTCCAAAAAATACACTCTGCAATCAGAGCAAAGTGTTTAACCAAAATGCATATTTAAGAAAGCCTCTGGCATTTACTAGTTATATTTTATTAGAGTTATATGTCAGTTCTAGGTCCCAAACAATGTCACCACGGAAAACCATGTGTCAAATAAATACTTGAGAATCATTAGCTACGTGGTGTACATATGAACTGCTTACTTCTTACTCTTTAAAATCATTTTTACATGTGTTCCCCTTACAATTACATCTTGAGATGACAAAATACCTCATTTTACAGAAGGCAAAACTGACGCAAGAGGTGATGTCATCTGCCCAGTGACGGCAAGTGGCTGGGGACATCATCTGTAGAAGGACCTACCTCTCCCCATCTCAGAGCTCTGAGCTCTGAGCTCAGACCAGACCCAGGCCCAACTGAACACAAGTCAAATCACACCAGGGAACCCCCTTTCGTCTTTCTACCAGCTCTACTCAGAGCCTCAACCCAAAGATATGTTTAAATGGTAGTTCATAGCCTGTATTCAGTATGAGAAAACCCAAACACCTTTCTTTTAATATTCCCATTATTAGGAGACAGCGGACATGACAGACCCAAGTGGACTCCAGCCAAATATTCCCCACAGAGGAAAGCTATGCATTCTTATTTTACTTAGTATCAACTGATTAGTCTGACCTGAAAAGCTCACAGAGCTCCGGGCACTGAGAGACAACAATCTTCTGGCAGTGGACTGGGTTTTTATTTTGTTTTTGTTTTTTTAAAGATTTTATTTATTTGACAGAGAGAGAGTGAGATCAAAAGTAGATGGAGAGGAAGGCACCGGGGTGGGGAGCAGGCTCCCCGCTGAGGAGAGAGCCCGATGTGGGGCTCCATCCCAGGACCCTGAGATCATGACCTGAGCTGAAGGCAGAGGCTTAACCCACTGAGCCACCCAGGCATCCATTGCTTTTGTTTTTATTCCTAAAATAACCATAGTATCAAACCATATTCTAAGTCAGCTTCTGAAAGACTACATAAGGTATTATGGATAGGACAATGCCTTTCAGGGCATTTTAAAAAGACAATCTGTTAGTGAGTTTAAAGATTGGCCTTCTCAGGAGAGACTCACTGACCCCCAGTTTCTTCAATACCGGCATGTAATTACGTAAGTAGGCTAAACAGTCCAACCGCTCATAGAAAAAATATTAAGTCAATCTTAAAAATCAAAGCACTATAAAAATGTTATGCAGAAAGTCAAGATAAACAGCATACACATCCATAAATAAACCAGAGAGAATTTTCACACAGTCTAACACCCAGAAAAAATACTGTGTTGCAGAAACTCATTTCCCCCTTATCTTGTTTTTCTCCTTATCTTGTAGGAGACAACGGAGTGAAGATGAAAATCCACAGTAACAATCCTACAGAGACAAGGGGGCCACATCCCCAGCTTCAGGGCCCAGAAAGCTTTCACGTGCACAGCCCTGCTGGGTTCCCAGCCTCACAGCCAGGGTCAGCTTGCCCTGAGGTGAATGCACAGAACTATCACCTCTCTTTCTTCCTAGGATTTGGGCTTCTGGGATTAGGTCCACACTTCCTTCCTCTCTCCTCCTACCCCAGACTTAGAGCTGGAAGACACCATCTAACATCCTTTCTCGTCTGCTTTTCCTCTCTTATCCATTCTCTTACTGTACCCTGAAAAACAGAATGACCTCACATGACCACTTTCATTATAGGTGCTTAACGGTATGGATGTAAATATAAACACTGCCCTGGAATCTTCGGCTCAATTTGCTCCAGCCAGAAAACTTGTCTCCCAACTTTAGGGTAATTGAGCAAGCAAAGCATTCAACCTGGAGGGAGGGAAACAGGGAGGGATTAAAATCACTGAGCATCCTTACCTGGAAAGGATAGTGCTTGATCGTCAAGTACTCGGCCAGGATGTCCAACATTCTGACCATCTGGGAGAAAATAAGGACTCTGTTGCCTCTTTCTCGAAGTCTTGTCAGCAGTTTATCTAACAGAATCAGCTTCCCACTGCTCCTGATCAGGGACTGGAGATTGAAAAGACATTCCAATCATCACACTCAAACCCGTACTTGAATCTGCCCTTAACTGCTAAGAGTTCCTAGCTTCACAAATACTCTTCAGCCTGGGGAAGCCCCCTGCAGTCTGGCTGACAATTCCTGACATGCTCTTTACCTGGCATCTGCGACCGCCTACTTTCCACGGTTTTCCCAGTGAACTTTCCTCACCTCTTTTCAAAGCTTCTTCTAATGCTCCTTGAAGAGTCACCAAAGGAGCAAAGGGCTCTGGTAAAGAGCATCTACGACACCCGAGTATTTGAGAACTTAACTACAAACAAGGTAGCCACGCACCAGAAGAACCTCCTGCCCATTCTCTCGCTCGTTCTCCTCGGGGGGCTTGATCAGGTAGCAGTGGTTACAGCACTTTTTCAACTCCATCACAATATTCAGGAAACCGGATGTGCTACCTCTTGTCCCTTTGGCAAGAGCCTTGTAGTTCCTGGTCAGAATCCATCTGCAAATTTAAAAATAATGATGTTACTCGATTTGAAGAGACAGAGAATTGGAGGCATCAGAAGACTGTGAGAGAGAGAGCAGTGTTACTGGGAACACAAAAACAAAAACAGGAAAGACGTAAGACCATTAAGAACGCATGGAGGGATCTGGTATTTTCACCTCCTGCCACCTAGCTGGGACCACTCACAGCTTTCGCCTGATTCAGAATGTTAACCACAGGGCAAACACCGCTCTACTGGGCATTTCAACCTGAACACAGGAAACTAGAAGGAAAGAACGACAGTGGAATAATATTTACACACACACACACACACACACATATGCGCGCGCACGTGTGAAACAAGGATGGGTCACTGAAGCCCTCTTTCTCACAACATACAAACCTAGTAAGCTAACAGGACGAGACTAGTTAAATTAAGATTAGCATCAGATGGAAGCTTTGTACCCCTTTACAAACTGTTGTAAAAGTGCACTTAACATGATAAAGTGCTCACGGTAACTGTGTTTTCTATCCAAATTTTTAAAAAGGGAAGGAGAAATACGTATGTTTATCCACATGTAAGCTTTAACCATACACTATAAAATATTGAAGTACCTTTTCTTCTGAGCAAGGACAATTCTTTACACCATTAACAATCCCACTTTCAGGACTCTACCTTGAAGAAGAATGCTCAAGGATTTTCAATGAAGCACTATTTCTAGAAGTCTGAAACAAGCTAACTGTCTACCACTGGGGGCTGCGCTGACTACATTCCACTGCAGCCCCACACTGGAGGACGGCACAGTTGTAAAAGAGGAAGAGGAAGAGCTTCAAAACCCTCTGAGGAGTGTTCCTCAATGTAAGTGAAAAATGTAAGGCACAGAAAAATGTGTATGGCATGCTGCTGACATAGGAAGAAGGAGACAGCAAAAAAGTTAAAATACATTTGGCTTATGTTTTTAAAATTAAAAAATAAAGGAAAGGTAAACATTAAGAATTTTAAAACTGGTAATTATTATTACCTAAGGGAAAGAAGGACTAGAATGAAGGGGATGAGCAAAGATACTAGATATCTTTGAACACAGCAGGCTTTGTAGGTTTGCCTTTGGAACTCTACAAATATTACAAGCAATTATGAAGCAAAATTAAGCAAAGCCAACTTTTAGGACCCGGCAATTGCACTACTGGGTATTTACCCCAAACATACAGATGTAGTGAAAAGAAGGGCCATCTGTACCCCAATGTTCACAGCAGTAGTGACCACAATAGCCAAACTGTGGAAAGAGCCGAGATGCCCTTCAACAGATGAATGAATAAAGAAGATGTGGTTCATATACACAATGGAATATTACTCAGCCATCAGAAAGGATCAATACCCAACTTTTGCATCAACATAGATGGGACTGGAGGAGATTATGCTGAGTAAAATAAGTCAGGCAGAGAAAGTCAATTATTATATGGTTTCACTTTTATGTGGAATATAAAAAATAACATGGAGGACATCAGGAGAAGGAAGCAGGGGAGACAAACCATGAGAGACTGTTGATTCCGAGAAACAAACTGAGGGTTTGGTGGGGGATGGTGAGCCTGGTGGTGAATATTAAGGAGGGCATGTACTGCATGGAGCACTGGGTGTTATAGTTATCATGGAACACTACATCAAAAACTAATGATGTACTGCCTGGTGACTAATATAAATAAAATAAACCATTCTATCTAGCCACAAGTAAGAAAAACTATCTCAAAGTACTTTAAGACTCATCCATTTCTAGTGGAATATACCTTTAAAAACCAAAAAAAAAAAAAAAATGCCATTAAAGAATTTTACCCTTACTCTGTTTTTATAATTCACATTGCTGATAGTAATCTAGGCACTATTACTACTAGGATTGTGTGTGGGGTGTTAAGTAGGTTGGTGAAGTTAAGAAGTGGAATTCTTAGTATGGGTATAAGACCATTGAGGTCAAATAAAGTATCTATCTTGTATTGTTTAACTGAAAAAAATTTATGATGTATTCTTTATCTTTAAAAACAAATAAATTTCCTAAAAAAAAAACCAACGAATTTCCTAATTCTGTCCACTGATGTCTAGTGCAGTCACAAGTCACAGTCTGAGGTCTCCAAATTCCACTTTACAATAAAGCAGTATGAAGAACTTGGTTGATGTATGGCTGACTCCTGCTGTGGGGCAGGAAATGTACAAGATGAATGTGAACATTTTATTCCAGAAAACAAAAGGCTATGAGCTACAACTAGGATTGTGTCAAAAAGACTCAAATCCAACCTGGATGAGCTCCTCCTGGCTAAAAACAGAGCCTTTAGACCAAGAGTATAAAAGAGTGAGTGTCAGAGAAGGAACCATGAATATGCTTATCAACGAATTTGAAATCATACCAAAACAAATTTCACTGGTCAAAACCTTTGAAAAAGGATAGCTATAACCTATCATTCCCTTTTTTTTTTTTAAGATTTTATTTATTTGAGAGAGAAAGAATGAGGCCATGATCATATAGTGGTCAGTACTCTGCACTGGGAGAGAGAGAAAGAATGAGAGGGGGAGGGTCAGAGGGAGAAGCAGGCTTCCTTCCTGCTGAGCAGGGAGCCCAAGATCCTGCGACTCCAAGATCTTGACCTAAGCCTAAGCCGAAGGCAGTCGCTTAACCAGCTGAGCCAACCTGGCACCCCCTTATCATTTCTTTTAAAGATGTCAAACTCCAACATGGATGAACCTTAAGCATATTATGCTAAGTGAGAAAAGTCAGAGAGAGAAAACAAGCGTGGTATGGTGTCACTTACATGCGGAATCTGAAAAAGCCAAATTCAGAAAAACAGAATGTAAAACAACAGTTACCTGGAACTGGGGGAACGGGACAGATGTTGTTTAAGGATACAAACCTGCAGTAATAAATAACCCCAGAGAACTAATGCATAGTCGAATGAACACAGACAATAATATCATATTACTATCATCAACCTTGCTAGGAGACTGGAACTTTAAGATTCCAATCATTACAAACAAAGGGTCATTATGTAATGCTGATAGAGGTGTTTAATTATCATGACAATGACGACCATCTTTTTACAAATAAATGTATCAAAGTAATGTGCTATACACCTTAAATTTACACAGTATATGTCAAATATATTTCAATTTAAAAAAATAATAGAGGCAGGGTGCCTGGGTGGCTCAGTCAGTTAACCACCTGCCTTTGGCTCAGGTCATGATCCCAGGGTCCTGGGAAGGAGCAGGTATCTGGCTCCGGGCTCAGTGGGGAGCCTGCTTCTCCCTCTCCCTCTGCTGCTGCTCTGCTTACTTGTACCCTTGTTCTATCAAATAAATAAATAAAATCTTTTAAAAAGTCAGATGGTAATTTTTGAAAATTAAAGTCTTGTTTTTATTCAGTTGCATTAAGAAGAAAGGAGTATTATCAGAAAGATTACCAGACCTTTAACCGTAAAAGACTGTAATGTTCATGGCATGTAATTAGTTTCAATCATTCCAGATTCAACTCTGAATCATCAAAACTAAAGCACAGAGTGCCTGGGTGGCTCAGTCAGTTAATCAGCTGTCTTCAGCTCGGGTCACGATCCCAGGGTCCTGGGATAGAGTCCACATGAGGCTCCTTGCTCATGGGGGAGCCTGCTTCTCCCTCTGCCTGCTACTTGTGTGCTCCCTCTCCCTGCCTGTGCGTGTGCACATTCTTCCTCACTCTCTCACACGCAAATAAATTCATTCTAAAAAAACAAAAACAAAAACAAAAACTAAAGTACATTCTATACCACCCCATCCCAAACACAGCATTCTATCATAACCTAAACCAAATCTACAACCTGCCCAGGCCCCTTGGAGTGCCAGAAAGGAGAGCATCTTCCCCTTGCAGCACAGAGCTGAGCACCTTTCCTTCTTTACTCCCATAGTACCTCAACAACACTGTTCTGACCCCTTATCTCTACTCTGTCTTCCCTCCGAAGCAACACATCTGGCAGGAACACATTCCACTTATCTTCATACTCCCAGCATCTAGCAGAATGCCTACCACACTGCACAAGCTTAATAAATGACTGAATGAACAGCAGAGAAGAAACAGACGAATGAGTGAAAAATCTGTGTCTGTAGGAGGGGGATTAGCCCTGAGATTTAACATAGACCAGACCACCTAGAGAATGAAAAGTGCTGTGCAAATTCGCACCCAAGTGAGAAAGCAAGAACAATAAAACTTCCTCTTTCTAACCATGAATATACTGCTACTCACATCTGTGTTGAGGCATCACTGAAAAAAGCAGTTTGTCAACTGTGAATCTCACGGCTTCTTTGTACAGATGTTAACCCTATGGTGGCATGATCCAGCCCACAGCTTACTTGTAATACTGCTTCTGCAGAGCCGACATCTCCACCCTGAGGATCTGTTCCACTTTGGCAGGAAGGGATTTCTCCACGTCCTTTTTGACCCTCCGGAGGAGGAAGGGCTCCAGCACCTTATGGAGACTCTGGTAGCCATTCTCCCTCCCTTTCCCATGGTCCTCTTCAAAATCTTCCCAGAATTCAAACCTGGAAATAAAACAAGACAGCATTTATTATAAAAGCAACCGGGAAGAAGGAAAAGAGCATTTTTCAAACTAAAATTTCAAATTAACTAAATGGAAAAGAAAATCTGATAAAACAAAGAAGAAAAAAAGACTATTCCCTTTAAGAAAATATAAATTTTACCAGTCACTAGCTCATGGACACAAGAGAGGGGAAAACAAAAAGGAAAGGGAAAAAAACCAACTGAATCAATCCCATCTGTCTACAATGTGGTAACATTAGGTTTCCAATTCTCCGACTAAGTGGAGATATTTCAGTATACATGCAATGAGAACATAAGTACAGACAAGTTCTTGTCATGAAACATTCTGCAATAAAGTTAATAAGCTATCTTTAATAAGCTGCAATTTCTTGGGAAAGCAAATTCAGAGGTAAGAGGATAATTAGTGGCAATATTAGAGCTGTCACTGCATAAAGTTTAAAAGTTTCTTACACAATTTCCATCGATAATCCTCACTGTTCATAGATGAAAAAGTTAATGGATTATAATGACATTAGTAAGTAAGACCATGGTCCCCAAATAAGAATAGCAATACGAGTGATACCAATTTAATAGCATTAGAACTTGCAGACACAAATTTTACTAATAAATTTTAAAACCTGCCGCCATAATAATTCTGCCTCAATTCTATAGATAAAAGTTTTTCATGTTTAAATCTTAATTTAATCATCTCTGATTTACTACAGGACCCATGGCCGAAGTCTAGAACAGGATACTGGGAACAGATTTCTTTCAAAAAACAAAAAAGACTGAAGGAAACCTCTTTCATGATTGAAAATAATGTGCATTGTCCTGCCACTAGAAGGCCAGGGAAGCACCTGGAAGAACCAGCTGGGCCCTGTGTGCAGACGCTCAGCACAGGAGAACAGGCCACGGAAGGATGCTAGAACCAGAAGCTTCATCAGCCACCGCTTGTCCTCTGACACCAGGTGGCCCTCCTCTGCTGAGGCCAGTCACACTCCAGAAGACCAGAATGGCTCCACATTATCCAGAATCTGGAGGACTCAAAAGCATCTGCCCTCTGAGATGGAAAGTGAGAGCGCAGATGCCAGCACCGCCGCAGAGCACAGCAGCGTCAACAGTCTGCGGCCGGTTCCGAACTGAGCAACAGCCACACGCTTCATCACGTACTGGGAGGTGGATCAACACCAGCCTCGGAACACCTGCTCAACAGGTGAAACTGCCCTCTTCGGGGAAGCCAACAAAGAGACCATTTGGGGTAGAAATCTAAACACATCACTAAAGCTTATGAACTGATAAACCCAAGTTGCATTTTGTCACACTGCTATGCAATGACTCCAGGAACAAAACTAAATTAGTACACTAGGTACTAAACTAGGTAAAAGGAATAAAAGGAACAATGCCAACTGAACAGTCTCAATGCTAGGAATCACACCTCATGCACAAAATGTACAAAGCAACTGGAAATCAGGGACTATCACTGTATCAGGCTATTCTCTGAAAAGCTGGGTGACAATTTCATTCACACTGAAATGTGAATTTCAACTCACATAATATTCATCATGAATTAAAACTATGCTAGTATAAAAGCTTCAATATGAAATTATTAAATACTAAATTATTTCATATTGAATATGAAATTTCATGAAATTATTTCACAAATATGAAATTATTTCATATTGAATATGAAATTATTTCAATATGAAATTATTCACAAAATTTACTTCCCCTACTGTTTTAGGCAACAAAAATTTTCACCTGCCTAGTTTTAGTATTCTTAGTAAATTAAAAGTTAATGTGACACACTATTTCTTTATATACATGCTGAATGGTTTATGAATTGTCTATAATTTCTTTCCCTCTGAACAGCAGAGATGAGTAGCAGTAACAGAGACTGTAATGCCTATAAGCTAGAAATGTTTCTTATCAGGTCCTTTAAGAAAAAGTTTGCTGTTCTCCACAAGAGAAAACTGTCAACTTAAAATACATGTGATATAGGGTTTTGGAGTAACCTTAACAATGACATCATGCCACAGCCTAGAGATTATTTTAGAGATTATTTTATTTAGAGATATTTATTTTAGTGTGGTCAGAGTGGTCAAGTTTCTCTACTCACCTTCTGAGGTGTGTTAAAGTAGGCTAGAAAAATAAAAGTGAAAAAAGGACAGCCATAGACAAATGAAAACAAAAAATTTCTTGCTAGTAGCTCTGCCTAACAAGAAATAGTGAAAAAGTCATTTAGGCTAAAAGAAATGAAGGAGAAGCCAACAAAGATAAAATGAGATCAATGATCTTGCCATTGGGTAATGGCAAGATGAGAAATAAAGATCACTGGAAATGATAAAATAGATGTGTAATATGAAAGACAAGCCAGGGGGTGGGGGGAGGTAGACAAGCCCAAATAAAGCAATAAATATATCACTGTATTCTTGGGTTTACAACATGAGGAAGGAAGTGAAAACGAAGCCATACTGGAGAAAAGTTGTTATGTTTTACCAGAAATGGGTTAGCATTAATCGGAAGACGACGGTGATGAGACACATACCAAAAACTCTAGCAACCGGTAAGATAATAACTTTTAAAAAAAATCAATTAACAGAAGAATTCAAACGGCACACTAGAAAATAACTGTTAAAAAGAAAAAAAGATAATAACCGTTGAAACAAAAAAAGGCAGTAACAGAAACAAAAACAAAAAAGAAAGAAAACATATGGGGGGGCGGGCAGAATAGCATACATAAATCCAACCATAGCAAGAATAACATTACATGTGAATGAACTAAACCCTCAAAAGGCAGAGACTGTCAGACCAGATTAAAAAAGGAAGATGAACCATATGTTGTCTAAAAAAATCACATTTTAAACTCCTAAAAAGAAGCTGAAAGTGAAGTGATGGAAAACTGCATACATATCACACAAAACAGATCTAAAAACAAGAAATATTACTAGAGATAAAGAGGGACATACATTTCATGATAAAAAGATCAATGATCAGGAATACAGAACAATTACAAAAGTACACAAACCTAACACCCAAACCTCTCAAATACATGAAGGAAAACCTCACAGAA
The DNA here is from genome assembly GCF_964662115.1 of Mustela nivalis. Taxonomy (NCBI): domain Eukaryota; kingdom Metazoa; phylum Chordata; class Mammalia; order Carnivora; family Mustelidae; genus Mustela; species Mustela nivalis. Next base: position 145,067,259 of record NC_139025.1, read on the forward strand.
CTGAAAGTAGTAGATCATTCAACTACAGTTAAACATGGAAATGATTCACTGTCAGTAATAACTAGACATGAAGTCAATAAAGCTATCTAAGACTTGGCTAAGACTAAGTTGATGTAATAAACAGAACTCTACCCTATGAAAGCGAAGTATTATTCTTTTCAAGTGAACAAAGAACATTCTCCAAAATCTTAAACATACTATAGGGGCGCCTGGGTGGCTCAGTGGGTTAAGCCGCTGCCTTCGGCTCAGGTTATGATCTCAGGGTTCTGGGATGGAGTCCCACATCAGGCTCTCTGCTCAACAGGGGGCCTGCTTCCCTTCCTCTCTCTCTGCCTGCCTCTCTGCCGACTTGTAATCTCTCTCTGTCAAATAAATAAATAAAATCTTTAAAAAAAAAATACTATAGCATTTAACAAGTAACAGTAAATCCATTTAAAACATATTCTTTACGAAAAAATTAAATTATGAATCATTAGGGAAGTGCCTAAAAATTCTAAATTAACCAGCACATTTAAATAAAAAACCATGCATCAAAGAAGAAATCACAAGAGCAATCGGAAAAGGTGAAACTGAATGAAAGCCAAAACACATGAGATCAATATTCAGAGAATGCAGCAAAAGCAGCATGCGGAGGGTAAGCTATACCTTTAAACACCCATACTGAGAAAAGGAAAAAAGGTCTTAAATCAATAATCTGAGCTTCTACCTTAAGAGAAAATGAGACAATTAAATCAAAGGCAATAATAAAGATGAGAAAAGAGATATATGAAATAGAAAACAGGTTAAAAAAAAAAGTCACAAGTTGTTTTCTTTGAAAACAACCTCCAAATTGTTAAACCTTTACCTGAAATGACCAAGAAAAAAAGGTAAGACACAAATTACCACAACCAAAAATTACTGAGATCACAATTTAGTCTTCAAAAAGTAAAAAGATTGTAAGGAAACACTATAACATTATGCCAACAAATCAGACAACTTAGACAAAATGGACAAATTCTTAGAAAGACACAGATTAACAAAACTAAGTGAAAAAGAAACAGAAAACCTGAATAGGTCTACAACTAGAAATTGAATTAGTCATTAAAAATTTTCCCACAAAGAAAAACTAGGCCCATCCACATGGCTACACTGGTAAATCCTATCAAATATTTTAAGAAGAAGTTAACACCAATCCTAATAAATTCTTTCAGGAAATAAGGGAAGAAAGAACATTTTCCAATTCATTCTATTACACGGACACCAAAGCCAGGCAGACATTACACATACACACACACACAAACACAGAACTAGAGACTAATATTCCTCAAAAACACAGATGAAGAAGTCTTTAACAAAATATTAGCAAAATGAATGCAGAAAAACAAAAAAGGATGCAACATCATAACTAAGTCAGATTTATCACCGGAATGAAAGGCTGTCTTAACATCTATAAAGTAACTAATACATCATATTGGTAAAATAAAGAACAAAAATCATAGTTACCTCAAGAGACCCGGGGAGGGGGGGTGGGAAGCATGTGACAAAATCCAACACTCATTCATTATAAAAACTCACAAAAATCAGGAATAGAATAACACTTCCTCAACCCAATAAAGGGCATTTTCAAAAATTCTATAGCCAATATCCTGTTCCTAATTCTATACAACACAGGCATTCTAGAGAATACCACAGAGCAAGAAATAAGAGACATCCATCCACAATGTAAAAGATCCTATATCTAGACTGTGATCCTGTATCTAGAAAACACTGGGAAATAAAGAACAGCAAAAACAGTGGAAATAATTCAAGATCCTTATAAAAAACTCTATTACAATATGAAAACTACATTTTAAAAAATTCCAATCAAAATCAAAATAAGTAGGAATAAACTTAACAAAAGAAATATAAGACTTATGGGCTGAAAACTACTAAACACTGTTGAGAAAAATTACAGAAAATCTAAATAAACAGGAAACTTTCTGTGATGAATAGCTTAAAAAGCTCAATACTGCTATAATTCTCTCTAAATTCCCTCTAAATCGCTCTAAATAAACCTCTAAATTCAACATAATACCTATCAAAGTTCTAGAAGATTTCTTTTCCTTTCAGACATCAACAAGCTGATCCTAAAATGCCTATGGAAATACAAAGGATCAAAAATAGCTAAAATATTTTTTAATAAAGACAAAACTGAACTTTTATCTCACCATTTTAAGAATCAGTGTAAAGCCTCAGTCATCAAGACAGTGTGGCATCAGCGTAAGGATAGAAATACATACCAACAAATCAGAACTGAGAATCCAGAAACAGAACCTTATATTCATGATCTCAACTGATTTTCAACAAAGGTACCAAGGCAATTCAATAAAGAAAAAATACTTTTTTCAATAAATGGCACTGGGACAATTTCCAAAATCCCACTGCAAAAAAAATAGGACCTTAAATCCTCATACTTCACACTGTAACAAAAAATGCAAAATGGAATAGAGACCTAAACATAAGAATTATAATTCCCATTAAGAAAATAAAGAAGAGGGGTGCCTGGGTGGCTCAGTGGGTTAAGCCACTGCCTTCAGCTCAGGTCATGATCTCAGGGTCCTGGGATCGAGCCCCGCATCGGGCTCTCTGCTCAGCAGGGAGCCTTCTTCGTCCTCTCTCTCTGCCTGCCTCTCTGTGTACTTGTGATCTCTGTCTGTCAAATAAATAAATAAAATCTTTAAAAAAACAAAAACCCATGGAGCATTTCCCTGTCAATGTGACAACCCTTCGCTGCCTACTGCATGCCAGAAACTACTCTAGGCAATGTGGACAATCGATGAATTACATGAACATGATCCCTGCAGCTTTTTTTTTTTTTTAAAGATTTTATTTATTTATTTGACAGAGAGAAATCACAAGTAGATGGAGAGGCAGGCAGAGAGAGAGAGAGAGGGGGAAGCAGGCTCCCCGCCGAGCAGAGAGCCCGATGCAGGACTCGATCCCAGGACCACGAGATCATGACCTGAGCCGAAGGCAGCAGCTTAACCCACTGAGCCACCCAGGCGCCTCTCCCTGCAGCTTCTAATGCGTAAATCTAATGACATGAGACAAATGAGGAAGAAATGAGGAAGGGGAGGTGCCATGAAGAAAATAACAGAGGGTAGGTGATAAGCCCCTCAAAAAGGCAGCTTCAATTGGGTGGTCCGAGGAGACATCAAAAAGGAGGTGGTCACATAGGCTGAGGCAAAAATGTTAAGACGTGACTGGCCATGTGAGGATGAGGAGGAGGGACAACAGTCCAGAAAAAGAGCGGCAGGGGCGTGGCACATTACAGACACAGAAATGATGACCGAACGGCTGAATCAGGATGAGTGGTGAATAAATAGGGATGGGAGGAGTCAGAGCACTACTGAGGGGCCGCACAGACCCACGTCTTCCAAGTCAGGGTAACAACTTCAGATTTCATTCTAAGGATGGGTGAATACCACTGGATTAACTTAAAGTTTTAGGAAACGTGCATAGCATCTCTCCCATAAAAATCTTCTCAGTAAAAACATTCCATGATTCTTTACTAAGTTAAAGATCTGAGTAACACCTAATGCTGATGGCTTCTGTTATCAAAGGTTGGGTTTAAGATTCTAATGCTTATCACACTCTGTATCTTATATACGTCATTTCAATTACTGATTACCTTGTAACAGAGAGGTCTGAGATTTCCTATTTACCAAATTTTTCCCCAATGCATTAACTGATTTCAACATCTGGTAGATAACAGGCTTTTCCTCCTTGACATCATGCTGAATTCTGTGCCTCCTCACATTTATCACGGAACAGTTTACTAATTTTGTTCCTGCGCCCGTGTCACGTTTTTTTTTTTGTTTTTTGTTTTTTGTTTTTTGTTTTTTAAGATTTTATTTATTTATTTGACAGAGAGAAATTACAAGTACACTGAGAGGCAGGCAGAGAGAGAGAGAGAAGGAAGCAGGCTCCCTGCTGAGCAGAGAGCCCGATGCGGGACTCGATCCCAGGACCCTGAGATCATGACCTGAGCCGAAGGCAGCGGCTTAACCCACTGAGCCACCCAGGCGCCCCTCGTGTCACGTTTTGCTATCCCCAAATCATGCCATCTGTTTTCCCTAAAGTCTGTTTTTCAAAAATTAAAAAGCATTGGCATTTCAGACATTCTCCATCTTTCGAAATATACAGGAAGGAGCTTACTTCTCCGGCATAATAAAGTGCAGCAGGGACCAGAGCTCTTTGAGGGAATTCTGAAGAGGGGTCCCCGTAATCAGGAGCCTATGGTGGGACTTGAAATCAATCAGAGTTTTATACAATAAAGAGTCATCATTCTTCAACCGATGGGCTTCATCCACTCCCAGAAAGGCCCAGTTAATACTGCCCAGCACAGTCTAAAGTAAAAACAAAACAGAACGAGCCACCAGGTCAGAAGGGAACCCAAAAGTACTTTCAAGTGTTAATTAATCTCTGTACAAATACCATCACAAAGGTATACATAGAAAACATTTATTCTTCATGGACTTAAATTATATTAGGACTCCTCTGTTTATTCTGTTTCTGGCTAGACTGGTGTCTACTCAGAAGAGCACATCACCATCCAAAAGGTACTGGGGGGAGGGGGAGTCTCTTAGGCCAGGCATTGCTGCATGCCCTACAGCAAGAACACAAAAATTGGTATGCTGGGCAAAAATAATACAAAAACAAAAAAACACAATAGTGCAGTCTCTCGTTTATTAAGATTCTTCTCTGCCTCTTCTACACCCCAACCCTGAAGCACAGAAACACCAAGAGCCACCAAATTGAACTCATTTACACTTATTATCACCAACGGGACCAACTGCCACATTTCTTAGTAATTGTAGAAAGGAGATGGTGTAAAGACCTTCATTCAGAGACTGATCACATCATCTGTTGTGGAGAAATTCCTTGACAAAGGTATGATGGGAAGTGCCCGGGATGGCGCTCAGGTAAGTTACTGGCCTCAGTCCTCTTTCATCCTGTTTAATTCCATTGGACTAAGCAATCTAAAGTCCCCTTCAACTGGAAGATTCTGATTTTTATTTACAACCTTAATATTCTTTGTGGATTATTTTTTCATTTGTTTGCTTTTCCAAATAAACACAGAGAAGTAACATGGCAAGCAGGAAGCACAGACCCCACCATTTGGACAAGTCACACCACAAAATTACACACCTTATCTTTTAAGAGGATCTCATATGTTGTTATAAGTGCATTGAACTTGAGCCTTTTAGTCTGAGAATGAATCCATTCATACTCCCGTATCTAGAAGAGAAATCAGTAATTAAGATACAATTGCTACTTTTACCTTTCTGTATCACCAGTAGTCTTGTGATAAACATGCCAAATAAAAAACAAACCTGACTAGAATTTAATGAATATTTTATACATTCTAAACTGACCTAAGCAACCACAATGTAGAGCCATAAGAGAATTAAAAGATCACTGAGCAGCAAAAACTTTACTGCCAGAATTCAAATCAACTGTCATCTTCCCCCACCTCCGCCCCAAAATATTTGACCAAAACATGCACTGCATCTGTAATTAAACCCCAGTAAGTTGAACTTATCTAGTGATCCCCAAAATGTTAATTTTCTTAAGAATATTTTCGTATTCTTTGCCCATTGGTAGGGCAATACTTTAATTAACAAGTGGAACAAATCCCAACCTCTACCTTTGGGTCAGAAATGTCATTAACTTAGAGCAGAAAGATGTGGCTTCCAAGGAAAAGGAAAGGGAAGGTTATGGGATAAAATGTAATTTCATATGAATGAAAATAATGGATGTAAAGGAAAACAAAAACTACCACATTCATACTGCAGTGTGACTGGACAACAGGGCAAGGAGTGTATGTGGTGATCCCCACCAAGGGGGAAGAAAGAACAGAGAAAAGAAATGTTGGGAGTTCACACAGAAAACTTCTTTGACTCCACAAGTTTTCAGAGTTCACTTTGTCTTCAGATTTGAATGCAGTGATTGAAGCCATTCTGCATAATCTAAGAAGGTTTTTTTCTTTCAACTTTTATAACAGTTAACAAATGGATTCACAAAGCTAAGAGCGACTATATGCTGAGAAACTCAAAATAAGAGCCATGAAATCTGCCAGGGTATAGTTAGACAACTTGAATGAAAATATTCAATATATAACATATGTCTCAAAGGTCTGAGGATTCGGGACGCCTGGGTGGCTCAGTTGGTCAAAGGTCTGAGGATTCCTGATGGCTTGCTCTTGTGATAAGCAATCCCCCAGAAACAGTTTCCTCTAACATACAGTTATGAAATGAACACACAGTAATGAAAGAACAAAGGTCTGGGACCAGACCATTCTCTGTCCTGACCCCAGCTCTGCCACATTCTAGCTGGCCTAGAACGAGCGTTAAACTCTTAGAGTCCTTTACTTCATCAATCGGTTAGGAAGAGTGGCATCTACTTGGAGGACCATCGTGGGAGTTACAGGTAATATACACAAAGCACCCAGCATGGGCCCTCGCACCTAACAGATACTTTTGGAAAAGTCAATTATAATGAAGAAATGACTTGCTGAACAAAGAGCAAACCAAGCCTCTGTTTTCTGAGTTCCTACTACTCACGTTAAGGTTGAAAACAGACAAGTAATTCTCATTTCTATAGCCCTAGCATGGCTCATTGTCCTTTCTCTTTATTCCTTCCTTACAAGTTCTATAACCTCGTCATGTTAAAAGGCTGAGAAACAAACTCTAAGAACTCGGTTTTAGCAGCAGCTCTCCGCTCAAACAGCAAAAATAATATTAACATTCTATGAGGTATTAATTCCATCTCTAAATAAGTGGTCTTGGAAATACAAAAGGCAGAAGAAAAATACTATAGTCCAACTAAAAGAGATTCCCATTCATATACTGCCACTGCTTTCCCTTAACACACAGTAAGCATGTTTTAAAGACTATCGCTGATGCATTTTTGTGATACATAAATCTCCCAACGTTGGGGGCATGGCAGTGTCAGAATCATAATGTTACTAAAGACTATAATGGCTTTAGGTCAATTTCCAAAATACATTTATAACACAGATTCTATCCCAATTCTTTTTGTTTACACACCGTATTTCTGCTCATCAGGTCACCTATGTAAACCACTACGTTAATCTCTGGTGCCCAGATTTCAAACTCCCTCTGCCATGAGGTGAGGGTGGATAAAGGGACGACTATAAGAAAGGGGCCATACAGCTGGTGTTGGTGGAACAGGTAGGAGAGGAATGATATGGTCTGGATGGTCTTTCCTAGGCCCATTTCATCAGCAAGGATTACACTGTTACTTCTGCAGAAAGAGAAAAATAAAAACAAAACAAAATCATTAGTTCACACATATACACACACACACACACGAAGAACAAGGACATTAAAGCCTCAGAATTCACCAAGTAAGGCACTGGTCCCAAGCCCCAACCGAATTTCCTCTCCTGCATGAAAAGAAAGTAGAAGCTATAAAATAGCAAAATAACAAGTGATCTGAGTATGACCCAACTTTGAGTTTCCATCAGAGCCTATTCAAACTATAATCTTTACATTGCACTTTGGTCTTTCTTTTACATCTACCCCTTGTAACAGAGAAGGCAGGTTTTATTATACTGAGGTGTCCAAGAACATGACCTTGGGCTCCAACATTACAGAAAGCAGAGGAAAACTGGCTATCATGTGCTTCTTCCCAAACCACCCACCCACTGCACTCTGCAGGCCACTAGGTTGTTTGATGCGATGCACACTACTCCCTAGGCCTATGTGCTGCAGGGGCTGTGGCTTGTTTTAAATACAGAACAATCTATATGAGAGGCAGGCTAAGGTTAGATTTCTGAATCCACCCTACACCTAACAAATCAGAGTACCTGGGAAAGGGCTCAGGGATCTGAACTTTTAAACAGACACTTCTGGATATTCTGATGCAGTGTATTCCTTTGATCACACTTTGAGAAACACTGTTCTAGGAAACAGTCTGGATTTCAACTGGACACTAACAGGAGAGGATTGTCCAGATGGAAGAAAAACACTCAAAGAAATGGCCAGAGTAGGAAAGTATGTTGGGAAATAAAAAACAGCCCATTTGGCATGGAATCAGGAACAGATGTATGGCAAAAGGCAATCTACCCTCAGATAACTAATTAACCAAGTACTCTTTACATAAGATTAAAATGATACTACACATATGTATAAACTCCTAGAAGAGCCTTCCCTCACATACTTTTTCTGTTTCTGTAATATACAACAGAAAAAAATAATTATTTGCATTTAACAATAAAGAAGCCAGAAACCATAAAGAAAATTTCATATTTTTCTACCTACTTGCACCAGGAATGAGCAAGCCAGTTGAGGCCTTCTAGCTGATAATCACGGAGCTCCAGATTCTCCCCTCCTAAATATGCCGGTTGTTTCTTTAAAGCCACAAACCGTGGTCTCTGCTTCAAGGCCTGAAAAACCAAAATTAAAGCCCCGGTCTGAAGACTTTCTTGCTGTTCCTATGTTAAAATGCTAGCCGTGACTTATGCACTCTGAACCATAGCACAAGTTTAAATCCCAGATCTGCGTCACAAACCCCACCCCGCCCAGCCCACCACCTTTCACTGTAGCCTGTATTCCCAAAGCCTGAAGCATCCCAAATAGTTCTTGGTTGGCCTGCAGTCAGTCTGTGAACATTACCCAGCACTTGTTCTATAACGTTTCTATCTTACAGCAGGCAGTGAGTGCCATACAATCACCTTCATGTTATCTCGTTTAAACTGTACAACACCTCTGGGAAAGTCTGCACACACTAAACCCAGCAGAACTTTACCGTGATAGCATTTGCAAATTCTGAAACGTAGCCCCCATCTAGCTGGGACCCCTAGGTATGTGAGTTTGGTTTTCTTAAGGAAAGGGTGTGAAGGATGGAGTGGTCTATCTAGTAGGGCCATGTCTCTATGGTTTGACGAAATACAGATTCCACGGCTAAATCCATTTGGGAAACAACGTAATAAAAGTTATATAAATTTCATTACTCGTGACTTTTCCAAGTCTAAAATGCTTGTGCATATTGTGAATTGACAGGGAACATTCATTTAGTTCGTTGGCCACAAAGTCTTTTTTCAGGGACTATTTCCCTTGAAGATTAGGGTTTTGTGGAATTAGCACCCTGCTATGTGAAGTATCACCCTAAGATCTGTTTGATAAGGTGGTCACGGATCATCCCGGCTCTCCTCTGAGCAGCCCACAGTAAACAAATCTGACTCCGCGCTCAGCCACCAACCACCGCATCCACTTGTGCCAAGTCTCCCCATCGTGCTGCTGCCACCTGATCCTTCCATCCCTCCACGACTTCCCTTGTCTTCACGCTCTTCTTTCCTCAGGGACTTGTATGGCATCTTCCTGGCTGGACCTTCTGGCTTTTTAAGTACCGCCCCCAGAGTCTCCTGCACACTGCTGTGAGATGGGGCTAAATACGGCTTCTACCCTGCTGCTCTTCTCACATCAGAACCCACAGGGTAAAGCCCAAAATACCCTTCACAGTATTCAAGGTACCTATTCAAGCACCTTCAAGGAACTCGGACCCAAATGCACTCACTGACGTCACTTTCCTCTCTTCCTACTCAAAGAACAGCCTTCTCTTGCATCCTTCGTGGGAGGGCAATAAACCAGGCCCCCTTTGTCTACCAGGCATTAACTCCTTCTCCAAGGACCAGGGAAGTTCAAGTACCACAACCTCCACTTTAACTCTTTCAAATTCTTTCAAACCTCCTCAAGGACTACCGGAGCCCAGTGACTTCTACCTCTGTGCTTCTTGGACCAGAAATTCTTTACTAAACTCACTGCCCCCTCGGTCATATACTGCGTTTCACAGACAGAGGCTTGGTGCCATGAACTAGATGTCAACTCCTCAGAGACAGAGCCACGTCTTACACAGACTTTTGTTACCAAGGCATACCACTTTACATGGGCAGTGGATTCCGGTGAAGGGAAAGGATCTGAACAATCAATCTAGCAACTGAAAAAGCCTATATATTTGGGCTCTAATGGAGAATTCAGAGCCTCTCCCCCTTCCTGTCACTTCTCTTTAAAGAACTTAAATTCTTTCAAATATTCTGCACATTGTCTCTAATCAGACATACCCAGGTCTGTGAATTTTAAGAATAAAGAGATCAGCAGAGCCATCATACAACTCATGCTCTCTCCCTGTTTTAATATTTAACTTTGATGTCTAGGTTAATTCATCTTCTTTCACTTCAAAATGGGGAATTATCATTTACTTTTGTAGTATTTTTCTCTTCCCAATATCTATGTGACAAACCCTATCAATACCTCTTTCCCCTGGAAAAACAAAAGCCAGCAATCACACCTTGCATTCTCTTGTCGGGATGGTTTTAGAGTTGTTCCGACTATGGAAGCTATCAATGCAGCTCTGGAACTTCTTGCCAATCAAGGCTTCATCTTCCCAGCTACACTCTGAATAGGGCAATCCCATCCATTTGCATAGATATTCAGGTTCATTTGAAGGTGCCGGCTTCCGACTATGAGCTATTTTATATATAAAAAAGTGTAGGTTAGCATCTGTCATTAAAGGAAGGGGAGTGACAATTCTGCTTTACATGTAACCACTGAATCGTCACTTGGAAAAACAGCGAATACTCTGCAAAATGCGAACTGCTCTTAAATGCTAACATTTATTAACCAGAGCTTTTGCTTACCTGGAAAATCTGTCTGACCCAGTGTAGACTTGCTTGTCTTCACAGCTAACCAAATGGAAAATAAAATAGAAAAATTACCACTAAAACAAGAGTAACACTTTAGGGCCTACAAGTAAGAATACAAATACATTCTACAATGTTGTATCACAAAAGAAAGGAAGGAAGGAAGGAAGGAAGGAAGGGAGAAGGCAGGGGAGGGAGAGAGGGAGGTGGGTAAGAGGAAGGGGGGAGGGCGGAGGGAGAAGGGGAAACAGTCCTGTGCTCACACAGCCCTGTGGATCTATTACCCCATTCCTCTGCTTCTTCTTTACAACGAAACTCCCCAGAAGACCTGCTCCTACTCACTGTCCGCCTCACTGTCTCTTGAAGCCACCCCAATCAGGCCTGTATTCCCACCACTCCATGGATCCAATTCACTAGCACCACACGGGGGCCAACCTCAAGGATCACGCCGTGGTCCTCACCACATTCGGCTAGCAGTGTTTCCTCCTTCCCAATCCCCATGTATCACTTGGCATCCAGGAGATAATCCCTCAGCCACCGTCCAATCCCACTGACTCTTGTTTGTCTCCTGTGGCTTCTTCCTGACTTCCAGAACGTGGAATGTTCTCAGATTTCCTATTCTCACTATGTATACTATTTCTGATAATCTCAGTATATCTTAGGCTTTAAATACTATCTATGCAGTGATAAATTCCCAAATTTAAATCTCCAGCACAGACTAAGAGATCTCAACTCCAGACTCACATATGCTATAGCCTTCACAATACTTCCCACTCAGACAACTAAGAAGTATAGCAAACTTAGGAATATCAAAATAAGTTCTTGATTTTCATTCCAAAAGTCAGGTCTTCCAGGTCTTAACCTTTCATTTCAGTAAATAGTACCTGTATTCTCCTATTTGCTTGGGTCAAAAATCATGGCATCCTAACTTGACATCTTTTTCTCTCATCCCCCACATCCAAATATACCAGCAAATCTCTTAACTTGTCCTTCAAAATAAATCTAGGTAACTATATACTGTCAAAAAGTAAACCCACAAAACGCATTTTTTTTAATTTACATTACCCCAAAACCAAAAGCCATTATTCGTGGAGCTCAAACACTGCTGAAACAAGTTTCCATGTGCTCACCAATTACTCTTTCAACTATCTGATACTGTTTGTTCAACTCTGAGGCCAGCTCTTGTTGGCAGTTAAAATATTCCACATCTTCAGGAGAGACTTTTCCCAACCTAGACAGAAGACAGAAAAAATACATCCCAGTTAGATTTGGGAGACCTAAAAAAATAAATAAATTTTTAAAATTCAAAAAAAAAAAGAAAAGATTTGGGAGACCTATACACATCTCTCAAAGTCAAAAAGAGGAAAAGAAACTGAGTCTCTACTTCCATCTGTCCTTTAGCAATTCCTTTACTACCTTATTAGGCCAGATATTTCATAAAAAACGTACTTTTAGAAAACCTTAGACTCCAGAGTGCTTAGGTGATTCAGTTGGTTGAGCATCTGCCCTTGGCTCGAGTCATGATCCCAGGGTCCTGGGATCAAGCCCCACATCAGGCTCCCTGCTCAGCGGGGGCCTTGCTTCTTTCCCTCTCTCTCTGCCTACCACTCTGCCTACTTGTGCTCTCTGTCAAATAAATAAATCTTTAAAAAAAAGGAAAACCAAAAAAAAAAAAAAAAGGAAAACCTCACACTCATAGGACACACCAGTTGTTCTTTCTTTATAAAGACCTAAAAATAACTTTGTGTGACAAATTCATATATCTAAACAGAATAGGCAATAAAACTGTTCTCCAGATTTAAAAGGAAATGTGCCTGTTTTTCATGTAGGTATGTACTTTAAGAATGACTCAATGTAGCTTTTATGGAAAACTAGTTCTTCCTGGCACCAAAATTCTATAGAAGGATGACAGGAGCAACCTGAAATGAAATACTACTGTACTTCTGAGGATTTTAAATTTCTAACCACTTTACAACTAACCCCATCTTTAGGACTCTCAAAGGAAAAATAAGGGATTTACTGAAGAAACATCTTGTGCATAGTAGTAAAAGGGAAACTAGAACCCATCTGGCCCTATTTCTACCACAAAATAACCGGACCCCATTATACTGACAGGTCTATCTTCAGGGTTCAACCTGATGATTAGTTTAGGTTTGTGGCTGCTACTGTCCCCACCTATTTCTCATATGCAACACGGCCACATTCAAAGTTGTAAGAAAACTAACAACACAACAGTCTATCACAGCTTCAGAAGTTATGTGTTTCTGTCTCACCATTTCTGCAAACTGTATAAAACTAAGAATAGTATTAAGTGCACCAGAACCCAGACAGTTCTAGAATATGAGTTCCTGACATGTAAGCTACCCAGAAAACAGGGAGTAACAAGGTGTTTAGGAGCTCCGGCTGCCAGAGTTCCAATCCTGGGTCCCCCTAGAAAAGCTGTGCTGTGCCTCACTCTTCCTATCTATAAAATGTGTTACGTACAACAGAGAGAATCTCATGGGCTTATTTTGAGGATTAAAAATACTGCGTGCGCAAAATGCTCCATAAACTACTTATCATTAATTAAACTCTACAAACTTGGTGGCCATATAGGAAGTACAGAGTGTCTTCAGGTCACAATTTTATAAACTGGAATTACAGCTGGCTCCGTGCTCAGATAATCAAGACAAAATTCAAGTTCCTAGACAGCTGTGTGCTCCACGCATTACTGAAAAACCTTCCCTTCCCTCAACGCTGCAAATATACCACCGCTTCAAAAATGTACCATTGCTTGATTTCATCCTCTTTCTTCTTGAAGTTCTCTAATTTTTTTAGGCCCTTCACTTTCTGCTGCTGTAAGGATTCTTCGCTCTCCCATGTGCTGTGGATGTAAGACCAACCCTTCCACTTGATGAGGTACTGGACTTCGCCTTCATCCTTTTCAGTGTCAAAGTCACCACTAGGGTCTCCATTAGCTTCGATCGCATATACAGTAGTAGAAGCTCCAGTGGCTACAAAAGGATTTGGGTAAACTTTAAAAAGTGCATTAAACCAGACATTGAAAGCTTATCAAGCGCATATCCTTTTTTGGATGAAAAACCAAAGTCCTCTGACTTAAAAACATGCAGAAATTCACAAACAATACAGGATGGACAAGATCTGTTATTTCAAGTATTTTCAAAGTCCAAACCTAATTTCTATACTTTAAAGTATTTTCCAGGGGTGCCTGGGTGGCTCAGTGGTTAAGCCTCTGCCTTCAGCTCAGGCCTTGATCTCAGGGTCCTGGGATCGAGCCCGGCATCGGGCTCTCTGCTCAGCAGGGAGCCTGCTTCCCCCCCCCTTCTCTCTTTGCATGCCTCTCTGTGTACTTGCAATCTCTGTCAAGTAAATAAATTAAAAAATCTTTAAAAAAAAAAAATAAATAAAATGTATTTTCCAGAATTTGCTGGTGAAGTTAAAGAAATCCTTTTGTCCAAACACAATTAAAATGGAAGAGAAGTATCCTTTTGGTTTGGTCCCTCCTGACTCATAAAACAAGTCTATCTCCCCAGAAATACTAAGAAAATAAAAATTACCACCACCACCCAATGCCAATTACCAACCCATCCAAAGTTCTCTGTTTATTCTCTTAACCTCAAGTGAGGCTGGATGAAAAAAAAAAAAAAATAGAGAAAAAAGAATTGGGCAATAATTTGATATTTTCTATATGGAAGGTTACCTCAAAGAAACTGAGGCGATACCTCAAATTAGATTTTAAAAAAATCTTTGCTATCATCCACAAATGTATTTAGCCAGTTTGATACATTTCACAAGGAGAGTCAGAAACACCTAATTAAAGGTAAATTTGTTTAATGTTTGTAAGCAAGAATCTCTGCTACGTCACTGCTTTTTAAGAGATGAACACATCTTTACCATCTTAATTTTTAAGTCTCAAAGGCATATTGCACATATCCCTATATCCTCAACAATGAACCATGAGAATGGCTCAAAAAAACTCCCTCAGTTCATGCAAACTGTACTACTAGGTATTTACCCAAAGGATACAAAAGCACTGACTCGAAGAGCCCTAAGCACCCCAGTGTTTATAGCAGCACTATCAGCAACAGCCAAATTATGGAAGGAGTCCAAACATCCACTGATAAATGAGTGGATAAAGAAAATGGAATATTACTCAGCCATAAAAAAGAATGGTATCTTGCTGTTTGCAACACCAGAAATGGAACTAGAGAGTATTATGCTCAGTAAAGTAAGTCAGAGACAAATACCATGTAACTCCACTCATGTGGAGTTCAAGAAATTAAACAGATAAACATGGAGGAAAAAAGAGATGCAAACCAGAAAACAGATTCTTAATTGTAGAGAACAAGTTGATGGTTACTAGAATGCAAGCAGGGTGGGCAGGGATGGATAGAAACAGGTGATGGTGACTAAGGAATGCACTTGTGATGTGCACCAGGTAATGTGTAGAAGTGTTGAATTTTCTGAAACTAATATTACACTGTATGTTAACTAACTGAAATTTAAATAAAAACTTGAAAAAGGGGAAAAAAAAGGAAAGAAAGAAAGAAAAACTTCCACTCTTCACAACCAATATGAGCACGGACTGAAATTCAGAGCTGAAATACAGAAGATTCGGGCCTCACTGAGCACATATAGGAAGTAATTTGGGGACACCTGGGTGGCTCAGTCAGTTAAGCATCTGCCTTCAGCTCGGGTCATGATCCCAGTGTCCTAGGATCGAGTCCCACATGGAGCTCCTTTCTCAGCAGGGAGTCTGCTTCTCCCTCTGCCTGCTGCTCCCCCTGCTTGTGCACGTGCATGCTCTCTCTCTTCTCTGACAAGTAAAATCTTAAAAAAAAAAAAAAAACAGTAGTAATTTATTTCCCAAAAACACATACCTCCTTTCTTTCCCAGCCTTGAGTCTAAGACCTTTTCAATAGTTTCACTATTATCCTGCTGCTCATCGGCTCCTTCTCCAGTCATCTCAATGAGGTCATCGGAGTCGGTTTCAAAGTCATCATCTTCCTTGTAACTGCATGAGGAATAATGCTGAATAAATGAGAAACTGCCTTTTCAGACTTAAACACTACCAAATAATAGTATCATTAAAGAACCATATACCCTTTTGGATCCAACATGTTGTTTTAAGATCAGCCACAGTTAAAGCGACCTCAAAGTTCTTTTTCTTCCTATTTAGGAAGTAATGCATGTTCACCGAGAACTACAAGAAGGTTTACTCACAGTTTAAAATAAAAACAGACTACATTTGCAGTGATCTGTGTAAGCGAGATACAGGAGGACACAGCTATGCTTTCGTTTTGTGGTATGAGATCATGGCTATATAAACAAGGGAACAACTACAAAGAAATTGCATAATAAATGAAAAAACAGTTACTGTTTCATTAAGCAAAAAGAAAGCTGTATCTAAGACTAAACACTTGAACCCTATATTTATCTCCTGATGATATTTGAAGAAGATGAAATGTGAGTATTCTCAAACTGTTGAAAACTTCATTCAACATACTTCCTGGTAATATTAAGACGTAATCTCCCACCATATAGAGGCAATAAATGGTCTGGGAGTCACACAAGAGAAAAACACGCTCCTGAATGTGTAACAGCTAGAGGAGGACAAAGTGCTGAACTATACGTTAGCATACTCGGCACCTCGTCCTAGCTGTGGAGTCATTAACTGGACACGCGGCCAGGTTAGTATCTCCAGGACTTAGCTTCACCACCTTTAAGTAGACCAGAAGAAACCTGTGTATCCTCCAGAAGAAAAAGAAATGCCCTTGACTCCTATAAAATAAAACACTGATGTTGGCATGTATCCCTTCCTCTTTTATTTCCTGTTAGTGCTTCATAATAAAACTATTATACCGAGTATGTAATCTGATCCTCAGGAGAAACTAATTGAAGGAGCAATTTAGAACTGAGAATACAATCCAAACATCTTTCCTGAGAGAAGGTATGAAATGAAGGCATCAATCTGAAGCAGTTTTCTTTCCAGGAACAAGGCCCACAGCATTCCTTCTACAAGAACACTGACCACATCTCTGAGCACAGCCTCCGGACACGAGTCATTACTTCTGCCTATCTGACACAAATCCTATCCTTACCACCACCAGGTTCTAGCCGACTACACGGTCACCCTCACGCCAGTGGAAGACTTCTGGGGCACCACCCACCTAACATTTTTAGCCGCTCTGCGACGAGTCTGCCTTTTAGGAGCTTCGTCATCTTCATCATCGTCATCGGAAGAGTCCTGCCTTTTTCTCTTTCCACGCTGAGACTTCTGCTGCTTTTTAACACGAGGTTTGGGCACTGTTCTGAAATGAGAAGAGAAAAAACAGCGAAGTTTTCACTCTATCCCTTGGGGTCTGTTTCAAATCTTTATCATTTCCCAGAGCAGCAGTACACATACAGGATTAACCTGGGGAGTGCCAGCCACGAACATTCCTGGGTTCCATCTGCTGATATTCTAACTAACTAGAAATCTGTGTTTTCAACACAAAAGTGATTCTAATGCTGAGAATCCTCAATCACATAAAGAGAGACACAGTGGATTCCCAGGCAATGGCTCCACTGTTCCACAGGACTACCGGACATGCAATCTATTGCTGATGGTACCTCTTTGGCGGGCAATTTGAAAATACCAAACTTACAAACGTTAACAATTTTACTTCTGGGAATTGCTCTTACAGATACACACAGATACAGGCTTAATAAGGTATTCACTGTAGTACTGATTGCAATAACAAAAAATTAGGAAAATGCTAAATCTTCATCAGCTGGGAATCAGTTCCTGAACAGAATACTAGGTAGCCAGCACCACCCCTCAAAAAAAACCACCAAAACGTTTCCATGTTTTGATAGGAAAGATTTCTAAGAGAAGGAAAGAAAAACGCAGAACAAGATATATGAAATGCTGTCTGTACAGAAGGAGCAAAGGACAGAAATCTCTCCGCATGAATTTCTGTTACATGCACACAAAGTATATCCAGAAGACGACATGAGAGCACGCGCCCTGCCGCACACCGGCTGAACAGGCTGCGGAGACAGCTCCGTGCGGGACTCCAGGCAACAACCAGGACAGAAAGCCACAGCCTGGGCACTCAGAAGGAAATCCCCAAATACGCTACCCATGATAAAAAGGCAAAAGGAGAAAGGGGGAGATGGAAACCCACAATCCTGCCTGTCTCTCTTTTATCTTCCATAACCAATGCCACACAGACCGATGATCAGGGTCAGTAAATGACAGGTAAACTCTAGAAGAGAAAGCTGAGGTGGCACTTAAACCTGGACAAAAAGACACCAAACTCATGTGAATTTCCCTGCTGGGGTGGGGGCAGCTGTAGAATGTCCTAAATAGGAGGTAGGCAAATGTTTTGCAGCAAATGAACAGAGCATAAATATTTTTAGCTTTCCCAGACAAGAAGCAAAACTGAGGCCACTACCCAGGCACTGATATAATGAGGGAAAATGAATTTCCACATAATATTTACTGACAACACTCAAAATAATCATCACTCAGTACACTTTCTGTGATACACATCTAATGAGAACAGAATTCTTTCTGAAAGGATAACATTTCATTTAACTGAGGTTCAAGCTTAGTGTTCCCTACTATCAGACTATAAATGTTTATCTATAAAAGCTACACTTGGCCGTAAAGAAATAGGTGGTGAGTGGGATCTGGCCCAAAGGAAAAAGCTTGTCAACCCCATCCTAAGCATTACTATGAGGTAAATTTCCCTGCGATCTTTGTCTCCCGCCTTCCTTTCTTCAATACCAGTACCCCTTCTGCCAGACATCTGAACAAAAATTACCAAAGTTTCCTACCACTTCAGACTTCCTTCTCTGCACAATCACGTTCTCTGCTCATGATAGATTCTAAGAACAAGGTAATAAGCAGCGAAGCATGCTTTCAACCAGCCAGTGTTTTAAACTCAGGAATTACTTCTCCCAAAAAGAGCCTACACACTACTCAAATACACAGGGAGGTTTTTTTAAAAGCAGAAGACAAGTCCACCCCTCCTAACTAGTATGCCATGGAGGAAGAAAAAGAAGCTTCGCTGTGTGAGACATACCATGCAAACACCCAATCAAATGTAAGCGTCCCCATCATCTAAACCCTTGCTAATGAGGTAGACTGGCAAGAAGTGAACACAGACTTTCAAAGCCCAGAGTCACAACATGTTGTATCCCATCAATTAAGGCTGTCGTTCTAACACCAAATCATCCACCATCTAACAAATTAAGCGCCACCAGAAGCAGAGATGTTCGAGCAAACACTGCACCTTCTGGGGACAGGTCTTCTGGCTTTCACTTTTTTTTGCTCTGGTTCG
This sequence comes from Mustela nivalis, assembly GCF_964662115.1. Classification (NCBI taxonomy): domain Eukaryota; kingdom Metazoa; phylum Chordata; class Mammalia; order Carnivora; family Mustelidae; genus Mustela; species Mustela nivalis. The sequence continues at coordinate 145,086,273 of NC_139025.1, forward strand.
CTCTCTGCACTGGTGCCTTGTTCCTGTTCATCTTCTGAGGGTTCCCGTTTCCATTTTTCTCTGTGATCAAAAGCAAAGCAAAATCATTTTTTTCTAAAAGAACTCAAGATTGTTTAATTTGAAGAATCTGACAAAACCAACTTCAATCGGATTCTCCAAAAGGCAGCATGTGCATTTTAGGCATTATGGCTAAAAAAGGTTTATTTTAGCTCCATTTAAATTTTGGCTGTGTTCCTTCCTGGACGGTTTTTTCTCAAGTGATGAAAATGGATAGTACAATAGTATTTTTTTAAAGTATTCTGGCAAAAAAGAAAAAAAAGCTATTAAATCTCTCATACTCTATTTTTATTTACTATCATTGAATGGATTGAAGCCATAATATATACTAGACTAGTTCTCAAATTTTACGATGATCAGAACCCACCTGAAAAACTTACTAAAAAAAAATATTTGGACCACAGCCCTAGTTTCTTATTCAGCAAGTCTAATAAGAGGCCTAAAAACTCGAATTTTACCATATTTAAAGATGATGCTAATACTGGTTAAAGACTCATTCCAGAACTACTATACGGGATATTTTAACATGTTTAGAATATATTTGATGAAACAGTCCCTAAAATTACTTTTCACAATAAACCTACCACCTACTAAATAATCTGTTCAGCTAAAGATGTAGTCTTTAATAATTATTTATTAGACACAGTAGGTGTTCCTTTGCTCCTTGAGATCTTAGAAGGCTTTAAAGAGCCTTATCTTATAGGTCTCTCCTACCACTCTGGAGTTTTTGAGGTTTGAAGACCAAATGTGGGGCTTAGCTCATTTCTAGGGAAAAAGGAAGGAACATAAAATAGTCACTGGGCATGAAATATCCAGAGGGAAAAAAAAAAACCCACAAACTCACAGGCAAGTACCTGAGGTTTTACAAAACAATCACCACTGTGCCTCTGGGCCCATGATTAGGAAGTAAGATTATGCTAAAGACAACTATTAGAGAATCACAAAGTCATGTCAACATTCTTCATAGGAGAATAGGTCAAAGGAATAAAGGAAGCTTATTGCAAGAAGGTGGTTATCAACCGATTCCTGAGAATCTTCCTAAAAAGCCCAGTAGCCACACTAACACCTGAGTAAGTGGAGACTCTAGAAAGCATGAAAAGCCAAAAGAACACATTACTCAAGTCCCACTGGCACTGTTTGCTTCATATCCATCTCCTCTGGCATAGGTGACTGCTCCTGGGCAGGGCCACTTCTGTTCACCTTTGCACCAGACTTAGCACAAAGGCAAGCAAATGGAGGAAGACACTGCTTTGTTAAATAAAGAAATAATTAAGAATGAACCCTATCAGTCTAAAAGACAGATAAGGTACTTTTTTGGAAGCAGACTGCTAATTCACCAAGGCCTATTAATATTGCCTAATAGCCTTCCTTCTCTCATTTAAACAAAGACCTCCTTATGTCTAACTACACGCTGGATACCGGTCTTAATCCCTTTCCCTAGAACTAAGTACAAAAACTGTTTGCTAAGCAATCAAAGGAATATAAGGGGATAGCCTGGAAGAGAGGAAGGAAGAGGTCTCCAGGCACCGAGGCTGTATTCTTTCTTGGACCAAGTTCAGAACAGTTTACCCCCTGGAACGGGCTCACATAGCCAAACCAAAGTGGTTTCACAGGAAAGTAGTTTGAAAGAACACAAAACAACTAAGATGTAAGGGAGAGCAGATCAGATGAGAAAGATCCACGGTCAAATATTCGTTGTAATTTACCTAACACCACAGGAACTGAGAAGCTAAATCAGGGCAGCTAAGGAGTCCACTTCTACAACTCTGGGACTAAAATGGCAGTAACCTTAATCAGTGCTGAGGCTAGTTTTCCAGTTAAATTACAGGTGTATAAACTTATGGACAACTAGGAAGAATGAGCATCTTCCAGTATGAGAATGTACAACAACTGAGCAAAGCAAGTGGCCCAAGTAAGAACAAGGTATTTAGCATTCCATGCCAAACCTCCAGCCCTCCTCCTTTCAATCATAACCCACTGAAGGCTACAGAATCAGGAAAAGACAAGCTACACGTTCTGTGAGGATCTGAACAACTGAAGGCTTTTGGCCTAAATTTGTACATGAACTTGAAACTGGCTGGATTATCTTAAATTTTGTTTTAACTTTCAAGAACAGGGGGAAAAGTAAGTTAGGATCAGAGACACTAAGTCACTCTGAATAAAGAGGAGGTGAGAAGAGTGATCAAAAAGATTACTTCCCAAGCCTGCAGATGTCAAAGGCTCTCTTAGACCACTGGTTTCTTATACATAATGCAAATTTTAGGATGATGACTCCTTGATGAAGCCATATGTTACAAGTCAGGCTACAACTGGGAGTTGTCTAAAAAATAAGATTGTGATTGGGATGCCTGGGAGGCTCAGTCAGTTAAGCATCTGCCTCCTGCTCAGGTTGTGATCCAGGGTCCTGGGATTGAGTCCTGCATTGGACTCCTAGCTGAGCAGGGAGTCTGCTTCTCCTACTCCCTCTGCCTGCCACTGCCCCGCCTGTGCGCGCGCGCGCTCTCTCTCTCTCTCTCTCTCATTCTCTCTGAGAAATAAATAAAATCTTTAAAAAATAAAAATAAAATACAAGATTATGATTAATAAAATTTTCACATGTCAAAGGAGACTTGAATTGCCAAATCCAGCTCTAAGAGGGCATCAGCGGGATTTCCTAAGAAGAAATCAATCAAATTTTTACCAAAATCTTGGGAACTGGGGAGAAAAATACTAAGATTTGGCCACTGAGGCTCTAAGGCAATGTAAATAGACAAGAAAAAGTCAGAATGCAAGCTAAGTAGGTATAGTTTTGCTCCTTTTATTGGAAAAAGGTGTTGGGCAGAACACAGATCCTAAGACACAAATCAAACCTAAACAGCTGTGAAGGAGGGAACGCACAAAATTCCTTCATAAATAAAACAGGCCTAAACTGTGGCCAAGAGTCCTACTAATTATCACTAAAAGCCCAAAGAAGGAAGTTCCGCTCTCTACTTTTAGAAGGCAGAACAGGAAAAGAAGAAAAGAGCGGCTTAAACTTCATTTATTTTCAGTACATTTTCCCAGAAGAAAGGCCTTTCAGGAAGAAGTTCCATTGAAAAAGGAAAATCTGGAGCTAACAGATTCTCCTCCACTGGGTCATGAGTTTGTGACAGAGTTCCAACTCAAAGCACTGGTGGGGGGCGGGGGAAACTATGATCCCAAGAGAAAAACTTCAAGTGACTTACAGTGAACACATTTTGTTTTTAAACTACAGTTAGGAGAAAAGGTTCTGGAACCATTCTAGAGTGGTTTGAAGCACTGGTGGGACCATAAGTCAGCAAAAATCCTATACAACTTTCCACAAATCTGGACAACATTAATAAGTATGGCATAGGTAACATGTTGTTCAGTGATTAAAACAGCAGGAGTGGGTTAAATAAATGAAAAATTTTATTGGTTACTATGACTAGGTCAGGGGTTACAACTGAAATACCCATTAGGCCAGGCAAGGTCTATAAAATAGGGTCAAATGGAGAACTCCCAGGCCATCAGGTTATAAAGACCACTGTTATAGGGGCCAGCACAGACAGATTTTCTAAGAAGCTAGAAATCTGGACTCTTAAGCACCATTTCTCAAATTTTTAACATTGCCAACTAACTTGAAAAATGTTTTCAATATTGTATAGGAACATTACACTGTGTAACTTCTGAATTTTTAAAATGCTAATTCACATTATGACTCTGGGGAGTTAGTCCCTTGTGAGACTCTATTCTTTAAAAATGCCAAAGTCATGAAAGCAAAGTAGTGTGAAAGCACTGTGAAAGTGCTGTGAAGAAACCTGACCACTTACATAAAATATCTAACCCTAGATGGGACCCTGCAATGGAGGTAGGAAATGTTTTAAGACATTACTGGGCCAATTAACAAAATGGGAATATGAATTAGACTAAGTATTTCAGCAATGTTAAATCTATTTACATTAAAACTACCCTGTACTTAGGAAAGAGAATAGTCTTCTTAGGAAATCCAGATTTCAGTATTTAGGGATAAAAGGCCATGATGTGTGTCACTCCTAGTCTTAAGTGGTTCAGAAAAAATATTACATGCAAAAAAAAAAAAAAAAAAAAAAAAATTACGTGCATGCATATATAAATATATAAAAGCAATAAGCAAACAGGGCCAAAAGTAGTAACCAAAAGCAAATCTGAGTAAAGTACACAGGCATTCCTTACACTATTTTTTGTTCTTAAAGCTTTTTTTAAAGTTTGAATTCAATAAATAAAATTAATAAAAATAGCTCCTTTAAAAGAACTTCAAAATCTGTGGTACAGTCTGCAGGGTTTCAGAAAAGCGTTTCCCTGTGCTAATACTTCAAAATTTCCACTCTCTTTGAGTCAATTCTAAAATCTAGGTTCTACTAGGCTTGCTCAGATCACAGAGGGCCCCCTTTAGTGCCTTCCAACTTCAGTCACTATGGCACCTCCTCCAATTAATCCTACTCATTAACTGACTCAGGAGAAAAGCTCCTCATAAGCCCCAGTACTCACCAGCTGCACAGTAGATGGCAGGAAGTGAGGCTAGCCCAGTGCCCCCATAAAAACAAGCACGAAAGGAACTCCCACAGCTCTTACAGGTTCCTAAGGAAGAACCTGGGGCTGGGAAGCAGCCTTACAGAAGATACAGGCCCCTGAAAGGAAACTAAGAGGTTCTACTCAGGAGAAGGAAGGCCACTGAGGGCTGTCAACTTTCAAGAACTCTTAGGATGACTGGAGGAAAGTAAGTACACGGGCCAGTGGACTTCTGCACACACAGAGAAGGCCCTAGTAGGTTATGGAGGTTTCCAAGCACAGCATCATGTAGATACCAGTCAAGAGACCAGCAGAACGTAGCCAGATGGTGGAATAAAGACCACGTGCATGGGCTTCCCAAAGGCTCCCAAAGGCCATTAGATCAGAACAGCTTCCCAAGCAGGCCATGGGACTTAGAACATGGGAGTAGAACAAAAGCCTTTTAAGATGCCAAAGAAGTATAGGCCTGCCTACAGTTTCTCCTCCAACTCTAATTAAATATTTAAAACACAAATGAAAATTGGATGTGCTCTGGGGAGGGCAATAATAAATACTTGACTTTCCCTAGCATAGTTTCCAACAACCCTGTTAGGTTGGCAGAACAAGTATTACTCTATTTTGGAAAATGAGAAAAATGGGTTTAAAAAATTCAAACTCCTTAGGGGCGCCTGGGTGGCTCAGTGGGTTAAGCCGCTGCCTTCGACTCAGGTCATGATCTCAGGGTCCTAGGATCGAGTCCCGCATCGGGCTCTCTGCTCAGCAGGGAGCCTGCTTCCTTCTCTCTCTCTCTGCCTGCCTCTCTGCCTACTTGCAATCTCTCTCTGTCAAATAAATAAATAAAATCTTAAAAAAAAAAAAAAATCAAACTCCTTAGGCCAAAAATTTATTAAGGAGTGCTAATATTTTAGGACAGAAAATATATGTAACTGGGGTTCTATTTTAATAGGCACCATGGACAACTATTTACCATGAGAAACCCCTGAATTTGTCTGCCAGGATTTCAGTATCTACATTTTCAAATGCAGCCCCTGAGGAGACGGGCTGTAGAGTTCAGACTATCAGAGATCCAGACCCCCTCCAAGGATGATTTTTAAATTCTAAAAAATATAAATAAAAATATTTTTTTCACCTTAAGTAGAGTTTTTAAATTTTAAAAATAATAAATATATAATCTATGTTCTAAAGGAATTTCACATATGCCCAAGAATTAAAATTTTCTGCCTTGTGAACTGCAGTATTAAAATTACATAGTAACAACAGTGAGAAATTTCATACTACATTGGGTGTCCAGTCAGAACCACATGAAATGGGAAAAAGAGCAAATCTACATTTGTTCCTTGTTCAATCACAATAGAATTTGTGCACATTTTAAAGAAAACCACAATGGGGCTAACGGGCTCACCAGGTGGGGTAAGCCGTAGCCCAGCACACATGGGACACACACAAGGTGGGGTCTCTGGGCCTCAAGGGCTGCTGAGGCAGCAGGACAGAGGAGACAGTGGCCCAAGACAGCAGGACAGACTCTGGGACCCGGAGTGGACTACCACATGACAAAGGCAGCCCCACAGAAGTAGACGTGCTCTAAACCCCTGTGTGAAGTACATGACCCATGAAAGACTTACTGTTTCTTCAGCTGCCTCTGGCCTCTTCTTTTTGGGCTCCCACTCTCAGACCCGCTACTTGCCTTCAGTGTGTGAGGGGGAGAAATGATCACAGACTTTAATTCACAGTTCTCAGGGACAACACGAACCCCTGATTCAACAATCTGCTCCATCATAACATCATTCAACATGAGTTTTCAGACAAAAGAACCCCGTGTTTGGTGGGCACTCACTCTTCTTTTCCTTTGAATTAATCTGTCTGTTATAATAGTTACCTCTAACACCAGGAAATATTTCTCTCGGCTAAACTTCTACAAGGGCACAGCCCAATAAAATTCTCTGTGATGATGGAAATGTTCGGTATCTGCAGGATCCAATCTAGTAGCCAGCAGCCACAGGGGACTGCTGCTGAGCCCCTGAAATGTACGTAGTGCAGCTAAGAAACAGAATCCTTCCTTTAACTGGATTTTAATACAAATTTTAAAAGCCACATGTTAGTGGCAACCGTACTGGATACTGCAGATCTCGAATATCATGTGAAAATGCCACATTTAGTGTGCCATTAAAGGTGCTGACCTACTGATCTATTCCATTTCAGAATCATTAAAGAACATGTTCAATCACGAGCTGAGAGTGCTCTGCTGTCTGGCCTGACAGCACTAGGCCAAGGAAAGTTTACACAGTCAAAAACATCTAAACAGCTCTTTCCCCCCAAACTTAGGGAAACTGGCAAATATTCCTACTGCTGTTAGTCTTATGCCCTACAGAGAATGTGTTAATTTACATACAAAAGAGGACAAGAGTGACTCAACAATGGGACTGGTTGTAACTAACATGGCTCAGGAACCTAGGCCTAGACACCGAGGATAAAGAAAGCTAAGTAAGGCAAACCACTCAGAGGTCATTCAAAATAAAACACCATGAAGGCAATGTGGATATTATAGTCAATTAGATCTGTAAAGTACATTTACCAAATTCTACCCCCCAACTCACTAACCTCTGGATATTAACAGTTCACCTTCATCAGAAGGATGTTACATAGTTAAGAATAGCAAAGTCCTCCTAAGAATGCAGAAAGGGGCCATTTCACGGAGACGTAAAAGAGCATCTCTTCAGAATGTGGTCTATAAACCCAATATAGAGGTAAGAACGGACAAAAATACCACACAAACTGAGAAAGGTGAGAAAAGTCTGATGCTATGGAAACAAAAGAACCCAGTACATAATATCAATTTTTAAAAATCACCAATCCATTCAATCTCTCACAATTAGATCAGAGTTATATGTGTGAAGTGTTTTATACTGCACACTAAAAACAGAAAGCAAATTTGAAGAATTAGTTAAAACACATTACTTAGGTTACACAAACTCTCCTTCCTTTCTCAGAAAATAAATCTGAAACTACGTCCATTATTACATTTACCAAGCTAGTGACTCATTTAACAAAATCTAGGAGATTTACAAACTAGGTTATTTTAAAAGATAAACTTCTTGCAATCATCAATTTCACTTGAAATCCAGAAACATTTTAAAAAAATGAAAATAAAGATGTGAAGCCAATACTGTATAATATACTCTAACACTCTACTAAAACATTCATTGTGACACAATCTTCCTGGTAAATTTCTTTTCTTTAAAAGACACCTGTGGTTTTCCCTGCAGTTCTAGGTTGAGAAAGCTTGCAACAGAGTCACTTAATTCTCAGGCATAAGGCTCACGTTAATGGGAACATACACACCAGAGTTGAAAAGGATGAGGTCAAATAAGGAATTTAAATGTATCCTCTTAAAGCATTTCTTTTTCTTACCTCCTCCTTAATATTAAATCGTGATGGTTCTTGTCTGCTTCGGTTTGACCTCCTAACCCCATAAACATCAGGATATTCTTCCCACATCTGTAAAATTAATAGACCACGTGTGAATCCTTTTTTCTTGATCCCCCATTTACTATTTTCATTACTGAGACATGTATCCCCATCTAAAAAAAAATTTAAGTAACTAAATATTAAAAGGGTTGTTTTGTGTTAGCTTTGTTTAGAGATAATAAAGTACTACCTGTATTATCCTGAACATGGTGAAGTTTAACAATGCCTCTTCTTTACTGAATGGCTCTCAAACTACATGGTATGCTGATTACTGGTCATTAAAATATAAACTTACACTTGAGTAATACAGCAAGGCTTCCACTGAAGACAAAGCAAGGCTTCCACTGAAGACAAAGTTTTTACTGATGAATTTTAAGTCCCTAATGCATTCCAGTTTCAGGTGTGACTGCACACTGACCTATCTGGGAGCTCAAAAAACAAGCAAGTCCCCGACAATTCTAATTAAGTAAGAATCAGAACATTTGTCTATTTCTTTAAATTCCTCAGGATGCTTACACAACATGCCAAAAGCACGCATATTGGGCATTTCTGACACTTAGCTAGAAGTTCCAGAAATGAGCACCACTGCCAATCTTTCTCTGGATCATTCTACTTTATTCTTCAACAGTAATTAGCCTTTGCCTGGTTTTTGGGACTTGATTTTTAGTAACAATCTTCACTAGTAATTAAAAAAAAAAAAAAAGAAAAAGAAAAAAGTAGGAGCACCTGGCTGGCTCAGTCACATGCAACTCTTGATCTCATGGTTCTAAGTTCAAGCCCCATGTTGCTTGTACAGATTACTTGAATAAAACAAAATCTCAAAATAAGTAGGCAGCTCTTTCTGTCTATGGGTCCTGTTCCCGTGCCTTCATAAAACCACCTTTTTCTACTGAAAATAGATAAGTAGGAGAGCTTAGTTGGAGAGACAGTTTCCCCCCACCCCCCCACAATATACCAACATCATCTTATAAAAGACTCAAATCAACAAATGTATAGAAAAAATGTAGAAGGCCCCACAAAACCTCTGAGTGTCTATAACCCCCACCTCGGTCTCCTTCCCACAGATAATTATTACCAAGTATATCATGGTGTTCTTCTAATGAAATCAGTTACACAGAGGCAAAATGAATTTGGATGGATTGTGGGAACACTGAAATGAAGATGTCAATAAACATGTAGAAGAAATGCCTGAGAGCCAAGATTAGAAATGTGGGTTTGTTGTCAAAATACAGGTAACAGCAAATCTCATGAAAATATTTAGAAAGTGAAGCCACAGAAGCCCCTGGCTGAGACTCATGAAGTGTGTGGAAAGTGTACCCCAAAAAAGACAAAACTGATGAAAGACGACTCAGAAAAAAACAGAATGTTATTAAGGCAAGGGAGGATATTACCAAAGTGCCTTTAAAAAAAAAAAAAAATGCCAAGTAAGCTGAAGAAAACCAAGGCCTCCAAAAGAAAACAAGGAAGATGTTCTAGGAAAAGGCATTTTAGAACAAGAAATCAATTTTATCATGGAATCCAGTGTTCTCAGTTTATAAAGGTGACAAATCCATAATGGCCTTGAAATAATCTCAGAGCTGAGAAGACAAAGTGCCCAACCAGAGTTAGGAATAACCAAGTGGCAAGAAATCTAGGTGACAGAGGCAGCAGAACACTGAACAAATCTGAAAGAGAAAGAAAGGCGACAAAAAGGTTTACCTAGCCATGCCAATCCCAACCTCTACCTCAACCCTGACCCCTTTTTGGAACTGTGTTAGAGCTGTGAAATTTCTTTACTCAGCACAGGTATTTAAGAAGCTTTTATAAACTCGGACTGCTAAATCACTGAAAAGACCACTGATTAGTTTTATCATTTTAAAATACTAGGAATCCAGGCTCAAACCCTAGGACTGTATTATACCATAATGTACACATACTAATATCATCCTGAGTTCATCTCTGTCCTTTTGATGGCCACAATATCTAATTCAACCCTTCAGTAAAAAAGCTACCATGTAAAGGGACATTGTTCTCTGTATACAGAAAACAAAGAGCTTTCCTCAGAAGTTCTCATTTTAGAATAATATCCTTAAAGTCAAAATCCAATCATTCTAACTGGTTAGAACACACATCCACGCATTAACCTTACTATTTAACTTCTTGGAATTAATCACCTTAACTCTGGAAGTATATTTTAATATTTCTGTCTGAAGCTGTACTTCCATTATGAAATTCAGTCTTAGCCATGATTTCCCTTCTTAGTTCCCTTCATTTTTTTATATAAGGTTAAATATATAAGGTCTTAAAACTTAACCACTGTGAATCCTGATCAACATGATCTCAGTGACGTTTTAAGCACTATGTTAAGTAATATGGTTTCCATGGTTTCCTTTACTCCGCAAGTCAAGAAATCTCCACTGCACAGATGAAAGTCATACCCAGACTTTTTCAACCCATTATACTTCCCTCCAAATTGTGTGTTGGTGTTCTGAAAAGAGCACCTGATCTAGATGGAGAGGAAAGCAGGCTCTGACACTACACTCTGAAGATCACAGAGAAAAGCCTTCCGCTACAAGCCTGGGCAGTAAGTCTGAGTTTAGTGATACTCAGAGCAAAACCTCTAATAGGTGTTTCTACATGTATTCCCTCTTGTGAAAGGTCCACCCACACAATGAGCAGGTAGAGTAGCTGAGTGTCTGAAAGTCACTCCTCTGTTAACAAAGTAGCAAGGACAGCTTTCCTTTTCCCATCCCTCACAGCACATCTGTTGAAGCTATTCTGTAGAACCTGCATTTTAAATTGCTTGTACTACTACAAAAATATGTGCTTAGATTTCTATCTTAGAAGAATAAAAACCAACTCAGCACAAAGCTTTTTATTTCACTAGGGCATTTTATTCTTAATCTAAAAGAATATTCTTTTCTATTTTCAGTGATTCAAATATAACTGTCTCAAAATGGAATTTTAAAAGATTGGCTGCATTCTTGTAATTAGGCCAACTCATTAATTTTTCCCTAAAAAGAATGCACTTCAAAGTTTGTGCCTCAATGAGACCACACTATGCACTTAGAATTTTGGCTTGTTTGCACTCTTTGCTAGAAGACTCTTCTAAGTTCATAATACTTACATTGCCTAGATGCAGATTAACTTTTTTTCCTATGAGAAGTATTTCTCTTCCATGCTTCAGATACGAAAAAACTATCCTTATTCTTGAACTGTTATCATCCATCACTAAGCTTTACAACTACATTCCATAATCATCTGTCAGTAATTCTCTCTAGTATTGTTCAGTATTGGCTATTACCTTTTTAAATGTTAAAAACCAAAACTATAGGCGTGCCTGGGTGCCTCAGCTGGTTAAGCATTCGATTCTTGATTTCACCTCAGGTCATGATCTCAGGGTCATGAAATCAAGCCCTGTGTCCGGCTCCATGCTGGGGATGGACCCCACGGAAGATTCTCTTTCCCCCTCACCCTTTGCCCCTTCCCCCAACTAGCTTGCTCACTCTTTAAAAAAAAAAATTATAAAAATGTGCCTTTTTGCTTTGTAATTTGACGGTTCATGTAATTATTTTCCTTATGGCCCCGAACAGAAAGCAGTCCCTGTTTATATCCACAGGCAATAGATGATTACAAAAGGTAGCTACAGTTTTTATTATCCAGATTAACTCATAAGTTTTCCATGGGAAATAGAGGTCTGCTAGCTGGTCCTAGCTCGCAGCACACTTTCTCTGTATAGCAAAGTAGATACCTTCTTCACGTCCGCTATCCGTTCCTTCTTAGAGGCTGGCTTCTCTTTGGCTTCTGGAAGGACTGGCTGGGATTTGGAACCCGCCGACTCACTTTCAGATTCCGACTGGCTCTCTGAAGACTCAGAACTGCTATTTGACTCACTGCCATGGCCACTTCCTGGATCACTGCCCTGCTCACTCTCCGACTGGCTTCCTGAGTCTGAACCGGAAGCTTCTTCAGATGCTGAGTGACTTAATTGAAAAAAAAAGAAAAAAATTAAGATGTAAGAACTGCACATAAATCTGTTTTTGTAGAATCTGTTTTTTTAAGAAGCGGTAAAATGAAAGCAGAGTATTGATTCTGGTAATACAAAATCAAAATCTTCAAATTCGGATTTATATTTTTATACTGCAAATAATGTCATTATTATCATTCCCAACCTCCCTAGTATCTACAATTTCCTGAGTGCTTAGATCATGCCATTTACCACTTAATTTGTATAGGTTAGTTCTTTTATAAAACTCCAAAGAGGGATATTATCTTCTCCTTCAATCAGATGAGGAAAAACAAAAGCTCAGAAATAGAATAGCAAGTCTCCCAAGGGGACACACGAAGGTCAACCAGTCTGGATCCACTAAGTCTCATTTGTTCAGTATCATTCTCTCCCTAAGACAAACCCCCCACCCACACAAAGGAAAAACCCAACGCAGAACAAAAAAAAGCAAAGCAACGTTACTGGGGTAAGCAACGTTACCCCAAGAGTAAGAACACAACCTGGTTCAATTATCCAATCACTGGTTCTCAACCACAGGTGCAAATCAAACTCATCTGGAGAGCTGTATGAAAACACATACACATTACCCCCAACCAGATGTCCTGCCTTGCAATCTCTGGCAATGAGTTCTGGCCCTGGTACAATTAACAGAAAAAACTCAAAAAGAGCATTCCTAGTGGGACGTGAACGCCTAATCCAAAAAAGACCACTATGGGCTACCACACATCCCACTCCTTCATCCTTCCAAACACCCCTCAGGAAAAAGCAACCTAGGTAGGCAGATGACAGCCGAAGCCACAAAACAGAAGCACCACAAGGCTATAGGAAGATGGGGTATCATCTTCCGGGAGTTGAGCAATCAATAGGCCCTCCCCGTAGAGTAAAAGCAATTCAGGGGCACATCAGTATCAGTGAAGTTACTTTAAAGGGAAAGACCGAAACTGGATCGACTCCACAAAAACACCTGGGCCGTCCAACTCTTCTGCTCAGAGCTGGAGCACAGGAGGGGAAGCGCATTAGCAACCCAGAACCCAGGGTTCATGGTAACTTAACAAAAGGGTCCTTGAGTTCCCACGGCATGAAGCCCAAGAGGATAAAGAAGGCTCCGAATTTACCACCACTGTATCTTCCCAACTAGCAATGAGGGCCTATCACTTGACAAACACGTCCACAGAATGGACAGGGGCAGGACACAGGAACTGGGACTGATACCCAAAATCCGAAGTGATCCACACAAGCACATTACAGCCCTGAAGCCTTTTAGTTTAGATGAGGGAGCAATCGATGAGAATGGGGTTGGGGGGGCAGGGGAGTCTAGCTTGGGGAGGGGAGAAAGGAAGGGGACACCACATATTAACTGCTTAATCCTCTAATAGGTACCCAGCGTTACTTAAAGGACTATATATATATATATATGTATATGTATATATATTACCTTGCTTATTACCCAAAATAATCCTATTAGGAATTACTATCCCCATGTGAAAGATGAGAAAACTGCGGGACACCTGGGTGGCTCAAGTGGGTTAAGTGTCCACCTTCAGCTCAGTTCATGAGCCCAGGGGTCCCAGGATTAAGTCCCACATTGGGCTCCCCGATCAACAGGAAGTCTGTTTCTTCCCGTCTGCCACTCCCCCTGCTTGTGAACCCAGCGCAGTGCCCGTGCCTTCTCTCTCTCTGACAAGTAAGTAAATACATAAATCTTAAAAAAGAAAAGAAAGAAGAAGATGAGAAACCTGAAACAGCAGGGATCCCAACACTCAAGTCTGGCTCTAATGCCCATATTCTTCTACTTTAAAATGTTAGCAACTCAGAAAATAAACCTTGTCCCTGTTACACAATGTCCAAAACCAGTCAGAGATCCCTGTAACAGGTGACTCAACACTTCCAAGGCCTCATTATACTGACTGACCCCTTGGCCCTTTGGAGAGTAAAAGCTGCCCAATCCAGCTGACTAAGGTATCTTAAGTCACTTACTCTCCACCTGTGACCAAGCACAAGGTGGTCATCAGGCAAAAAAAACAAAGAGGAAGGCTGGACAGTGTAGTAAAAAGTGCAGGCTTTGGGGTGCCTGGGTGGCTCAGTGGGTTAAAGCCTCTGCCTTCGTCTTGGGTCATGATCCCAGGGTCCCGGGATGGAGCCCCATCCCTGGCTCTGCTCGGCGGGGAGCCTGCTTCCTCCTCTCTCTCTGCCTGCTTCTCTGCCTACTTGTGATCTCTGCCTGTCAAATAAATAAAAATCAAATCTATTAAAAAAAAAAAAGATTTAAAAGTACAGGCTTCAGCATCCACAGCTTGGGTCTCTGTCCTAGCTCCTCTCTCACGGCCATGCCACTTTTTAACCTGTGCCATCCTCGGCAAGGTCATGAGAGCACCGAATGGCAGGCAGGACAGCAGGACCCTATAAATGACAAAACCTTACCCAAACATTAGTAGGATTTTCAGAATTTCACATCTAAGCTCAGGTTCCCCTTCTAACCCAAAGTTCTTCCCTGCTAGTGCTCATGAGTCAACCAGTACCACACAGTTTATGGCAATAGTTAGAATTTATTACCTTTGCCTCCACCATTTGATCACAGGGACAGTTCCAGAATTTCCTGAAGAGGAGTTTAGAAAGAAACCTCTTTCTACGCACTTGGAAGGGTGTTAGGAATGTACCTGGAGGCTGCATCTACATACCAAAGTGCCTGCAGGCTTAGAGAGGCCTGAGGATGAGGAGCTGGCTGCCCACCTCCCCCAGCTGCCTAGGCGGTCACTGGGAACCCCCAGTCTCCCTCCACGTGCCTGTGAAACCTGGCCTCCCTCCTCAAGTTCTCAAGACTCAGGGCTTCGGCCCTCCTTCCCCTCACCCCCACTGCTCCAGCCTCACTGAACCACTTGTAGGACACAGAGGAAGCCCGAGGATTGCTCAATCTCTGCGGGTGACAGATACCGCTAGTATTTTATCCCAGAGATGTAATTCATAATATATATAAAAATGTAATATATATAACAACATACAACTATAATACATAATACCTCGGGTATTATTACCCTTCTCTCGGAAAACATTCCTTGTGTCCTCTCCAATCCTAAACTCAGTGCCTACGAAGTACTTCCGTAATACTCTGCCACAGCAGTTCATGCCCCTGGGAACTCAAACAGGCGGCCTCATTTCAGCGTGAGCTCCCACCACCAATGCCCCGCTGGCTCTCCTCACTTTGGGCAATGACACACATCCCAACCAAAGGGCTGGGCTTCATTATATTAACATCTGTGCCTCTTTGCCTACCATGTGTCCCATTCCTATACAAGTAACTTGGTCACTTGTCAACCTCCCCAACAGACTTGAGAGCAAAACTGTCTTCTATGATGTTCCCTGTACCAGTACGCCAGAGAAGACAACAGACAGGGGGACTCCCTGACTTCGCTAGAATATGCAATCTTTTTAAAATCCTTTTGAAATTTTTTTTTTAAGATTTTTTATTTATTTGACAGACAGAGATCACAAGTAGGCAGAGAGGCAGGCAGAGAGAGAGGAGGAAGCAGGCTCCCTGTTGAGCAGAGCCCAATATGGGGCTCATCCCAGGACCCCGGGATCATGACCTGAGCCAAAGCCAGAGGCTTAACCCACTGAGCCACCCAGGCGCCCCATATTTTTTTACTTACTATAATGCTTAGTATCTCCAGACAAGAGATTAAGGCTAGAATCACATTTTGACAATCACCACCAACTAAAACCATCACAAGACCATAGGATGTTCCATGAAATACAAAACATTCCAACAAGACAGAAAATATTCAACTCTCAACTTAAAGAAACAGAAAGCCAGAAATAGCAGCATTAGTCGGCTGAAGATAACCAGAATGGCCCAGTTAACTGGAAATCCTGTGAGCCTTTTGTGCTAAAAAACAGTAATCACTGTAGATGTGATGGAAATGTCCCACATCAGCACCCACATGGAGGCGTGTATAAGTAGGCTACCCCACTCCCTTTAACTGCCTCATAATATGGATACATTTTATTTAATCCATCCCCTATTCCTGAGATATTGAGGATATTCTTAAACAGTTCTCTTAGCCAATAAGCTACAAAAATCCTTGATACACTCTACATTTCTGTATCTCTGACTAGAATATTTAGGTTTCCAAATTGCTCATTGTAACCAACAAGCTATAAATATCCTTGTATATGCCTTCTTGAGCAGCTGCATTCTTGTGTTTGTGTAGGAAAGTGACCCTAGAAATGTAACAGTGTACACAAATAGCTTTGCAGGAAAAAAAAATAGCCATGTTTGCCATCAACACCTATCTATGTGCACAGATACACTTTAATCACAAAACTGTTAACAGTGGTTTATTCTGTTGGATAAGTTATTTGAAGTATTACTAATGGATACAATAAACTACTTGTGTAATATCAAAAAAAAAGGAGAATGAAAATCAAACCTCTAAAAAAATAAACATCAAATTCACAACTGTACTTACCTCTAGGGTTGAGCAAGGCAGATGTGATCAGAGAATGACACTGGTGATGTTTTATGACTGAAGCTGAGTGGTGAGTTCGCAATTGTTCATTATGTAAGTATCAGTCTTTTTAACAGTTAAAATGGTTCACATTAAACCCAGACAAAAGAACCAAATGCAAGGCAAAGGATAGAAGTACCCCCAATCCTACACAAGATGAGCTAAGAATATGAGTGAAAGACTGTTTCTTTTTGTTTGTTTGTTTGTTTCTTAAATTATTTTTTAAACCATCAAGTCAAATAGGACTTTAAATATAAATGACTTATTAAATATAATATACTTAGAATAATATTCAGGGGAAAAAGGTGTTTTAAAAAGAAAGAAAGCAAGCCTTCCCACAGCTAATGTCATACTCAACAGTGAACAAGCTGAAAGCCTTTCCAATCAGATCAGGCACAAGAGTGCCCACTCTTACTTCTCCTATTCAACACAGTACGTAAGTCCTAGCTACAGCAATCAGGCAAGAAAAGGAAATCAACATAACTGAAAAAGAAGTAAAATTGTCTCTATTTGCAGATGACATGATTTCATATGGAGAAAATCCTAAAGGCTCAACCAAAACACTGTTAGATCCAATCAGTGAATTCAGGAAAGTTACAGGATACAAAATTAACATACAAAAATCAGCAGTATTTCTATACACTAAAAACAAATTTTCTAAGAAACAAAGAAATTGAACCCATTTACAACAGCATCACCAACATAAAATACTTACGAAAATATTTAACTGAGGTGAAAGATCACTACTCTGAAAACTGCAAAATGTTAATGAAAAAAATAAAATATGACACAAATGGCGGGGTGGGGGGTCTGGAAGGCTTAACTGGTGGAACGTGTGACTCCTTTTCTCAAGGTTTTAAGTTCGAGCCCCACACTGGATACAGAGATTACTTGAAAATAAAAACTTAAAAAAAAAAAAAAAGCACAAATGGAAAAGTATCCCATGTTCATTAAGTGGGAAAAATATTGTTAAAATGTCACTATTACCAAACGTCAGCTATAGGTTCAATACAATGCCTACTAAGATTTCAATGTTATTTTTTACAGAAGGAAAAAAAGCAATCTTAAAATTTGTATGAAACTGCAAAACCTCCAAAGAGCCAAAATAATCTTGAGAAACAAGAATGTAGAGGCATCACACTTCCTACTTTCAACCTATAGTATAAAGCTATAGGCATCAAAACAGGATGGTACTGGCATTTAAACAGGAAAAAAAACAAAACAAAAAACAACAAACAAACAAACAAACAAACAAAAAAAAAACAGTGGACCAGATCTCAGAGCCCAGAAATAAACTCAAGCATACACAATCGACTAATATTTGACAAGAAAACTCAATGGAGAAAAGACTATTTCTTCAATAAATGTGCTGGAATAGCTGGATACCCCAGGTTAAACAATCTAACTGGACCCATATCCTACCCCACGCACAAAAATAAAGGCAAAATTGATTAAAAACTTGTATGTATGACCTGCAACCATGAAATTCCCAGAAGACACAGAAATAAAGCTCCTTGCCAGTAGTTGGTAATGATTTTTTCGATATGCCATCTAAAGTACCAGCAACAATAAATAAGTATATAAATAAAGTACCAGCAACAAAGTCAAAAACTCAAGTGGGACTACATCAAACTAAAAACCTTCTGCACAGCCAAAAAAAAAAAAACCACCAACAAAGTGAAAAGACAACCCACAAAATGGAAAAAAAAAAATTGCAAAGCATTTATCAGATAAAGAGTTAATATCCAAAATATAGAAAGAACAACTCAATGGCAAAAAACAAATACATTAAAAATTAACAAATTAATGGGGCACCTGGGTGGCTAAGTCGGCTAAGTGTCTGCCTTCAGCTCAGATCATGATCTCAGGGCCCTGGAATTGAGCCCCACATGGGGGGCTCCCTACTCAGTGGGGAGTCGGCTTAGCCCTTTCCGTCCACTTCCCCTCACGCACATGGGTGCACACTTTCTCTTTCTCTCAAATAAATACATAAATATTTTAAAGATTTTTATTTATTTATTTGACAGAGAGAGACACAGTGAGAGGAAGAACACAAGCAGGGGGAGTGGGAGAGGGAGAAGCAGGCTCTCCACTGAGCAGGAAGCACAATGCAGAGCTCGATCCCACAAGCCACAGACAGACACTTAACGACTGAGACACCCAGGCCAGGATGGTTCAGGTCATGATTCCAGGGTCCTGGCATGGAGTCCTGCATCAGGCTGCTCGCTCAGCGGGGAGCCTGCTTCTCCCTCCGCCCGCTGCCGCTACCCCTGCTTATGCTCGCCGCTTGTGCTTGCTCGCGCTCTCTGAAAAATAAAATCTTTCAAAAATTTTTTTAAATTTAAAAAATGTGCAAAGCACCTCAAGAGACATTTCTCCAAAGATATACAAAAGACCAACAGGTTTACGAGTAGATGCTCGACATCACTAGTCAGTAGGGAAACGCAAATTAAAGCCACAATGAGGTATCACCTCACACCTGTTAGAAAGGCCATCACCAAGAAGACAAGAGATCAAACAAGGGTTGGCAAGGATGTGGACAAAAGGGAACCCTTGTCCACTGCTAATAAGACTGTAAATTGGTATAGTCACCATGGAAAACAGTATGGAGGATACTCAAAAAATTGGCAGCATTCCTTACAATAGCCAACACATGTAAACAACTAAGACAGACAAATACTAAATACTGTACAGTCTCACGTAAAAAAATAAATACTGTGTGGTCTCACATGGAATCCAAAAAAAGAAATAAGCTAGTAACTGGAAGAAGGTATTTTTAGAAGGTACAGACTTCCAGTTATAAGACAGGTAAGTACTAGATAACATAAAACTAGTATGTCACTAGTAACTAGTACTAGTAACATACAACATGATGACTACAGTCAACACTGCTGTAGGATATATTGGAAAGTTAAAAGAGTTAAATCCTGTAAGTTTTCACTACAAGAAGAAAAAAAATTTTTTTTTACTGTATCAGTATGAGTGATAGATGTTACTGCAGTAATCATTTCGCAGTATATGAAAATTAAATCACCACGCTGTATGCCTTAAAACTATAGTAACATATGCCAATTATTTCCTCAATAAAACTAGAAAAAGTAAATATACTTCCTATACGATGGAAAAAAGTCTTAACTTTTTTAGGTGTAACTCTAATTTGCATGCTTCTCTCCTATGAGGGTAAGCTCCTAAATGCTGAAAAAGAAAAGCAGTATTTGTTTAAAAAGGGGAAAAAAAGGAATATTGAAAAACAAACAAAAACTATAAATACCTACACATTTAAAGCACCGATAATCTGATTATTCCCTCAAATGATAGGATTAAATATTATCCAGATTTGTTATTAATGCCTAATCATAATACTAAATCATTATCAATAATTACAGCTTGTGATGCCAACTTAGACCAGGAGATGTGGAAAATCCACAAGACTCAAATAAATGGGTCAAACTGAGTTAGTGGGGGGAGAGAGGGAGAGTCCTTTATTTAAGCTTTTACCTCAACAAAGAAAGTCATAAAATTACCTGATTAACAAAGTCATTAGTAGTGCTAAAGCAATTAAAAATGGGATATTCAGGAATCCATCACATATACAGAATCCTTATGAAAAAATACGTGAATATTAAAATTACTCAAAATCTAATTTGCAAACAAGTCTTGTAAACAATCACTACATGGAAATACAATTCAAAAATAATGAAAGGGACTCATCAAAACTGGAATTTTTTTTTTAAGATTTTATTTATTTGAGAAAGAGAGAGAAAAATAGCATGAGCAGGGTGAGGAGGGGCAGAAGGAGAAGCAGACTCCCTGCAGCGCAGGGAACCTGGTGAGGGCTCCATCCGGAGACTCCAAATCGTGACCCGAGCCGAAGGCAGATGCTTAACTGACTGAGCCACCAAGGCGCCCCCAAACTGGAATTTTAGATTCCAACAGAAATTAAATGTTTATTAAAAAAAAGTTTAGGGCGTCTGGGTGGCTCAGTGGGTTAAGCCGCTGCCTTCCGCTCAGGTCATGATCTCAGGGTCCTGGGATCGAGTCCCGCATCGGGCTCTCTGCTCAGCAGGGAGCCTGCTCCCCCCTCCCTCTCTCTCTGCCTGCCTCTCTGCCTACTTGTGATCTCTGTCAAATAAATAAATAAAATCTTTAAAAAAAAAAAAGTTTAACACCTCTTTTCAATTGTGGATAGAAAAGGATTTGGTATCTCTTCAAAACCCTTTCTGAAGTTGACAAAAATGGCATGAAGTGTATTTTACAACTGTGCTTCGAAAGCAAGCGGCATTGTAAGAGCTATTGTTCCCGTTTCAATTTTTTTATAGCTGTTTCCCCCAATGGCCACAAGAGGTCAGCAGAGCAACACTTCAGTTTAAAGAAAAGCCAGCCTGTGGGTCCTTGGCCCAGGAGCTGCCATTTCAGCACTTGGGTAAGTGTTTATTTTTCTGGTACTTACAAAATGGCTGAACTGCTTGGCAGAGGATGGTTTTTTTTTGTCGGTGAAAGCAAAATCTGGTAAAAACCACCATGCAACCTACACTGAAATTCCTTAAAACTTATCTCCAGACTAAATTCCATCGATGATTTAATAGGTAGTATTTATGGAGCACTTAGGTATCAAGCATATGCAAAAATCTTCCTCTCAGTCTTTACAAAAACCCTCTAAGACAAATTATCCTCCTTTATAGCAGAGGCTTAGCTCTAGTGTCTATACACAGGATTCTATCCCGCTGCCCCACAGTATGGAATTCACACTGCTGTGCCCTGCATACATTCTTCAGTTAAACAGATCATTGAACCACCCACAAATGACACAGAGCAACTTCTGTGTTTTGGGAGGCAGGAAAAGCCAAAGATCATTAAACCATGAGTTTCTTATTGATAAAGAATACTGGATCCAGTTCCTTAAATAAATGGAATGACATTTAAGGCCTTTGTTAAGACTTCCACCTCTGGGGACGCCTGGGTGGCTCAGTTGGTTAAGCAGCTGCCTTCGGCTCAGGTCATGATCCCAGCGTCCTGGGATCGAGTCCCACATCGGGCTCCTTGCTCCGCAGGGAGCCTGCTTCTCCCTCTGACTCTGCCTTCCACTCTGTCTGCCTATGCTTGCTCTCGCTCGCTCTCTCTCTGACAAATAAATAATAAATAAAATCTTTAAAAAAAAAAAAAAAAAAAGACTTCCACCTCTGATTCAAGTCCTACCATTCTGTAGAAAACGCCACACATTATAAACAAGATGAAAACACAAGTAACATATTGAGAAAAGAAATTTCAATATAATATGAGGAGAATTACAGATCAAAGAAAAATCCACAGAAAACTGAGAGGTCAGAGACACCAACTACAGAAAAACTTACGAAAAGGAAATTAAACCTTAGGAGTGATTTGAGAAGTGTATTATTACAACACATTATTTCACATTCATCTGCTTTGTAGAAATTAAAATGTATGCTACTACTAAGTGATGCAGAGAAAATAGGCAAGAGGGTACTCATATACTGTTACCCGAAAAGGGATCGGCAGAGGCTTTGCAAAGTAACTTGCCATTTCTGAGTAAACCTCAAAACAGCCATATAAATGGTGCAATTCATTCTGTGGGTATATAACCTGACGAATTATTAAATTTGTGCAGGAGGGGAAAGTATAAAAGTGTTCATGGCTCTGCTCATAAAGACCAAAAAAATAAAGGAAAAAAATGTGGATTTATACTATGCAATCAACTACAAGTTAGACTAGAAATGGATTAGATCTGTAACACTGGCAATTTCAAAACTATTAGATTTTTAAAACACAAAACACTGTGCAAACCATGTTACATGGTTTTTTAAATGCCAACAGTTTTCATATGCCGAGTTCATGAAAGTGACTAAAGAGAAGGGGCAAATAGAATTTTAGTGATATGTAATTTGTATAGAGCTTTTAATTGTATTTGCATTTTTCTGAGTTTTTCTGAATTTCTCAAAAAGGACTATTTCTAACATTTCAGAATTGATCAGTATTCAGGAGCAGGCCTTCCTGGGGTCTGACAGTTCTGGAAGTTACTTCAAACACTGGTAACACCATCGCTTTTCAGAAAAAAAGTCAATCTATTAAGAAAAAAAAAAATGCCCCCAAAAATGCTGCTTACAGTTTCCAATACTAAAAAGAGAAGTCTCATCAGCACCTCCCATATTCAGAAATTCAGTGCAAACAAGGGAAAAGCATCCACTGTAATAAGCATGCTTCTAACATTCTCAAATGGAGCCGGAAGTCCTCTTGTCTTGATCATGCTACCTCTGCTCCCCCATAACCAGTTAAGGCTGAGTAGTCCTAAGGATCCCAGGAAGCATCAAACAAATGACACTCACAGACACAAACCACTAGGAAAAAGTGAATTAGAGCAAGAAGCCTGGGTGAGGTACAAACCAGATAACCATTTCACAAATAGCTACCCAATTTGGATCTGCCAACGCACTAAGGATCATACAAGAAAAGGACATGTTTTCTACAGGGGTAAGAACAAAGCCACCAAGTACTGAAAGCAGGTAGGGGGAAGCTCCTCCTATATCCCACCATCTCATGTGGTTTACTTACAACCATTTCAGAGCCCTGAGGGCAGATGGATTAGTTTGGCCACAAACTCCTTTCAGCACTCTGGGTCTTAACTACTCTTTTCCTTACTTTTAGGCTATGATCTTTAGACTTCCGTAAGGCAGCAGCAATTCCAATGTTCAAAGGAGGTTTAAAAAGCCTGAATGCTAACCTCAGCCGTAAATGACTTCTGTCCAGTGTCAAAGAACTTAAGTGTGGTCCCAGGATCAAGACCAACTTTTTTTTTTTTTTTTAAGATTTTATTTAACTTGACACAGAGAGAGCACAAGTAGGCAGAGAGGATGGCAGACAGCAAGGGAGAAGCAGGCTCCCCACTGAGCAGCGAGTAAGATGCAGGACATGATCCCAGCACCCTGTGACAAAAGGCAGACACTTAACCAACTGAGAAACCCATGCACCCCAACTCCCAACTTTCCCGGTAACAACCCATGTTCACTGTACCAAGGGCTATGCTAAATATTTCAGACCAGTGTCTAAAGTGTGGCATTACTGACATTTGGGGCCAGATAATTCATTCTCCAGAGGCTGTCCTTATGTGTTACAGGGTGTTTAGCAGCATCCCTAGGCTCCACCAAGCAGACGCACCCCAGACCCAACGAGAAATATCTCCAGACACTGCCAGGAGTCAGGGAGGGGGATGTCCCCAACAGGAAACCACTACTTTCAGAAGCATTATTTTATTCAATTCTAACTTCCCCAGGAGACACATACTCTACCCTTTCTCCTTTTTTAAAAAAGAAACAAGCTCAGAGGTTCCTGCCCTAGGTCTTACAGCTAAAAAGCAGAACAGAGGGCGCCAGGGTGGCTCAGTCAGTTAAGTGTCTGTCTGTGTTCAGCTTCAGGTCATGATCCCAGGGTCGCGGATTAAGCCCCACATGGGGCTGCTTCTCCCTTCCTCTCCGCTGTTCCCCCTGCTTTTGTTTGATTTCTCTCTCCCCCTCTGTCAATAAATAAAATCTTGGCAGGGGCAGATCAGAGACCCAAACCCCTTTCCCAATTAGCCCTTATTTCCCAAACCAGCCTCCTCACAAAAGCAACCATGATTGTTGTTCAACATACAGGTTCCCCAGGAACCTCCCACCCCTGATGAAATTCAAATTTCCAGGTGAAAAGTCCGGGAATACGTTTACGTTTAACAAGCACTCAAAGTGACTCTTAGCAAGTAAATCTGGAGACTTCTATGCCTCTATAAAGCTAAATTCAAAGGCAATTTTTTTTGGTAAATCAAACAAGGGAAATGGAGAATCTGACCCATCACTGGCCACTCGCCTCCCTCAAAGTAACAACTTAACCAGCCATACACTGTTTCTATTTGAATGTCAAATAACATCTACTGGAACTGAAGACACTCAAGATTTAACACCCACCACAATCAAGAGCTATTTCCTTTCAGAGCATGTCTACAGAACTGTCCCCAGCCCTGGCTACACAGCAGACCCACCTGCGACACTTGGACAACACCAATCATCTCCCCTGCCACACTGCATAACCCCTAAAATCCAAGCAGATATGGGGCCTTAAAAAAAAAAAATCTCAAGTGATTCTCACACAAGAGCTATTTGGGAAGTAAAGATGAGAACTCAGCTTAGAACAAAACAAATTAGAAGCCCAGTCTTCATAATCCATTGCCAAATCCTTAGTGGGGGGGGGGGGGGGGGGGCAATGGGAGTCAGACAACAAAAGGACACACAGTTCTTCTGAGATTTCCAGTACATCCCCCTCCCATTTACTCTTCTTTCCTCGTGAGTCCCCAAGCACCCTCATGGGAATCACTTCAGCAGCCACATATTAACTAGAAATTCTTTATGCAAAACGATGACTTACAGAGCAGCACTGAGTTTCCGGGATCGATCAACCCTACAATGCATTGAGATTTTTGAGGTGGGTTTTTTTTTCCGGTTTTTTTTTTTCAGGTTTTTTTAAAAGCAGTTTTTGGTTTTGTTTTGTTTTTTAAAGAAACCGCCCACAGGATTATTCTAGATTTTTACCATTTTACCCTACTGTACAGTTTCCTCTTAGCCATCTAATTTGATGGCAAGTTTTAACAAGATGCTTAAATGACCCCTGGAACCAGACTGCCAGTGTTTGAATCCAATTCTACCATCTACTCCCTCCCCACAATGCCTCAGTTTTCTACTGGCAAAACAGGGATAGTGATCACACCTACCTCACAGGCTTGCGAGGATCCCCCACATTAACACATACAAAGGACTCATTCTAACAAGTTCCAGGCCCACAAAAGGCCTTATATATTGTGTCTTTCCAAAGCAAACAACTAAGTTTTCACTGAAATATTTCGCGATCCTCTCATCCACTGCTTTGGTACCTTACTGAAATGCAAAATTGCCAGCGAAACCAGTATAAACAAATTTGTGAAGGATCTGCACATCCTTGTTATGTATATAACTCAAGTGAAGGAACACAATGGGATGGGTATGAAAGCTAAGCAGGACTCAGGACCCCCCACAGGCTTTCAAAGGAAGAGCTCCATGGCAGCTAACATGGGGAGCTCGCAAACCAGGAGGAGGTCACTAGCATTTCTGCTACACTAACAGTAACATTTAACAAAATACGCATTTAAAAAAACAAACAGGGGTGCCTGGGTGGCTCAGTGGGTTAAGCTGCTGCCTTCCGCTCAGGTCATGATCTCAGAGTCCTGGGATCGAGCCCCCCATCGGGCTCTCTGCTCAGCGGGGGGCCTGCTTCCTCCTCTCTCTCTGCCTGCCTCTCTGCCTGCTTGTGATCTGTCAAATAAATAAATAAAATCTTTAAAAAAACAAACAAAAACACCTTAAAATATAGTGCCTGTCAAAGTAAGTAGACAAAAAGCATACATCTACTGCAGTACTTTCCCATAAAATTCTTACCACATGCTGTTTTCCTTTATAATAAAATCCAAAATTAAAGATCACCAGCCTTATGTGTGCTGAACTTAGAAGTAAGCCATATAAATGCCATTCCCTGAGGTTTATTATCAAATTCTATTTTTCTTTAATGCTGGTGACTATTCACAGCCCACCAACGTGTAGTAAGCACCCCTCTAAATAACCGTTCCACAGCAGAGCCCACATCCATTGCTTTAGAAGTCACCTCTATCACCTGGTAAAAGAAGCATCAAGTGGAGAATTACAACAAGTAACAGCACTACAATTTAAAGCATTTAAGACAAGAATGCAAAAATCTTGGGGTCAAGAAAGTCCATCAGCACAGACTACTGCTGAGTCAGGCATTACACTTAATGCAGCAACTGTTCCTCTTCTGTCAAGCACACAACAACCCGTAACAGCACCCTACACACTTCTGCAAGGCGTTGGCAGAACTGCCCTAAAGGGGCACTGAGACACACAACAGCAACATCAAGAATTAGGAAAAGAATCCAAGAGTGCTCTCTGTCAAAAGATTCAAAACACATGCAAACATGTAGAAACACATGCACATTTAAAATGCATGGAGAGCTTTGGAAAATTAACTCAATCCTAAGGAGCCAGGCTGGACTGGAGTATTCTTTGAAGATTTTATTTATTTGTTTGAGAGTGAGAGTGCAGGCATGCAAGAGAGAGAGAGAAAATAAAAGGGCACAGAGAAGCAGCAGCAGACTCCCCATTGAGCAGAGTCCCATGTACGGCCAAATCCCAGGACCCTAAGATAGAGACCTTGGCCAATGGCAGATGCTTAAACAGCTGAGCCACCCAGATACCTCTGGACTGAAGTACTTTTAAGATGCCCTCCAGGGTCTGCAATGACTATATGCTAAGTCAAATATATAGTGCCCTAGTGAGGGTGGATTACTAAGAGCCGGCCACAAACAACCAGACATTGGCTGTAAGTATTAGCACGGTTACATCTACACCCAAACAGCACTGCTCCTTGCCTTCATTATTCACTCTTGCGCAGCTTGAGAGGGGAAATGAGGCAGCGGGTAAACCAGGGCAATAATCACTTGCTCCAGAAGGTGGGTAAAAGGTACCTTACTCGAGAGTGACTGCCAAGAGTTGGGCTGTGACTCACCCAAGAAGCTGTTCTGGTCCAGAAAGAATCACACACTCCCTTTGAAAGGCAGGCTTTCTCAGAAGGAAATTCTAGGAGAGGATTAACTGAAAACACACCCAAGGTTTCAACTAACTAAAAGGGGACTTGCCTTCTAAAATCATTTTAGAATGGTTTAGACATATAACTGTATCAGCTGGAGGGAAAGGGTTCTAAATTAGGCCTAAATGATCTCCTGCAGGGAGGCAAAGACACCAAACTCACTCAGGGACAATCTGGCTCTTAACAAGGGACGTAGTACAAGACGGCTCAGGTCATGATCCCAGCGTCCTGGGATCGAGTCCCACGTCGGGCTCCTTGCTTGGCAGGGAGCCTGCTTCTCCCTCTGCCTCTGCCTGCTATTCTGTCTGCCTGTGCTCTCTCTCCACCCCCCATCTCTGATAAATAAATAAAATCTTAAAAAAAAAAAAAACTTAAGTAAAATATTACTCACACCTTACATTTAAAGAGCACTTTCAATATAACAGGCTCTTTGCTAATAAAGCACTTCGTAGGCATTACATTACTTAACTTCTTAACCCAATGAAAATTATCATTATCCACATTTTTAAGAAATCCAAGAATGAGTACTTCACGGGCCTATACTGGGAAAAAAATTTTTCAGTATCCACGTAAACACTGCACTGGTGTGTATTAGGTACACAGCTCCTGCCAAGTACGGAAGTTAACAGTTAGACACATCACAGATAACAAAATAATTCATTAGATGGAATCCAAAATATAATATCAGGACCCATCCTTAGAATGATGCCTTAGCCAAGGCTTGTCGGCACCATTTCCCCAAAATACAGGATCTCTCCAATAAAGAAAATTTAAAGTACTTTTCAGTATGGAATATAATCCAGACGATGCCTCTGAACTAACCAAAAAAGGTGGCCCTAACCAAGTATCTTAACAATGAAATACTAAATAGGAACTGTTCCAAGATGTACCATGAAAGGCTTCCATACACTTAGGTTCTCCATGACTTACTTCACAAAGCAAAGGCTCATTCCCCACCTCATAAACTGCATTCAAACTTATTAGAAAGGTCTCTGTCCCCAGGCTTGCCATGCCAATTAAAGTTTAAACTGTTTAGGGGAAAAGGTCATAGCAGACATATAAACAACATGTTGCAACACTGTTCTAAATTACTGATTACAAATTAAACATACAACAGATTTAAGTCTAGGTATTTGATGGTATTTGGTATTTGATAGTATCTGATAACTGAGTCAAATTTGTCCTTCTGGCTTTACATTAGTAACACTAAAGCTCCAAAGCAACAGCAATTCTGCTATGGTATAAATTTGAATTCAATGCCAGGGCAGGCTAAAGGCAGGAGACAATTGCTCAGCTATAACAACAAGGATCTCCCAGCATAATCTATTTGTATACTCAATAATTCTTAGGAGATTTAAAAAAAAAAAAAAAAAAAAAGAACAACTTTCTTCACTAATGTAACCACCACCCCTCAAAAAAGCCCAGTTCTAAGGTTTGCAGAAAGAACCTAAAAGGCCTTTTAAAAAAGGAAAAAAAAAAAAAAAGGCCCATAAACAGATAAAAATTTATTAGGTGTCACACAGAGCAGTCACTCAATTTTTTGTCAGGAACAAGTTTACTACCACATTTTATAGGATAAAGTAGGAGAAAGGGTAAGAGTTTGGAAATCTCAGGGGCCTCAAGAAGTATATCACAATTGTTGGGGATATGCTGTAGGGGCTGAAGGGAGAGGGGTCAACTACAGAATCTATGAGAGACACCTGGGGGACTCAGTCAGCTGAGCATCCGACTCTTGCTTTCGATCGGGTTATGACCTCAGTCTTGTGCAAAGTGTGGAACCTGCTTCAGATTCTCTCTCCCCTCCCCCTGCTCCCTCTCTGGCTCTCAAAAAAACAAAAATCTGTGAATTTCAGATGCTGTCAGATAAAAGTCAACCAAGCTTCAGATTCACCTCTCAAACTGGAACTTGCTAAAACTTTCACAAAATTCTTTATCAAACATATGTTCTTGTGAGGACTTCATCTTTACGGATGTTAATTTCCAAGGTGCCAAATATCAATTGGAAATTAGGTTTTAAAAACCGACGAAGAAAAGAGAAGTTAAATCAACATTCTCTGGCCATTTCATGCCAATTTGCACATAGAAGGAAAATGCACTGAAGTTTTAATGAACAGGCCTAATTACTCTGGTTCTTTAAGAAGTTCACTGGCTCCAAGGGACACGCAAACAGTTCATAAATTACTGTTATCATAATATGTACTTTAACTCAAGTAGTAATGGTATCTATTTGGGGCTAAAACGCCTTCTACAGAGTAATCTATACCTTGGAACATGAATACAATGTTACTTAATTCTTACCCTAGTTTTTAGGAATTTAAAGGCATCTAGCAATAATAAAAATGTAAAACAACTAACCAGAATTCAATCTCAATACACAGAAAGAAAATTTTTCTTGTTGCTTTAAATGCACTTTAATTTGAAACTCAGTTAATGGTCAAGTTCTACAAGTATTTACCTCTACAGCTAATTCTTTTGTATGTAATTTATACCTGAGCATGTAATTTAAAAATCTCTTGTCAAATCTGATGGACAAGTCTATAACACAAACTGAAAATCCAGCTTCACCTAAAGTTTCCATAAACTCTTCAAAGAATTCTTCCTGAAGAATCCAAACTAAGTGAACATACAAAACCAACCATTACAGTGAATTTTGTCTTTTTTAAAGCTTTATTCAGAAACTTAAGAGATGCCCAGACAAACCTCTCTACCTACAATCCACACCCCTCCTGAAGTGAACGTATTCCATTCAGTAAGAAACTTCTGAAAGGGCCAACTACCTAAAGCTCACTGCTGTTACGGCTACAATACTCCAATCGCATGGGGAGACGGGGGTACTTTTTGGCAGGGTACAGCAGGAAAACGTTAATACAGTCTTTCCTTCTTAAATTCATTATCTGTGACTGAATAATGAAATCATCAATTGCTAAACTAGGTTTTTTTGCTGTTGTTGTTGTTTTAAACCAGAAATCCTCGCCAAGGGTTTCCCAATAAGACAGACCATGAGCATAACCACAGCATTTTAATAGGTTTACCCGGACTGAACTAAAATTTCCAGAATCGGGGATTTGAGAGGTTTCCGAAGGTTCTTCCGAGTAATTCATTACACTATCAACCAAGTTTTGGGGAGTCACAGTTCCTTCGCCAGGTGCTATCAACACTTAAAAGGAGCTGTTGTCTAACAGTTGTTTGCGTAGTAATGGGTGCCTAATACTGTACTCTGACTTTTTAACAGTATTTAGAGTTAAGTGAAAACTCCTATGCTCTTTTGTACTTATCCCCATAATTTTAGAAATAAATCACTTTGCACATACTGACCTGAGTTTTCCTCCATCAAATGCCAACTGAGAAAATGTATGGTACCAAGTAAAAATGCACGGGGACAAGTTCAAACAGTCTTCCCTTTGTTTATGAGCCATGATTGGTAACAGCGCTAACACCCGTTAGGACGTCTCACTTGAAACAAAAGTATCTCCTCTGAGCTAAAAGGTTTCGGTCAATGGTAACAAGATTAAGTTTACTAATCTCTTCACATTGAACAGAAGAGGGCGGGGGGGGGGGGGGGACCCGCTAGGATATGAGAAAGGAAAGCGGGAAGGAAAAATGTAAAAAACTGGCACGTTTTCGATTTGAAGGTTCCGATGAGCGCCTTTTACTGTCGCCGAAAGTAGAAGCCGCTCCTGAGAGGAACACCGTTCCCAGGCAAGGGCAAAGGAATACACGCCGCAGGGTGCGGACCGCTAGAGGGAAGGGCGCAGACGACTCCCAGAGGCGAAATCCGCAGGGGAGAGGCCGCCCACCGGAAAGTCCCAGCCTGAGCTTCGGCCCCTTCCCTTCCCTACCCCCGCCCCCGAAGGCTGCTGGCTCGCTAGACGAAGAGGAAGCACCCTGGTTGCGCACGCAGCCCAACGTCACTGCGTTCGCTCCTCCCAGGAGCGAGGCGACGCGCCTTACGTCGCGGGGCGGGACCTGCCGGAGGCCGCCGCTGTTGACCCGCTGTTACCAGGCGTGCGCACAGCCAATCAGCAGCAGGCGCCGGCGCCGGCGCCGGCCGGCCTTTGAACTCCGCACGGCAACTTCCTGCTGTTTGGCGAGTACACAGTGCAATGCAGTATGTCTGTCAGCGCTGCGGCACAAAGGAACAGCCATTTTGTGACTGAGCTGGACCTGCACCAAGATGCCAGGGGCTCACAGAGCTGCTGCCTGCGCTAACTACCGAGCTGCCCTTTATTTTAACATCAGAGAACCAAAAAAGGGGAGGTGGGAGGGGGGGAAAGGAGTTTTGATATTTCAAGTTTCCACTCGATTTTCAGTATTTTCAAAAATCCCGATTCTTAAGAATTATCAGCATCATAAAATGGCTGCCACTTAAAAACTGCCTGTTCAGTCCACAAGCAACTGCATAATGCCATTTCTAATTAGCCCCACGATCTCAGAGTAACTGCTAAAAGGCTGATTAAAAAGCAGAAGATTTTGCCCGCACCGCAGGTTGTCAAAATAAATCTGGTTCAAAGGCAGACGATTTAGAGGTAAATTTAATAAACTGTCTCAGTTCTTTAGGTAAAATTGCAAACGCAGCGTCCTAGAACACACAGAACTCTTTGTGTGCACAGTTCCATTCACATCCCTTCTCTCTCTCGTCTCCATTTTTTAGTATTACTGAAGTTACCCCCAAACTGCCAATTATTTAGGTAAGAAGTACGTAGCATACAGTTCTATATATACGTCCTTCACTAAAACTTTTAAATATTTAAAAACTTTACAGATTTCTCAAGTATTTAAAATGGTATTTTTGAAAGTGAACATTTTAATCTTCAGAAATCACGATATACAACACATAAATTTAAAATCATTCACAAAATACAGGAATAACAAACTTAAGTCATTGCTTTATTTCCAAAAACAGTCAAGTATCAGGTTTACCTAAACTCGCACTCAATCCTTTCAGATCCTAAACTAATTCTCAGAACAAAATTTACTTGACCTGCAAACTCCTCCCTTCCTCTCTTGTGGCCCAGGCTACAAGTGATTTTTGTAGTATTCCCTAAATATTAGACTTTGTGCCATAGAAATAGGTCCTTACAAAGAAATTCTGAAAGACTGGAACCAAGTACTAGTACCTGACCAGTCTCCTGAACTTTAACTTCCTAAAAATTACATTAATCTACCACAATAAACACCACTAGCATCCCATTAAGCTTTACAATTTTTAAAGGAAGTGATGTCATAATTATGTACATGTATTAAGGTATGCAATTTTGGGTAAGGAATTTTAAACTCCCATCTTCAAGGAGTCTCTCGGATTATTTTTGAACATCCATCAGCTATGTGAATCAAATTACTTGACAAAGTGCATTTAAAAGTACAGTACATGCTTCCTTGTTAACCATAACCCCACTGCCAATAGGTAAATGCATGACAACTTCCAAGTAACTTTTCTAGGGAGTAAATTATTTTTTTAAAAAAATAGCAACACTGCTTAATTTTTGAAATTAGAAGGCAGCCTCATCAATGACGTTAACCACAAACCTTGCATAAGAAAGCCAAAACCTATGTGAGAATATGCAAATCATACATACTCAAGGGAGTAACAATTTTAGGTACTGAATCTATAATAATTTGTCAAATACACCTGGGGATTCCTATTTCTTCAAATTGCCATTACTTTTCAGAAAAATCAGCTCAGGATTAGTGGAGAAATAAGTTTTCTGTTCTAAATCAAACCTAAGTAATGACATGGGTAATTCAGTTCAAAAAAGACAGCAGTCCAAACTGTCTGACAACTCAATTTGCAAAAGAATGTGGATTTAGAAGCAAGAGTCAAAATAGATTAAGTATAATGAAACATAAACTTCAACATTTGTAATAAACCACTTCAAAACTTTCAAATTCACTAACCTAGTAATAAAGTATATTACTTCTATAAAATTAAAAAAGTAAAAGCAAAACTTGGGGGGGGGAATCATATAACCAATCACATCCTTAACTGTAGGATTTAAAATTCATAACATGACAATTTGTAAGAACACACATCAAGAAATGCATTTATATGTACTTTTCAAAATTAATATACAGATCATACAACAAAATGTCTAAGAAGCTTTATTACTTAGTCACTACGATACTCCAACAAATGTGAAACAAATCGTGATCTGAACAAACAGTATATTTGTAAGCTTCAGAAGATAAAGCATTCCAGGCGACTCTGTCAAAATAAATCAATAAATTTAAAGCAGCTACAACTAAAATGCAAGAATAAGATACTACATATCTACCAAGCAGAAAGCACTGTCTGAATATAAGCATATAAATGTAAACCTTAAAATATTTTAAATGCAAAATATACAAATATAATCACAGTAACAAACACAAAAGAGAAGTATATTAAGAGTATTCCAGTATTTCTGTGATCACAGGTTTGATTTCATAAATGCAGGAACTATAACCATGGAGTAAAGGTTTTGATAAATCTTATCAAAATTTCCTAAAATGTCAAGAGTATCAAAAGAAATATAGAGTCAAGTAAAAATATAAACTGAGAGGCATCAGTCAAAGAGTCCTTTTTGCAATTTCATTTTAAAATGTACATTTTTTCATTCATATAACTTTCTCAAACGTCTATTTACTATAATTTACTACCACAAGGCTCCTCTATGGCCTTCAGTTACAAGTTTGGGTATCCTAGATTCTTCAAAGAAAAAATTTGCCTTGTATGTAAAATGGTGCAATGCAGCAATGGCTAAACCGACAAGGTCATTTTTCTACAGCACAAAAACCTAAAAACTGAAATTTATTAACAGAAAAACTGTAGTTTACAGGAAAGGCCCCTTTGAATAAAGGTACCTTACCTTTTGACTGCTGTAAGAGGCCTTAAGTCACAACTCAACTTTCATAAATTGCTACCAAAAAATTAGGGTGTGGCATATTAGCAATCTCAAGGTCACGCTTTAAAAAACGAATCCAAATTAGTAAAATACTTAAAATAAAACAGACAGCTTTCCCTGTCTGTCAAGGTAAACAATGTAAGCTGAGGTTTCCCCCCCAAAAAAAAGAAAAAAGGAAGAAAGTTGATAGCTCATACCTCGATGCATTGCTGTGTAGCGAACTGTCCTCCTCTTGGCTTTTGTCCTTATTTCTCATCATCTTTTAATTCTTAAATATTAAGGGGGAGGGGGAATCTGTGTTTGCTTTGAAGTCCTGTGCCCAGGTATTTACTGTCAAAAGTTGAAAGAAAGGTAAGGTCCCAGCTTCTATCGATGGTTTTTATTATCAGGAACAAAGTCCTGACGATGTAACGATATTCTTATAACACAACAGCGGTAAGCACCAAAAAACAAAATATTTCTATTTTTTCCTTAAAAAAAAAAACAAAAAACCAAAACGGATAAACCGAACAGGGAGAATCATCACTATCAATAAGGAAAGTTTCTCAAAGTAACACACTGGATACAAATAACAATCTCTGTATCTTATTGCGTCATCCAGGAATTTCTCATATTTACAGAAAATAAAGCGAACTTATACATATAAATCTTTAAAATTATCACTAACGATCATGGACTTACCTGATCCATGTAGTAGGTCCAAAGCAAGAGTCCTATCTAGTAGTAGAAAAATATCAGATCCCAAATAATTAAAAATAAAAACAAAATTCTCCGTTACAAAAACGAAAAATAAATAAAATAATCCTCCAATATGTTAACTGGCCAAAAAAATAAAGCAACAATTAATACTAAAACGGGTCCGGAAGGAAAAAAACCTCATTAGGAGAGCGCACAAAAATGGAGGTGCGCCATGGCTTCTAAGCTGGAAAAAACAACGACCTGGGCTCTCAGTACGGCTGCTTCTTTCCAACAAGGCACGAAAAGAAAGCTCCTAAAAGCTGCTTTTCTCCCTTAAAAAGGTTCGAATCGACCCCAGTAAGTCACTAGGAGAGGCAGGGGGCTGCGGGGGCCCCCTGAGGCTGCCCGAAAGTTAGGGAAAGTTGCGTAAAGTGAGGCGAAGGCAGGGAGCAGAGCGCGCTCTCTCTAAGGCACAGCCGCCATCTAGAGCCTCCTTCCCAGCTCTGAGAGCTCTGCCTTTGATTGACACTCTCTACATTTACCCCACAACTCAGGTGATGTACCATAGACCCACCCCTTCATCTCCACCAAAAAAAAAAAAAAAGAAGAAAAAAAAAGATCCTCCATCCCAGGGAGCCTGAGGACCCCTACCCCCACACCTCCCTGCCCCTCCAGACCACCCCATCAAGGGGAGGAGGGAGGGTTTCTTAACCCCCTCTGGCTCAAGCACCCTTTTTAAGCCAGAGAGAAATGTAATTTGTTCCTTTTGTCTAAAGATCTGCTAAATATTTCAGTCCTTGAGCTAAAATAACTTCCTCTCTGGACAGGAAGTGGTGTTTTATCAAGCCATTTTGAAAGAGGGATAATTCCTAGAGAATATAAAGCTAAGCTTAAGTATTAATCTCTTTAAAAATTAACCCCCCCATGGGTAAAATGGTTTCTAAACAAAAGCAAAACCTCAATTTCATAAATTAAATTCAAGTCTTGCCTTCTTTATGAAGCCTAAAAATTATCTAATGACAAAGTTTATGGGGGAATTTTCCATCCCAACTGGAAAAAGGGGTACAACTCAACAGCGCCTCCCTAGTGTTCAGTTGCATTAGAGCAAAAAATTAATGCAACTAGCTTTTACCCAAGGACCTCAATCTTTCCTTAAACTTAAAATAAAATTCTTTAACCCATTATATATAACCTTGCACACTTCACCAAAAAATCCTCATAACCACAATGAATTTACTTCACACAGGCAAAACAAAGTTCTTAAATTCAAGAGCATGGAACTACTATGTACACCCTTTAACAAACCCAAGAAACTCCACCTTCAAACCAATACAACACACATATATCCCAACCATTACCTTTTATTTCAAATCAAATTCTAAAGCATATACCCATTCCAACAATGGCAAGTTAGTAATAATTGGTCCTATCTGATGGCAAGTTATCAAAGTAATGTCACAAGACAAATTCTCCTAAATACCAAAACCATGAGATCTATGGAAACAATATAACTACTAATGCCAAAAAACAATTTAACACATTTCTCTCAAAAAGCACCCCAAGAAAACATTCACGCATCTAAAAAAAATCAACTTTCCTTACTTACATTTTAGTATACCAGAACAATGTTCTCGCCTCATTTAAGAAACCCATTTTAGGTTTATACCTAACAAGACCAACAATGTTGCATCTAGGTAGTAAAATCCATAATCAAAACCTAGTTTCAATTCTATACCTTCTACAAAACATTAAATTTTCTACCAGAATCAAAATCCAAAAGTCCACTTTTCATTTATACAGACCAACCACCTCAAATCACTTAATGAGAATAAATATTGCACATGTATTGATCAGAGATGTGTACACTATGGTATTTGGCATTAGTCACACAAAATGATTATTTCTCATGGAAAAAAAAAAAGAATTCAACCTGAACTCTTCCTTGTTATCTGTATAATGGGAAAATACAATAAACAAGTCATTTGGTCTATCAAAATGAAGTCTATCCTACTTTTATCATTCTTACTGAAACTGGTATTAGTCAATTATCAATAAATGGAACAGTAGCATTCACCTAGAATTCAAACAATCTACGACACGGCAGGATTTATTTAAATTCCTAAGCAGAGTAAGAAAAATAGAAGATAAAGTCCTACCTTCATATTTACATAAAATGTATTATAGACATTATTGCCACCAAAATCTTAAATCCTTTTACGAATACCCTAAGGACACTTCCATATAAACCCAATACCTCTTTTCCTGATATTAACCACTAAAACAACAAGAGGCACCAGTAGGTTAAAGGTTCAGGTGAATATTCTACTGTAAAACATAATATTAAAAAGCATAGGTAAGAGAGACCTTTTCCATCAACACAAAATAACTCATAAAAATATTTTATCACTCATTCTGAATTTTGAGGCAAAAGGCATTTTGTTTTATAAGCTTATTACAATCTCATGGCAAATTAAAGTTCCTATTATTACCCCTTGGTAAGTTATTTTCCAAGATGTTTCAAGAAAGCTCAAAATAGCATTTCAACCAAACCAGCATCTCTTAATGCACAAATTTCCACAACTTTGTGAAAAAAGACAAATATTTATCAACCAAGTGAACCCTCTTTCAGCACACCATTTCCATTTTACCAGCTTTATTCAGTATACCTACTGCTGGGGAACTGTAAAAGTCAAAGTGTTAAGGCAGTAATTGAACATTTAATGAAACTTCGGCTTGAAAAAAAAAAGCCCAAACTGAGAAATTTTAAAGTGTAAGAAATTTTATTAAAGTTAACATTCCACAAGATCATACTCATACAAATCCAACTGCAAAAATTTCCAGGCATACAAACTAACATCTGTGTTACTGTGCCATCTTTCTTCTCCAATTGTCAAGAATGTACTTGATTTAGGGATACAAAAAGTCTTTAGAAAGTCAAATCCACTGTCCATTTGTGCTGGGTAAGAAACCTATGTCTTCATTTCATGAAATCCATGTTAAAAGAACCCTGTCTTGGTTGTGTATTATCACAGCACTCTTGTATTAATCCATTTTCCTCAAATCCCCATAGTGGACTGCCATCTTGTTTTCTCAGTGGTAGGGTCCATGTGAGACTCTTCAAGCTGACTGGGTGCTTGATGAAAACATTGAAAGAAAAAAATGCTGTTGGAATACCGATAATCTTATTCCTTCAAACAGAGAACATCCACCCACCTTGAAGATACTCTTACCATACACAAAGTTTTAATTTCGTAACAGCTTTAAACTATAAAACTGTATTAAAGTTTCTATGTTCTACACACACTTCTCAAGGAGAGGATCATGGCAAGACTGCAAGTGAGTAACAAAGTTCTTCTACTGTCACAGATACATATGTAACTATAAAAAAGTGGCAGTGAATAGTCAAATTTTACATACTTAATGTTGTTAAATTCAAAATCCTGGAAAGCTAAATTATAGCAACACTATGTATTCTAAATCTCAATGCAGAAAACTTTCCAAACTTCTTCAAATAAAACTAATTATGGAAAAGAATTTTGAGATTAAGGGGGAAAAAAAAAAAAACCAAGGCAGTGTATAACCCCATGGTTTTCCAGTTCAACAGATGTTAATTAATTCTGTTTAGGTAACACAAATGGCCAAAAGAGATGCCACCATCTTCAGCAACTTATTTGAGAATACAGAAAAAATATGTAGCCAACTACAGAAAAAAATGATAAAAATGTAAAATATCTATGTGGCCTATTTGGTATTTGCCATAAATTGCTATCAGATTTCAAATTAAGTGCAAGTAAAATACTTCTGTTGCCGAGGTTATCAAATGTTCCTCACAGAGAAACAAATCCATTACTTAAATAATTTGACCTAAAGGGACTAAGTGGGAAGCCAGGATATTCTACTATTAAATGATCTGATCCATCATGAGCAAACGTAATTGCAAAGATAAGTTTTAACTCTGGTCTTCCTCAATTTTGCAGCTCTCAAACTAAATTTGTACACATAAAGTCTAGGTGACTAGATTATTAAATATAAGGCATTTTTGCTCTTCAGGTACTTAAATCTTATCTCCTAAACTATAATTAGGATCTGTTGTCTACATACACAAAATAAATATCTACTTAAGTAAACTACTTGATAACAAACTACTTGATAACTACTAACAAGTAGTAAACTACTTGGTAACTACCACTCATACTAAAAAAACGACTAAAATTGAGTGTCACATCAGTAATAAACATCAAATATAAGATGCTTCTCCTTAACATACTTTACTGGTTTCTCTCCACCAAAAGTAAGAACTACACAACTCATCCATTCTTCATATCAATGAAGTATCTTCCATTTGAACTACTCATTCCTTAAAACGGACATATATTACTATACAGAAGTATTAAAAATAAAAGTACCATCATTTCTCTTTTACTGTTTATATTAATTTCTCCCCAATCTCTGTTATTACATTGCAAGATCAAGCTCTAAATAAAGTTGGAGATGTAAACATGATTACGGATCAACAATGACACTAATGTACTGATAACAAGTTTTAATTGTTTCAATGGCTAAGTGAAATGTATTCAGTTTAGTACATTAAATGGTTAACGCAATGATTTATATTCTTTTGCCACAGGACAAGAGGTAAAATTTGTCCAGGACACTGAAATTTCCTTTTAAAATCATTACTTTAAAAAAATTTCAAAAGAAAACCTAATGACGTTAAAATCATTCTAAAATTGTTCAATAAAATGCAATAGTTTGTGTGACAAGAGGTTACAAAATACTAGCATATTGATATTCTATCAGTTACATGTTTAAGACAACTAAAAAAAGACAAATGCCACAGGAGCAAACAACTCTTGTGACATTAAAAAGTCATAATCGGTCTTGCACTCCTATAAAGCCAATGAAAAGTAAGAAGTGAGAATTTTATTAATATGCAAAAGTGCTCAGTCAAGCATCAAAATACCTTAAAAAAATCAATGAGGGATTTGTGAGTAAGCCATTTACTTTCATGGAATTCCAAATTCTTGAAAAGACTAAATTTGCAAATAAGCAAATTTATGTTACAAAATAAAAAGGAAAATAGGCATGAATTCTGTGAGCCTGGATCTTTTCTTAGTAACAAAATCCACAGTTCTTCATCTGTAAAACAGAAATAGTAGTACCTACCTCATGTGGCAGTAGTGAGAATTAAATTAGTACATTTACAGATTTACATTACCTGGCATATAGAAAGACCTCAATAAATGTTATTCAGCTACTACACAATAACCAAAGTACATGGAGATCTAAAAACTAAACTTACTAATCAAAATAATTTATATTCCAATAACAAGACCTCTGAAAAATCCATTGGATAAAGGGGGTCAACTATTTAAAGATACTTTCTGCTTTAAAGAGAATTTAATCATGCATTAAAGTAACATTGGTACAGAAAACTGAGTATGGTTCAGATATCAAAGCCTTAGATTTAGAGATTATCAATAATCTCTCCAGTAACTTGTGAATTACTTCAGACATACTGAAATGATGATGGTTTGATCTAGAATCCCATCATCAAACAGACCTAGATCTTTTGTATATTTTACATACAGGCTTCAAGCTTATTCTATAAACAGGTAGAATTTTTCCACCCTGCTGTTCATAGTTGAGATCTTCTTTTTAAGGAAAACTGTTCTAAGAAAATTCCCAAAAGCATAAGTAAAGGTTTCTATGGTAAGAAGGTACTAACAGCTATCTCTTAAAATCCCTAAGTACTGTACACATCCAGAAATTTTAAAATATAAAATTGGACACGGTCTTCTTTTTAAATTCTAATTCAGAACATTTGTTCCAAAATCAAAGATATTGTAAAATAAAGTAAGTCAGCTGAAATGCAAGCAAGTGACAGAAGCTGAAATGAGATTCTTTACTGAATTGGGTTTACAAGGGGCTCTGCTAAAATAAGCATAAGCCACCTCCTTATCTTTACTTCCCAGCAACTCCCATTTTTAATACCACCAAAAAATGTGGAGGATAGGGAGGGGAACAAGGAAAAAGAAATGATTAATGATTCTTAATTTTAAAAGTAGATGGCTCTAAAAATGTCACAATAAATTGTTAATGTATGTCACTTTGAAACTCAAATAGTTATTGCAAAACCAAAGGGACAAAAGCATGTAAAAGAATGATAAGCAGAAACTGATCCTTCCCATCATGTAATTAAGATTCTTGGTGCTTATGACTTGACAACAGTCTTCCTTGTGCTGGTCTTTAAACCTGAAAATATTTAATACTGAACTCACACAGGTGTCCTATTATAAAAAGTAGCTTGAATCCTCAATAGAATTACAATATAAGTCTGGGTGCTAAATACAGTGGGCATAAAAACCAACCACAAACTTATTTTAAAAAGACCAGCCAAATGTTGATCACCAAGAGAGTAAGATGAATTATGGTAACTAAGAATCATCTAAGGTTTTACAATCAAATCAAATCTTTCCCGTTGTCCCTATTATTAGTTTAAAATCTGACATGTACATGTTAAGAGACTGGAAGTTGGTAGTTTCTTGTTCCTTTTACTCTTTACTGAGTCAAGGTTTTCATTTTCAGACACATTAAAAATAATTAACGATTAAAATTTCTATTTTAATAATGGTTGTTTTCTAATTAGACCTAAGCCAATAGTTGACAAATAATGTTTAACAGAAATGATATACCATAAATAACATAATTATTGAGCATCCACTTTATGCCAGGCAATTAATCACTTTAAAATATGAGACATGAGATCAATAATTGTACACCAGGAAGTTTTCAACTCTGGCCTCACTATCCCCATAAAAACTTAAAAAAAAAAAAAGAAACCCAGAACTTCACCTTCTGTGGGACCTAGTAGCCATTATACAATGGAAGTTACGTACTAATGAGGAACAAAATTATCTTCTAAAATCTACATCCCCAAATAGGACTCAAAAATATTTATGAAAGAGGATGTAATAATCATACCTATTAAGTCCTGTCAATAATAAATAAACCCTTTGGAGGATCCATCCAAATTCATTTCTACACTCTCTTCTCACTTTTTCTCATGTTGGGTGTTAGAATGTCACACAGCAGTAGTAACCAAGTCTTCTAAAATCAAAGCATAATCTCACTGTGAAAAGAACTTTTTGTTGTACCTTTTTTTAAGGCACAACACAACTTTTTTTAAGGAAAGGTCAGAATTACTTTATATCTTAAAACTGTTACACTGAAATCCATTAAAAGTATGTTCTATTACCAAAGGAAAACCCAAGGGCTTCTGAGTTCTACACAGGAAGGATTAAGCTGATAGATCTAGGACAAGGACAGGTAAGCTTTCTTTATAGAACAAGGTAGTAATTACTTCAGGGTTTGTGACCATTAGCTACAACTATTCTCAACTCTGCAGCTACAGTGGGAAAAGAAACACAAACAATGTGTAAATGAAAGAGCCTAGCTGTGTTCCAATAAAACTTTATTTACAAACATGGGGGGATGACTTTACCACCACCTAATTCTAGGGTGAAATGTTGGAAGTATGTTCATACGTGGGTTACTTTGCATTCCATCAGAGTTTAAGAAAGAAAATGACAGGTTGGAATAAACAAGCAAAACTTTAATCAGCTTCACACATATCTAACCAGATTTTTTACTTTTGTTCTGCTTTGAGCTTCACTAAATCCCTTTATGTTTCTAGAACTCTGACTCAATTATTCAATTTCCAAAGTCACTTTTAATTTAAAAACAGATTAAACATGAAAATTAAATAGAACTTACTAAATGCTTCCACCAACATCTACTACGTTGTACAGGCCCTTTAGAGAATTCAGTCTCTGGAGTCACATTTCTGCAGGAAACAAAAAGAATATAATTTTATGCAAAGAAGATTAAAAAATAGACTACTAAAATGCCATGATTTATTCCAGAATTTCAAAACAAGAATCATCAACCAGAAGACCAAGACATACATGTATTTACAAACAAAACAGTCCAAGCAGAAAGTAAGTTCTAACCCCGAGAATTTTAAATCTGACTATATACAGCTCACCTGTAGATTGTTACTATAAAAACCATGCCTAAGACTCATTCACCAAGAACTCCAACAGAATAGGTAAAATTTGGTCTTTCTAAATTTAATGGACCATCAGGGTATACTACTAGCTGTTTAACAGGGCCCAACATCACTTTTTTTTTTTTTTTACAATTTTATTTATTTGACAGAGAGCGCACACAAGCAAGGCGGAACTGCAGAACAGCAGCAGCAGGCTCCCCACTGAGCAGAGAGCCTGATGTGGGGCTTCATCCCTGGACCATAGGATCACAACCTGAGCTGAAGGCAGCCACTTGACCAACTGAGCCACCCAGGCGCCCCTCCAACTATCACTTAACAGTACAGGATCATCCAAAATTTCTGGTTGTTCATCTAATCCACTTTCAAGAGTTGGCTTGTTGTTGTTTTTTTTTAATTC
Source organism: Mustela nivalis (assembly GCF_964662115.1). NCBI lineage: Eukaryota > Metazoa > Chordata > Mammalia > Carnivora > Mustelidae > Mustela > Mustela nivalis. Next base: position 145,129,513 of record NC_139025.1, read on the forward strand.
ACTGATTTAAGAGATGGTGAGAGCGCTAGCACAAGCGAGGAGGAAAGGGAGAAGCAGGTTCCCGATAAGCAGGGAACCCCACATGGGGCTCAATCCCAGGACCCCAGGATCATGACCTGAGCTGAAGGCAGCCACTTAACTAACTGAGCCACCCAGGTGCGCCCCACTTTCAAGATTTCTAAAAGAAAACTTCCATTACCCACTTGCCATGATGTTTCTCACTCATTAAAAGCCATCATATTTATTTCACATCATCCTGTACTTTAATCTATTTTAAGATAAAGAGAAAGGAAATCTTAGACAAAATTTCAAACTACTTTTATTACCAACTGTAGAGACCTACTCAAGCAACACTAACACTTTTTAAAAATACCTACCTGGTAACAAAAGTCTCATATCCATGCTATTCTCTAGTTAGAAATGCCTCATAAACTATACATGGAAAATGAGGTTTGTTTCAAATGCCCTCTGAATAAAGGTATGTATTTTTTCAGTCACTCTGCTCTTAAGTATAATTAATAATCATAACATGTAGAGCTATCAAAAACCTCTAAGTTTAATACTGAAGGGAAATAATTTGGGGTGCCTAGGTGGCTTAGTCGTTTAAGCATCTGCCTTCCGTTCAGGTCATGATGGGGGGGGGGCATCTTGAGATGAGGCCTGCATCACACTCCCCACTCATTAGGAACTCTGCTTCTCCCTCTGCCTGTGCTAGTTCTCTCTCTCAAATAATTAAAATCTTTTAAAAAAAAAAAAGTGTAGTAGTTTAAGGCTTTTTAGAAAGCAGGATAGTTTAGGATTTAAGTTACCTACTCAAATGCTATTCCATGACTAAGATTTCAAATTTTCAAATTATAAGGCAAGTTCCTAATTATACTACCAAATCCAAATCGCTTCAGTCATTTAGACTAATCTTAATCAAGAAATACAGCAAAGATCTGCTTCAAAATTACCTCTAAGAATTACGATGCTAAAATATACTACTACCAAGTTAACAAATGAAGCCAATTTACAAGAAACAGCATTATTTATCTTTAAGCTTCCAAATTTAATCTGACCTTAATAGGGTATACAGCTTGTTAACAAAAACAAGTACTAAATCAACCAAATGAACTAAACTAATTTAACTCCTAAGAGAAAGGTGGAACTGACATCCACTGGCAAAAGGAATGTCTGAGGGAAATCCTTCACACTGGTCCGACATTGTGACTAAAAAGCTACCTATGAGAGAGTATGTGCTTCACTCCACCAAAACAAGAGAGGACTTGGATCTCAATTTGCACCACTTCAAAAATTACTGACACCAATGTAATCTACCATAACATCTCCTTCCCCAAAATAGAGAAAGCAGGACTCTGCCTTCCTTTGAAAAGAGTGGGAAGGACCCAAGTTTTGCTTAAGCAGACTACAAAAGCTGGATTGTGCTCATATTCCTACCTATCTTTAAGAGTTTGCAATATTATAGATTTTCATTTAATATAAAATTTTAAGTGTAATGTATATTTTGAATTCTGATCTTTTTTATATTAAAAGGCAAAGACTCATCTTTATTAGCCCACTTGTGCTTTTCTTAAAGTATAGATTACATCACTTTTAACCTGTTAAAGTCCTTAAAACAATGTTTACATTTAAATCGGAGAGCACTCTGAAATAAAACCTTCCACATAAATAAGGTAGCAATAAAGTCATTAACATTCGTAAGTCAACTCAGAAACCATTAAAGTTAAGCAAACTATATTCATCATCTAAATTAAAATGATTATGATTATTATGTAGTACACATTTGGGTATAAATTGCTTGTTTGGGAAATATTCATTATCAAATAAACAGCTTAATTTCAAAAAGCAAAGGATTATTTTCCAAAACACAGATCTAGCCTGTACAATGTACAAATCAAAACTTCATCTGGTTGTAGAGAACATGCCACCTGAATGTTATGAAAACAATCAAGTCATACAGTTTTTATTTATAAACTTCAAAACATCCCTGAATTTAAATTGTAAAGGTTAATTACATTCAGAAATAACAGCCAATTTGAAAATTCTAAGTTTGTATTGAGCCACTCAACCTAAGAATGGGAAAGTAGCTGGTAAATTGAAGATATGTATCTTTGAGGCATAAAAATTTCTTAAGAAGTCGATTATATCAAGCACGTAAATGATAAGTCCTCATTTATCATTGTGATAGCCAGATGCAAATGTTACATTAAACACACTAAATCTTAAGTATATTTAAACATTAGGGGGAAAATCCAACAATTTTTTACTGCAGCATTCTAAATCCCCCTTGTTTAAATAAAATTTCACACCTTAACTATTTTTAAAAAATCAACCTTCTAACATCTGCATTTATATTAATATTTTGGAATGCATACCATCAACAAAGTTGGGTATACTCTATCACCTGGGTCTCATGTTACCCAACCCACTTCTTCACAGAAACAGCACACATAATTTCTAATGTAAAAATTATAAAAACTATTCTCCAATTTGCATAAAGGAGTTAAGATACTCCTTTAAAGTTATTTTTAACCGCACAATTAAGAGCTAAAGTATCTTAAGAGATAAGAAACTCATTTTCTGTAGATTAGGAGACTAATGTCTACAGAGAATGTCAAGATTACAGGGCTAATCTACATTTACAAGTTCATCTCCTGATTGCTGAATCACAGCTGTATTTTCCACTCTATCACACACACCTCATTAACAAAGATGGAGATGTCCTCTCATTATCTTTTTCCCCTTATGCCTCAACAAAAAAATCTCAGGAGAGAAAGTAAATTAATTGGCTGTCCAGATCAAATTTTTAAATTATCAAAAAACTACAAATAACACAATTCAACTTGAAAGAAAATTTATACTCAAAGTTACCTATATCACGTAATGCAGCCTGTAAGTTCATGAAAACCTTGTAATTAACTATGGGCATGCACGGCTGCTTTCATTTCTGTGGAATTTCAGGTACTTTTTAATAGTACCATAATAACAAATGCAATGAAACCTAGTCACCAATTCGATAGGTGATTTTTATGATTCAAAAGTTCGTTCAAATGCCCAAATAAAAGTATTTAAGTATCACTTCAGTTCTGAAACAAAATACAGTAGTAAACTAGTAAGTTACTTTTTTAAGAAATTTGGGAATTTAAAATAGTATCTACATTTATATTTGCTCTCACGTGTCCATTACTTTTGCCCATCAAATGTATTGCTCATTTTTACAAGCTTGGCCCAAGCACAAATACCAGAACACGGAATATAAGCATCATCATGAGGGTTGACTTTGATGTAAGACTTTTTTAAAATGTGATTTGCTATAACCCTTTATCTTACTGGTGATAAAAGGGAAGCTGTACTCCATCAGATTGGGGACTAATTTAGAAGTTACTGTATCATTTAGATTTTGGTCATATTTATTGATACTGAAGTAAAAAAAATAAAATAAAATAAAATCATCACTTAACACATCTAATGTTCATCCATTCATTTTTTATTTTAATGGGTCAAATTGTACCTTCTTCGGTAGCCCATTATAAATTTATTGCGGACTTAAACTTAAAATCACATTATATTTCACATACATTTGTGTCTAAGAGGCCCAATTCTCAATTTTTCTAAAAGTGCCCAACCACATTTATAAAATAATCTAATATCTTATCACTTCTATACAAGAAACCATAACCTTGGCATTTATGTTAAAGGTTAAGATGAAAAATGCTTCATTTTTTTCTGTATGATGTTAGATCTTTAAAAACACTATAGTCAAGTCTTAACATTGTTTTCTTTTGCACACTAAACACAAATTTGGTGAAACTGCAAAATGACTGAAAAGGAAAAATTAAGCTACAACAAATACAATAAAAATATTACCTTTATCACCTACTTCAATGAATACAATAAGCCAACATCAAGAGATAAAAGATTTTCCACATTTCAAGGACAAAGATAAGCTTGCCTTCGTATTACTTATTTGACTGTTCTTAAAATTTTCCAAGATACCTCTTACTGTATATACATATTTCCTCTGCATCAGCTTAGCAGCAATTTCCATGATCAGTGTTAACTTGTAAGAAACATTTCTTGAAAATTATCAGCAAATTTTTTTCATTCACATATCTAGTTTTAAGTGTCAAAGTATCTCATACACGTTGAAAATTATTTCTCCCTTTTACGCTTTAGAAACAATTTTATCAAGGTTGGATTACAGATCTCTTTAGATCTGCATTATTCTAATTTCCTGTAAGATAACTCATTTTACTACCTATTTAAAAACAAAACCGTAAAAATAGGTAAAATGAATATATTAAATCCACTAATAAGAACTAAAATATGAAAAGTATCTTCACTTTTTAAGATATAGTTCTTTTAAGAATTGGAGATCAGCAAATGCAAAATTCTAGGGCATTTCAAAAACATGACCTATATCATCAAAAAAATGGCTAAAAAATTTCAGATTATAAAAACATATGATTGTGATAACTCAACAACTGATTTAACCATAATCCTGAAGCAGCATATTACTAAAAAGTACTATCTTACTCTCTGATATGAATTACGGATATCAACTTTTACTAGAATACGTAAGTGCTTTGATACAAGGTAAAGGAATTTGATGGGCTTTTTTCCTCATCTCCTTTTCAATATAAAGAGTCTATATTTTATGTTTAATTGACAAACTTTAGTGGTATATTCCTATTCAAATGTGGTAGCTATTTAAGATGCTAAATAAAACGTTTACTTACTTGCTGTATAAAATAGAGACTTCTGCGAATATTTCCTTTATACTCAAGGATAAAACTCCATGGTTCTCAGTCTTCAAAATGGCATACCTTTGGGGGAGGGAGGGAAACACACCAATATTCTAAACAATTTACTAACGAAACAACGAACAGCAAATACTGTTTTAAAACTTTTATTATATAACTGAAAACAAAAACTAAAAGCTATGCTCACAAAACTTGATGTTTAAACCGTTCTTCCCTATAATCTACTACTATGAATAGTACCTAGTTCAAATTTTCCAATAAATTCATTTCTTTAAATACTTAAAAAATTAGTTTGTACAGTACACTAGAGAATTAAAAAGAGAAAAAGTATCTCTGGTTTACCATTTTTCTCAAAATATAATCAGTCTTTTCTTGCTCCCAAAATTAAACAAAGGCTTAAGAGACCTTCAGTATTTTAAACTATTCAAAAGGCACATTAAGTTACAATGGCTCAGCACATATACTCTTCATTCAATGATAAGGTTTAAAGGCTTTTTAAAATTATTCCAGATATTTAGTTTACTCATAATCACCACTTCCTAGAAAACCAAAGAGCAAAATAGAAACCAAACAGGCTTATTTCTGTGTGAAAGTAATAAAAATTTACCGTCTTACCTCAAATAAAAGAGCTGTATTTGTTCAGAACCATCATCAACCAAATTTAATTTTAATCTTGTAAGTTACCTTAAAAAAAAAAAAGATGAGATCAATGTTTTGATTTTTTGAACAGTTCTTGGCCAAAGTTTCAGTGTGATGAAACAATGAGAAATATTCCAAATACATGATCTATGGACAAATTTAGGAACGGCTCATCCACACACTACCTTTACATTTAAGGTTGCAATTATTTCTTATCTTAATGATGTATCAATCCATGTTTTCCTCATCTTTTAGTGGCATGAACACTAGATATTAAGGCACTGAGATTAAATAAACTCCAGAAAATTCACATCCTCAAGACAGATTTAGGATTATAACCTTGTTTTTTTATTTTTCTTTTGATGCCAGGTAATACACAAAACAAAGGAAAAAGTTACGGTTTTTAAACACATTTGAAATCATCTTAAAATTCCCACTGCCATCTAGAAATACCTTTGGCAATTATGAGCAATTAAATATTACTCCTCCAGGAGAAATTAGTGAAGTTAAAATGGCTACTAGTTACTTTAAATTTTTAAACCACAAGTTACTTGATCTCACCAAGTGTGCTATTAGCTTTGTTTTTTAAGCAAGTCTAAAACATGTAGTATCTATGACCTTTATACAATTTCAAACCAGGGTCTTGAACATTTTCAGTCTCTCCCTTCCCCCATTTCTCCCGTAAAAAGATCTTCCGAGGTTAAAATTGCTAGCAATTATTTTGAATTTTGGTATTCAAAAAAAGGGCCTGAAAAAAATAGTTTCAGAATATACATTTAAAACTACTTTCAGTGTTTGCAAATTTCAAAAATGTTGTTTTGAAAAACCAAAATTGGTAAAGATTCTGTAAAATCAAGATATGCGCAACTGATGTAACATGTAGCACTGTATGAATGCTATTCGGAACATAAAACAATTTCACTGACAAAAATACCATCAGAAACACAGTGGATTACACCAGTACCTTTGATTTTCTAGGTACTACGTAAATCTGCCCAACACTATTTTTACGTAGATCTGCACCTTTACAACACAAGAGCTACCGCAGAATGAAGACAAATATATTCTAACATACACAAAGGTTTGTGCATCTGTGGTTTGTTCTTCAAACCATTAAACTTACATCCCCTCTCTATTTTTTAAACTCACAACTACACAGGACTCTGCAAATTTTCGAGAAAGCAATATTTATTACTCAAATACTGTTCCGTTTTAAGCACATCTAGATTTTTATGCATGCAACAAATGCAACAAATATGGCTCCTCTTCATCTCCCATTACCGAGAACAGTCCTACTTTGATATTTACACTACGAGAAAGTAACTTCACAAAGAGATTTGGCGTCAGAATATTCCTTTGCAAAAGTTTTGCCAACCATGGCTTGTGCTAACATACATTATTGTTAAAAATAAGAAAATGATAAACTTCAACTTTTTTGAAGTCCAGGAACTGATCCAAGTACGTTCTAACATTCAGGTGTGGTAAGTTACAGATAACGGCTCCTTCTGACCTTTTAAAAAGTACCGAACAGTCTATTTAAGCCTTATTCAAACAGGAGAATGTCAACTAATCCTGGCGTCATTAGTCGGTAAAATAAACTATCTTAATCAAACGTCATCGTCTAGCACCGAAATTAAAACCTATTTCCATTAAACAGCCTAGACGGTATAGTAAACTTATCTTCCTAATTTCTGAAATACCAGCGGCACTTCCCCAACTTGCATTTCTTTTTTAAAGACAACCTTAACGTCACAGAGGTTTAATCAGCAGCAAGTACCTTCTCATCTGTAACACTGCAGCCGTTTTCAAAATCGGCTTTGAAAGAGTTAAAAGCCAACACCCAAAAAGAAAAAAAAAAAAAAGCAAGTTTTATTTTTGTTTAAACGCAGTCAGGCTTCCATTGTTCTTTTAAATTCGACCACGAAGATGAGCTCCCGCCTCGCCGGAAAGAGGTTAAAAAGCTCCCCCGTTGGAGAATCTGAAAGGAATTTTTTTCCCTTACCCTAAATATCAAAATAACTCACCCGGACAGAAAGGGGCTCTCCTCGCGCGGTCCCCTTCGGGCTCCCGCCAGCGGTCACCCGCCGCCGCCCCTTTCCCGGCCGGGCCGCTGCGGGCAGCGAGGCCGCCCCCCGTGGGGTCTGCCGTGGGGCCCCGCGCGCCCCCCGGCCCCGGCCCCGGCCCCGCGGCGCCCGGCGCTTCCCGCCGGGAGAGCCAGCAGGCGACGCCGACGAGGCTGCCCGGGGAGAGTTGGCCGGCGAGGCCCGGCCCGCCACCCCCTCCTGCTCGCGCGCTCAAGGACATTTTGCTTTTCCTCCCAAGGACAAAGGACAATAAAAGGAGCCGGGGAACCACTCACCGGGTCCGAGCGCGGCTGTCGGCACCTCCTGGCCGGCTGCACCCGCGTTCCGCGCCAGGCCGACCGCCCGAGCCTCCCGCCCGCGCCCGGTCGAGCCGCCGGGGCCCCGGGGAGCCTCCGCGGCCGCTGCCGCAGCGTCGCTTTCGGCGTCGTGGGCCCGGCCGCCCCGGGAGCCTCTGCCGCGGCGGGCTCCGACACCCGCGCGCGGCCCGCCTCGCCTCAGCCACGACCGCTTCGCTCCCGCGGGCCTACGGGGCCGCCCGGGCACAGCTTCCCGCCGGCCGGCGGGCCCCGCGGCCGCGGCGGAGCGCCTGACAGCTCGGGGTGCTGCTGCCTCTCCGGCCATCTTGTGCCGTGTGTGTGTGGTGTCTCTCTCCCGTCTCCTCTCTCGGCTTTACTCCCTCCTCCTCCTCCCCCCGCCCCACACACCACACAACATGGCCTCTTCGCTGCGGCGGCGGCTGCGGCGGCAGCAGCAGCCTCCGCCGCGCTCTTGCCCGCTCCCCTCCCCCACCCTCCCCGCCTCCCGCCCGCAGCCCCACGTCCCAGCGCGCAAGCGCGCCTCCGCCCGCCCGCCTCGGCCATTGGCTCCAAGAGCTTCCTGCCTCCCCTTCCCGGGAGCGGCCTCACGCACGCTCGCAGGCGTCTTCCTCCCTCCTAACAACAACCACTTCAAATACTATTGGCTGATTCTGACCCCACCCCTTCGGCTGCCGCCGTGCGGACAGGCTGACTTAAGTGCCATTCACTGCCCTTAGGTGTTTCTGGTTTTCTTGTGGGGCACCAGCCCGGGATTGGCTGGTGATGGAACCTTTGGGTTTGGAGTGGGCTGTTGCTTTGCGCCCCGCAGTGCGGACCCCTCCAGGCTGGCTGTTGAGGGGCGGGAGGGGTGGTTCCTGGCGCCAGAGAGGCCAGGTTAGAATCATTAGTACAGAGTCCTAGAAATAAGGGCCTCACTTAATGGAAAAAGCTAGGAATTCAGTATTTCCGAGCTCCGATTTTTGTCCTCTTTTTTTTTTTTTTTTTAGAAGAAAGAAAATGACTGACAGGTTGACGAGCAAACAAGCCATATTTCCTCGACTGTAGAGCTCAAGATTTTTCTTCTAACCAGCCGGTCCTCCCTAAGGGTCACAAAGTCAGGACCAGGGGTTTTGCCACAGAGCGCATTGCCCAGCCCAGTATCCAAATTGAGTTGCCATTTGTTTGATGGGTGGTGAGCTTCCTGTTGCCCATTTACGTAAGACAGCCTATTCACATGTCCATTGTCCTTAGAATTTAGTGAATCGTTGTTTCATAATCCTGGTTGGGCCTGATGATACCACCCTTTCGGGAAATGTTTGTTTAAAGGGATCGTTTTAACCACAGCCAACCTGTCCAGCCCTCTCCCAGAGAATCGGGCAAAACAAACTTCATTCTCTTTAAGAAACTCGCGTTTTTTTTTTTTTTTTCACTAGGTCTTAAATCTGGAAGCAATCTAGACAATCAATAGGAATAACTGAAAACCTAAACTTTCCCGAAATGGATGAGAGAAGAAAAAGTAGCTTTCTCCCACTGTCAGCATTTTCGAAATCTTGCTTCTTTTGGCAAGCGACCTCGGGAAAAGGAAAGGAACACCCGAGGCTTTTGGTTTTAACAGATACCTTTGAGAGGCTGGTTCGTGGGGCAACTCTTGAATTCTCTTGAGACCCTTCCCCTAGGTAAGACTCAGAGTATATTAAATACTCATCAGGCCTAGGAACAAGTTCTGGCCCTTCTTTTAAAAACGGCACAGCTATTAACAGCTCAATATGGCATGAGGTACGTAGGGCAGAGCCAAGACTGGAACCTAAGTCTCCTGACTTAGATATACTGGGTTCCTTCTATGTAACCTGGCCACTTGCCTTAGCAATATAAGTTGGGCTCTAAGTGGACACAGAGAAAGAGTATTTCTTTAACTGAAATTAAATTTTCTGCATTGAATCTCCAAGAGACATGCCCTTTTACAGTCTGGCTCTTTGAGCACTGTAGACCTGCAGCAAGACTTTTTTCTCTGAAATAGTCCCTCCCTGAATCCCTTTTCTTCATGCTTCTTGGTTTGCTATTGCTGTGCCATTGTTCACTCCCCTTTTCCCTTCCGGCCACTACCTAAAATCCATCTATGATTCTGCTTTTCCATATTCTTCTCCAAGTACTCTGTGCCAGCAAAGCAAGCCTGAACAGGCCTTTACTAAAAATAATAATGGCTGGGGGCACCTGGGTGGCTCAGCTGTTTAAGCATCTGCCTGCAGCTCAGGCCATGATCCCAGGGTCTAGGGATCGAGCCCCAGGTTGAGCTCCCTCAGATGAGGCTCCTCCGGCTCAGTCAGGCTCCCTGCTCAGTGGGGAGTCTGCCTCTCCTTCTCCCTCTGCCCCCTGCTCTGGCACTCTCTCTGTCTCTCAAATAAATAAATAATCTTAATTAAAATAAATTAATGGCTGAAAAGCATTGAGTTAGCTATGAATCAGGCATTGTTCAAAGCCATCATTGTAGGTTAACTTAGCATCCCTGTGAGAGACTAGTATTATTCCTCTGTATTATCTTCATTAGGAAATTGAGACTCAAGGAGTTTAACTTGCCCGGGCTCTCACTGCTAAGATACACCAGAACCAGGATTGAGCCCAGATGCTCTGGCTCTAGACCGTTCCCTTCTGCCTCTCCCAGTTTCTTTTTGAGGACTGCCCCCTTTCTAGATAGGTTCAGTAGATCCTCTGTCATGCCAAGCTGTCTCATTTGCCAGCTGCCCCATCCCTTACTTCATTGCAGTGTTCCACCTTCAGAGTTGGGCTTCCCGCCAATTGGGAAATGTCAGACCCATTCTATCTGAATTCCCAGATGTGGGCCCCATCTTGCTACTGTCAATCTCCTGGCCTGCCACCTGAGAATGATCTCACTCTTGTTTTGTTCCATCTTTGATTGTGGACCCCCACAGCTCAGCTGTGGGGTGACTCCCTTTTATGAAGATACACCTTGGGCCACTTACATAAAACAGCTTTCTTCTCCCGAGCTTCCATCCCACACAACATCCTCTTCAGAGAAAGCCCTCATCTGCCACATTGAAACTTTATTCCCTGCCACACATCAACAATGATTTCTTTTGCTATAACTTTTCCAAGTCTTTGGCCATCTCTTGTTAAAGCTAGACTAGCTCTGTCCTAAATGAAAAGCACCTGAAACCTGAAGGACCCCATCCTATCCCTTGCACTGTTCCTTTTCGTGCAAAGTGATCTGCCAATGAACAGAGAGGAGATCCCTCCCTCCCTCCCGCAGTCACACTCGCTCCTATTACTTGCTGTTTCTTTACAGGGGAAAATAAAGAGCCCTTAGCCTTGGCTCACTTAAAGGAAAGACCTCTGTGTGTGCTCTGAGTAGTTCTTGTACTATATAATTGTGACCAAATGAAAACATGGATGGGCAAAGAATATTTCTGTAAGGATACAAAGATCTGTTTACGCTAGTTGCCTCCAAGGAAACCTCACAGGTAGAGAATGGGGTCAGAACGTCACTTTTCCCATCCAACCCATTGGTGGCTTTTGAAATTTGAGCCATATGAATGTTACCTTTCTGAAAGAAAGAAAGAGAGAGAGAGAGAAAGAAAGAAAGAAAGAAAGGAAGGAAGGAAAGAGCAAAATTCAAATAATCTACTGAGCTAAAAACACTATTAGGGGGCACCTGGGTGGCTCAGTGGGTTAAAGCCTTTGCTTTCGGCTCAGGTCATGATCCCAGGGTCCTGGGATCGAGCCCCACATTGGGCTCTCTGCTCAGCGGGGAGCCTGCTTCCACCTCTTTCTATCTGCCTGCCTCTCTGCCTACTTGTGATCTCTGCCTGTCAAATAAATAAATAAATAAATAAAATCTTTAAGAACACTATTAGGAAGGTAACTTTTAACTTTTTTCTTAAGATTTTCTTTATTTTTAAGAGAGAGAGAGAAAGCACAAGCACAAGCAGTGGGGAGGGGCAGGCAGAGGGAGAAGGAGAACCTGACTACCCCCTGAGCCCTATGTGGGACTCAATCCCAGGACCTCAGGATCATGACCTGAGCCAAAGGCAGATGCTTAACCAACTGAGCCACCCAGGTGCCCTTTTTTTTTTAACTTTTTAATTGTGACATCTGCATTTGTTATAATAAACACCTTTTTTTTTTTAAGATTTTTTATTTATTTATTTGACAGAGAGAGATCACAGTAGGAGAGAGGAAGGGAAGAGATCACAGAGAGAGGAAGGGAAGCAGGCCCCCTGCTGAGCAGAGAGCCCGATGTGGGACTCGATCCCAGGACCCTGAGATCATGACCCGAGCCGAAGGCAGCGGCTTAACCCACTGAGCCAACCAGGCGCCCAAAACACCTTTTTTTAAATTGAAATAAAGTTCACACAATAGTACCTCCAGGGATGTGAACAGCACCTAAAATGTCCCTGGTTGACGATAAGGATTCTTGGTACATAAAATGGGGCAGCCGCTTTCAATCCCAGTGTAACAATGGCCTCCCACACTACAGAACAGGTCTGCTCACCGTGCACCCGTGCCCTCCTGTCTTCATATGGCAATTAAAGAGGAAGAGACACCAGTGAGGTCAGCTTTTCTCCGTTTCCCATTGTCTGTGTCCACCTTGGTCTTAGACAATCAGTGCAGCTCATGATGGAGACTCAGCGGAAAACCGGAATGTCCTTGACTCAGGTCAGAGACACAGTTTTCAAATACAGACCTTTCCAGATTCCTGGAGTTCTGCTCCCACTCTTCCTGCAGTTTTGCTTGCTGCTTATATTCTGCATGATTTACATGCAGACTCTGTCTTACTTCTGTACACACCCCACTCCCTCTTCTCATGTGGCAGTCTTTCTTTTTCCCAGGGTACTTCACGCACAGGATTGATGTTCATTTGATGCTCAAAATATCATTTCTAAACACGGTTAGAATAATGTGCTCAATAATGAGCTCCTTCCATGTTGGAGGTACTGTTTTACAAGCTGGGGATGCTGGGGTCCCTGTTCTCAGGGAGCTTACATTCCAATGGGGCAGAAGTCCATAGATATGAAAATACCAGGTAATGATAAGTGCTATAGAGGGGGCCTAATTTCAGACCAGTGGTCAAGAAAGGCCTCTCTGATGTTTAAATTGGAAGCAGGAAGCGCACAAAGGAGGCAGCTATGTGTATAACGGCATGTGAGTTTCAGGCTAAGATGGCAGATGGTCTGTGTGCAACTAATTTTGCTCCAGTCCAAAACTGCTCTACACAGATTTTTTTTTTTTAAGTTTGTTCGTTCATTCTTCTTTCGTTTATTCCCCTCTTTCTTTCTTCCTTTTTATTTTTATTTATTTATTTATTTTTATATATTTTTATTTACTTATATGACAGACAGAGATCACACAAGTAGGCAGAGAGGCAGGCAGAGAGAGAGAGGAGGAAGCAGGCTCCCTGGGATCATGACCTGAGCCGAAGGCAGAGGCTTAACCCACTAAGCCACCCAGGTGCCCCGACTTCCTTTTTATTTTTAAGTCCTAAACTCTTAAGGAAAGGAGAACAGGAGAAAAGAACAACACAACTTCAGAAGCCAGAAAATAGATAGATGAGTGGTGACTGATTTAGTGGATCCAAGAAAGCTGAGCAGCAACTGGCTTATACTGGAAATACCTTAAAAGACTCAGAAACTTGCAAAACCAGGGATCACTGGGCCTGAGGGGAGAGGAGAAGGCGAAGGTAAGAACTGAATGAAAGCAATCTGAAAAGCAGTTGGATTCTATATCCCATCCCTGATCCCAGCAGAAGATTGGAGGTTTATCCTCTAGGGAGAGTCTCTGGTCTAGAAGATGCCAGGCACACTCGGAGGATAAGAACCACAGCAGAAATGGGGGGATCCAGAGGCCATATGTACTTATGCCATATGTACACCAAAGGCAGAAATGCCAACTACTTTGCACCATGTAGCTGTCGGAATGCTGGCAATGTGATCTTCACCTTCTAGATAAGAGACAAGAAAATTCTTCTCAAGGACTCTATCAGACTATAAGGAAAGACCCATGGAGTCTGACACTGGGGAATCTCCCAGCAGATCCAACCAAGTCACCCTTCAGTAAAGCTCAGTGTCAGGGTGCCAAACACCTTGTGTACACCACTTCTAATCCCCTTGGTCTCACCTCTTGCTCTGCCCACAGTTGCAGCCACCATCCCATCAAGTTCCATATGGCTTCCCAGAGCGAGTACAAGAGTTAAGTGCATGGGTCAACTTGCCCCGGCTGCAAAATGTCCAGATATTAATCTCTATTTCTAGGTGAGTCTGTGAGGCTATTTCAGATGAGATTAGCATTTGAATTGGTAGACTGAGTAAACCAGATTGCCCTCTCTAATATGAGCTGGGTGGGGGAGGGGGGGGCTTTGCCCAAACTGTTGAGAGCCTAAATAGAACAGAAAGGTGAAAGAAGGAGAAATTTGCTCACACGTGCTCTCTCTCTCTCTTTCTCTCTGCCTTATTGTTTTTGAGCTGGGGCATTGGTCTTCTGCACTCACACTAGAACTTATGCCATTGGCTATCTTGGGTCCCAGGCATTTGGACTTGGATTGGAACTATGCCATTGGCTCTTCTGCATCTCCAGTTTGCAGGTGGGAAATCTTGGGACTTCTCAGCATCATCACGTGAGCCAATTCCTTATATCTATCTCTGTCTCCTAATGTTTCTGTTTTTCTAGAGAGCCTTAACTAATACAGCAACCAAAGTCTAGACAAACAGTAAGAGACTCTTAATCTCACAAAACAAACTGAGGGTTGCCGGGGGGAGGAAGGTAGGGAGAGGGTGGTTGAGTTATGGACATGGGGGAAGGTATGTGCTATGGTGAGTGCTGTGAAGTCTGTAAGCCTGACGATTCATAGACCTGTACCCCTGGGGCAAATAATACATTATACGTTAATAAAAAAAAACATTTTAATAAATGTTCTTAAACATTTAATAAATGTTTAATAAAAAAAAAAAAAAGTGGGCTCTCTGCTCAGTGGGGAGGCTGCTTCCCCTTCTCTCTCTGCCTCCTGTCTGTCAAATAAAAAAAAAAAATATATATATATATATATATATATAATACACTATATGTTAATAATAAAAAAAAAAAAAAAACACTAATACAGCAAGCAAAGTCTCACCTCAGCCCTGAATTGTAGCTTTTTGTCCCAAAGCTTCTTTGATATCCATGTGAGTCTGCAGAAGCTCTCAGTATCTGCATTCAGGCAAGTGCAACCCAGAAATTCAGGGAAGATAATGTCTGTGGAGCTATCGTTGAAGATAAATATTTCCCCCTTTTCATCCCCTGAGGGAACAGTCTAATTTCATAAGACCCAGAATATCCCATGGAATGGAGCTCTAGTCACTACAGCAATGGTCAGCGGGATAACACATTTAATATTTAGTTTGGCTTTCTCTCTTTTTACCCTCCCACTATCCCTCATTCCTGCTTTTTTGGATTGCTTAACAAATGCACAACCTCCATATAAGTCTTGGGACCTGCTTTGGGGGATACCTTGGGTAAGATACACAACAAGGTCTGAACCCACACTCAGAACTTCTAAACAGCCTTTTAGACTGTACCCATAATCATGAGCAAACAGCTAATGCCCAGCAGCTAAACAAAGCTTCTCACTTGAAAGATAAAGACTAAAACCAGCAGGGGGGATAAAAAAGTAACTTGAAGGGAAAACAGACCATGCAGGGAAAAGACACCAAAAAATAAATTTAGAAAATTATCATCAGGATTTTCAAAAGGAGAAGAGATGATGTTGCATCCATGAAAAAAGAAAAAGATGCCATATAAAGAAATACTTCAAAGAACCAAAAAGAATTCTTGGAAATCGAAAACGTTATGTCAGAAATAGAAAACTCCGTAGAAAGAATGATTAAATTGGAGAAAATTCACAGAAAGTAAAACAAAAAGACAGAGATGGGCAATGGGAGAGAAAATTAAAGAACAGGGCTCCTGAGTGGCTCAGTGGGTTAAGCCTCTGCCTTTGGCTCAGGCCATGGTCTCAGGGTCCTGGGATTGAGTCCCGCAATAGGCTGTCTGCTCAGCGGGGAGCCTGCATCCCCCTCTCTCTCTGCCTGCCTCTCTGCCTACTTGTGATCTCTCTCTGTCAAATAAATAAAATCTTAAAAAAAAAAAGAAAGAAAGCCCAACAGATCTATATAAACACCAAAGGGCACCTAGAAGGCTCAGTAGGTGGAGCATCTAACTCTTGATTTCGGCTCAGGTCATGATCTCAGGGTGATGAGATCAAGCTCTACATCAAGCTCTGTGCTGGGCATGGAGCCTGCTTGAGAGTCTCTCTCTTCCTCTCCCTCGGCCCCTCCCTCTCCATGTGCACACACACTTTCTCTAAAATACATGTGTGCATACACATACACACACATACACACACACATACCAATGCTCATCACTGAAATTCCAAAACACGGGGGATGAAAAAAAAGATTCTACAAGCTTCAAGAGAAAAGAAGAGTCATGTACAAAGGACTGGAAATCAACAGTTTTTGTGGTTCTCAAGAGCATGGCTGGAATCAAGAAGATAGTAAAGGAACATCTTCAAAATGCTATGGGAAAATGATTTCCAACTTAAAATTCTATACCTCACCAAACCATTTAGTAAACAAGAGGATAGAATGAAGGACATTTTCGTGCAAAATGTCAAAAAAGGTTACCTCCCATGTGTGCTTTTCCAAGGAAGGAGCTGCTAGAGAATGGATTCCACAAGACACTAAGCCAAAGAAGAGGAAGGAAGTCACAGGACAGAGGACAGAGGAGATCCCTTGCAGGAAGCAAGCAAACGGTCCCTAGATGAATGGTGCAGAGAGATTCCATGTTCCAGATGGCCACCAGTCAGAACTGGGACAGTGTAACCCAAGAGACAGACATGCTGAAGATGGTTTCCAGGTGCTGCCACCCATCGATCCTTCCTTTTTACTTGAGGACCAGATACACAGGTGGACCTGACCCAGATCCCAATGTGTCCGTGACCTATCTTGGAGCATGTATTGATAAAAGATTTTCTCTCCCCCATAAGCCTGGGACTCATGTCATCCCCCACAGAAGTGATCAGCTCTGATCTACCACAGCGCAGTGGGGATCCTAGAAGCAGATAAAAACAGAGTGGCACCCTCCCCTCCCCCACATAACTGCCACACATCTAACACCAGCCTCCTACTAGTATTGCCCTTCCAGTGCCTTGATTAGGCAACACCGTCTTTTCCCCAGGATTCACTCATGACATTGCCTAGGAGACATTCTGGTAAATTCCCAGAGAAGCTGAAGTCAGACTATAACCTAGGGACCATTCCCTTTGTCTTCTAGGTGTCTTTATCTGACTCCGGCAACATTATATCTAGGTGTGTGCTTGCAGCTCAGTTTTTCAAAACTAAATGATGACTATTCAGAGAGACCTTTGTAGGTGATTTTTTTTTCTACTATAAACGAAAACAAGAGAACAATTATTCTAATGAACTCAAACTGAGGAATATGGGTAACCTCTGATGAGGAAGGGGTACAACCATGAAGGGGTACCCGGCAGGCTGCAAAGGTACTGTTAACACTCTATTTCTTAAGCCAAGTTGTGGTGCAAGGCTATTATTATTTACCTGTATGTGTATGCGTTATATACTCTTCAATATGTAAGAACATTTCATAAGATTATTTGATTAAAATTTTATTATATTAATGATAATTTTTTAAAACAATGATCTAACCAGGAGAGCGTAGCTACTGAAAAAGACCTAAGGCAAGAACAAACTTGCTTTATATTGAAATAGATAGTGTTTGGGGAAGGCCAGCCTTGTAAAATGGGTGAGCTAGGAATTATTGCGAGCATCAAAACCACTAATTTTTCCCAAGGTGACTTTCTGTCCAGTGTCTTCTGCTACCACCTCATCAGCCCAAATCAGTTGGCTGTAGAATGTTAAGGTGAGAAGTCACAGGAGTGGACCAGGGGACCAAGGAGGAGAAAATGTCATGAGAAATAAAGGGCTCTGGCTATTTATAGGATGCTTTCGTGGTAGTTACTACAAAGTGAAGGTCCTGAAGATCTCATCCCATCCCCAAGAGACTCCACATTAGGGGCGCCTGGGTGGCTCAGTGGGTTAAGCCCCTGCCTTTGGCTCAGGTCATGATCTCAGGGTCCTGGGATCGAACCTCACATCAGGCTCTCTGCTTAACAGGGAGCCAGCTTCCCCCTCTTTCTCTCTGCCTGCCTCTCTGCCTACTTGTGATCTCTGTCAAATAAATAAATAAATAAAATCCCCCCAAAAAAGGATACTCCACATTTAAAAAAATACAAAATAGGTATTAATCTTCAGTTTTTCTGGGTACCCAAGTGGCTCTGTCAGTTAAGCATCTGCCTTCAGCTGGGGTCATGATCTCAGGATCCTGGGATAGAATCCTGTGTCGAGCTCCCTGTTGAGTGGGGAACCTGCTTCTCCCTCTCCCTCTGCTGTTCCCCCTGCTTGTACTCTCTCTCACTGTGTGTCTGTCAAAGTAAATAAATAATCTTTTTTAAAGAACCATTGGAGTGCCTGGGTGGCTCAGTGGGTTAAGCGTCTGCCTTCAGCTCAGGTCATGATCCCAGGGTCCTGGGATTGAGCCTTGCATTGGGTTCCCTGCTCAGCGGAAAGTCTGCTTCTCCCTCTTTTCCTCTCCCCTAATCAAGCTCTCTTGCTCTCTCTGTCAAATAAATAAATTAAATTATAAAATAAAAATTTGGGGGCACCTGGGTGGCTCAGTGGGTTAAGCCTCTGCCTTCAGCTCAGGTCATGATCTCAGGGTCCTGGGATGGAGTCCTGCATTGGGCTCTCTGCTTCCTCCTCTCTCTCTCTGCCTGCCTCTCTGCCTACTTATGATCTCACTCTGTCAAATAAATAAATAAAATATTAAAATAAAATAAAATAAAAA
The DNA here is from genome assembly GCF_964662115.1 of Mustela nivalis. Lineage (NCBI taxonomy): Eukaryota > Metazoa > Chordata > Mammalia > Carnivora > Mustelidae > Mustela > Mustela nivalis. Next base: position 145,148,203 of record NC_139025.1, read on the forward strand.
ATTTTTAAAAACAACAGTTTTTTATTACAAATGATAGAAACTGTACTGTTATCTACATTTTGTAAAAAAAAAAAAAGTCACCACAAAACTTAGTGACTTAAACAATAATTCACATTTGTCATTCCACATAGTTTCTGTAGGTCAGTGATTCAGGAGCAGCTTAGCTCTGTGGTTTTGTCTTAGAGTCTCCTGTGATGTTGTAGACAAGATGTCAGCTAGGGCAGCACTCATCTGAATGTTTGACTGGGGCTGGAGGATCCAAGATAGTTCACTCGCAACGCTGTTTGCAGGAGGCCTCAGTTCCTTGCTACGTGAATCTCATACAAGGTTGCCCGAGTGTCTGCACAACATAGTAGCTAGCTTCCCTCAGAGCGAGTTATTCAAGAGAGAGCGAAGGTAGAAGCCAGCAGCTGTAATGTCTATTATGATCTAGCCCAGGAAGCCACAACACATCATCTCCTCCATGTTCTGCTGATTACACAGGTCAGCCCAATTCCGTGTGAGAGAGGACCGTAGAAGAGCGGGAATGCTGGGGACTGTCACTGGGGCCATCTTGCAGGCTGGCTGCCACACCAGCTGGACTTCATTATTAAATGAATTTAAATGTCTCTTCTTCAAAACCAAGAAAATGAAAAGACAGGCAACAGATTGAGACAAAATATTTGCAAATCATGTATGTGATGGGTCTTGTATTCAGAATACATAAAGAGCTCTCCATATTCAATAATCACAACACAATCTTTTAAAGATTTTATTTATTTGAGAGAGAGAGAAATCATGAACAGTGGGGAAGGGAAGAGGGAGAAGCAGACTCCCCACTGAGAAGGGAGCCTGTCTTGGGACTTGATCCCAGAACCCTGGGCTCATGACCTGAGCCAAAAGCAGGCACTTAGCCAACTGAGTCCCCCAGGTGCCCCAACAACAGAATTTTTTTAATCAGGCGAAATATTTGAAGAGACAGTTCATTGAGGAGGGTATACAGATGGCCAATAAACACATGAAAACATCCTCAGTATCCTTAGTGATTATGGAAATCCAAATTAAAAGCAAAACAAGATACCACTACACACACAATAGAAAGTTGAGAATTAAAAAGTCCCTGCCAGGCGGTAAGGATATGGAGCAACTAGAACAGTCATTCACATTTTGTTGGTGAAAATGTAAAATGGTACAGCCACTTCAAAAGAGTTTCTCTTTAAGTCTTAATATACTTAGCATATGACCCTACTCCTAGGTATTTATTCAAATGGCATATCTATGAAATGACTTTTGTTTGTTTGTTTGTTTTTTAAGGATTTTATTTATTTGTCAGAGAGAGAGAGATCATGCACAAGCAAGGGGGAGCAGCAGGCAGAGGGAGAAGTAGGCTCCCTGCTGAGCAAAGAGCTGAATGTGGGACTCGTTCCTGGGACCCTGGGACCCTGGGATCATGACCTGAGCTGAAGGCAGACACTTTACTGACTGAGCCACTCAGGCATCCCTACTCAACAACTTTTTTTTTTTAAGATTTTATTTATTGATTTGACAGACAGAGATCACAAGTAGGCAGAGAGACAGGCAGAGAGAGAGGAGGAAGCAGGCTCCCTGCTGAGCAGAGAGCCCGATGCTGCGGGGCTTGATCCCAGGATCCTGAGATCATGACCTGAGCCGAAGGCAGAGGCTTAACCCACTGAGCCACCCAGGCACCCCCTCTACTCAACAACTTTTAATGAATGAACTATTGATACATGCAACGTGGATGAATCTCAAGAATAATGTCACCTGGGGCACCTGACTAGCTCAGTCGGTACAGCATGTGACTCTTGATCTTGGGGTTGTGAGTTCAAGCCCCACATTGGGTGTAGAGATGACTTAAAAATAAAATCATAAAAAAAAATGACTTTGCTTGAGTGAAAGAAGCCAGACTCCCCCCCCCAAAAAAAACCAAAAAACAAACAAAAAAACTATATAATTCCATTTATATAAACATTGAGAAAATTCAAACGAGTAAAAAGCAGACTGGTGCTTTGGTGACCTGAGGATGGGAGACAAGGTGGGGAGAGGAGGAGGAAGGAATGTAAAGGACATGAGTAAAGTTTCAAAGGTAGTGACTATGTTCATTATCTTTATTATGCTGATGGCTTCACAGGTGGAAATGCATGTCAAAACTCATCAAATTATGCAACTTAAATAGGTACGGGTTACGTGTGTCAACTTTACCTGAAGAAGGCTATTCGTTTAAAAATGACGGAAGGGTTTGCTTGTTTGCTTATTTTTTGATGGAATGTCCTATGAAGATTGTACCCTTTAAACATTTGTTTCTATTTCATTCCTTTATTTTTCAGCACACATGTTCTAGTCCTTTATTTATTTTTTTTAAATATTTTATTTATTTATTTGACAAACAGAGATCACAAGTAGGCAGAGAGACAGGCAGACAGAGAGGAGGAAGCAGGCTCCCTGCTGAGCAGGAGTCCAAATTGGGGCTCGATCCCAGGACCCTGAGATCATGACCTGAGCCACCCTGGCGGCCCTTCTTCTTCTTCTTCTTCTTCTTCTTCTTTTTTTTTTTAAATTTTTAGTTTTTTAAATAGTTAACACCTCATTCAAAGTTCGAAAAGTCCAAAAGGGTAGAATGTGAAAAGTTCCTCCGTCTCTGTTCCCATCTACCCAGTACCCCTTAGGAAAATAGTTCATGTAACTAGTTTCCTAGGTATCCTTCCAAGGATATTCCAGATTTTATTATATGGAACATACTACTAGGATGAATTAAATTGTATTAGATCGCATTTTACCTGTTGGCTCAAAGCTCTTGGCCTTAGGGTCATCTTAGGAACTTCCACACCACGAGAGCCAAGTCGAGAAAGGAACAAATGTGTAGGCAAGGTGAAAAGAACAGAGGACAAGGTAGAGGGCCAAGTAAACCACTAGCTTGTGCACCCACAGAGGCCCCAGGAGCAGAAACAAGGAAAGCCAGAGGTGAGCGACACCAGTGCCAATTGTTGGGCACATGCCTACTTCTAGAACCTGTCTAATGGGTCTAAAACATCCATTGCCACCAGATCTCAGGGACCTGGTGAGAGACCCACCTCGCTCAGACCAAAAGAGGAACCAAAACAGTCCCTTCTGGCCCTTCCCCCCTGGACCTGTGCCATTCTGGACAACTTCTGTTCTCAGTTATGGCTGAATGTGACATGTACATAGTAAGTCATCCCTTCTGCTGCCTTAGCTGGAGAAACAGAAGAAAAGTTTGCCGAATCAAGGTCATGCGCAGCGTCAGACTGGTACAGTCCTTGTGAAGCTATGCCAACAGGAAATCCCTTCCCTAAAAATATGACCATCCGCCTCCAATGGTTCTTTCCTTGACCTCTGTCTTGCACCTCACAGTGGCTGCTCACCTCGTGGAGCTCTTGGGACCCAGTTCTCTCTGATACTGTCGCTCCTTGCTTTCTTCCACCTGCTTCAACCATTTCTTTCTCAGTTATCTTTCTGGTTGGGCTTAATGACACTGGTCTTGATGGGCTCCCTAGAATGTCTCATCTGCTTGTAACTCTCTGCCCGAAGGCCACTTTCAGGTCTCGGATTGGTGTTTTGCCAGTTTAATACAGCTGCTACTCAGCAGGTTGGATGGTGTCGCTGTCGTGTGATCTTCTCCGGCACCTGGCAGCCCCCCCACCTTTGCGCAGCCTTCCCTACAGCCCTCAAATTTCCTACTAGGTACCCGTCCTGCAGAATCCGTTCATACCAACTGTCCTCTCTCTCTTCCCCTGGAAGAAAAAAAAAGAAAGAAAGAAAGAAAAAAAAATCCAGAAAACAAAATGATTGCTTCCTCCTTGGAATTTTTATGAGTTAATGGCTATGCTATTCAATATTCAGGTGACTCTTATCACAAGTTAATATTTGTCTATGTGGGTATAGGGATCCTATCTCCCTAAGCAGACTACTGTGTGGCTTTACCGGAGGTAGAGACCTTGACTTCGACTTTCATTTGTTTATCACGGCACAATTGTAGATGCTCAAAAAACAGCTGATTGAAGATTTGCTACGGTAAAATTGCCCAACAGGTTGGCAAAATACCCATCAGCCACACAATCAAATTCCACTTAATAGATTAGGAGAACTTGATATTGAATGGGCTTTGACAGGATTTAGACCAAGTAAATAATCACAGCTGAATGTACTTTTAATGTAAATATAGGTTTCCATTTATTAGAGTTCCTTCAAAGTAGGACACACCCTGTATGTGGGTGGTAAAAAATAGATCTTTGCCCCTGGCACTCGGATAGAATCTCTGGAATGGCTGGCATGTTACACAATCGCCCCTGATGGGCCAACCATAAGTATCTCCATCCTGGGCACCCCTTGGGACTTCACTTAGGCTCTTATAATTTTCAGTGTGCAGTAGAGTGACTCCTTTATTGGTGTTTTCTCCTTGTTACTTGTAGGCTCTAGGAAGGCAGAGTGGATAGAGGCAACCTAACAGCAAGCAACCCAGCAGGATCCCTGGCACCATGAACTTTGGGATCCAACCTGAACTTAACCATTCTCTCTGGTTATCTGACCCCAGGCAGGTTCTGAACCTCCTCTACAATAAAAGATCATGATTCTCTAGAGAACCCTGCTTCACCCACTTGTCTGCACCCCTTGGCCACCCTCATAACCACCAAGGAGGAGATGGCCTTGTGGGTCTGGGAACTTCTCAGGCTGATGGGAAACAACTGTTCCCATTGCACAATAATGCAGGATTGTAAAATAAACAAACAGCAGGTCTGCATTTACAATTTCGGTATTTTGTTCATTGGGACTATTTTAACATTAATTTTAGCTTAAAATTAAAAATACTACCTTAAACCATAATTTGTCTTGATTGGTGCCTCTTAAATTTTGTGCCCCAGGCAAGTGCCTCACTTGGCTCCCCTCATCCCAGCCTTCCTGGGATTAGAGAATTGGGGAAAAGGGATGGTGGTAACCAAAAGGCTTTGGTTCTGACCTCAACTTGGCCATTTACAAGCTTCAAGATCTGGACTTCCCCGGCCTCACCCCCCCCCCCACTTCCTCTGCCATACAATATAGATGATTATATCTGCTACATTTTCTTTGCAGGGCAATTCACTACAACCCACCGTCTGATGAGATAACGTAGAAAAAGAACAATTTTTAAAACAGTATTGTGTGACAAACACGAAAAGGAATAATAATTAACAATAGCTTATCTGCAGGCTTGCACTTTGAGCAGGGATTAGCAAATACAGCTTGATCTGTGAGCTCCCAAGTTCAGCATGGAGAGTCAAGCAAACTAAACCATCTTTCCCCAAAGTTACTTAGATGCACAAGGAAGGGGTATCCGTGACACGCTAGCATATATGCCAGAAGTGATTTGCATGAAATTATGTCTGGTTTTTAAAAGTTGTAGTAAGGGATGCCTGCTCAGTCCATTAAGTGTCTGCCCTTGGATTAGGTCGTGATCCCAAGGTCCTAGAATAGAGTCCCCTATCGGGCTCTCTGCTCAGTGGGGAGCCTGCTTCTCCCTCTGCCTGCTGCTCCCCCTGCTTGTGCTCTCTCTGACAAATAAGTGAAATCTTTAAAAAATAGATATAGATAGATAGATAAAAATTGTGGCAAACTACATATAAGATTTAACACTTTAATCATTTTTAAATATACAGTTCAGTCACAAATCCATTCACATTGTTCTACCTGCTCTTTAAGAGTTCATGAAGCACTTCAGGATTTTGTGGCTTGTTTGGTCACTGTTGAGAACATTAGTCAAGGCTGTTTGGGAGACTTGGAAATGACTGTAAGGAGAGAGTTGCAGTTAACAGAGGGCTGGCTTTGATTCTCTAGCGTTCCTGTTGTTCTCTGGGTTTGGTAGTGCCACGATGGCCTGACTGTGTGCACCCCAGGGTATGTTAATTCTGAGAGGCAGTGTCATACAGGAGCTGAGAGTTGGGTCTGGAGCCAGAATTAAGGCTGTGCCGCTTATTAGCTGTAAGGCCTCAAGAGGCTGCTTAACCCTCTGTGCCTCTATCCTCTCTTTTTTAAAATGGAGGTAATAGGGGCACCTGGGTGGCTCAGTCGTTAAGCATCTGCTTTCAGCTTAGGTCATGATCCCAGGGTCTTGGGATCGAGCCCCACATTGTGCTCCCTGCTCAGTGGGAAGCCTGCTTCTCCCTCTCCCACTCCTGCTGCTTGTGTTCCCTCTCTCACTCTCTCTCTCCTTCTGTGTCAAACAAATAAATAAAATCTGAAAAAAAAAAATGGAGGTAATAAAAAAAAATGGAGGTAATAACACCCACCTCATTGGGTTGCTTTGAGGATTAGTCACGTAAATACATAAAGTCCTTAGACCGTGCTGTGGTGTGTCTTCCAAGCTATGAGACTCAGGTATTGTTGCTGGGGGAGGAGAGGGAAGAAGAGATGTGGGCGGTGGAACAGAGGTGATGTTTCTGCAGTTTGGCCTTGAAAGAGATGGAGCCAAGTCAACACAGAGGGTGGAGCCGAAACAAAACAAAACAAACCCGTGTAGACATGATTTCTCTCCACGATACCAGCCCTGTTTGTGAAGTGGGGTCTGAGCCAAGTTCAGAGCCTTTCCTCTCTGCTGATTTTGTTTTGCAACCTTTTGCTGTGATAAACTAGAGCTGTGAATACAACAATATTCTGGGTTCTACGAGTCCTCCTAGCAAATTTTCGAAGCTTGGGGAAGTCTCGGGGACCCACAACACTAGGAAATTGTAAGATAATGCCATTTTAGTAACTTTGCCGGCGGACTTGCGTTTGGGCACAGCACTAGGACAAGTGGTGGAAAACCTGGTCCGTCTTCTGACTCTGTTGCTTGCTATCATCTTTTACGTATTTTTCCCCTCTATTTCTTCAGTTTCCGGATTTTTCAGAGTATTTTGGATGCTTTTGAATTCCAACACATGCGAGTCAATGGCCACTCCTTTTCAGGGATATAACATACGTCAATTTGGTGGCATTTTTCTCATCATCCAAGCATTTTCAGGTTAGCAGTCATCTTTAGTGATAACAACCAAAATGATGTGGAGCCCGGAATGCAATTATCCTATGAAGAAAATATTTGCAACAGAAATTACTTTTTTGAAAAATGCATTAAAACAACACGTAGCTTATCTAATTAGATAATAATTTTAAAAGGTATGCATTAGCTTGGAAATACTCTCCAAATATTTTTCTTCCTGCTCTTTCTGCAAGATTGTCAGTAATGGTATTCCATTTTCAGATGAAAAAGTAAATAACCAAACAAAGTGACTTTTCATTTCTGGCCCCTAAACAGTGCTCAAGCCCAAAGTCCTCCCTTGGATTTTATAGGACAACAGAATAGGCTAAAACTTCCAAAGTAGCTCTGAATGGTTCAAATTACCTTTGGTTTACATATTGTAAATGTGATTGACTACTTATGACCCTTTGCTTTTTTCAACAATAGCAACAACAAAACCCAAAAACCCAAACAAACAGACAAAACAGCTCCAAAAATCTCCAAAACAGGACTTCCTTTATTTTTTTAGGAGATATTATTTATTTATTTGCCAGAGAGAGAGAGAGCCCACACAAGAAGGGGTAGCAGCAGGCAGAGGGAAAGGGAGGCTCCCCGCTGAGCAAGAAGCTGGAGGCAGGACCTGAGCTGAAGGCAGACGCTTAACTGACTGAGCCAGCCAGGCCTCCCCAAAACAGGACCTCCATCTTTACTTGTTACTTGAGTTTCTCCATCAATAGATTTCAGCAAAAAACTCTTCCTTCTAGTTCTGTGTTTGCATTTCTATCAGTTTTGCATCTTTTGTATTATTCTGTGGAATGACAGAAGACTCTAAAGATCTCTCTCTCCAGGGATCTAGAGGAAAACTTTCTCTTGGATAGTTGCTGCTGCTGCCGAACCTATGGAAAGATAATTAATTATTCTTTCAATCTGTGAAACAGCATGCTTAAAAAAAAAGTAATTTCACTCAAATGAATGTCCCCACAAATCAAAACCACAACGAGGTATCACCTCACCAAGAGGTGGCTATACAAAAAGACAAAAAAGGGTCACCTGGGTGGCTCAATTGGTTAAGCGACTGCCTTCAGCTCAGGTCAGGATCCCAGGGTCCTGGGATGGAGCCTCCCATCAGACTCTATGCTCAGCAGGGAGCCTGCTTCTCCCTTTCCCACTCTTCTGCTTGTGTTTCCTCTCCTCTCTCTATGTCAAATAAATAAATAAAATCTTTAAAAAAAAAAAAAAGACAAAATATAACAAGTGTTGGTACGGATGTGGAGAAAAAGGAACCCTTGTGCACTGTTGATGGGAATGTAAATCAGTGCAGCACTGTGGAAAACAGCATGGAGTTGCCTGAAAAAGTTATAAATGGGACCACGGATATGATCCAGCAATCCAGTTCTGGGTATTTACCCAAAGAAAATAAAACCACTACTTTTAAAAGATATGGACACTCCCATGTTCATTGCAGCATTATTATTTTTTTAATATTTTATTCCTAAGTCATTTCTATACCCCATGTGGGGCTTGAACTCTCTACCTCCAAGATCAAGAGTCAAGTGCTCCATCAACTGAGCCAGCCAGGGCACTATTATTTACCATAGTCAAGATAGGGAAAGAACCTAAGCGTCCATCAATGAATGAATGGATAAAGATCATAAAAAAGAATGAAAATTTGCCATTTGTGACAATCTGGATGAATCAAGTGAAATAAGTCAGATGGAGAAAGACAAATACCATCTGATTTCACTTATATGTGGAATCTAAAAAACAAAACAAAACAAAAATGGGGTGTCTGCTTGGCTTAGTCAGTTAAGTTTCTGACTCTTGATTTTGGCTCAAGTAATGATCTCAGTGTTGTGGGATAAGCCTCACATCGGGCTCCTTACTCAGTGCCAAATAGGCTTGAGATTTTCTCTCTCTACCCCCTCCCTGCTCCTCACTCGCTCAATCTCTCTCTCTCTCAAAAAAACAAAAGCAAAAACAGAAGTAGACTCGTAGATGCGGAAAACAATATGATGGTTGCCGGGCGAAGGTGTTGTGGGACTGGCAAAATAAGGACAGGGGATTAAAAGGTACAAACTTTCAGTTACAAAATAATTAAGACCCAGGGATACAATGTATAGCATAGAAGGATATAGTCCATAATATGTAACGAATTTGTATGGTAACAGATGGTAGCTAGAGTTACTGTGATGATCCCTTCATAATGTATATAAATGTTGAATCACTATGTTGCACATCTGAAACCAATATAATATTGTACATCAACTGTGTTTCAGTAAAAGAAACCAACCTCTCAGCTCATTCAAATGAAATTTCAGTGTAAGTTTTAAAATTGCTGTTTTTTAAAAACGTGCTCGGGGTTGGGGGGGGGGTGCCTGGGTGGCTCACTGGGTTAAAGCCTCAGGTCATGATCTCAGGGTCCTGGGATCAAGCCCCGCATTGGGCTCTCTGCTCTGCAGGGAGCCTGCTCTCTCTCTGCCTGCCTCTCTGTCTACTTGTAATCTCTCTCTCTGTCAAATAAATAAAACCTTAAAAAAAAAAAAAGTGCTCAGGAAAATAAAAAGCAAACAAATATAATTTAGTCTGAGGATGAATGTTCTCCCCTTACAGAGAAAGTCTCTGAACCTTCTGAATAATCCTAGATTGTGATTCAGAACAGTGATTCTCAAAATTTCTGTGGGGAGTTGAAACATCTTCACCTGTGAATGGATAAATGGAAAATAATGTTCACCTTCAGAGTATCTCATTGAGAAATCTTTTGGGTTTTTTTTGGTTTCTTTACAGGATACATATATACTCGGCTTCCAATTTTCGTGCCACCATTTTTGTTAAATTACAAGAACTTCTGCAAAACTTGTTCTTACTTAAAATAAGAAATTGAATCAATTTCCAAGATGTTTTTTCATTAAAAACAAACAAAAAGAGCAATAGATGTTTTCATATTGTATTAGTTTCCTTGGGCTGCTGTAACAAATTGCCACCAACTGAATGGCTTGACAACAGAAATTTATGCTGTCATGGTTTTGAATTTCAAGATCAAGATGTCAGTGGGTTGGCTCTTTTTAAGGACTGTTAGAAAAATCTGTACCATGTGTCTCCCCTCTCTTCTGAGGGTTGCTGGCAATCTTTGCTGAGTCTTGGCTTACGGAAGCATCGTTCAATCTCTGCATCGTCTTCACATGGTGTTCTCCCTGTGTGCAAGGCCTGTGTCCCAGTTTTCCCTTTTTACAAGGACAACAGTCATGTGTGACTAGCGGCCCACTCTACTCCAGGAGGACGTCATCTTAACTAATGACATCTGCAATGACACTATTTCCAAATAAGGCCTCATTCTAAGATACCAGGGGTTAAGATTTTGACACATGAATTTAGGGGGTGATGGATGCAATTCAAGCAATAACACATATGAATACATTTATCTTAACAGATAACCACATGGCATTGTGCAAGAGACCTAACCACTCTGACCTCAGATTCTGCATTTCTTAGGAGGGTGATTGTGACTGTTCTTACTCCCAGGATTGTGTCTCCGGGACACCAGGGGCTGGCCTGTCCTATTGAATAGCCTGAGAGAGAAGCAGGCCCAGCTTCACTTTTTCTGCTCACACAAGCACATGTAAGCAGGATCTCCTTACCCCACTGCCAGTGCTGGTGGCAGAGTCCTTTGTCTCACTCAACTGCAATCCTTGTGCGTAAGCTAGTCTCCATTACCAGCTTGGCAGCAGCTACGTCCTTAATTCCATTCCCATTACCAGGATGGTAGAGCTCCCACCTCTCACCTGCCCGGGACCTGCGTGGTCGCCATTACAGGTAATCGCATCTGGCTCCATATTCCTTTGAATTGGTGGCATCCCAGCCAACTAATGCCTCTAGCCTCCCTTTCCTACATCTTGCTTTGTTCCTTCAAGACTATTAAGGTATAGGGCCCCTGGGTGGCTCAGTTAATTAAGCAGCTGCCTTCAGTTCACGTTATGATCTTAGGGTCCTGAGATCAAGTCCTATACTGGGCTCCCTGCTCAGCAGGGAGTTTGCTGCTCTCTCTGCTCATGCTTTCTCTCACTCTCTATCTCAAACATAAAAATAAAATCTTTAAAAAAGGGGGGGGGGGGCACCTGGGTGGCTCAGTGGGTTAAGCTGCTGCCTTCGGCTCAGGTCATGATCTCAGGGTCCTGGGATCGAGTCCTGCATCGGGCTCTCTGCTCAGCAGGGAGCCTGCTTCCCTCTCTCTCTCTCTCTGCCTGCTTCTCTGCCTGCTTGTGATCTCTCTCTGTAAAATAAATAAATAAAATCTTTTAAAAAAATTTAAAAAAAAAAAGACTATTAAGGGGCAGAGCTGATGTTTTATCCAGAGCCTCCATGCCACCTCCAGACAATGTGTACAAAAATGCATCCAACCGTTCCTCTTATCACATGTCCTACTAGATCTGAAACTCTCTAATAACCATATTGTCAAAACTAGACATAATGTATTCCTAATTCCTAGAATGGGATTAAATTAATCCAACTTTTAGAGCAGAACATCTGTATAGCCAGAGAACCAGCGATAGAAACATTCTGGCAATGATTGTATTCACAAATGAATACTATCAAAATCTTATAATAGGTTTAATAAATTCTAGTAGACTGTGCACTCACAAATAAGCTTATAGGGTCATAGAAGCACAGACTGAGAAAGAAATCAATCCAATGGGAAGATTAGTTTGAAGGTTAGTTCCATGTGTCCACTCACCTAGATGATGGTGCCCTGTTGTTTTGGTCAAACACTAGCCCAGAGGTCACTGTGAAGGAGTATTACAGATGTAATGAACACTTACAATCAGTAGACTTTAAGTAATGATGATTACTCTAAAAAATGCCTCCCCAAATCTGTCAAAGCTCTTAAGAGCAAAAACTGGGGTTTCCCAAAGAAGGAATTCTGCCTCAGGACTGTAACATGGAAATCCTGCCTGGATTGCGAACTTGCTAACCACCCCCGCCAACTAGTCAGCCAACTGATTAAACCTCTCCGGATAGAGAGATGATGGTGAGAATGATGGCGAGGATGGGGATGCGTGTGTGTCCTACTGGTTCTATTTCTCTGAAGAACTGATTGATATATTCAGATTTATTTTTAATGGTGGCCAAGAGAACAGGAAGAATTGTTTGAATGAAGGATTTGAGATGAACACATTGAGGAGCTAGAAGCAAAGTCAATAGCAATTTTCAACTCTGGGTCGTAGAGAAAGAGAAAAGAAAGATAATGGCACTTCACAACTCCACACGATGGGGTTCCCAACTGGAAGTTGCACCATAAGGCAAAGTGTTTCCAAAAAGGATGTCTAAGATGTTTTCTTAGATTCACATACATCAGACCTAAAGAGAGAATGAATCATCAACCCACCTCTACAGATGCATGCTTAGAAAACTCCCCTGTTGAGAGGCTATAGACATAAGGTGGACTTCCCTTCTGTCTCTACACAGTTCTTGAAAGGATGCAATAAGTAGGTTATTCTAGCCTCAAAGGTAATGAAATGAATTATGAATGACTTGATGGATAGCAGTGAACAGATAAAAATGTACATCTTCTGGGCCAAAAATAAGCTAATTAAATCAAAACTCAAAAGGCAAACACTAGATGAGGGGAGTTATTCATTAATAATGAGGAAGAGAATTAATAGTTTTAATATTTAAAGAGATCATAAGATTCAGGAAGAAAAACCCCAACAGTTAAATATGCAAAGGAGCCTACCAGAAAATTCTCAAAAGTAGGTTCTATCAATGACTAGCCAACATCTGGAAAAATGTCCAACCTCACTAAATCAAAGAAATGCAAACTGAAGCAATAGCATAATCTTATGTTTATGATTATGTCATAAAAAGATTATGTTATGATTATATCATGTTATAATTATATAAATAATAAATAATAATTATAAATAAAATTATAAATAAAAAATAATTGCAAATAAATAAATAATAAATATTATGTTATAATTAAGATTATGTTATTAAAAACATAACATAATCTTATGTTTTCCATCTACCAAATTAGCAAAGGTGGAAAAAAATGAAATGATCCCTTATGGTGCTGATGGGAGTAAATAGCTATCAGAACACAATTTGGGGGGCGCCTGGGTGGCTCAGTGGGTTAAAGCCTCTGCTTTCGGCTCAGGTCATGATCCTAGGGTCCTGGGATCAAGCCCCACATTGGGTTCTCTGTTCAGCGGGGAGCCTGCCTCCCCCTCTCTCTCTGTCTGCCTCTCTGCCTACTTGTGATCTCTGTCAAATAAATAAATAAAATCTTAAAAAAAAAAAAAAAGAACACAATTTGGTAAGGCCTAAAGGACTTGACCTCATAATCCACCTTCTGAAAAGCTGCCTAAAGAAAGGTTGGATCACAAAAATGTTTCACACAGCATTATTTCAAATACTAAAAAAATTGAAATGTCCTACTGGAGAGGAATGGTTTTTTCATTTAGCCATCCAAATGAATGGATCTGATCATCCCCTGAGATTGCTAAACAATGGCTAGTTGTTCTAGGTTAACCTTCTTTTAAAATGTGGGTTAGAAATTTGTGTAAAGAAACTAGTGATGAATGTGGTGATACGTAAGCTTATGTGTATGCTTCAATCGGCTTATATCATCACTGGAAATACACAAGAAACACATAGCAGAGATGGCCTTTGGGAAAAGAGCTGGAGGAGCTGAGGAGGGAGAATTGGATTTCACAGTACTCTTGTACCATCCCGAATTTTTTTTTTTAACTTATTTTTTTTTAAGATTTTATTTATTTATTTGACAGAGAGAAATCACAAGTAGATGGAGAGGCAGGCAGAGAGAGAGAGAGAGGGAAGCAGGCTCCCTGCTGAGCAGAGAGCCTGATGCGGGACTCGATCCCAGGACCCTGAGATCATGACCTGAGCTGAAGGCAGTGGCTTAACCCACTGAGCCACCCAGGCACCCCCATCCCGAATTTTTTAATTCATGGATTTTTTTTTTACGTTTTGAAAGTGCATCATACATACATCATCTCATTTCTCATAAAGAAGTCTTTAGTGTTTTCGAGTTGTTATAAGTGTCTTGTCTTCTTGGATGTGGAATGCTCTTCAAGGGAAGGGACTGTTCTACGTTTCTTTGTATTCTCCCATAGTGTGTATGCAATGCTTGCACTTAATGGAAGCTAAAAATATTTGTTGAATAGAAAATAATGTAATTTGGTACTCAGAAGTTAGTTAAAATAGATGTTAAAATCAACAGTTCTGTGTATTGCTTTCATGCTGACTGTTGGTGTGTTATAAAGCATATCACTTACTGTGTATATCATAGTTTGCTAATCTCAAATGAGGAGGAAACAAGATAATTATGAATTCTTTGATGAAACTATATAAGGAAAAGCAAAATGACCTTTTAATTCCTATGCATCTACTTGTAATCTTAATAAACTGATTTAAAGACCCCTCAGTATCAAACAAGGAAACATATAACCTCAAGGTTTTAATATAAGGTCTATTTTGTGCATTTATAAGAGATTAGATTTGTTTTAGTATTTTAATATACCCTGTAAAACATTTGTGATCTGTAACAATTCCTTTGTCATCAAATACAGGTGGGTTTTGGGGGGCGGTTTAAATTCTCCTCTATATGAGAAACAGGGAACAAAGTTGTTATGATAATATATGGCATTCACCATTGAATTTATCTCTTTTCTAGAGTTTCATCAATGAATGGACAACATCACTTGAAAGTGGCACCTGGGGGCGCCTAGGTGGCTCAGTGGGTTAAGACCTCTGCTTTCGGCTCGGGTCGTGATCCCAGGGTCCTGGAATCGAGCCCCACATCAGGCTCTCTGCTCAGCAGGGAGCCTGCTTCCTCCTCTCTCTCTGTCTGCCTCTCTGCCTACTTGTGATCTCTGTCAAATTCTCTGTCAAATAAATAAATAAATCTTAAAAAAAAAAAAAAGAAAAGAAAGTGGCACCTGATTTGGTTTATTGATTCCCTTCACTGACTCCCTACCTCTCCCCATAGTCATTTACTTTCAAAATATCATTGCCTGCTGAAGAAATTAACTGGCATGCCATCAAAAGGAAGTATATTTCACTAAATGAAGTTCTTGAAATGCAGCTTTTGTTTTTTGTTTCTTTCTGCTCTGCCAGCAACTTCCGATTATGAGAAAGTGCATTCTCTGCATTGCGTAGCATAAGACAGTCGAGACTGTTCCAGAAGGTACAGCTGCTATTCGGTACAAAGTACAAAGCTAGGGCGGGGGTGGGGGTGGGGGAAGCTCTGGGAAGAGAATGAAGGAACTTTTGAACAAAGGATCTGTTTTTGTTTCTGACTTGAAGGAAACAGTTTGATGTTGAGTGAAGTCCTAGGCACGC
Source organism: Mustela nivalis (assembly GCF_964662115.1). Classification (NCBI taxonomy): domain Eukaryota; kingdom Metazoa; phylum Chordata; class Mammalia; order Carnivora; family Mustelidae; genus Mustela; species Mustela nivalis. The sequence goes on from NC_139025.1 coordinate 145,163,540, forward strand.
CACTGGTGAAAATGTTAACCTGGCTGGTCCAGGGGCGCCTGGGTGGCTCAGTGGGTTGAGCCACTGCCTTCCGCTTGGGTCATGATCTCAGGGTCCTGGGATGGAGCCCCACATTGGGCTCTCTGCTCAGCAGGGGGCCTGCTTCTCTCTCTCTCTCTCTCTGCCTGCCTCTCTGCCTGCTTGTGATCTCTCTCGGTCAAATAAATAAATAAATAAATCTTAAAAAAAAAAAAAAAGGAAAAAAAAAAAAAAGAAAGGGCTGGTCCAATGTGAAAACAGAATTGGAGGTGTAGATGTAAGCAAGGTCTCTCTCTCACTCTTTTTTTTTTAAGATTTTATTTATTTATTTTTGACAGAGAGAGATCTCAAGTAGTCAGAGAGGTTGGGGTGGGGGGAGGAAAGCAGGCTCCCTGCTGAGCAGAGAGCCCAATGCGGGGCTTGATCCCAGGACCCTGGGATCACGACCTGAGCCAAAGGCGCCCAGGCGCCCCTAAACAGGGTCTTTTAATGAGAGAGGGGAAAGGACGGAGCTCAGTGCAAACCAAAGTGAGCAAAATCCTCCCAGCTGGTTGAAGGGATTTTGCTGCAAAATTCCTTAATGAAGGAGACCCACAGATTTGCTGGGATGCAGTTAGGCTAGCTGCTAGGAAATTGGAAAATGTTATTAGACTCAAGAAGAAAGATGGAGATGCTGGTGACAGTAGCCCATGTACATAGATCTCAGTGCACCAGCTGACTAATGACCAATTACCAATGGCCAGGCTGTGACCAGAAATCAGGAAAAGTGACCCAGGGAAAAAAAATAAAATAAAACAAATGCCTTGTCATGGAAGCGTATGCTCTATTAACTGTGGTCTCCACAGTGTTTCCCTTGGTAAGAAAAAGAAAGAAAGACAAGGAGAAAGAGAAAAAAATAAAAGGAAAGAGACCAGGAAGAAATTCTGGAAGGAAGAGGTGGGGAGCTGACAGCTAAAGATGTCACCTCATTTTCTCTTCTCTACAACTCCAAAGTCCACTTTTATTCCCATTATACAGGTGTAGGAGGCTTGAAGCTGCAGCTGTGGGTGGAGAGAGCCAGGCTAGGACCTTCCTTTCCAGGTTGCACAGGAGTAGAGTCAACTGCAAGGAAGAGCACAGCTTCGGTTCGGTCCCTCGGCTGGTGCGGATGTGTGAAGGGGACATCAACATGTGGGACGTGACCTGCGGAACTGTTGCTGTAATATTAAGTTAAATTTCATCTTAGGGGAAGAGGTAATGAAGGGCAAGAAAAAGCTTTGAACTCCTTTACATCAGTCCTGAACACACAGGAATGGAAATTACAACCGGTCATAATGACATGCTAAAAGGGTTGGCCTTTGGAAAAAGAGAGAAGAAGAAGAAAAAAAAAACTGGATTAGTTTATCCTGGGAATGAAAAGCTGAAAGGAGATGTATTGTTCCGTGATACAAAAATGAGACTGTAGGGATCTGCTGATATTTTAAATCATCATCACACACACAAAGAGAGAGCGAGCGAGAGACACAGAGAGGAGGAGGAGGAATGGTAACACAGTTGAGTGTTTACACGCACAGAGGCGAATTGTAAACACTTAACTTGAGATGTTCTGCTTTCTCTTGAAACATTGCATGTCCCTGGGAGTTGAGGGACTGGCTTAATGGGGTCTTGTTTAAAAGCAAAGGTGTATGGGCTGAGTCATTTCTTTGTAGATGGTGACAGTTTGTTAGAGCTAGAAGGAGCTGAGACATAGTTTCCCGCGTGGTGTCAAGCCCCTGGTTTCACAGAGTAGGGTGCTGAGGTCCCACACCGGCCTGGGGGCCCTCTGCCATGTGAACTCCCTTCAGTCCTAAAACTCCTCAGTTGGTCTTCACTCACTTAGGCCCCAAAACTATTGCTTCCTCTCACTCCAAGGAGGGGCAGTCAGGGAGCCCTTGGAATCGCCTTTGGACCCCAGGTGAGTCTAAGGGCCCTAACTTCCGGCTTCAAGCCCAGGACTTTGTCCTTTTCATGGCATGGCTCTTTCCTAGCTCTGGTCTCTGGATCTTACTAAAAAGGAAAGATAGAGTATCTTCTTAACTGGCTTAGACAAAAATGAGACAAAACCACCATCATATGTCGGCTAATTGAATTTAAATAAAAGTTTTTAAAAACCACCATCATAAAACATATGAACTTGGGATGCCTGAGTGGCTCAGTGGGTTAAAGCCTCTGCCTTCGGCTCAGGTCATGATCTCAGGGTCCTGGGATCGAGCCCCGAATGGCGCTTTCTGCTCAGCAGGGAGCCTGCTTCCTCCTCTCTCTCTCTCTGCCTGCCTCTCTGCCTGCTTGTGATCTCTGTCAAATAAATAGATAAAATCTTAAAAAAAAGAACTTATTTTTAATTAGTTAATTATTTTTTATTAGTTAATTATTTTTAACTGGGAAAAAATACTCATAACATATACCACCTTCACCATTTTTTTTTCTAAAGATTTTATTTATGTATTTGACAGACAGAGATCACAAGTAGGCAGAGAGAGAGGAGAAAGCAGGCTCCCCGCTGAGCAGAGAGCCCGATGCGGGGCTCGATCCCAGGACCCTGAAATCATGACCTGAGCCGAAGACAGAGGCTCAACCCACTGAGCCACCCAGGTGCCCCCCACCTTCACCATTTTTAAAGGTATAGTCTGTACACCCATCACCACAATCCAACTCCAGCACATCTTGCAGAGCTGGAACTTGGTGCCCATGAAGCAGTAACTCTCCATTCCCTTTCTGCCCTCCTCGGCCCCTGGCAGCCACCATATTACCCGCTGGATCCATCGCCTAGACTACTCTGGTACCTCACATAAGTTTGTCCTTTTGAGACTTATTTATTTCACTCAGCATAAAGGCCTCAAAATTCATCTATGTTGTAGTGTGTGTCAGAATTTCCTTCCTTTTCAAGGCTGAATAATACCCCATTATATGAACGTACCCCATTTTGCTTATTCCTTCATCTGCTGATGGACACTTGGGTTACTTCCACCTTTTGGCTATTAAGCAGTTTTTTTAAAACCTTGTGTTTGTGCAGAAATTTTAAAGAAAGTCTGAGGGGTGCCTGGGTGGTTCGGTGGATGGGGCCTCTGCCTTTGGCTCAGGTCATGATCTCAGGGTCCTGGGATCAAGCTCTGCAACCGGCTCTCTGCTCAGCAGGGGGCCTGTTCCCCCCCCCCCCCCCGCCTGTCTCTCTGCCTACTTGTGTTCTCTCTCACTCTCTCTGTCAAATAAATAAAATCCTTTAAAAAATTAAATTAAAAAAGAAAAAAGAAAGAAAGTTTGAAAGTTTGAAAGTATTTTTCCATATATGATCTTCCTTTAGTCTATGTATCTTCCTCACTGCATTTAGAGATAAATTCATAGGGTTGTTATTTGACAAGTTTTGAAGGGCAGTACACCACAAGTACAAGAAGTACAACCACCACGCAAAAGCATGCCACAGTAACTGGTGCGTGGAGAGGAGTTATTGAAGGGAAGGAGAATGAAGAGTCTCTCAGCTCTGTTCTCCCGGGACAGCCCTGGGTGTTGGATTGCCCATGGCACAGTAGAGAATTCCAGTACCGGGCTGGAACAGGCAGGCGAAAGAAAGGCTTGCCCTAGATCTTGACATTTCTCATCTGTTTTCCTGTTGTATGATCACAGGCAAAAAAACATATATATAGTAGGTTCAATGTTGCTTTAATATAAATGAGGTCAGAACCCAAAGAAAATCAGCTCCCTCATAATTTATTTGTTAAACCTGACATTTGTATAATACAGGATGAAGGAGATTCCCCATTCCTCCATGGTTATTCTGATCAGAGGGAAGCATTAACAATTAGAGAAAGCAGTCTATGGCCATACCACTCTGAACGCACCCCATCTCGTCTGATCTTGGAAGCTAAGCAGGGTCAGGTCTAATTAGTACTTGGATGGGATAACAATTAAAGAAAGCAGCTGAAGAACCAAGTATTTGTTGAGCTCACCAACATGGGTCTGTCATTCGGCGAAGGCTTTTAAGGACCCAGTATTATTATCCTCTTTCACATGGGTTGTCCCACCTTGACCTTGCAAGAACCCGCTGTGACAAGCCTGTGTAGTCATGCCGAATAGGGTTAGCACCAAGCACAGTGCTGAAAGCAGCAGAGCAGTGGGGGGGGCCTGGCCGGTCCCCACCATGACCAGCTGCACACCTGCAGAAGTGACTTCACCACCCCACGTTTCCGTTCCCACATTTCTAAAATGAGGCCCTCTCCTAGAGCCCTTACAAGGACGGCACGAGATAAAGCTACCTACCCACCAGCCCCACGAGGCATCTTTCCTCATGAGCCCATTTCCCAGATGAGAATACAGTAGCTAAGAGAGGTCGGGTAAGTGTCTGAGGGCTGGCGTGTGGGTGGTCACAACAGGACTGGGATTCGCAGCTGGTGTCTGGTTCTCGAGATCCCGGCCCCGCTCCATTTTACCATTTGATAGCTGTCTTCCGAGCCAGAGCCCCCCGGCCAGGAAGTCTTTGAGGAATGATGACAGCATGCTCCATCTTCCTGGGACGCCTACATGTGGCCATCCCCACCGCGACAGGGGGAGGCCAGCGGCATCCTTAATGGTAGCAGCTGCCTACTGGGTGCTGCGCCTCTACACCCTGGCTCTCCGTGAGTCGTGCCAGTGACAGGGCCCACGCTCCTGTGTGACCCTGCGACCTTCCCTCTGTCTTCATGCTCGCCCAGCCACCCACCCCCACCCCCATCTCCTCTCCCTCCCCCACTCTTCTCATCTCCTTTCTCTCTTCCCTCCACGCAGCCCAATGTGGAATGGAACTAAATTATTCTGTGTTCGTGAAACAAGGCGTTAAGTTTCCTGTTCTGAAGTTTTAAAAGCAAATGAATCAAAATTTTAGGCCACGCTTTAAAAAAAAAACAACCCAAGCATCAGTGGCCTGGAGAGATGAGAGAATATTTTAGAAAGGAAAGCAAATTTAGCAAAATATTCATTGTAGCATCTAAGGGATAAATAGAAGGGAGTTCCCTGCAAAATTCTCTCAAGTTTTCTGTATGTTTCGGAATTTTCATGATAAAAATAGAATGAAAAAAAATATTTTTTTTAAATATTTTATTTATTTATTTGAGAGAGAGACAGTGAGAGAGAACATGAACAAGGAGAAGGTCAGAGAGAGAAGCAGACTCCCCGTGGAGCTGGGAGCCCGATGCGGGACTCGATCCCAGGACTCTGGGATCATGACCTGAGCCGAAAGCAGTCGTCCAACCAACTGAGCCACCCAGGCGTCCCAGAAAAAAATATTTTTTCATGAAAAAAATATGGGGGGGAGAATCAGTGGCTTTCTTTTTTTTTTTTTTTTTTAAGATTTTATTTATTCATTTGACACAGAGAGATAGAGATCACAAGTAGGCATAGAAGCAGGCAGAGAGAGAGGGGGAAGCAGGCTCCCCACTGAGCAGAGAGCCCGATGCAGGGCTCGACACAGGGCTTGATCCCAGGATCCCAGGATCATGACCTGAGCTGAAGGCAGAGGCTTTCACTGAGCCACCCAGGTGCCCCGAATCAGTGACTTTCTATTGGTCACTTTCAACTAATTTTTGTTGAGAGGAGGGTGGGGACAATGGCCTTAATATAAGGAAAGGTTTTTTGTTTGTCCTGGGAGAGTATATTTGGGGATAGAATGTAGGGGCTTCCCAGTGTTGGTCTCTCTTTTAGAAGGGAAATCATGGAGGAGCCCATGAAGGGCTGACAGTCCAGCCAGACATCTTTGAACAAAGCTGGACAGAGGCAGACATTCAGCTGTTGGCTTTTCAAGAAGATTCCCCAAAAGCTTTCACCTCAGGCAAGAGAAGATGAGAACTGAACCCATGTCAGCGGCTCAGGTCCTTTCCTAAGAGAAACAGTCATAGGTTGGCAGCCTCCGGCAGACCCCTTCCTGTTCCCCCGCTCCCTGTCTGCGGGTCCCCATCGTCCTGAATGACAGGCAGTGCCTCCAGCTGCCTGAGTCCCAGAACCAGCCCCCTCCCTGGGACTCAAGTTCCTGCAGCAAAAGATGATGGTGGCATAGTGGGCCAGGCATATTTGGGAAAGCTCCCAGGATATTTTCCTGGCTGCAGCTACCAGATTTCAGCACTCAGTAGAGCTGCGGTCTGGATGCATTTTTCTGAGCTTTACCTCCATGGCGAATTGTCCCCTGACTAGAGCCCTACGCAGCAAACTCCAGCAGTAATACAAGCCTTGCAGACTGGGGGAGGGCAAGCCAAAAGCTCCGCTCCCTTCCTCCTTGACCCACGTGACAGATGCAATCTCCGAGGGCCCTGCATGGCCGTGCAACACAAACACTAGAGATTCATGAGGCCCACCTGTCGGAGCTTCCCATCAGAAACAGCCTCAACCGTCGGAGGAGGAGACTGGTTGGATCAATTACAGCACTGCCCTGACGCAGAAATCTCCAGGGCATCCTTGTAAAAGAGGGAAAGAGTGTTTAGGGATTGACAAGGAATAATCTCCAAACTACATTGCTAAACAGAAATAAATAGGAAGATACAGAGCAGTGTATATCAAGGGTGCCTGCTGGTGTGTTTGAAAATCTACACCTGTATGGTCACACGCGCAGGAATACCTTTGGCTATGTGGATGAGAATGAGGTGGTCTCGGGAGGTGAAGGCAGGGGCAGGGATAGGAAGAGAGGTGGAATGAGGTGGTCTCGGGAGGTGAAGAATCAAGGATGGCTGGGTGGCTCACTCGGTTAAGTGTCTGCCTTGGGCTCAGGTCATGATCTCCGGGTCCTGGGATCCAGCTCTGCATCAGGCTCCCTGCACAGCGGGGAGTCTGCTTCTCTCCCTCTCCCTCTGTCCCTTCCAACTGCTCATTCTCTCTCTCTGTCTCTCAAATGAATAAATAAAGTTTTTTAAAAAGGTGAAGAATCATAATCACTAGATACTATGTGCTTTTTGTGTTATTTGACTTTTTATTATGTGCGTGTTTTCTATTTAAAAAGATTAAAAGAGAGGATGCCTGGGTGACTCAGTTGGTTAAGCAGCTGCCTTCAACTCAGGTCATGATCCCAGCCTCCTGGGATCGAGTCCCACATCGGGCTCCTTGCTCAGCAGGGAGCCTGCTTCTCCCTCTGCCTCTGCCTGTCACTCTATCTGCCTTTGCTCACTCTCTCTGTCAAATAAATAAATAAAATCTTTAAAAAAAAATAAAAAATAAAAAAATAAAAAGATTAAAAGAGAAGAAAAGATATGCTGGGGGCACCTGGCTGGCTCAGTCAGTGAAGTATGCGACTATTGATCTTGGGGTTGTGAGTTTGAGCCCCACATTGGGTATAGAGATTACTCAAAAATAATATCTTAAAAAAATAAAAAAGGATATACTTAAATAAATAAAAACAAAACCAGAGTCTCGAAGCAACAGCCTTGAGGACTGTCCTATTCCAACAGCCCAAACTCCCTTTTCTACCTGAGGCTTGAGTCCCAAGTAATTAATTCAACATTGGGCCTGAAAGAAGGAGGACCCTGAGGACCTGCTAGGGAGACCCCTCCCCCACAGTCTGCAGCAGGGAATGTTCTGGAAGCTGCACTACCATGGCCACCACCCCCAGAGCAGGCTCCCTCAGGCACTTGTAGTTCTAATTTATGATTTCCAGGCAATGGGTTTCCTAAAAGGAGAGGAAAAGAGAGAGGAAATGCAGCCAGGTTGGAGTTGAGAGAGGAAGGTGTGGCCACGTCAGGTCCTCCTGGGTGTTTCCAGATGCTCCTTTGGCAAGATTCTCTGGGGCTTATGGAGCTGTGGTCTCTCACATTCTGACTCCTGAGACTTTGACCCTAGACTTTAATGACAAACTGCCTGGGCTTCCTTCCCATCCTATCCTGGCTCTACCGCTGACTGGCTGTGGGTCTTGGGACAGAATAAATTTTCTAAATCTCAGGGGTTTTTTTTTCATTCAGAAGGTAAGAGGGGGCTCTGGCTGGCTCAATCTGTTGCACGTCTGTATCTTGATTTCAGCTCAGGTCATGGTCTCAAGGTTGTGGGATCAAGCTTCGCATCGGGCTCTGTGCTGAGCATGGAAACTGCTTGAGATTCTCTCTGCCTCTCCCTCTGCCCTCCTCTCAAAAAAGAAAAGAAAAGAATAAGAGAAAAGAAAAGAGAAAGAAAACAAAAGAAAGGTAGGAGGGAAAATGGGGAGGGGGAGAGAATAATGCTGCTGAAGATGTTGAGAGGTAGCTGTTGAAATTAAGCTTTTGGGGCACCTGGGTGGCTCAGTGGGCTAAGCCTCACCTGTGGCTCAGGTCATGATCTCAGGCTCCTGGGATGGAGTCCCACATCAGGCTTGCTGCTCAGCGGGGAGCCTGCTTCCCCGCCCCCCGCCACCCCGCCTGCTGCTCTGCCAACTTGTGATCGATCTCTGTCTGTCAAATAAATAAATAAAATCTTTTTTAAAAATTAAGCTTTCAATGAACATTGCCTGGTTTAGAAAGATCACACAGACTGTGACACCAATCTGCCTGGGTTGAAATCATATGTACTGGTTTTGTGACTTTGGAAAGGTAAGTTAATGCCTGTGCCTCAGTTTATTCACCTGTAAAATGGGCACAATAATAGTACCTATGTGATAGGGTTCTTATGACCTATAAATAAATTAACTAACACTTGTAAAATGCTTAGCTTTATGCCTGATCTATCACAGTTTTTGAACTGGATAAGGTCTTAACCCAACCTTTTATTTTTAGTAATGAGGAACTGTGATCCAGAGAGGGACTTGCCCAAGAGTGGACCATTTATTTGAGACAGAGCCAGGAGTAAAACCCAGTGTCTCAACTCCCAGTCTGGAATATTTTCCACTGTTTACTTTAGTCTAAAATGTTTCCTTATATCTCAGCATAAAATTAGAAAGAAGTGAGGAAAAAGCTATTTTGGATCAAATAAAACAATATTGGGTTCAAATTCAGTGTGTGGTTATAGCCAACTTTCTTGACCTCCCTAAGCCTACTCTTCCTTAGGGATAAGATGAGGATAAAAATATGAACTTCCTAGTGGTGTTGTGGTAAGTGCCAGATGTCCAGCTCAAAGCATTTCTCAATAAATAGTAATAATAGCAATACTGATTAAGTGTTGGTAACGTTGGTTAAGTGTCTGCCTTCAGCTAAGGTCATGATCCCAGGGTCCTGGGGGTGAACACTGTCGCTCCCTACTCAGAGGGGAGTCTGCTTCTCCCTCTGCACCCTGTCGTCATGCTCTCTCTCTCTCTCAAACATATAAATAAAATCTTAAAACAGTTTCAAAACAAAACAATAAAACAGGTGATGTTATAGTTAGGCTCAGGAGTCCCATATCCATGGATAGATGGCTTTTGCTCCTCATTCTTCCAGGAGCTTGCAAACTTCAGAGCTCATTGTGGATAATTATTAGCAATACAGACTCATTTTGGGCAATTATTTTTAAGACAAATTGGAAATGTAAGAATAAGCTCTCGAATATTGGGGGATAAGGATGAGTTGGTTTT